>NC_143185.1:8730000-9355000 GCF_047325235.1 Durio zibethinus
GCCCAGTAGCAGAATTGCTGGGAGAATATTGTTCGTGGGTGGGGGGAAAATTGTCGTATATAATCCGACTCTGATTTTGCTTTATACAATGAGTCGGTGGCCACTTGTTTCCGTCATCCAATTTGCGCCTGCTGTAATTCTTAAATAAATAAACTGTCCCACTTAAAACACCAAGTCATTGTTTTTAACGTTTATAGGGTAAATTTAGATTTAATAATTTGTATATTTATATTGTAATTATTTTATGTTAAATATATAAAATATAAAAATTATTATATTATAATTTATATTAATATGTTAAATATAAAATATATTTTTTAATTTTAATTAAATAATTATTAAAATTTTAAATTTTATTATTTTTATATCATATATTATATTTAAAATTATAAAATTTATAACCTCTACCTTTAGTTTTCTTAACTTCTTTTTCAAGTATCATTTTTTTTTTCTCCGTTAACACTTGCGAATAAATTTGGTTTCCGTAAAGAGTACATTATTACTTTTAAGTGATAATAGTTTTACTTGATTTTCGTTAAATTAATTGATATAATCGTTGATTATACTAATATGATGTTGACTTTAATAATGTGATATTGATTTGTTGATATAACAATTAAAATTAATAAAATTAATTATTAAATTATGTAAATGATTCATATATTTATACGAATTAAAAATTTAATTTTTATATTAACATGAAATTTAAAATTTAATCTATGTATTCGCATGAAATTTGAAATGTAATTTTTATACTTGCACAAAATTTAAAATTTAGTTTCTTTAATTCAACAAAATTTAAATTTTTTAATTTTTTAAAACATTAAATTTAAAAATTGCTACAATGCTCTCTCATAATATTCTATCACAATATTTAGTCACACGTTTCATATATTATCATTAAATCTGTCACAATTTTTGTAACTCATATAAAATGTTATTATTAGTTCTATCCCTATTTCTTATTAAATTTTGTCATAAAATATGAATTTGTTACTAATTTTATCACAATTTTCTATAATAATTGTAATATATTATGGCCATATAAAAAATCTTAAACCAATTTATAAAAAATCCATCACAAGTTTATATACATATGATACAAATCTATCACTATCTAATTTTATTAAAATTATTATTTTTTTATTTAATTTATCTAATGAATTAGAATGAAATTATTCATAAAATAATGTTTCTATTTCTTTAAATTAAATACTATTTAAATATTTTTTATAATCAAATATAGATTCAAGATTCTAAATACATTAAAATAATTTACTAAACTTAATTTGTATTGGTTTTAAAATTAATCTTATTATTTAATTTAACATAATTATTTAAATTAGTTTTTTTTGTGAAGACCCAAAAAATTAAAAATTTTTGTTATAATACACAATATTGATGTTTTAGTTTATCAAATAAATCATTTCTTCCTTTTGTTTTGTTATAATTTAAAATTTGTCTTTCAAATAAATAGAAGCTTGTCTTTAGTAGGAATTTAAGTTTAAATTTTTTATTTGGTTTGGCTGGACAGAATGATTATTTTATTCATGATCTATTTCGGATTCATTATAAATACAACTCTATTTAATAGTTTAGTTCATTATAAATTTTGTTATATGATATATTTATATTAATTAAAATAATATTAATTTTGATATATTAATTTAAAATTTTAATATTATAATTGATTAATAAAAATGATAGTAATAATAATATTATTATGATATTATTAATAATTAATTATATATAATAAAAAACTAATATATTAAAGGAACTAAAATATTTTTAAAAAACTAAAAAATTCAAAATATTTTAAATTTTATGCAAGTATAGAAAATAAATTTTAATTTTCGTATGAATACAAAGATTTTTTACATAATTTAACAATTGATTTCATCAATTCCAATTGTCATGCCAATAAATTAATGTCAAGTCAATATGATCAATGGTTATGTCAATTAATTTAATGAAGATCAATTAATATTGTTATCAATTGGATTAACATTGTTAAATTAAACAATATAAGGATCTAATTTTTATAAATATTGTATCAAAATTAAAGTTCAAATTTCATATAAATACAAAAATTAATTATATAATTTGATCAAAAAGATATAAAGCGTAGTTACCCTTGTTTTTATTAACAAAAAGCAAAATGAGATATACAAATCTTTTATATTTGTTTTTCCTCTACTAAACTAACCAAGAGATTTGTATTCTAAACAGAGAACGCCTACGAAGCGTAAAAGCGAACAGACTGATCGATGGACTCAATCCTGTCCATTCTACAGCCCAACTACTCACATTCAAGGTATATCCAAGAATTGTTAAACCCCTAGAGTACAATTTTATTTATTTTGTTTTTTATGGATAGTTTAAAATTTTTTATTCAAAATCCAAAAAGAAGTAGATAACTGCTATACATGCTTTAATTTGTTGGTTGATAAGAGAGGTCAAACCATTGCAATTCTAACTTCGTTGGTTTATACTATTTTTTTCATTAAAAGAAAAAAAAAACAGTATCCTCCTCCGAGCCCACCTACAAATCCTAACTGCCAAAAACTATTTGTTCTCAGAGCATATGCATGGATTCATGCATAAGCTACAAATAAACCAGACATGTCTGAGAATGCAAGCAATATTCCAGACTTTCAGATTTTTCAACCTTAGATTACACAAAAACACCCAGCTTACTTTAGCTCCCCTTTCATTGTCTTCTCTACCAGAGCGTAATTGATTAATTTTCTAGATTACTTCGCCAGGCAGAATACAGAGAACACCAGAAATTCTGCAAGCTGAAAAGAACAGATTGAATTAATTGTAGACAGTCATCATAAGACAATCTTTTGGAAGACCAACTATTAATTCTTTTAACCAATTTCTGGATGAGAGGATCACTGATATTACAGAGCTCAGTAGTGAACCTAACCGAGTCACCAACGGCACACGAAGTTACCTAACAGGCAAGGTACCAACTACCAAGTTTAAATCCAGTACTTTCGGGAATATCAGAAAAAAAAAAAAAAAAGGATCCACATCGCCTGAGAAATTCTGACTGTGGACTGTTGAGCTGGAGACCAGACGTGGAGTAAAACTGCTACAAAATAGCAGATAAACTCATAATAAACTCCTTAGTTCCATAAGTAATATCTCAAGGTCTTCTGCAAAACATAAATGAGTCAAAGATGACAACCAAATTTCTTCTTCACTGCTGCATCATTCAAAAGAGAAGATAAAACATCCATAACAATAAAAAGCAGATAAGGAGAAAGAGCATCTCCTTGTCTACCAGAGAAAGAGCCTAACAATCCACCATTAACAACAACAGAAAATATTGGAGTAGTGACACAAGCACTAAGCTAATTAAGAGACTTAGAAGGAAAATTAACTCGTAAGAGGAGCAAGAATAATAAACAACTCCAACAACCAAAATTTATGTACAAATATCATGCAGAATTAGTGAAGTTTTATTTAAATGGAAAGAGAGAGTTATCAGATATATATAAAACAAGGCAAATCAATTTAATTTAACCATGATCCAAACAATTACTGCTAACCCTCATTCACCATTTGGCTCTACCCATGACCATATTCTCTCCAGTGCCTTTGCCTTGTCAATTAGTTGCCCCAATTCAATCTGACTTTCCAAACTTTGAGCTACTATTTGTCTTAGTTGCATATGACTACATTCTAAGGATTTTCTTGGCAGCAGACAAGTTTCTTTTTTTTTTTTTTTCCATTTTGTCTCACTCATACTTGTAACTTCCCAATTTCTAGTAGAAAAGATGCAAGTTCTTTTTCAATCTTTAGTTTCTATACCATATTTCTATATCTATTCAACTAGACAATTTAACTTGTAGGAACCCCGATCACCATGTCAATATAAACTGAGGTTGAACCAAATAGCAATCAATATGAACTTACTCAAAAACCTAAACACTATGATGTAAAAAATGAATGACTTATGGATCACCTAAAGACTATCCTAATTCCACCTCACTTTTACCTTTCTATTTATACCCAAATGAAGTGACAGTTTGCTGGTTTTCCTTGATACCACTTCATATGATAGTACTAGTAGCTCCTGTATCAAATTCAAACGTAGTTGCAAGGGTATGGTAATCTTGGACAAGCAGCTCTTTTTCCATAGAAATATAGGAAGAGCTTCCCCTATTCAAAACTGGGGAAGATAATTTTATAATCAAATGCTGGAAAAGGCATATAAATTCAAGCCTTTTTTTTTTTTGTGCACCAATATTGTCACTTGGAATTGAGAATCTAAAGGAGGCAATCAACTCCTTAATTAGTAATTGTATCTAAAAAAACTCCTTAACTAGTAATACCTATCTGAGTTTATTACATTTTTAACACCTTACCATTAAGAAATAAGAAATATTCAAATTATTTATTTTTTTTTATAAAAAAAAAAACATAGTTTGAGGATAAAAAAAATAAAAAATGTTGAAATTTTAATTTAAGATCTACTAAATATTATCTTTTAAAATAATTGTATAAATTAATTGAGTTAAATTTTAAATTCAAATTTAATTATTTGAATAAGTTGATACATGCACTTACAATTGAAATCAAATGCTCAATGGCTTGTGTTTATTTGTTGGGTTCCATAGAAAATGACAAGTTACGGACACCACCTTGTTCAAAACACACTTTGGGAGATGTCGGCATAGCCCATACTTTACTAAATATAAGCATGGCAGCATCTAATACTTAAATTTTGATCATGTACTGAAGAACATGTTTGAGTTTTAAATCACGTCATTTTTTGTCAAATTTTTTTATATTTAATAAATATTTTTTTTATAAATTTTATTTTAAAAATGAGACCCATTTTATATCATACTTTCTTTTGAGGTTTTTTTAATCTTTCCAAAGATAAAAAATATTATGTTTGTAAATAATTAAGATATAATCCATGCATTTATCTATTTTTTATATAAATTATATTTATTTTGACTTTTATTTCATCCTCGTTCAAAATGTCAATGTGATATCTTTTTTTTTTTTAATTTTTGCCATTTTTTATTTTAATTTAAATAAATTTGTAAGAAAAGCCCAATTTAAAAAAATATTTTTTAATTTTTTTAAAATCAAAATCAAATTGAGAAGGGTTGCACTTTTTAACGAGAAACGAAAACGAAATGAAATCGTGTTCAAGATTATCTGTAATAACTCATTTCAAGATATATATAAAAATATTTTTTATTATTAATTTAATTATATATTTTAAATTATTTTAATATTTTAAATTCGATAAAAATGTTCAAATGACATTCTCTATAAACGTGTTTTTATTTTAAATTTTTTTTCCGTTTATCGTCTCTGTCCCCTTTTTTTTTTTTTTTAATTTTTTGTTAAATAAATTTTATAAGAATATAAAACCAATTAAAATAGCCACATATCATCCTTTTTATTTTTTTTTACCTTTTATTAGTTTTTAATTAAGTAAATTTTACAACAACAAAAAAGTGATGAATAAGGATGCCAAAAACAAAAAACCTGTCGCCCAAGACACCGCTAGGGCATCACACCTAGTATAGATGAAATTTAGTCTACCAAAATTGCGATACAAATACAGGCAAAAAATCCAAGAAATGACACCTAAATGAATGTAATGGTTAAAATATGGGATATAGTAAGAGAAGAAGATTTTTTCTTTCTCTCATATTAATAGCTCCGTACTGTAAATACATGATACAACTAGTAATCAAGTTCACCTGGAACAGCCTCAGCAATATGTTAAAACCAATCTTAGCTCCTAAAATTTAGGTATCAACAATGACATTCTCAGGTAAAATAAGGAGAGAGGAATTATGAGTAGACGATTCACCTATTCTCTGATCAATAAGAAAGAATATATCAAGGAAAAAAGGAGGAAATGAAAGAATTAAGGTCATTTAAACTGGGATGAATACCAGCTGCGCATTGTATCTTCGTAAAAATGCCTTCTCAGATGCATGTGAGGCCCTATATCTGTGCAATAAGGAGTTCATTCCATGTGTCTGGTACACCGGGTAGGCACCAATGCAAGCAATCGTTGATACCCTGAGTTGGTCTAATGCTTGAATCAGACACGTGAGCTTCATCCCTGAGTTCAGAAATAGCAGTTATATCCAAAATCTTTACCTTTGTACCCCTAACAGCACTCTCAACAACTTTGTCACTAGACTCATCCTGCGAGACCTCACTGCCTCCAGTTAAAGGAACAGTATTATTGCAAGTACCTCCAGTGTTCCAATCTCCATTATGGAAGTGCCTTGGAGAGATTGTTCTAAAGAAAGCTTTCAGTCGGGGGTGTGAGAGAAGTTGTGAATCTAGCCACCTGACAACACTATGCACTGTGAAATTCTTGGCATTCCTTATATCTTCAAGTTCTTTATTCTCATTGGGCTTCCCATCCACATGCATCACCCAACGGTTTGCTGCAAGCTTCCCTCTGTTCCAGTGATGACCCGTGTTGAGAACTAATACATCAAATCGATGAAGGAATCGTCTTAGGAAAGATGGTGGACGGTCCAAATGCATGGCAACATCAGAGGCTGGGTCTATGCTGTTAATAGGCTCCAGGTCAGAGAGGCTAGCTGACCAGTAATATAAAATGGTGGTATTTGTATTTGGGAACCGATAAACCCATCCATCAGGACGTTTGGCTCCACGAGGTTTGACAAGCCCATATTTCCTTGCAGCATCTTCAACTTCTGGACTGTCTTCCCCTCCTGAGGCCATACACATCATGGATTGGAACTGTTGCCTGCCTAACGAGTCTCCTATAAATGCAATTGTTTTATCCTGCATTCTGAAACTTAGAGCCATGGTTAGAATAAAAAAAATAAAAGAGTACCTACGATTAGAGAATTTTAAAAAAATTAAAAACCTGAAATTTCTGATAACCCTGATAAGTTAAGACAGTAGTAAAAGAAAATGCATCACAAAACAAGGAATTTCCAGCTGAGTAGTGAAGAAAGAACCACAATCTAGGCAATGCAGAAGCAGGTGATGTAAGACACTGTTAGCATCATTAATCTTCATTATTCTTAGTTTTTCAAAATATCTTGAACTTCGTCTGCAGTGAATACTGAGATTTGTTTAGTACTTTAAAAATGAATAAGATTAGCAACATGAGAGACTAAGGAGACATTTCCTTTTGGCAGAAAACTTTTCCCTTGCCATAGAGAGGACAAAAGAAAGCAGGGGAGGGTGACTGCCGTCCTGAAAACAGCAAAAGTTCATCAAGAAAATCTCTTTTTCTTTTTCTATTGTGACAAAGCCTCCTATAGGAACGATAAAAGATAATCAGATTGACCAATTATTTACATGAAGATGACTGGACCTCGGTAACTAGTTTCTAACCATATTAAAGAACATAAAGGAGAAAAAAGAGAGGAATAATATGTAGGGTAATTACAAAAAATTACATAATACCTTCTCAAGAATGCAAACCGCTCAAACTCTGATATTTTACAATTCTTGGGCTGCCATCTATATGCCTCAAAAGAGAAGTCTGTCCGTTGGGTAAGTCTGCAAGCCCACATTCCTGATAACCACCGTTTACATCCAATCCCAGAATAAAATGGCTGCCGGCTGTCAGCAACCCATCTACCCTTGGCATAATTGCAATCTGAGTTATCAAAAAGTGGAAAAACTCTTTAGAGATATAGAGACAAATCCTAAAGATGCATGAAAAACTTAAATCTGATGCACTAAAGCTTCTCAATAAATTTAACAACTTAAAATATATATAATAACATCAAAGACTGCAATTAATGCACCATTAAGGGAGCATAGAAATTATCAAAGAAAAAGAAGAAAAGAAATAGTAGTAAGAAAAATACAATGTAGATATTTCAGAATCTCCTATTTTCTTAGTAGTAAGAAAAATACCATGAAGATATTTCAAAATCTCCTATTTTCTTAAACTTCTGTAAATTTTATTTAACAATTTTCCATATAATTTAAAATATTATTATGTTATTTTCTTTATGCAAGCCATTAGTTGCACAAGAAGAAGCATTATGCCCTATGTTAAACATTGGCCTCTTTGAAATATTTGTTTAGCTAGAATTGCATTCACTAAGGGATATTTTGTGTTTTATCTCATTAGGAATATACTGGTTCTACTTCACTTACACTTCATTTTAGGTTTTTCTAGATGACACTCAAATCATAATACCATTTCAAAAGATGAAGCAAGGAACTCTCCTTTTTTTATTCTTTGCATCCAGGGTTATGTCCTGGATCATTAGATAAGAATCCAAAGGTGAAAAGAAAAACAAAGAAAATCACTACAGTGTAAATTTTCACCTATTACAGGAGAAGGTTATTTATCAATTCTGACCATATTCTGATTTCTGAGTCATGTTCATACATTCCAGGAGAAATTCATTAATCAGGTTTATAGTATGAAATCTAAGTTTCCTTAGACACAAGAAAGCTAGAAGACTTTCTAGGTCAATTAATAATGAGCACACAAGTTTATGCAATTTTATCCATCAAAATGAGTTTTTGACTCTTGAAGGACCTCAGAACTGATGCCAGGAATATTACTTCCCTCCTTTTTACTAATCTTTCTGTGTTTTTGCAACAAGTTCATTTTACTCTGATATGAAACCACAGCCCCTCCAAAAACTTTAGATATGCACATAATTAACACTAACGGGTAGCCGTAAATTCCCCAATTTAGCAGCTGAGCAGATTTAGCGCAAATGTCGGTAAATTTCAAGCAAACCAGGCATGAAAACTGAATCTTTTAAATTCCAATCATGCAAAAACACTAATCAACTCTTCCCCTAACAATGATTCAAAAGTGCAAGGCTTTGACAAACACATTATTAATTATATGCACCCTGTATCTCACATTTACTACCTCCAACTTTTAAAGTGATCTAGAGAGAGATAAAGAAGAAATGGAAAGCATCAATTATCAGTACAAATTAGATATAATCTAGTTGCAGCCCCATGATCCCCCAATAACATAGTTAAACCTCATAGGAAATAGACTTGTATCCTTTCCGGCTCCTTTAATAATCAAAAACCCACATTTCCCAAGATCACCCATTTGATTTTGGATCTCAACCATTTTAATAAAGGTTTTTGGAAAAGAAGTTCTATTCAGTTCCAATTACAATGGCAGCCAATGCACTTCTCTCACCCAAGTCTAGGTCAAGAAAATTTCACTATTACTGGCTTAGCTTCCCACCAAAAAATTTTTCCTTCTCAAGTACATCTTTGCAAGTCATCATAGATTTCCCTTGAAAGGGCCTGGTCTTCTTACCGCCCATTGGAAATAAAATAGGAGAAAATCGAATCATCAACTAAAATTAAAATGGCAATGAGCTATAGAGCTATAAAGTACATTTACAAAAATCTTCCCTAAAAGAATTGCATAACTAAGCCTCAAGTGTAGCCAGCATTTCATGGTTCAACTACTTCTAGGACTTTCTAATTCAATTATGGAAAGTTTGTCAAGTAAACACGCTAGTTATTTCTATAGTAAATCATTTATAGTCAGCAGCTCTGCTTAAAGTTCAATGTGACTTCCACCACCAAGTTATGGTAACCGCTGTCCAAGTTAAGAGATTACAATGGAATGCTAAAACTAATTAAACAAGTTTGATTAAAAAAACAAAAATATGAAATAAGTTTATTATGACACAGAAACAATTCAGCACTTGCATAACAAAGCACTATGTGTTACTTGTACTTGGGGGGCTGAGTGTCAGATATGGGTATGTGTCCGATGCTGGCACATGCAATTTTTTTTTTTTTTTTTGAGTTTTTCCACAATTTGGAAGGTTGGAGCTCCATATTCATGTGTGTAGGATAAGTATCGGACATGGGTACTACAAGGAAAATGAAGAGTTGCAGCAACATAAGCAAACCAAACAACAAATTGTTGGTCCTAATACAGACAGGTAAAAGCCAACTCTACCAACATGCTTATTCTGCAAGTTAGTCTAGTCAGGAGCTCAAACAAGCATTTAAGAAGAAGTCCAGTCAAACAAATTAGTTGAGTTTGCATAAAAGAGAGATGGAACATTTTTTTAAAAAGACAGCTACTTCATTCTCAACCTGCATTTGTGGAGGATAACTCCTCAGCATCATTATCTTTAACTTCAGAAGTGAACGTGGTTATAGATGTTGATGAATAGGCATTACGATGTTCTCCTGGCCTTTCTGCTTCTTTTGTCAAAATTGACTTATTTACTTCCTCTGTATGCCCTTTAGGGCTCCTGGAAACTGACGAATTATTTGGTGCATCCACAAGAAACTCTAAGTGCAGCAAGAAAACTTAAAAAGTCAAAGAAGAATTTATATTAAGTTTAGAAAAATATTGTTGAATTCAAATATTTCATACATTAAATATCTAGTAAACAATTGATCAAAATGAATCAAATATGACCCAGCAGCAAGATTGTGGTGTTAAGCTAGCTACTTTTGCAATCTTTAGTATCCATAAGGCATGCCATATAGCACACGTTTTGGACCATTTACTCATCCTAATGAAAACATACTCCCTAAGTACCAACCAGATAGAATCTATATCATCCTAACAGTTTTCTATTAGCATCTGATTTGATTTTTCCCAATTAAAAGATATAAGGAAATGAAAGTTAAAGAATCAAAGGCACTAATATTATGACTCAGCTATTTTGCAGTCGTATACATGGACATATAGCTCAATGACTGCTACAAAAAATTATTATATTGTCCAAGAATAGTAATCTTTTCTTTTGATCTATTTCATTTTAACTTCTTGACAAAAGCATCTAAAATTCACAATCTCTAAACTAACAAATGCTATATTCACTTACTACACAAAAACATGAAAGTTTAATTGAACAATCAAAGAAATCACAAAATACTTATCAATGAACCTCACAAAATGTGATTCATACTAATGAGGCAAGCCCCGTGGGATTCTCTTCATCATATAGCCCAAGGGTCATACTTTCCATAGAATATAACATTAATCATGTTATTTTCACCATCCCAGGTCTTTTTTGGGCAATCTCTTATGCCTTTTACACTTTTAATGCACTTCAATTCCATATTAAATTTCAATTCCAAATGCTTTCAAAGGTATTGGAACCAAACCATTTCCAAAAACTAAAGTTCGTCTTCCTCTTCCCCACTTAGTGAAATCCAAAATTTATCATATATTCCTACTGCTAGCGTTCCACTCATTTGTCAAACCACAACATTGCTTCATCTTAAAATCCTCATGAAACATCATTGAGAATAACTAGCTAGCCGAACACCGGATTTGCAAGGATCAAAAGGGCACATAATTCTCTCTTATCTAAGGACTAAGATTCATCCCTTCCCCTCTTATCCTCTCTTTTTCTTTTTTCTTTTTTTTTG
This sequence comes from Durio zibethinus, assembly GCF_047325235.1. Classification (NCBI taxonomy): domain Eukaryota; kingdom Viridiplantae; phylum Streptophyta; class Magnoliopsida; order Malvales; family Malvaceae; genus Durio; species Durio zibethinus. The sequence goes on from NC_143185.1 coordinate 8,741,383, forward strand.
TTCTTTTTTTTTTCACATTGTTCTGTTTAAACAACTCCAATGTGTCACTAACTTAAATATTCCATTTTTCTTCTCAAAAAGTACCAAAAAAGAGTTAAATTTACATTGTTATAAAGTGCATCCCAGCTCTACCACTAAAGAAATCTCCATGGAAGACATTCAGATACAAAATTTACAAAGATATGCGAATTGGTACAGGTGGAGTGGAAAGGAAACAAACCTGAAGAAGGGAATCTAAAACTTTGTTGGGCTAATAAAAGGGTAGCAAGGAGAGGATTCTTCTCCCAAGCCCAAAGCATTATAGTTACAAAACCAAGAGTAAGAAGAGCAACAGAAACATGGGTTCCTTTCAGTATATGAAAATTGCATCCTTTCATCATTCTCCAACACCTTAAAATATAGTAACTTTAACCTTATCCAAGGAGGCGTCGGCTGTATTAAAAAGAAAAAGATTCAAGTAAATTGTTAATTACTAATTTAAAAGAAGAATGAAACAAAAGGAGATTGAAGAAGAAAAGAACTTGAATTTGCTCGTAGGCCTCCTCATTCTCAGTTTTTCTCTCTCAATGGATCTGCTGATTTTGATATTGAGAGATTGCCAGACAGAGACAGACCGACAGAAAGAGTCTTTTTTTCAATGATTTTTTAGCTTATAATTTGTGTATTTGTATGTAAAATATTAATAATTATGTATTTATTTAATGTTTTATATAAAATTAAATGTTACAATTTATATTAATATGAAAAATATAATATATATTTTAAAATTTATTTATAATATTTATTAATTTTAAAAAATATTATATTTGTTTCTTTTATTCGTATATTAATTACCAGTTCTATTTTGAATTGACGGATGTAACACTTAGCTGACAATTTAAAACCAATAAAACTTCAACGCGTTTAAAAAGAATGAACTTTTATACGTGGCACAATTTTATCGGTGATAGAGAGTGTGAATAATAGAATCCAAGTACTCTGATTGGAAAGAAAACAAATAAATAATCCTTTCAGATTATTGTTAAGAAAAATATTCTTTTTTACCTAAATGGGATGAGCCTAAGGATAATTGAATCGAATCAATATAGTAAAAAATTTAAATTCGAGTTTGATTCATAATTCATGATTAGATATTTAATTTAAACTCGATCGAATTTTATTTTTTAACTTCGAACTCAATTCATGATCGAATTTGAGTTATTCGAACTGGTTCGATTAAACTCAATTAATATATAAAAATAAATTCGATTCGTATACTCGATAAAAATTTGATTATTTATGCTCGAACTTAAATTCGAAATAATTTATTAATTATTTCAATAAAAATATATTTAAATATAAAAACTCAATTAAGCTCTTGAATTACTCAAATCGGATATAAGAATACTTAAATTCGACTCAATCAATAAGTCAAATTACTCGAGTTCGAGTTCAACTCGATAATAATCGAATCGAATTTGAATTTTTTCGAATCAAATCCGAGTAGCTTGTGAGTACTAATATATCATTTATATCCCTAGTTGAACCTTTTTTATTTTTATAAAATTTTAAAAAAATATTTTAATATATTTAATTTTAATTTTTTTTATAAAATAAAATTTTAATAATTTTTAATGTTAAAAATAAAAAGCTATAAAAAATAAAATTTTCAAACATAAAAAAAGAAAGAAAATAGGAAGTAATGAGTAGTACATTTCTTTCATAACTGATATTTAATCCAATAAAACTACGACGTGTGTAAAGAAAAAGAATTTTATACGTGGCACAATTCTATCGGTGATAATGACTGTGAATAATAGAATCCAAGTACACTGGATTGGAAAGAGAACAAATAAACAATACTCTCAGATTTTTTACTTAAGAAAAAATAGTACATTTATTTCATAACTGAACAAACAAACTCACTCGTTAATGGTGATTAGAACTAATTAAATAAAGGTCAAATGACTTAATAACCTTCAATTCTGTATCATTTGCGAAATTAAGCCATCGAATTATGTCTTATTTAATTACATCCATCAAATTTGTTTTTCATCATTGTCTTTCACTGGTCATCTGATCTGAGAATGGGAAATCTAAATAAGTTTTTGCTAGATCCCGTGGCTGAAGTTGTTGGATTAAGAGATATTTTAGCTTTTTCTTTAGATTGTGTAAAATTCAACAAACAACATCAAAATATAATTAAGTCTAATGCTTAATGACCAATATTTTTTATTATTTTATTTTATTTTTCTTACTAAGAAAAAAGCGAAGAAAGAAAATTTTTTCACAGTTTTGGCCTTGACCTTAGGTTTCTCGTTGACCAAAGTACAAAATCAAAATATAAATTCCACTAGCTTGATATCCTGCGATTATGAATTATTTTTATTTTATTTATATTTAAATAAAAATAAAAATTAATATTATTAAATTATTGACATGTTCAATATATATATAAAATATAAATAATATAATTAAAATATCAAATCATAATAAAAATAAAAATTTTAATTAACAAATTAATAAACTTTAAAATATATAATAAATAATATTGGAGGAAAAAAAAACATCAAGAAGATATTGTAAAAAAATTATTAATTACGCCAACAAAATATTAAAATAGAAACTAAAAGTCTTATCACTTCAGATGAACTTTATTTAATTTGTATCATCTCCAACTTCTTTTATCATTTTTATGCACTTACAAATTTATTAATTTTAAGATAAATTTTATTTACTTAAAAGAAATAATAATTTTAAATGTTTAAATAATATACGTGATAATTTACTCCAGTGTATATATTTTTTGTAGGAGTTTCAGTAATATCATAATCTTCAGCATCTATATGGCTTTCCAAATCTTTGTCCCTTTCAATTGTTTTGAGGTTGATATATAATACGAAATTATGTTTCTGTAAAAACTAAAATGAAATAATTTTAAATTTTAAATAGTAGTATTAAATTATAAACAATTATTTAAGCAAATTATTGACAAAAAAGTTTTAATGAAATGTATTAAACTACTTACGTTTTATATTTTTTTCAAGTAAATACCGACTCTCTTCTGTATAAAGTATCTCATGAACATGTGAAATAATCAATCTTGAACTTTCATGAAAAAAATTGTAATCATTGAGTTCTACTTCAAAAATATATGAATGACCTATCAACTCTTCCAATATTTTTTCCACTTTGGCATCTCCATCTTCCTTGAATGAGTTTTATATAAGTTTAATTAAATAACATTGATATTTATACAAATTTAGAAAATTATTTTGAATATGATATAACCTCAATTTTCATTTAAAACAATTGTTCAACTGTATACTTTAGAATTTGATTAGCTTTTCCATTAAAAAGGACAAATGGTGCATTGCCAAGCTCGTTCGATACATTAACAATTAACTTGTACCTATGATGGAATATTAATAATAATCAAACTTACCTTCAATTGAAAAAAATGCAAAAAAAAAGTAAATATCCAAACGATTATGTTTTAAAAGTTATTTAAAAATATTTCAATAAATTTTACTTAAATTGACATATAATGATAATGGAATTTAATTATACCTTATAACTGAAAGTTGGGTTTGATGTACACAATCCTTGCAAGCATAACCTCCATCAACTTCTAACACCTTTTTTCTATGCACTACACATGACAAATAATACCATCCATGCCTCACGTCGATTTGCATTATAGTACCTTGACAGGTGAACTTTTTCTTCTGTTGGTAGTAAAAATAAAAAGTATTTTTCTTAATTATAATACAATATATATTTAAATTGAAATATATTTAACTAAAGTCTATAATTCTTACCTTGCATGAATTGTTATTCATGACATGATAAATATCAGCTATTAATCTCCTATTTGCAAATAACATTTCTTTGGAAGATATGACTTTTTTTATTGGTGTCAGATACTCTTGGACTTGAGAATCACCAACAATTTGAGTGTATTTGCATTAGAAATTATAAATATATATTTTGTAAAATGCATTATATCATTTTTATGCTTTAATATTTTTTAAATAACTTTTATATCTACTATTGATAAATATGTAAGTACCTATTTAGAATTATAGCAGCTTCAAGTATATCCAAATTCTTGTATACCTTTGTTGCTGATGTAGATGATAAATTGTATTTACCTAAATTAAATATTCAATATAAGAAATATTATTTAAATAATTGGGATTAAAACTAAATTAATTAAAATATATATTTTTTACTTACCTCTAAATTGTTTGACAATAGTGGATGTCACAACCAATATGATAGTTTCATTATTGCTTGCTAAAATACTCTCATCAAATTGATATGCAACTCCACCCCAAAGAGCAATTTCCATTGAGTTTCCACTATGAGAAAAAAATCAAAATAGTTAATTAAATAATTAATTTCACATATGCATTATCTAATTAAGTATTTCTCAATACATACCTTGCATTTTTTATTTCTAATACCCTTTTATTTACTTTTTCATCTCGAACATCTTGATTCACGATTGAACTTATCTTGCTCAATTTTTCAATAACATCTTTAATAATCAAATAGTTTCAAAGCATAATTAGTCAAATTAATATAAAATGAAAAATTAAAAAGAATTATATAAAGTTGAAGTCAATGGACCTGTTAAATATGTTTTATCATGATAATGTGATTGAATAGCATCGAACTCCAGAAACTCAAATTTATGCAACTTAAGTGAACTATTCAAACCATTAACAATCTTGACAAATGTATTGAGTTTGAAGTAGACCATCAAATCATTTTTCATAGTTCGATAGGAGCCAAACACATTGCAAACTTTGAAATTATGAATCATGTAAACATTCCCTTCCATCAATAGTGTACGATACTTGTCTACCAAATTTATGAATGCCATTGCATGAATATGATCATCTTGTAAAAAAAAAAGAAAATGTTTATTGAATAATTTTATTAGAGATATATAAAATGAATAATCTATTATGTACAAATTAAGGTAAATAAAGCTTTCACATTGTCATCCAACAGAATCATTACCAAACCTATAACTTCTCCATTCTTATTAACATTCACAGCATCCCACATTCTAGTGATTCTTACTTTAACCTTCCCTTAGTCTCCAATTGTTGAAATATGTCATAAGTATTGGTAACCTTGCATCATGCCTTATAAGAAAAAAATGAAAGTTTTGAATTATTTAAATATTAAATATAATTAGAATAAAAATGCACAAAATTTGTAAATATATGCATACATTAAATAATTAGATATTAAATCAAGTGTGTCACATTTGAAAAACATCATCAAACACCTCAATTTATACAACATTATTTGTGCACGAATGAATATTTTGATCATTGTTTTCAATTAAAAATTTTAATCCCTCTAGTGATGTTACTCTGGAAGCAACTACATATAATTGGCCATGAGTGAAAATCGATTTTCGTAAATACACACTGACATTTTCAAATATTTGTCCTTGACTTTTTTTTATGGTCATTGCAAAAGAAACTTTGATTAAGAGCTGTCTTCATGTTAGAGTGAATGGCCATTTTTATTCTAAATGGGACATTTTCACTCGAGGGATGAACAACCGACTCCCTATATTAGTCTAAGTTATTGTCTCAGCGTTAATTACCTTATAGCCCAATTTTGTGACAGCTAATCTAGTATCACTGCAAAGACCAACACTTTGATTTATGTTGCACAAAAAAATAATAAGAACCCCAACTTTCAAATCAATTTCATAATTAGGTACCCCAAAAAACTTAAGCGAATTCAAGAATTTTGAAGGATATAAAATAGATTGTTCTTCGACATTAGCCGAGGTAGGTGAAATCCTATCAGCACTAAGATATTTTTTTACTTCACTAAGAAACTTTGAATGTGTGTAAGTATTAACTTGATCAACTACTTCATTAGTCAGTGTTAATATAGCTCGATCTTTTAAATAAGACATATTATTGAATGCATTTTCCAAATTAGGATATGTAAAATCAATAATTTACCTTATTGAATCATTCTCATGTGAAATTAAAAACTCATTCGAAATATTAATCCATGTTGAATCTGTATTTTCACTTGATCCAGCTAAAGGCAACCTACCATCACCCAAGTTTAATAACCATTAGCTAAGGTCTAATATTAAGCTATATGATTGATTTCTCAATCTCATGTTAATAAAGAGAGTAAATATTTGACAATGTTCCCAAATTTTAGATTTAGAAATTGTAGTGGCTACAATGTCACTTTTGCTACCTCGAGGAACCATTGGCAATATTTGCCTAAAATCACCTCATAATATCATAGTTTTTTCCCTAAAAATCTATTATTCAGAATTAGGATCCTTGGAATGCATAATATGTCATAACATATAATCAACAGCTTCAAATGCATGTCTGTATGCCATTGGAGCTTCATTTCATATAATCAAAGTTGTCCTGTAGAGTAATTCAGTAAGTGGACTGTCTTGCTTAACATCATAATATGAGTCTTTGTCTAACTTTATAGGAATTTTAAATTTAAAGTGCACTGTTCTCCTTTAGGTAATAATAAAGCAACAATACCTGAAGATGCAACTACAATAACAATATTACCTTAAGATCGAATCATAGAAATAATTGTTCTCTATAAAAAATGTCTTTCCAGTACCTCCATTTTCATAAACAAAAAAAAAATTCGCCACTAACATTGTCCACGAATGGATAACAACATTATATACAGCTTTTTGTTCATTGTTGAGTCCATTATATAGGTTATTATGATCCCATAATAACGTATCTCTATCATAACTCATTTCCTTCAAAACTAAATAATTAATTTCATAAATGAATGACATAAAATTAGGGTAAGGAATAGTCTTAAACTCCCTTAATGATCTTTTATTTTGTTTCATTATCTTCTCGATCTCAAACAAAGTATAGTTTTACAATTGTTTAGGAGTTAGATTTAGGTCTGCTTGTTTATATCCCATTCTTTGTTGATATAAAATATCTTCAGAAAATAGCTTTCAATTCTTGTTCCATAACTCATTCGGTTCTATAACTTCATAAAACAAAAGAATGGTAACAAATAGAACATGTAGTTGATGTCCAGTAGCCTATATAGATGCTTCCCGTAATGTTTCATTCTACTTATAATCGCTTTCAAGCAATCATAATGCTCTACAAGCAATCATAATGCTCTACAAGCATCTTTATAAGTCAGATAAATAATCTTATCAATTTTCTTTATATCTTCAAAGGATTTAGTGCCTTTTACAACATTAAGGAGTATCCTTAAAAAATATCTCTGCCTAGAAGATGGATGAGCGTAAAATAATCTATCGATAGACTTTTCTCTCTTTTTAGGTTTATATTCCTTCTTGCTTTTGCACCAAACCCACTTTGTTGGGAAATCAACATAGGTTGAATTCCTTGCATCCTCATGCAACTCATTTGTTCATATCCATTCTATGAACATTGTATTATTTACATTTGGCCTGCTTAAAATGTTACATAAGTCTTTACCATCATGAAAAATGACATTTTATTCATGTGGCAAATGGAATGTTAATCATTCTATGGATTAATATTTGTTTTCTTTGATTCTTGCTTGAATGTTTTTTGCTTGGTTCTATCAATCATGCTAGGATTGCTTGAATGCTCTTTACTTACTTTCGCCTTAATGTTTCTTCAATTGCTTTCTGCTCTTGACAGCTTATTATGATTATTGATTTTTACTAAATTGGAGATTACTTAAGATTGTCAAGGCTATGAATTTTTACTAAATGCTTTTGGTCCTACTAGTTGATCTTATAGCTGTTTGCTTATTTGCTTTTATGTATGTTTGATTTACTTGTTGTCTTCTGCTTTTATTTGATCATGACACTATTATCTAGCCGGAGAATTAAACTTGAAAACTAAATTCTTTTTGCTTGGAATTTCTCTTAATTGTTTTTTCGATTCCACTTGTTTGACCCCCCATTTGATCATAGATTCAAGATCTTTTTATAGGGATCAAATTCCAACTAAATTAAAAAAACTTTAATTCCACCATATCTAGGAAAAATCTCCATGATTTGATTTTGTGTAATTTTTCTCTTTTTTGCATTGGTTAAGCCCTAAGCTTTCCATAATTGATTAAGCAATGAATTATTGAATCTGAGATTGAATCTAGCAGAATCAAATCCAAAAGCAATCTGCCAAGAATAAATCACATGTTTTTTTTTCTTTTTTTTTGTACTTTAACCAATAAAATCAAATCAAAGTTAAAATAAAAATTTTTCAGTTATTAATTCTCAAGTCCAAAACTTTTTAAATTAGGGCTTAAAATTCGAAGCCCAATGAATTTTGAGAAAATTCCCGAATAAAATAGGGTGTCTACACTCATTAGTACATTATCATGTTTGCAGTATCTTTATACATATATACTAAAAAGGTATTAAATGCATTAGTGTAGTTATAAGCTAATTTTTAATTTACAATTTTTTAGAAAATTTCTAGTGATTATAATGTAAAATTTGTTCACTTAATGACTTAAAATTTGGCAGCAAAAATGAAGAGGAAAGTTGTTAAAATAGGCACAAAAAATGAAGTTACTAAAGTGCAAGTGTGCTGTGTAGCAAGCTTTATGTGACCAAATGCAATGTTAGTGCCATTTTTGGAGATTTAAAGAAGACCACTAAGATTGCTAAGTTGCCTATTTGAAGAACTCCCATTGGTAGTAATCTTGACTTCTTGAAATGCAAAAGATCATAAAAAGAAAGCTTGAAAGCAAGGGGAGCTAAAGGAGTCGTACAAGCAAGCAAAGCCATGAATGAAGAAAGGAAGATAGATCTAGAATATGGCAATTACTTAGTTATTTTTGCTGAAATTTTAGATGCTAATGACCTCCCATTTACCTATAAATAGAGGGGAGTGGCTAGCCAAAAGATGAGAATTAGATAGATTTTTAGATTTTAGTTTTAATTTTTTTGCATTTACTCTCCTTTCCACTTTCCAAATAAAGCTGTTTGGCAACCAATTTTCTTTTACTTTCTATACAAATATAACTTTGTTGCATCAATTTTCAATTTGCTTTTATATTTTCTCAATGAAAATTTCATATTCTCACGTTATCATCTTCAATTTCCATTAATTTCACATGAATATCATATTTATTTTTCAACTTTCAATTTTGACCTCCTTGCAAAGTTTTGATCAAATCTTGATGAAATCTAGCTTGTTTTGAGCCAAAAATTTTTTCTTAGATTCCTAACTCATAGATGTTAAATCTAGAAAAAAATCTCATTCAAATTCATTCACAAAATTCTAGATCAAGCTTCAACCTTTCAATTAAAACTAGTGGCAGAGTTGAGCTTTGCATGAGTGACAGAATAACAAGGATCTTCTTTCCATCTTGACATTTGGTTTGAAATTTCTACTCCTTACACTCTTCAATCTATGTGTTTATTTGTTAATTCTTACTTGATTGCAATTAAATTCATGTTTTTACATACTGTTTGGATTATGTTCTTTGCAAGTGCTCTGTTTTTCCAGTTTTGCACTAGTTTTGAATTTTAGTTCAATGAGCTAGAATTTTAATTGTTTGATCTAATTTCATTGTTGATTCATGTTATAAACTTGTAGATCTAGGTTTTTTTTTATCTTAGTTTAAGTTCATTCTATTTAGAGAGTTGTAGATCTAAATTTTCTTCTAAAGTTAGGTAGTTTCCAAATTTTAAAACGCATTTCAGTTTTCAAATTCTTATCTAGGTCTTGCAATTTTCTTTTATTAATTGTACTATAATGTTGTTTCTATTCTAGTTCACTAACTGCTTTTGCAATTTCAAATTTCATTTCATTCAATTTGATGCAAATTAGATCTAGTTTTACTTGCTAAATTTTTTGTTTCAAGCTTTGCATCTATATTTTGGTTTTGCGAGTTCTTTTAGGATTTGCGATCTTGTTGCTTTATTTTCATTTCCATTTTATTTGGATCTTCAATTTATATTCTATTGGTATAAATTTCAGTTTGTTTAGCTTAAGTTTAAAGAATTTTCTAATATTTTCTTAAGTTAGTAATTGTAGTTATTTAGAGTGGTTTATATTCGATTTTTAGTAGTTAAGTTGGTTACATTTCTATAGCTACTGTTTTACTTGTTGCTTGCACTTGCCATTTTCAATTCTTAGATTAGATTTTCATTTTAATTCATGTTTAGTTCATTGCATTCCATTTTATCTACTATTTTTGCATATTCTTTTGTTTTACTTAATTTACATATTGCATGCTTACACCTTACTATACTTGTGTTAAATGCTTTAATTTTATTTTTTTTAGTTAGTTTGATGTCATGTTTTCCTTTGTTTGATTGAACCAACTTTAGATAGGGTGTGCGGGTAATAGGTACTTAGGTTAAGAATCTCTTTAACTAATCATCGTGGGATCGACATCTAAACTTTTTAGACTCTATTATTACTTAAACGGCCTGTGCACTTGCAGGAATTGCCCAATCACCTACCAAAAACTTGTAAAATGGCCTTACATTCTCCCATGTTATATTTGCATATGACAATTTTCTATTACGTAGAGCTGATGAGGGCATTGCTAGGTCAATAAAGTATGTCCTAATGGAATTTTGTGGTGGTTTAGGATAAAATATTAATTTGGAAAAATCTAGGGTTTTCTTCTTATTCAATATAAAACAAGAGCGTAGAAGGGATATTACCAATCTGTTAGGTATCAATGAAATCTTAGATCTTGGAAAATATCTGGTTTCTTTTATTCATAAAAGGAGAGTCAACAAAAATGATTATGCTTTCATCATGAAAAAGGTGAGAACAAAGTTAGTCAGTTGGAAAGCTAACCTTTTATCTCTAGTGGGCGGAGTGGTGTTGATCAAGTTGGTCATGGAAAACATCCTTAGTTATTACATGCAATGTCGAGCCCTTTCGTCTAGTATTTTCAAGGAATTGTATAAAGTCAACAAGTACATTTTATGAAGGAAAAAAAGAGGATAAGAAGAGATTGCACCTTTTCAATCGGAGTGAAGTTACTAAGAAAAGAGTGAAGATGGTTTAGGTTTAAGAGAGATTAGAACTCATAATGAAATTTAGTTAGCTAAGTTGGTTTAGAGGTTTCTTCACCAAAGAGAAGCTCTGTAGGTCAAGATGATGAAAAAAAAAATCTTCGGGCGAATGGTATAGTGAGGAAGGTTTCTAGAATGTCAACTATGTGGAAGGCCATTAGATGGACAGGCTTAATTGTTGAAAAAGGGATCGATTGGGTCATTAGGGATAGTTCAACCATGAACTTTTGACATGATAACTGGAAAAGTAATGGTAGTTTGAGAGTTTATTTGTAGATCAAGTTACCATAGGGCAGTGCCTTAATGCATTGAAGAATCATCATTCTCTCTTAATTTCCTTCTAGCTCGTTAATGATGTTTTGGATATGATGAGAGCTATTCCTACTCAATTGGTATGACAAGGATAAGATTTTATTTATTAGGCTACCTTTTTTGGTGTCATAGTTCAATCGGCCTATGACCTTACTTAAGGTACCAACCAGAACGTGGTAAAAGGTCAATCGGAGTGGATATGGAAATTACAAACCCTACCAAAAATTAAATTCTTTATCTGGCAATGCATGCATGATATCTTATTTCCTCAAAGTGCATTTGTTAGAAGTCAAAATCCTTGCCATATGCGTGTTTTGCATGCATGACATAGAGGATTTTATGTACCTTTTTGTAACTGTCAATGGACTAGAAACCTATGGACATATATGAGAAAGGCCCTTTTGCCACCGACCCAACAGATCCTCTATTGTAAGCAATGGATTAGGATAAATGCTTCGAGCCAGCATCGATCCACTCATGGTATTCCCTAGAGTTTACTATTTATCCATATACTATATGAGATATAGCTAGAAAGAAATATGAAGGTTTTCAGAAGAGAAAAATAAAAAAGGTTTTCAGAAAGAGTGGTGGAAACTTGGATTTTGTGAAGAATGCTATGGTAAAGGCTACTGAATTCTTTGCAATGAACCAAAAATAAGCATGAGTACCATTGCAATCTTTCATGACTATCAAATGGAATCCTTTAAATGAGGAATGGTACAAATTGAATACGAATGGCTCGACTTTGGGCAACCCTAGAAAAATGGGTACTGGTACCATCATTTGTGATAAAAAGGGAATGTGTATTTTTGGATCTTCTAGATTTATTGGTTTAGGGGCAAACATCTTGGCTGAGTTGTGGGTTCTTAGAGATAAGTTACTTTTGGCTAAGAGTCTTAACATTCACAATCTGAAGATTAAACTTGATGCCACTGTTGTTATCTCTATGGTTAAAAACCATCAAATGACAAACCTCATTTTCCATCATTTGATTTTTGATTGCAAGAAGCTGATGGAGGAATTTGAAAACCAACATATTACGTATGTTTTCAGGAAAGGAAATCGATGTGCTGATGCCTTTTGTCGGTTTAGTAGTAGGAATTGTTGTAACAATGGTAACAATTGTGATGTTAACTTTGTTGTGTTTTATGATTAAGGATTTCCTTTATGCTGATGCCAAGGATTTAAATTGCAGTAGTGATCATATTTTCAGTTGTATCACGTTTGTCATGATTGCAAAAATAACGGAGACCTTTGTGGTCATTGCGGCTATCACGATCATGAATTTTTTTTTATTTTGCTCAACGTGCTATAAAATATAATAATTTTAATTATTAATCATAAAAATTCTTATTTTATGATTTTTAAAATAATTTATATCATGTCGTGTGTTTTATCTATTTAAAAAGATATATATATAGTAAAATATTTATATTTAAAAAATTACTCATATGATAATTAGAAAATAATAAGAGATAAATAAACATGTGAAAAATAGATAACCATAACTAATTATATATTTAATTATTTAATTATTGTACTTATCAAATTATTGCCAAACTATATTGCATATAAATCAACTAATAAGTTATTAGGCATCTATAAATTAAGCAAGAGCATTACTATTTATGGGCCAAGAAAATTACTTTTTATAGGCCTACAATAAATCAAATTTGCCAACCTCCACGAAAAGGGCAATTTTTAACAACAATAGCCTTCAAATCTACTTTTTTTGCCTTTTGACTAAATTGTACAAACCCACACCATAACTTTTCATTCAACAACAATAGCTTTTAAGTCTACTTCATTTGCCTCTTGACTAAATTGCCCAGATCCACACCATAACTTCTCATCCCTTTACCCTTCATTCAATAATTTTTCTCTCTAGGTATTCATCATTATCCTCATCTCTCAGCTCTCTTTTTTTTTTTTTTTGGTGTGTGCTCTCTGCTTGTCTCTCTCAACCTTAAGTCTTACTCTCATCTCTTGTCTCATATTTTAAGTCATAGCAGCTCCTACCCCTTTTTAGCAGTGCACCATAGCCTAATCCAATCATAAACACCTAAAATCACTATAAATTTGGAATTTTTTTTAAAAAAAGATAATTTGAGTGTTAAATTAATTGCTTATCTTAAATTGCGCTTAATCTTGGTTGAAGTTGAATTTAAAAAAATTGATATCTCTAAAAGTCTAAGTTTTGTGGGTTTTTTTTTTTTTTTTTTGCTAAATTTGTGAATTGATGTTTATTTTCTAACTTGCTATTTTTGTTTTAAATTTTTAACAAAAGTCAAATAAAAATTTTTTTCTTGAATTTTTGAATGAAAAATATAGCAGGCATTCAACGTGAAGCAACAATTCACGGTTGCGATACGTCACTATAAGTGGGATTCAAATTCTCTTTTTTTTGTTTTTCTAATAACGGTGGTAGATAGTGATGTTACCATAAAATAGTGGTTGCTATACTACTATCTCACTGTTATTTAAATCCCAGGTTGATGCTGCTGGACATGTGTTGTACCAATATATTTTTTAATTGAATAGTTCATCTTTTGTACCAAAAAATATATTATATTAGGTGTTTAAAGAAATTAAAAAAAACATAATTTTAAATTATTCAAAAGAAAATAAACAAAAGGAATAATACATTTTAAAAAGATAACAAAGTGAGGCATTAGATAAAATTTTGATCTAAATTCTTGATACCATTGGGGTTTAGTACTATTTTTATATATTTATTTATTTTTAACATAATTAAAAGTAGTTTTGTAAGATTGTAACAACCCGCGACTAAGCAACATGATATAAAATAAAATATTTAATGAATCGGTCAAGAACCGATAAAAACTTCGATAATTAAATTGATATTTAAAAATTTTATAAAATTTGATTTGAATCATTATTTTTTTTTTCAATATTAAAAACCATAGGATTAAACCAAATGTAAAATTTTGTTAAAATTTATTAATTTTAATACTTATTTAATATCAAAATCATCATATTAATAAAATTTCTCTTCAATTAAATGAAACAATTGAATCGAAAATCGAAATCCTTATCCATTCAACTTCCTGTCCAATTTCAAAAACATTGGTTTAAACTCACCTAATAATTCTTCCCTCTTTTCACTTTTTTTTTTTTTTTTTGAATTTTTGAGATTTTAAGAGAGAATGAAAATTACAAAATAAGGCTAACTGCCTTAACATTCCAAAAGATCTTCCGCTAGTTCCGTGCAGTGTGGGACCCACACCACGCAATTATCGGCACATTACGCGTATTCCACTTCATTCCTCAGTCCTCGGTTCCCTCTGTATCGCTTTCTCTCTCTCTTTTTTTATTTTTAAATTTGTTTAGCGTAATTGAATTTTCATTAATTTTAAAGTCGGTGCGTTTTGATCCCAACTCATGGCGATACGTTGGCGCTGGATCCAAAAATTCGCCCTTGATTAAACTCGTTAAATCATTGTATTACTATTTAACATTCTAAATTACTAAATTATCCTTCCTCGATCCATCCTTCTCATTATCTATGTTTACTTAAAAAATTCAAAACAAATACAAATACTAGTTTTGCCCGTATTATTAAAAAATTAATAACAAGTTCACGACATCCTAGACGCTTCCATCTTTATGATTTTTTTTTTTTTTTTTTATAAATTGGCAATCGGAAGTTTATTAAATATTTACACAAATTAGTTGATTTTTTATTTAATGTATTATTTTTATTAAATTTAAAAATAAACAAAATATTAATTAAAAATATCTTTAAAAATATTATTTTAATCGGCGTATCTTTCTACAACAATCATTTTATGTAGAAAATTTTTAACATTTGTCTTTTCTCTTAGAATTACAAATAAGAGCAATGGAGCAGGAATAATTAGTGTTGACTACACTAGGATTACGGGAATAAATATTTATCGCAAAGGAAATGAGTTTTCCAAGTTGTTATTAAGAAATTTATAATTAATTTTTACTTTTATATTTGTTGAGAAGATTGATCCTATCGAAAATGATTAATCTCAACTTTGCATCATATCTAGCCTCAATAACTCTAGACATCTAATCGGCGATATCTTTTGGATTTCTTTTGAAAATATCTATCTATAATATATATAAATATATATATATATATATAAAGTTGATGATAAATTTATTAATTTTGTCAATAAAAATATTTTTTAAAAATTGAGGGATATTTGGAGAAAATTTTTTAAAATTTTTTTGTTTTTTCAATTTTTAGGATTTAACCCTAACCCTAATATCCTATCTTTATTATTGGATTCGCCTCTACATCTAGTGTTATGTGGATGTTAACAATCTCACAAAAACATTGTGCTAAAAGCCATGGAGAGGAGAAGAAGAGAGAAGAGGGAAAGAAAAAAAAAAAAAGAAAAGAAAAAACCAACATTCAATAGAAAATAACATTTTTTTACCAACGATCAACTTTACAAATTACCAATTTGTTTGAAGCTAATCATACTTATTTAGTAAAAGTTCAGTACTCATTATCATTTGATATTAATATTTTAAAATATATTTTAGAAATTAAATAAAAAAAAATATTATTAGTAAAATATTTTGATTGGGCTAGGGTCTAAAAATCTATCCACAAAAAAAGAGCAAATCATTTATAATTTTTTATTACTCATAATTAAAAATTTTGATGAATTTTACATAATTTTAAATTATAATTGATTAATTATATTATAATGATTATATGTGAAATAATCTTCATAAAATAGAATACATGAGCCTATGTGAGTAATTCGACTTATGACATCTTTACTTTTAATTTTGCTTCTGAAATTTAAAAATTTCAACTTTGTTATTTATTATGATAATGATAAACTTGCTTATTGAGATAAAAAAAATTTAATATTTATGTATAAATAACAATGTCACATAATTTGAGAGAGTAATTAAATATAAATTACGACATAAGGTCATTATTTATGACAATTAATTTGGGTTTATGCTAGGACATTCTACAACAAAGACAATCCACCTTTGAAGACTTTTATTGGAAAGTTGGAGAAAGCATGCAATAGAGTTTCTTGAGAGATATTTTGGTGGATCTTAATGGAAAAAAGAGTCTCTTTAAAATACAACATAATTAAAGATATCTATGAAGGAGTTGTAACAAATGTGAAGACTGTTGGAAGTATGACAAAGAGCTTCTCCATTATCTCAAGATTACATTAAGGCTCAGTGCCGAGTCCATTTCCTTTTGTATTAGCTGTGAACGATCTCACTGGACATATCCAAGATAAGGTGCTATGGTGACACTATTTGTCAACGATACAGTCTTAGTTGCTGAAACTAGTGATAACCTTAATACGAAATTAGAATTATGAAATACATTGGAATCTCAAGGTTTTAAATTAAGTAGATCTGAAATTGAATATATGGAATGTAAGTTTAGTAATGATAGAGAAGCAGGTACTAGTATGATTAAGCTAGAAGGAGAGGTAGTACAAAAAAATAGATAGTTTCGATATTTTGGATCAATTATTCAAAATGATATTGAGATACAAAACGAATGTCAAACACATAATTCAAGCAAGATGGGCAAGGCGGTGAAGAGTGTTCGGTGTGTTGTGTAATTGCAACATGCCTTCGAAGTTAAAAGTGAAGTTGTATAAAATAACTATAAGACTTGCATTGCTATATGGAACTGAATATTGAGCTGCTAAGAAACAACATAAGAAGTAAATAAACGTAATAATGATGAGGATGCTTAGATAGATGTGTAGTAAGACTAGAAGAAATAAAATAAAAAATGAAGATATTTAAGAAAAATTAGGAGTAATCTGAATTGAGAAAATGAGGAAAAATGGTCATTTTAGATGATTTGGACATATAAAACGTAGGTTTAACTGTACACCAATTAGGAGAATTGAGTCTTTAGATCTAGGAAAGATCAAAACTTCTAGAGGTAAACTACAAAAGACATAGATGCAAGTAATAAAAAACAATATGATGGTTAATGAATTAGATGAAAAGGTTATTGTTGATAGAAATGAGTAGTGCAAGAAAATTCAAACTGCAACCTAACATGATTCTTTTATTTAGTTTTTCATACAGTTGATCATAAAATATGAGATATAAGACTTAGTACATTGTTATTATTATTGTTATTGTGCATAAAATAATAATTTATCACACATCCAATTGGAAATTTAAAAATAGTTGGGCTTTCATGAAAAACAAATGCAAAACAAACTTGTACTTTAATATAAACATTAGATTTTTTCGCATAAAAAGAGGTTATATTTTCAAAATAAAAAGTTTTTTCTAATCACAAATTTCATCTGAAACATAAATAAATATCGAACTAAGCCTTATTAATAACTGTAACCTTTTTTCATCAACTTGAGGCACACATATCTGTTTAATATCTTGTGAATATAGACAATAGCATCGAGTGCTTAGTAGTAATGATTAAATATTAAAGTCTCATTTAGTATTGTTGGTGAAATAGTTTTTGTGCTCAAAAGTTATTTTTGTTTCAAATGCAATACTAAAAAGTAAAAAAAAAAAGAAAAAGACTTTTTAATTTAAACTTTTGATTTTTCAATCCAAATAAAAAAAATTCAAAACATGTTTTCCGATAAAAAAATATATTTAGATAAATAAATCACTTTAATATTTTTATATTTTTAATATTTATTATTTTTTACATATCTTTTTGACATTTCAATTATTCACAACATTTATTTGTAACAATATCAAAGACCTAAACTTTTTAATTATATTTTTTAAATGTAATTTTTTTAATTTAAACTTTATTTAATTGCAACAATAATAATATTAAACTAGTCCTGCGTTATCCAAAATATATTGATGACGCCTATCCAAAGTTTAATAACATATTCTTTGGCCTCACTCCATGAGAGCCCAACTTGAAGTCAAAGCTAAGCTTCTAAAATTACAACGAAAAAAGAACACGTAAGTAAAGTTTTGAACTAATTATGAAGATGAAAAAAGTAACACCATTTCCATAAATTATTTTTTTGGTATGTTCTATTTATTATGATTTTATAAATTTTTTTGGTTTGGGATCTCCCAATGTCCAGTAATTACTTTAAATTCTGATTAATTTAAAGTCAAGTTAGTTCGAATCTCATAAGAGGAGTAAGTTTTTTCAATGCCTATTTTTTTCATTTTCAAAACTTAAAATCAAAACTTTACTTAAGAAAAACCGAGCTCTTTAATCAATTTTTGTACACTGCCATCAATACTTTCTTGTATTAAAAGGATTTCATAAGAATTAAGATCATGATGACAACTAAACTATTTTTTTTGATGGGTTATATATGAGTTTTTGTAGGTCAAAATTGTTGCATAAATTTAGTTGTGGGTTGTTTTATGTTTTACCAATATTTTCCTTTTTATAGGCACAAATTTCCTTTCTTTTGTGTTATTGGAGTGTGGTTTTCATCATTTATTGTTCTTTCAAAAGAAGAGAATATTAGAAGAATTCCCTTGAGCGTTAATGACTGACATATTTAGTTTTATGGGCTGTGTCAATAATTATATTATTTTTTGTTGGTTTTGAAGGGAATTAATCGGGTTGGAATTTTGTTTGATCCATTTTAGAAAAAAATTTCTTAGCTTGGCTTAGTCTGAGTATCATCCAATTCATTTGGAAGCAAGCACAATAAAAATTCAAAGCTTGAAATCAAATAAAAAAATTATTATAGTATTTTTACGTTCATTAATAAATTTTTCTACTGTTATTATTATGATAATTTATTCAATTAGTTTATAAAAATTAAAATTGATAAAAATATATTACAAATATATAATAAATTAATTATTTGAAAATCCAAGAAGGAGACTTTGATTAGAAAATGATAAATTTTCTAAATTAATTCTTGAGTTAAGATAATTGTTGGCTCCATAAAAATATTTTGAGATTCTTAAAAATTATCAATATGAGAATTAATTAAATATATAAAAAAAAATCCGAATACAATGTTGCATGAGAGTATTAACAAATCTGTCTATCTATATACCTAATATATATACAATTAATATAAAATATCAAATGTTGCAAATATCTATAATTTTTTTTCTTTAAAATTTTCTTTTTATCAGTTAATTAGTCAATATAACATTACAAATAATCAAATGTATGCATATTTCAGTTTTCAAAAGAAAAGAAATTTTGATATGTTAAATTAAGTTGGTAACTTTGAAATATTTAATTATAAAATGAATAAAATAATCATTAAAAATAAAAATTAAATTAAATTAATATCTAATAAATTATTACAAATATATTTATTTATAAAATACATTTTTATTATTTAATTTATATATATAATTCATATATTAATATAAATGAAGTCCTCCTTAAAAGGATTCATAAATATATATAAAAAAATCCCGCAATGAAGTAGGGGACACATACTAGTGAGTTTTAAGGGATAGGATTCAAATTAAGTGAATTAGGAAAAAAAATCAAGTTTTAAATTGATAAATCTATTTTTAATTAGTGAAAAAATAATTCCCATATGTATATTTATATTATAATTTAATATCTTAATAAAATAATCAACTATTTTACTAATTTATTAACATTATTTTTTGAGAGGGTGTTAACTTTAAAATTATTTGAAAAAAAAATAAGTTCAAAAATTGAGATATGATTGATCTAAATCTTACTTTTTTTATACATATACGATTGTGAAGTTGTTTTTATCTTATGTAAGTGGACTAATAAAGTTATTTTATATCAAACTATATTGATGAATGTCAATTGGTACTGTATTATGATATATTCAAATTAATAATATAATTTGTAAAAAATATCATATATCGAAAATGATGTGAAAGATTTACTTAAATTGTGAAAACATAGCGGAAGTTTGTTTACAAAGAGTTATGAAAGTGATGCCAACTTATTGATTGATCGGGGACAAGATCACATATTTAAAAATTATCCATTAATTACAGTGTAAGTCCTTAAACATCAAAACATAAGATTTTTTGGAGAGTTTCATTCTCTATGCCAATTTCACTATTTTCCTCTCTTATTCTCTATGTGATTAATTATATAATCCCACATGACTGAGATTTATCTCATTCTTGATTTAGTTTAATACATTCATTATTTTTGTTTCTTATTATAGTCGAACACCATGTTTCATTGAGAGAAGAAAAGAACACGGCATATTCATGTCTGAGGAATTTCATGTTTTTCTCGTATGGCCAGTTGTCATTTTTCATGAAAAAGAGAAGGGCTTGAGGTTTTTATCCATTTTAATTCAAAGTCAATAACTAGTCAAGGTAGTTGTTTTGTTTTAAATCAAAAACCCCTCATAAGTATCTTTTGGTAGTTATTTATCATATAAGATTTTGCTTACTCATTATAGGCGGCAATTTTTTACATTAAATAAATATGATATATATATATATATAGTAGGATCCACTTACACTATTATAATGTTTTACACTTTTTTTTTTTAATTTTTAGATCAAAATTATTAAATTTAAAAATTTTATTTTAATTTAAATGAGTCATGAATTTAATTTTAATTCAAAGGTCCAAAAAATATAATAGTTATACTAGTGTATGTGGATTATACTATGAGGCAGCTGATTAGATTTCATAACTTCCATTAAAAAAATGGTAAAGAGAAGTTCTCTATCATTTTTGTACGTTTAAGTTCCCATTTTGACCACCGGAGGTGGCATTTAGAAGCACGAGATGAAAGCTTCACTTTCATGGACCTTGATTACGTGTGATTGAACTCTCATCAGCATTTAAATTTCATGTTAGTAACTTAGTGAAGTTTTGACATATTCTAACATGTGATTTCCATAATAATAAAATGTTTACATGTTTAATCTCATGTCTTGATGTCATAATGATAAATATAAATAACTATATATAAAAAAATTTTATAAAAATTATTTGTCTGACACACGTCCATATAAAAATAATTATTTTATTATTTTTAATGCATGGCATCAAAAAAGTTGAGCTTTCTATTTTGCGCTCATTCAAGTATCATTCAATCCAATCAATCAAATCTAAGTTTAAAATTAAGTTCATATCAATTCAAGTCCTCCAATATCAAATCCAAATTAATCTACCAAAGACAATTAACACTTTTTTAAAAATTTCTTTGAATTATATTTACTTAAATTTTTTGTGTTCTTTAATTATCTATTTTATTTTAATATTACATTAATTTATAAAATTATATTTTGAAAAATTACATTATTAAAATATAAAATTAATTAATTATTTAAATGTACAATGATGAAAGTTTGATTAGAAATAGTGATAATTTTTTAAAATAAAATTTTAAATTGATGAGAGTTTTATTAAATCTACCAAAATGTTAATAAAGTCTTAGAAATTTTAAAAATGAGGATTGAATAAGTTATAAATAATTTATAAAATAATTTTTATGGTTAGTATATTTTCATTAACTCTATCAAAATATTAAGCAATGTCTTAAAAATTTTCAATATAAAAATTAATTAAATTCATAGAGAATAAAATAAAAATAAAAAAATAAAATTAAAGTATCGAAATTCATAAAAAATGAAATATGATAAATCCATAATAATTGATGAAAAATATATAATCAAAATAATTTTTTTTCCTTATAAATCTACTCACATTCTTTTAAGCGTGTTAATATGAGTATAAATGTAGAGATTAAAACTTTTAAATGTGAATTTTAAAATAATATATATTGACATTAAATAAAAAAATTAATTTCCTTAAATTTAAGTCGATAATTGACGAAAAATTTTGTACTTTCCAACAAATTATATGTAATAAATTTATATAATAAATTTCTAATTTTAACTTTTAATTTTTAAATTAAAATTATTTAAAAATATAGCTACTAAGTGCGAGCATCATTCTAATTCTTTTAATAGAGCCAAGATTATTCTTTTATTTTTTTTTTCGTTCTTTCTAAAATGTAAAAAATTTCCTCAAATCAATAATGTCGATTTTTATTATTTTGAAAAAGAAATGTCACCATTTGTAGGGTCCATGGAATGGCAATATTGTCATTTTAAAGAGTGAGTGTTCGAATAAATAATTTTGTTATTTACAAAAGTACCTTTTGATCCGGAAAATAAAAAATTGAGTATATAATACTATCGATAATTAAATTATTTTAATTATATTTCAAAAATTTTAATTTAATTATTAAAATTTAAATATATATATTTTATCATAATTAATTTTTAACAGTCGTGATAAGTATTAAATAATATTATTATATTAATAAAATTTTATTTTTTAAAATTTTTAAAGTTGCATCGATAATAACACGTAATATGATGTGATAATATACACTTAAAGTTAATATGACATTTTTACGTTATTATCACGATAAGGAATAATGATTATATAATAAAACATATTTATTTAAATTTAATAAACGATTATTTTGAAAACATGTCAAGTCAACACAGAATACTTTTATAAAAAAAAAAATTCAGGTGAAATGCTCTCAGATCTTATCTGCTTTCACCCTCTCTCCTCTAAAAAATATAGAAAAGAAAAAAATAGACATACTAAATAATTATCCTACTGATTTCGCGGCCTTTCCCTTTCCCGAGGCCGTCTCATTCTCTCCGTGTTCTCTTATTGAAGACGCCTTCCTTTTTTCCCTCTCGTTCTTCCCCTTTTTATATATCATCTTAGGACCGTTGTATTAAACGAATAAAAAAACTCCAAACCTATATATATATTTTTTAAATTTTCAGCGACAGCTAAAAGCTGGAATTAATGCAGAAACAATGAATCAATAACGACTGTTAAAGCTCTCTTCTCTCTTTCAGATCCGTTCATTTTTGTTTTCAGGTATATTTCTTTTCTGCTTACGATATAGATTTCTTTGTTTGTTGCAGATCCAATGCGATGCGACGCCATTCTATGCTTTTTTTTTTATTCTTTACATAGCATTGTTTTACTAGATCTGGACTTTAAAACTTTCACTTATATGCTCTGTTGCTTTGTTTCTATGTCAAAGTTTTTTTTTTTTTTTAATTTCTTAGATCCCATTCGAGCAGCATTTTTTTTGATGATTCATTAACTTAGTTCTGGTTTCCTTTATCTTAAAAAAAATTCAGGTGTGAAATTTTGAAGAATTGATTGGAAAAGGAAGGAAATAGTGATTATGGCTTTAGGAAAATATAGTAGAATTGATAATAATAATAATAATAATAGGAAGTCGTCGTCTTCGAGTTATTGTTCCACTGTCACCATTGTGGTTTTCGTGGGATTATGTTTAGTTGGGATTTGGATGATGACTTCGTCCTCGGTTGTTCCTGTTCAAAACGGGGACGATCCGGCTCAAGAAAAGAAAAATCAGCTCAAGGATCAGGTTACGCCTGTAATCAATGATAGGATTGACAGTGGTAACACACCGCAATTTGAAGATAACCCCGGGGATTTACCTGAGGATGCCACCAAAGGGGACTCGAATATGGGCAACACCAACTTAAATACACAAGAAAATCAAGAGAATACTGAAGAGTCTAATAAGTTGGATGAGTCTAAGAAGGATGATGTGCAATTGGATTCTGAAGGTGGAGAGAAAGACAATGACAATGGTGATAAGTTGGGTGGACAAGGGGATTCTCAAGAGAATTCTGATGACAAAAAGTCTGATACTGAAGAAAGCAATGCGAAACCTGACTCCGATGAGAATGACAAGAAATCTGATTCTGATGATGGTGAAAAGAAACCAGATGAAAGCTCTTATGAGACTAATGAGGATAAGGTGGATGGTCAGATCGAGGAGAAGGTTGATCAAAATGATAACAAGGAGTCGGATAAAAGCTCTTATGAGGCAAAAGATGATGGTCAGTTGAAAAACCAGAGCTTAAATGAAGTTTTCCCATCTGGTGCTCAGTCTGAACTTTTGAACGAAACCATGACTCAGAATGGATCATTCTCTACTCAGGCGACAGAATCAAAGAATGAAAAGGAGGCTCAGTTATCATCCAAGGAATACAGTTGGAAGCTTTGCAATTCCACCGCTGGGCCTGACTATATCCCTTGCCTTGACAATTGGGAAGCTATCAGGCATCTCCCTTCTACCAAACATTATGAACATCGAGAGAGGCACTGTCCAGAAAAACCACCAACCTGCCTTGTTCCTCTTCCTGAAGGATACAAACGCCCAATTGAGTGGCCAAAAAGCAGGGATAAGGTACTTTAAACTTAACGTGTGCTGGTTCATTTTTCACTTTAATTCTGTACTGGATAAGACGAACTAACAAATGCTTTCCTGCTGCTGCAGATTTGGTACTACAATGTTCCCCATACCAAGCTGGCAGAATTTAAGGGGCATCAGAATTGGGTGAAAGTTACTGGGGAATACCTCACATTTCCTGGTGGTGGAACGCAGTTTAAGCATGGTGCTCTTCATTATATTGACTTCATAGAAGAGGTGAGTGCTCAAAATGAATGTATTGTCTTCAAACTTCATTATTATATGACATCATCGATAACTGTGTCTCACTCCCCCTGGTGTGGTCTTTACTTGTTGAATACTCATTTTGTCTATATTTCTGTTTGTTGGCTATTATTATGGTGGTAATCTTTATATAACACATGATAAAAACTTTTGTATTAATGACTTTTTACCTGAAACTCTAGCTGAAAATGGCATTTCATTACCTTATTGAGAAGCACTATAGCTATTATTGTCAACTCTCTCGATTTCCATTATCAGTCGACTGTGATTGTTATGATTGTAATTTTAATTCAGCCTATGCAACATATCATCCATGTCAACCTTCTGTTTACCTAGAATCCATTCTCTTAAAATTTGAATTATAACAAAATTATCTGTTAAAGCCCTATCAGGAATTGCTGATTGCATTTCTTCTAGTAAGTTAATGTTTCCTGTAGTTAGAAGTTATAGAAGACATATCTTCAGTAAAGGAAGAAAATTAGTGGATTTTAACATAAAAAAACTTATGGGCTGCTGGTAAAGGCAAACATAATGAATACTTTCAAGCTGATTTTTGTTCTAATAATTATCTTAAACCTATGATTTTACATTCCATGAAAGAGGACATGATCTTATGTTAGAAGCATTTCCTTGATGTGAAACTTCTTGCTTTTGTTGGAACATTTCTTCCAAGATGAGGATAGTGATGCATTCAATCATTATGCTTAATTGATCATGAAAGGGAGTTGGCATTGGAGTATCCATGAATTTGTTTTGTGGTTAATATGCACTCCTGTTAGGAGAATCAAGAAGCTTATATTATGTTAACATTCTGGACATATGTAATATATGTTTGTGTGTGTCACGTATGTTGATTATGTGCACATGTGATATATCAGTTTCATTTGTTGTGAGGCTTTCTACATCTGCAATTTTGATTGTATGAATCTATAAGCAAATATTTTATATGATTTAAATGAATGCTTGTTTACCACCCATTGAATTCCATGTTGCATTCCAAATGACTGTGAATTTTATTCATGGTCAAATCTTTTCCTCTCCTGCAATGTGTTCTATCAACTTACTCATAATGTTTGATTATTTATTCTGCAGTCTGTGAATGATGTAGCATGGGGAAAACGCTCTCGTGTAATATTGGACGTTGGATGTGGGGTTGCCAGCTTTGGAGGTTTTCTTTTTGACAGAAATGTGCTTGCTATGTCCTTTGCACCTAAAGACGAACATGAAGCTCAAGTACAATTTGCACTTGAAAGGGGAATTCCCGCTGTGTCTGCTGTGATGGGTACTAAGAGACTTCCCTACCCTGGCAGAGTATTTGATGTTGTTCATTGTGCACGATGTAGAGTGCCATGGCATATAGAAGGTATATTACAACCTAATTTATAAATTTTTTATTGTGAGTCATCTTCAAGTCATAGTAATCAGTTGCT
This sequence comes from Durio zibethinus, assembly GCF_047325235.1. Lineage (NCBI taxonomy): Eukaryota > Viridiplantae > Streptophyta > Magnoliopsida > Malvales > Malvaceae > Durio > Durio zibethinus. The sequence continues at coordinate 8,767,608 of NC_143185.1, forward strand.
GCTGTGTATTTTATCAATTTGCAGTGCTTGAATATTCACTGGTCTTAGCAATATTGCAGGTGGTAAACTCCTCTTCGAGTTAAACCGTGTGCTGCGACCTGGTGGTTTCTTTGTGTGGTCTGCTACTCCTGTTTATCAGAAAATTCCTGAAGATGTTGAAATCTGGAGAGGTATATAATTCCGTTGTACTATCTCTGGATCTAGTGTGAGAAGTCTATTGTGTCAACATCTACTGCATTTATGTGTATATTTTCTGCAGCTATGGTTGAACTAACAAAATCTATGTGCTGGGAGCTTGTAAACAAAACTAGTAAGGATGCAGTAAACGGGGTGGCTGTAGCAACATTTAAGAAGCCCACTTCTAACGACTGCTATGAGCAAAGGTCACAACAAGACCCTCCACTGTGTCCAGAGTCTGATGATCCAAATGCTGCCTGGTAATATTTCTTTTTGACTTGGATGTAAAAACTATTTCTGGCTAAAAACAAATCTAACACATCTTTAAGATGACACTAGAAAAATTCATTGAGCGGCTAACAATATGCTAACTTGCGTTCTTTGAGCAAGCATGTCACCCGTCCTAAGACTATCATTGCTCTGTTCACTATAGAATAAATATCGATCTCTTGCAATATAGATATCCAAACGGCCATTTAATTTGATTCTTATTTATAGGAATGTACCACTGCAATCGTGCATGCACAAAGTGCCTGTAGATGCAGCAGAACGTGGGTCTCAGTGGCCTGAGCAATGGCCAGCAAGGTTGGAAAAATCACCTTATTGGTTGTTGAGTTCCCAAGTTGGAGTTTATGGCAAAGCAGCGCCAGAGGATTTTGCTGCAGACAATGAGCACTGGAAACGGGTGGTAACCAAGTCATACATAAATGGGATGGGAATAAACTGGTCATCTGTCAGAAATGTCATGGACATGAGAGCTGTTTATGGAGGGTAAGCACCAAAAAGAATTATTTTCAATGAAGTAGGAATGCTATGATGGTTTGACAGGTTTCTCTTTTCGTTATTTTATTGTTTCATCTTCTTTTCCTTGATTCTGACTGTGGTATGCTCACAGATTTGCTGCGGCACTCAAAGATCTGAATTTATGGGTCATGAATGTGGTCCCAATTGACTCTCCAGATACACTTCCCATAATATATGAAAGAGGTCTATTTGGTATGTATCATGATTGGTGTGAATCATTTAGCACCTATCCAAGGTCTTATGATCTTCTCCATGCTGACCATCTATTCTCCAAGGTTAAAAAGAGGTTTGTATCAATATTTTCATTTTCTTGACTCAACCCTTTGCACTTTCCTTGCTGGGTAACTTATGTTTTCCTTCAGTAGGTAAAAGCATAAATATTACTCTTGTTCTTGAAGACTTTTGTTTATGACTCCTAGCAAAGTTCTTAGATTAAAATAATTTTGATTTTTCAACCATGTTCTTGATTTCTGTTTGTGTTTTTATCAGATTGTCATTTTTTCATATTTCTTTGAGTCATAGTTTCATTAATGTGTTTTTTTAATATATAAAAAGTTTCATTTACCTTTTTTATCATGTAAGGTTTAGGATCAGAATCCCTATTTCCAGCCTGAAAGTGTGTTTGCCATAATATGCTATTCATTATCTGCTTCAGCCTAACTTCGCTATTGATTATGGGCTTGTAGGTGCAATTTTGTGGTTGTGGTTACGGAGGTTGATCGAATACTAAGGCCAGAAGGGAAGCTTATTGTTCGGGACAATGTTGAGACCATCAGCGATCTTGAGAATATTTTAAGGTCCATGCAGTGGGAAGTCCACATGACTTACTCGAAGGACAAGGAGGGCTTGCTGCTTGTCCAGAAATCCATGTGGCGACCTAAAGACGTAGAGACAATCACATATGCCATTGCTTAGGCATGGTAGCTATCCTTTCAACTCTCTCCCATTTTATTCCATGATGTTTGGGACTTTTATGTGACTAGTTATTCTTTTTTGTTTTGGTTGCTAATTGCAATTCATGGTGATTAGTTCTCTAAGTTAGCCTTTGTAGGCTTGTATCGTGTTAAGTAGTCCTTTAGTATTGGATACATTACTTTTTCTTTTATTTTTGATTTTTATTCCTTTATCCTGTAAGCTTGGTGTCCAAGTTTTCATGTAATGTCATTCTGTTAGTTCTTAATGGAAAATTAATTCATGCATTCATGGCTGGAGCATTCATAGAAATTGGGACAGGCAAAAATGTTCAATTTTGTGATGAAATTGTTTGGTGCTGAATCTGTTTGTCATCCCTTGTGTTTTTCTATTTTGGCGGATATACCTTCGCCAAGAGGAAAGGAATTCAAATACGATTAGTTATTTTAAAGGATAGCTTTGTACTATTGGCTCTGGCTCAAGTGATAAAAGAGGTGCGTCTCTCTCTTTATAGACTGAATTCATCGGAAAGTTGTATGAAAAAATAACTTTTCATGAATTTGTTCGCACGAAACCGGAGGATGTGTATATCGCATTAAAAAAAAAAAAAAAGATAGCTTGTACCATTTGACATGTGTCAAACAGTAAGGGTGGAGGTCCTAGGAGAGAAAAAGTTATTTGGAAACTCTAAACTCGAACTTTTATTTTCTATAAAATGGTAAGATATACTGGACAATTTTAAGGGTATAAGCTTTTAAATTGGTCCAGTGCATTAAAAGATTTTACTCATTTTCCCCAAAAATGGAACTCAAGTTGACAAAGGAGAGACCCTTTTATCAATTGGATAGTCTGTTTGTCTTCTGATTTTTTTTATCAATTGTTTTCCAACTTTGACCTTTATTATTTAAAATAATTTAATTTTATGTGTTTGTTAATATTAGGAATAATAGAATCTAGTTCGTGTGAAGGACCGTATATTTTAATTGCTGTCCAAACTTTACTATATCATTGAAGGACCAACATGCATTGAAAATTTTTATTGCTAATTTAAAACTAGCAGGATTTAATATGATTACATGGATATCATAATTTAGCATTAGCATTTAGAGTTTATTACAAAGTAATGAACATTATATGTCTAAATGCTAGATTACTAGAATCATCAAAAGGAAGAACATTACTATTACAAAGTTAATATAGAAAAATCAAACTTAGTGGTACCAAAAACTATTAAATGGTCTGATGTAAAACTCCCAACAAAGATGGATGTTAACATACATCTAAGCCTCTCAGATCTCAGGAAATTGAAAGAGTTGCATAATATGAAGATAAAATAACTATATTAAAATTTTCAGAATTAGGAAGTAGTAGCAAGACTCCTTCAAGAATGGCTTATATAATCCCATCTGGGGCATCAACCTCTGATATACCAGACAATATATCAAATATAACGTGTCATAGTGTTTGACAATCCATACAACAAATTAGTCACCCTAGTTATGAGGTAAAAACCAGAAATATACCATCTTAGTACAAGAACACTAAAAAGTAGAGGGATCAAGCTCCCTAACCTTTTCATGTATTAATATCAATGTTGCAGAAATATCCTTTAAAAGAGAAGATCTCTCCTTTGAAAGAAACAAAAAATACAAAGAAAATGATTTATTCCCCTTGGGGTGGAATCGACTATAGTTGTAAAGCTGTAATTTTGAATAGTGAATGAGTTAGAATGAATCAAATGATCTTTCATATGAATAATTACATATTTAATTATTCATAGAGTTGTGTTCTTTGTTCAATGAAACAATACAATTAAATGATTATAATTTTTGGATTCAATCGTTATAAATAGAGATGATTAAAACACATTGAGATGCTAAAATTTTTTGATGAACTTTCTCCCCCCTCACTCTCAAAATAGAAGTGACTTTTACATTGTTTTTGTAAAAAATCTCATTCAAAGAAGGCATTTTCATCTTATATCAAAGGTGTCTAGTGGTTTGATATCATAAGTACAAGGTGATTTCACATAAGATTCCATTTGTTTCACAGAAAATAACTTTTGAAAAATCATTTCTATATTTTCAAATGTTTGTTTAGTAGAAACTTATTGGTCAACAAAAAATAACTTATTGGTCAATGAAAAACGAGACAATTTTTCTAAAAATTATATTTCTTTTTTAAAAGGGGGAGACAATTTTAAAAAAAAAATTACATATGAGAAGAATTACTTATCAATGTGTTTGAGTATAATTTTACTCAAATCAGACTTTGTACATGATTTTTTAAGCTCAAACTTAATTTGATTTGATCCAAAATATTATTAAATTAATAAATAATATTTTTATTTAATTTTATTTTAAAATATTAAAATATTAATATTAAAAGTCTTTTATTATTTTAATTTTAAATATTTTTATAGTTATACTCAAATAAGACTTTGAACATAATATTTTAAGTTTGAACTTGAGTTGATTTGGCTTGAAATATTATTATATTAATAAAAATATTTCATTTAATTTTAATTAAAAATTTAAAATATTAGCATTAAAAGTCTTTTGATATTTCAATTTTAAATATTTTTATTTTGTATATTATTAAACATAAATATTTTTAATATTTCAATAATAAATAGTATTATATTATTATTTTAATAATAAATAATAACATATATAATAATATTTGTATTATTTTAATAATTAATATTAAATCATATAATAATATTATTTTTTAATATGAATATTTTTAATAATTTCTTATTATTTTTTTAGTCTAAAATACATAATTTTATATTTTATTTATTATGGTATTTATATGACAATTTTAATAATAGATATAAATTAAAAAATTTTGTTCTGATTTAATAATAGATACTTTTAATATAAAATATAAATATTGTAATAGTATAAATATTTTAATAATAAATAATATTATGTTAATATTAATAAAAATAATATTTTAAGAATAGTAAACTATTTTAAAATTTTAAAATATTAATATAAACATAAAAATAGTTTTATTTTAAGTATTTTTATATTAATATAATATTTTAATATTAAATATTATTACTAAAATATAATTATTCTTGAATAATTAATAATTTTAATAATAAATAATTTCAATATACTTTAATAATAAATAATTTTTAATATTTTAATAGTTATATTAATATTATTTGAGAAAAGAAACTGATTTTTCAAACAAAAACAAAATAATAGAAAATATTTTTTATTAACTCATCCAAATAACATAACATTTTTATTTATTCAAAAAATATAAACATTGTCTAGAAAACATTTTTTGAAAGTCAATTTTTTTGAAACAAAGGAAGCCAAAGTTTCATTGTATTCTAAAGGCATTTTGTTGTCCCTTTTGCATCTAATAATTGATAAAGATGAAATAAACCTTGAAAAAAAATGATATTTACAACATACCTTAAAACCATTTCCTTTGATTTTTGAAGGCTCCATCTTTTGTACATCACAAGGCTTGAAGAGAAAACATTTGTTGGTGCAAAGGAAGTTATTTAGCAACAAGGTCTTTATGTTAGCAAGCTTAATAATCAATAAACTTGACTTTTGTTAAGCGGCTTGTCTGGTTGATTGATGATGTTAGTCTATATATTACCATCACAAAAATAGTAATGAAAGGTGTCACTTATCATATTATTTTATTTTTAATTTTTTTATAAAAAGTTTAAAATTAAAAATAAAAAATGAAAAAAAATTAGAATTAAAATTCAAAACATCCATTTTATTTTTAAAAATTTTTATTTTTGAAAAAAACCAAAATAATGTTTTGATTTTTGAAATTGAAAAATAAAAGAGTTTGGACATAAAAAACTACAAAAATATTTTTTTTACTATTTAGTATTGAATTAACAATGAAAAATTAAAAGAAAAAAATATTAAAAGGAGTTGAAGAGGGAGAAATGAGGGAAAGATAAGAGATTGGAAAATGAGTAAAGTGGGTGGGAAATGGGGAAGAGGAGTTGACAAATTGTAAACCCTCATTTTCCCTTTTTTTTTTTTTATCTAGATATAATTATAGATTCCTAATTTTGTCCAAGTTTAAATTCCTTTGGACTTTTTCAGGTTTAATTGTGCGAATTAAAATCGTATTCAAAATTGATTGGGTTAAGGCCCAATCTCTGTTATCTAGATTATTTGTGTTTGTTGGCCTAAATTCCCAAAGCTATGGCTTGTAAACTACATGAAAGCCCAAATCTTGTTTTAAAATTTATTTATTTAATTTTGTTTAATAAAAAAGAAAAGAAAAGAAGAACAAATAAAATTAAATTTTTTTTTTAAAAAAGAAAAGATGGAGGTTAACGGCACTTAAAGAGGCCAACCAACTTTCATTTTTTTGCAAATCCCATCCCTTAAAAAGAGGTCCATCCCTTGACTCCCTCTTTCAACTATGGCAACGTCCCTAACCCTTCTTAGGAACTTGGCTTAAGCCAAAATAAAGAAAGCAAAAACCCAAGGAAAGTTGTGATCTAAGTTATAGGTTGACACGTCACAACCACATTTATAGCCCTAAGGTCACTGATGACACCTTGAAACCCTAAAATCCAAAAGATTAAGAAGATTAGTGATCCAAGATTCCCATTTGGCTCTATAAATTGAGCTTAAAAGATGATTGAAAAAAAGTGAAAGAAAAAAAAAAAGAAAACCTTTGTCAAAAAATATAAAAAAAATGTTTTGAAATAAGAAAAAACCACTTAGAGCAACAATAAAAAAAAAAAAACCATCCCTTAGAATAGGGGATTGTAGCACCAAAAAACCCAAACACAATAAAAAAAAAGGAATTAGAACACTAAAAAAAACTTTTCGACTGAAACTTTGAAGGCCGATTTAGGTTTTTAGGGGAGGTTTTTTGAAAAACAAGGTTCAAGACAATGTAAAAGAGGTCGAAATGAGTATTTTGATGGGATTGTTTTGGAGTTTTTTGGTGACCGATGATGGTGACTGGTGACGATGAATACAGTGACAGAAAGCAGCTGTGACTAGCCATTTTTGAGGTTTCATACCACCCGTAAAAAAAGCTTGGTTGAGATTTTTTTTTTTGAAGTTTTTTTAGAAAGGTGTGAAATGATTTAAAATTTTTTTTTTTGGATTTTATAGAAAAAAAGTTAAAATGGTGCATTTTGGAACCTTATAATTCGTGTGCCAACTTGACCCAATCTGACGACCTGCACATCTGATCGCGACTTGCTTTTCTTTTAAGCTTGGAATTGGTCCAATTGAACCGACACTGAACTACTGAACCACTAGACTAGATTATTATTGAACTGTCTACTTCCTTTTATGCTTGCGACTGGTTCAATTAAACTAGTTTAAACCACCCTAGACCATTGACCGATCGGTTCAAATTATTTTTTTATATTTTTTATATTTTTAATTTATTTTTTGTTATTATTTTAATTATTTTTGAAGTTATTTATTTTTTAATTCATTCATGCTTAACATTCCAAGTTTCTAAAATAAATATTTATTACTTTAGAATTAAATTTTAAACTTTTTTTTAAAGAATTTGATAATTTTAAATTCCATCATTTCCAAAACAAAATAACAAATAAATAAATAAATAAAAATGAAGAAAAATTAATTTTTATCCGATGATAAGATTCTAAAAAAATCTGGTTAGTGCTTCTTATGAAATCTTTAGGTGAGAAAATATTTTTTAAATATTATCAAAGTATTGGAGTATTTATAAAAAAATTCAATAAAAATAAAAATTCCTTTTTCTTCTACTAAGAAATGCAAAAAATAAAAAATAATAAAAATGTAAAAAATTAATAACCAATTTTTTTTTTTAAAAAGGACAAATAATTTATAAAAAAATAAACAAAGATAAAATGTAAACATATAAACAAAATATGTATACTAATATTTCTTTATTTGCATTGCATGTATATTATTAATTTTTGAAAAAAAAAATGAGCTTTCAAGGATAGGATTCTAAGAAAATCCAAGTAGTGATTCGTAAAAAATCTCTAGGTGAAAAAAATTCTTTTAATGTTACCAATATATTGGAATATTTTAAGAGTTTTTTTTTTTTAATAATAAGATTTTAATTTATTTTTCTTAAATAAAATAGAATAATCTTTGTTAGAAAAAAAAAAAAAGAAAATTTTGTAAAAAAAGTGAAATAATAAAACTAGAAATGAAAACAAATTATGATAAAAAAGGGAAGTTAAGGAATTTTCTTAAACACTAAAATTAAGACCATTTTGTCTAGATTAAAAGGATAAAACATAATTAAATGTTACTATTTTTTAAAAAACGAGCTTTTATGGGGGTGTTAATTATTCATTATGCATAAGTGTACCCTAAAAACTAAACTATTTTCGCAGAGCCTAAAATTATATTTTTAATAAACTTTAAATTAATTTTAATATTTTACTAAAATGATAAGTTTTAATAAGTGACCAATCATATCTAGCAAAAAAAATTGTGGTGACTAATTATGTTTTAAAATTTGTTTAGTGATCCGAAAATCATTACAATAGCTTGGTAATTCCATTGGGGATAATTTTTTGAGAGTTAGGCCAAAAATTAATTATGAATTATCTTTAATCTTGATTCAATGGTCATAAGGTATTTAACTTTAACTTTATTTTTTAGTTTTTTTAAAAAAAAAATAAAAAAATGATAATAATAACAATAAATAAAAAAATAATTGTATTTCCTTTTAATCATGTTATTCTTGTGTTCATATTATTCTCAATAAATTATGGGGCATTTACATTAATTTCGTTGCATACACGATAACATGTTGCATTTCATAGATAAGTTCTATGCCTGAACTCTATCCCTTCTTTAAGGAGGAAGTAAAATAATTATACTTTTGTGAGGTGATAACCTTCGAAACGGTAAGCGAAATACTTATACTCAAATTGAACCGTTTTCATTCGTAACCTATGATGGGTGAGGATTAGGGTGCCTTATTAGTTCAGCATGAATGATAGTGAGGAACAATTTGGAAACCTTTTAAATGTGTGTCAATTTGAACCAAGCATATAATAAGTCATAAGAAGCCAACCTTAGGTAAAGCCTTATCAACCTAATTGTAGAAGACACCAAGGTTTAGGACAAATGGGAGGATATTTTCATTACAATTCCAAGATGTGCAGAGAAAAGAAAAGAAATCATGTGTTTCAAACAAACAAAAAAAGTAAAAAAAAAGACGAATAAGAGGGTTTTTGTTCTAAGAAAAATAAAAAAAAAAGATATTTTTTTAAAATGAAAAAATAATAAAGGATTAGTAAAAAAGGCTATTATTTTGTTTAGTTATGTAACACCCTAAATGCTTATGACAAAAGGAAAATTACTTTTTTTTTTCTAATCTCAAACCATGTCCTTATACTAACTATATTTTATCTTTTTTTACCTTGTTTTTCCTTTGCGTAAATCATATAATGCAGTTTTCCATTAAGATATTTGCTTTAGGACAACTTTTTTTCGAGAATTGTTTTTCATGGATCCCATAAAACTACATATTTGCTCATCATTTGTGAGAGTCCCATGTGAGTCATATGATGAGGTACATATTTGATCGAAAGAAGCTTAGCAAAAATTATGTGTTTGGTTGCTCAAATAGGTGCATTTGGATTTTACACAAAATGATTTAGAAGATTTACTTGTCATTTAGGGTCAGCTAAGTGAAGAAAGAAAAAAATGATTTTATGAAAAGTATGGCTAGATTACGTCCCTTATTTCAATGATTATTGAGGAATAATTAATCAGAGTGGTTATACAATTTTGGGATTTATCCTATAAGTGCTTCATTTTTAACCAATAAAATTTGGTGCCAACTATTGTGGAATACTCGATTTTGTTTATGATAGAACTATAATGTCTGGACAAGGTGTTTACCCGAAAACCGAAATCAGGTTATTATAAAATATTGGCAAAGGTTATAAGGTTTAAGGTTAAAACTATAGATTTCTTTACAAAGCCTAAGGGCGAACATCTTAGTATCCATTGGGACTTTTTCCATAATTTTGTTCAAGGGCATTTAGATGATAATTAGGGCATGATTGTTTTTGCTTCGGATATGGTATGGTGATTTTTTTAAAGACCTTGGGCTACATCAAGATAACTATGATGGATTTTTTTAAGCAAATAAAGCCTAAGTAATCAATCCTTCACCAGTTATCCTAGTTGAAGCCATCAAGTCATTGAATTTTTGTCAACAAAATGGGAAAGCTTGTTTTATAAGATGTGTACTATTATTGTATGTATGGGTAAAAAGTCATTACAAGTGTAGAAAAAGTGCTTTCTTAAATTCGTATCTTTGAAACAAGGCACCAATTGAAAAATTTTGCAAAAGCTAATGGTTGACACTAAAGACCAAGAAAAAATGGATTGCATTCTTACAAAGGCTTAATCGGGATAAAATAGAATGGATGTCACTATGGATGCCTTGTATGCCTACAAAATGAGTCGTGGATGCCACTATTAGGATTATGGGGTGATGAGTTACGCTCCATTGATGGTACTAAGGTAATTTGATGCAAAACAATTTATCTTTACATTTCATGGCCTTACTAAGTAAATTCACTTATGGGGACCCTGATGCACTAAGAACATCAGAACAATTAATCCAAATAAGGAAAAAGATGTGAAGGTCGAGATTAGATTTGAAGGATAAAGTGACTCAAAGATGTGGTACTTTTTCTCGATGATAGATCGTATTAATCGATTAACCTTTGGGCAAAAACACAATTATAAGAAATTGAGCTTGTTAGGAGGGAATTAAAAGTTAAAAAAGAGAAAATAAGAAAAGATAATTTGAAGCTTCATGAGAAAATAGAATAGTTGAGATACAAAATAGAAATGTAAGGGAGTAGATTAAAAAAGGTCATAAAAGAAAGGGATGTGGCCAACAATGATTTGAAAGATTTACACCAAGAAAACAAGAAATTAAGTCTAACTCAAGACTGAAAAAGTTACCAAATCTTACATCAGTCAGCAATGTGAAATGGATAAGCACTGAAAGGAAATGAATAATTGGAAAGGCAAAGCTCAAGACAATAAAAAAGAGGCTACTAGAATTTTTCAAGAGCGTGAGAATTAGAAGGAATTGTACTCAACCATTTCAACAAAATTGGTAGAATATCAAAAGGAAAAGGAGAGGTTGAAAGTCAAGCTCAGAAAAGAGAAAAAAAAAGCACCTTAAAATGCTAAATGAGAAAAAGTCACACTGCCAAGTGATCCAAAGGTTGGAACATCAGTTGCAAGATCACAAGAATCATATTTTAGCAATTATAGATGAATAGCAAAGAAGGGAAAAGGGTTAGAGTTTCACATGTAGCTTGGAAAAAGATGCTTATGTGAAGTGGAAAGCAAAAAGCTTGGGAGGGCAATAATACATAGAGCATCTAACTAGTCAAGTTTGCAAAGATGTGAAAAAGGCAAGAGAAATGATTGAAAAGGTAGAGGCATTAAGGCAAGAAGTCAATCCTATAAGAGAATATGGACAATACCTAGTGAACTTTTTAGATGAAGCTAAGGATCATTATGACAAAGTCAAATGATTTTATAGATACAATTCTAGAATGATAAACTGCATGTAACAAAAGTTGTTCAAAATTAATGAAAAATTCTAATATTCAAATTTGTCGAGTAGAAAATATCTCTCACTTTCATTCATTTTTCAGATGCACCATGTTTGTTTTAATAACCATTAATTTAAAAAAAAAGTCAAATAAAAAGAAAAGTTTTTAAGACACATCATTTTGATTTTTTAAAAAAATTATGGTAATAAAGGTTCAAGGATAACTTAGCCAATAAAGTCTTCAAATTAACTTGTTTGTGATTCATACAACACTCAATCATAAGTAAAATCCATGGAAGAAGAGCAATTTAACCGAATGGATAAGATTGAGAAAGCATTAAAAGGGATAAAGAAATAATTGGCCATAATGATGGCCATGATAATTAAGATGAACAAAGGAAAAAAAGTGGTAAGGGAAGATAGTTTACATGAAAGGCACCTATAATAAGAGGATGATTATCCCTCTTATCCCTTAGGTTTCACTCTATATAGGGCCTAAACTTTATAAGGAGCGTAACCATAACTTGCATCTTTTATGGAAAGATACCATTTACCTATATTACCGTGCCAGAACACAAAGACCTACCTAGTTCCAAAGGCACATTACTCCTATTGTGGAAATGAAGTCATCAAACCCAATCTATGTCTTGATTTAGACGATCCAAGAGAGTAAGAGAAGCTCAAATTGAGTGCTTTAAAAGTAACAAAAAACGTAGAGTCTTTACATAAGTTAAACTTTATAAAGGAATGACTATGAGCCATTGAGGGAATAGACATTTATAGCTTAATAGATATGGCCAGGTTGTGCTTGGTGCTAGATCTCACCAAAATTCAAAGTTTCAAATTTTGAAAAGTATGATGAAATTAAATGTTTGAGATCCACATCACCATGTACTATAGAAAGATGCTTGCTAATAGCTATGATGAAAAACTATTGATACACATATTCTAAGATAGCCTTGCTAGATCAACTGTCAATTGGTAACTCCAATTGGATAAAAATCGTATCTTTTCATGAAAAAAATTAGTTGGGGCTTTTATTGCCTAGTACAACCATATTATAGATCTAGCTCTAGATCGCCTATCCTTATAGAGCATGAAAAAAAAAATCACTGAAAGCTTCAAAGAGTATACACAGAGATAAAAAGCCATTGCTGTTCAGGTTCAGCCACCATTCATAAAAAAAAAGATAATCATTTTGTTTGTTAATACTATTTGAGTACCATATTATGAAAAAATGATGGAAAATATTACAAAAAACTTCATAGACATTGTGATATTATGAGAGATAATTGAGAATGTAATTAAAAGAGAAAAACTTGAAAGAAAATATGAAAAAAAAAAGCATTGCATTTAAAAAGAAAGAAGATGTCTAAACTAAACCCACAGGGGGTAACAAAATAGAAATTTATCATGTACTATCCCAACTAGCTTACTACTGTTACTATCTGACCATAAATAGTGGCTCACAAAACCCTAACACCTATCAGCCAAAGCCACAGCAAGGGTTTTGACCAAATTTTCACCCTTAAATGCCCATTCATCCATCCACAAACCAACCTTTTACTCAGCTAAAGAATCCAATTAGTGTCTTAAAATGGCAATGAAATTAGCCAAAAAAAAACCTTCATTGATCTAATTCTTATGTTGTATACCGACCTATTTCCTCAAATTATCAAGACTCATCTCATCATACCTGTCCATCTGAAACCATTAAAATTTCCCTACCTGAAATGGTATGATGCTAATACTAGGTGCGTTTACCATTACTGGATTACAATCCATTCCCTTAAGAACTGTATGACATTTCAATACAAGGTGCAAAGTCTGGTTAAAGTTAGTCCATTAAACTTTAAGAAGAGAAAAGAACCAAATGTTGATTATAATCTTTTACCAAATCATATCGGCCCAACAATCAATGTCGTAGATAATGGAAAAGTGCGGTATGTCAAAAGATTTATGAATAAAGTTAAGACTCCACTCGAGCAAGTATTTGATGCCTTGGTAAAGGCTGGTGCTCTCTACCCCTTAGTCGTAAACCAAAATGATGGTCATACAGAGCATGATCTTGGTCAAATTTATAGGTATCATATTAAGGCAATAGGGCACTTTATTCAAGATTGCAATGCATTCCATCAGGTGTTGCAAACAATAAAGGACTCATCTTTAATTGAGTTTTTTAACAAGTGTGATGAAGGTTTTATAAATGCCACAAGAAAAGAACTTTTAGGGAATGCTCCTACAAGAGTCATGTTTAAGCTAGTGACTATATTTTACGATGAAAAACCAGCTCTAGCAGGAAAAGAACATCTTTGTGTTCCTAAGCTAGTTGTGACCATTAATGTCCTTAGTCATTTTTTATAATGCTGTGAAAATATGACTTTGATGTTTTAGTTCAATGATCTAATAGTGGTTCAAGTTCAAGCAATTTAAATGTCACAATTATTGCTAATATCATCAGAGTAGGCGATATGATTAGGATTGGATGGTGTTATACACTAAAAACTTTAGAGAAGATTCAAAAAAGAAAAGCAAAGAAAGGAAATGAAGTGTTTGTAGAAAGAAAGAAAGCCCACCCAATAGTGACCTAGGAAGTATAGTATAAAAAGTCGATCTTTAAGAAAAAATTTACGAGTTCTTGAAGTTGATCAAATATAATGAGTACAAAGTCATTAAGTAGTTAAACAAAATGCCTATCTGCATCTAGATGTTGTTTTTATTATTAAACTCTGAACTGCACCGATGAGCTTTATTAAAAGTGTTGGGTGAGGCATATATGAAGCATAATATATTAGTTGAAAATGTTGGCCACATCATGGAAAATATATATCACCAAATTATATCATTTTTAATAATGATGAGATCTTGCCAGAAGGTCGAAAGAGTACTAAAGTGCTTTATATTTTCATTTAATGTAATGACCACATCATAAGTAAAGTTCTCATTAATAATGGCTTTCAATCAATGTCATGCCTATAACCACTTTGAAGAGGCTACTCATTGTCATGTCATATATAAAGCTAAGTCATATGATCATAAAGGCATTTGATGAATCTTGACGTGAAATATTTAGAGACATTGAGATAGCTTTAGAAATCTGTCCATGTACTTTCATTATAGAGTTTTCAAGTCATGAATATTTCACCATCATATAGTTGTTTGATTGAATGGCTATGGATTCACATTGTTGGTGCCATCTTATCTTATCTACATTAGAAGATCAAGTTCATTGTCGAAGATAAACATGTTTGTATTTCTAAGAAGAAAGATCTATTGGTGAGTAGGCCCTTAACTACCCCATATGTGAAAGTTGCTAAAGAGGTATTAGAGTGCTCTGTTAAGTCATTTGAATTCTCTAATACAACTTATGTAAGAAAAAAGGCTAAGGATACTAACTCTACATTTATCTAGAGTCACGAGATGGTTGTCAAGCAAATAGTTGAGAAATAGATGGAGTAGAGAGAAAAAGATTCATGACTGAAAAAAAATAAAAAAGAATAGCTCGCCTCAATGGACATGAATTAAAAAGTGAAAAAATGGTTTTACCTCACCTTTATGATACCTTTCACTTAGGTGAATGTATCTACCCTAATTCATTAGAGGTTGCAATGGAAAAAACCACATTGACATAGAAAAGGCTTTCTTTGAGTTAGAGATAAGCATGGTGAATAGGTAAGAGATGACAACTAAAAAGAAAGGGTGTTTATGTATCAGTGCCCACATGGAATCGAGCTGAACAATTGGCAAATGATAAAGTTACCAGTTGTCTTTGAATCCCTTTCAAAGTAATATAGTGAGCTTAATTCCCCAATGTCTTTGCCTAAGAGCGTTAGAAAGTTTTTGTGTATGAGCTTATCTTTCCATTTCAATAAAATCAGTGCATTTTCATTTCCTCTTTCATTCATTTTACATTTCTCACACTTTTATACCCACTTACATTTCTTCAATATAAATTTTTTAGGTGTTCAAATAATGAATATGAAGATAACCATGACAATAATCTAAAATTTGATTTTGAAAATCTTATTCAAGTTGACTAGTTTGATAATGAAGAAAATTCAAATGATTACCCTTTACCTCTTAACTTGTTAAAACTAATAGAGCAAGAAAAGAAACCAATTAAACCACATGAAGAAACTTTGGATGTATTTAATTTAGAAGTGAGGGAAATAAGAAGGAAGTCAAAGTGGGTACATCGTTTCGTATAACAAAAGGTAAAGGTTGGAAGAACCACTCCATGAGTATATTCATGTGTTTGAATGATCATACCAAGATATGTCGGGGCTCAACATAGATATTGTAGAACATCATTTGCCTTTAAAATTAGAATGTAAGCCAATGTAGCAAAAATTAAGACGTATGAAGTTGAAAATGTTGCTAAAAATTAAAAAGAAAGTGAAAAAGTAGTTCTAAAAGTGGTTAAGTACCTAAAGTGGGTGGCAATTATAGGCCTAGTCCCTAAAAAAGATGAAAAAGTTTAGATGTGCATGGACTAATAAGAATTGAACATGGCAAGCTCAAAAGATAATTTTTCATTACCTCGCATTGACACTCTAGTAGATAATATTGTAAAGTATTCCTCTTTCTCTTTCTTGGATGATTTTTTAAAATACAGCTAAATTAAAATGGCCCTTGTGGATATGGAGAAAACCATATTTATAATGATGAGGGGCACATTTTATTACAACGTCATGCCTTTCAGATTCAAGAATATTGAGGCGACCTATCAAAGAGCAATGGTAACCATTTTTCATGATATGATGTATAAAAAAATAGAAGTGTTCATGGATAATCTGATTGTGAAGTCTTATGAGGGGGAAGGCCATGTAGCCAATCTTAGAAAGTTGTTTGAAAGGTTAAGAAAGTTCTAGCTCAAACTAAACATTGCCAAATGCATGTTTGGGGCTAAATTAGAAAAGTTTTTAAGGTTCGTGATCAGTGAAAGGGGAATTAAAGTGGACCCGGATAAGATATGTACCATTTAAAACTTGTCCCCTCCCTAGAAGCAAAAAGAAATGAAAGGTTTTTGGGAAGACTAAACTACAGCTCCTGTTTTATCTCTTAACTCACTTTCAAGTGCGATCTCATTTTTAAGATGCTTAGGAAACATTATCCCATTAAATGGAATGAAGAATAATGGTGTGCCTTTGAAAAGATTAAGGAATATCTATCAAACCTGCTAGTTTTGGTGCCACCTATTATAGGAAAACCTTTGATTCTATATTTTGATAGTGCATGATAATTTTATGGGATATGTTTGGGGCAATGGTTTGAAAAAGGGCAAGAAAGAGCAAGCCATTTACTTTAAGCAAGAAGTTCATTGTTTATGAATCCAAGGATTCTCAATTATAAAAAATTTGTTATGCAATAGCTTCAATAACCCACAAACTTAGAAAATATCTATTGTATCACACAACTTGGTTGATAGAAAAATTGGATCCTCTAAAATACATCTTTAAAAAATGATCTTTGCTAGGGAGAATAGCAAGATGGCAAGTCATTCTCTTCGAATACAACATTATGTATGTGGCATAAAAGTTAATCAAAGGGGGTGCGATTGTAGAATTCTTCACAGATTGCATTACTAATGACTATGTGCCCATAAAGTTTGATTTTTTGGATGAAAACTTGATGATTGTCCTTCAAATGGAAGAGGTAAAGCCAATAGAAAAACCATGGAGAATGTCTTTTTTATGGAGTTTCAAATGCCCTAGGGCATGGAATTGAGGCAATGTTAATTTCTCTAGAGGGAAACTATTATCCAAGCATGGCAAGAATAGATTTTAGTTGTATCAATAATGTGGCAGAATACTAAGTATGCATCATGGGTTTGTAAATGGCAATTGAAAAGAAGATTGGAGTATTAGAGGTTTATAAAGACTTAGCCTTGTTAATTTGTCAATTATGAGGTGAATGAAAAATTAGAGACTTGAAATTGGTTTGATATCAGAGGTGCAATTTAAAGATGTCTAGTTATAGCTTATTTCTCGAAAAGAAAATTAGATTGCTGATGCATTGGCCATATTGGCTATAATGTTTAAATTGAATGCAAATACAGAGGTTTGGCCTATCAAGTTGAACATACATGAATCACCGACGTACTGCTCAAGTGTTGAAGAGGAAGTGGATGGATGGCATTGGTACTGTGACATCATACAATATGTTAAACATTAGTAGTACCCGGATCATATGTTAAAAAATGAAAAAAAAGACTATCTGCAAATTGGTAATGGGATTTTTCCTTGTTGGGGAAAGATATTATATATAAAGAGTTAATATCAAATTCTACTAAGATCTAAAGATATTATATATAAAGAGTTAATATCAAATTCTACTAAGATCTAAATATATTATATATAAAGAGTAAATATATTATATATAAAGTGTTAATATCAAATTCTACTAAGATCTATAGATGCTGTGGAGGTGAAAAGGATATTAGAAGAAGTGCATAAAGAGATTTGTGAGGCATACATGGATGGTCATATGATAGTTCATTAAATCTTGAAAGTGGGCTATTATTGTTTGACAATGGAGAATGATTGTATTAGCTATGCCAAAAAGTGTCATAAGTGTTAGATTTATGCAGACAAGATACATGCCCCTCCAATTTCTTTATATATTTTGGCACCACTATGGGCATTTTTTATGTGGAAGATAGATGTGATTGGGCGCATCACTTCGAAAGCTTCAAATGGGCATTGATTTTATTTTTGTAGTGATAAACTACTTCACAAAACAAGTGGCAATAGCTTCCTATATTAATGTGATGCAAATAGTAGTATGCAAGTTCATAAAAAAGGAGATAAGGTGTCACTACGGGCTTTTAGAAAGGATCATTTTCTATAATACTAGCAACTTAAACAACAAAATTTTGAAATAGGTTTGTGCTCACTTCAAGATAAAGCACCACAAGTTAGCACCATATTCCCCAAAAATGAATAAAGTAGTAGAGGCCACGAATAAGAACATTAAGAAGATGATAGAGAAAATGATTGACATCTACAAGGATTGGCATGAGAAGTTACTGTTTGCACTACACGCCTATAGAACATTAGTATGCACTTCTATTGAAGCTACCCCATTTGCACTATATGCAGGATGGAGGTCATATTACCGTTTGAGGTAGAAATTCCTTTATTAAGAGTTCTGATAGAAGTGGAGTTAGAACAAACTAACTGGGTTTGAAGTCATTATAAATAGTTAAATCTTATCGAGGAGAAAAGACTAATAGCATTTTGTCATGGTCAAAGGTATCGAAAGAGGATAATGTAAGCCTATGATAAAAAAGTTTGACTTCTTGAAGGAGAATTGGTTTTGAAGAAAATCCTTTCGATCTAACATGATAGTTGAGGAAAGTGGATGCCGAAGTAGGAGGGTTTATGCATAATAAAAAAAGCTTTCTCGAGTAAGGCATTAATTTTGATAAAAATGGATGGTGATGAACTATAAAACTCAATCAACTTAAATACTATGAAGAATATTTCATGTAAAAATAGAGAGAGAAAAAGAAAAAAGATATTAAAAAGAAAAGGAAGAAAAGAAAAAAAAGAACTCAAATTGAAAACTAAAAAAAAAAACAGTTTGGGTTTAAGAGGGATACTTAAGTAAAAAATCCAAAAAAGGGACTTAGGTATAAGAAGGTGTCAGCATCAGTCAGGGATCACACCATTCGGGGCAAAGTCTGTTCAAATGAGTTTTGAAAGTTAAGAATGTCAAATGGCAAGATTTTTGAAAATAGAATTTTGGATAAATGTTTAAAGTTTCTAAATGTTCATCACTTTGATTTTGCTATCCCTATCCTAACATTTACTTTAGTAATTTGGTTTTAAATGTCCATTTGTTTAAACCTTTCATAAAGATCTACTTGTGTATCATTTAGCAATTAATATCCTTTTCTTTTGGCCTACCTTATTGATTGCACTAAAATTGTAACTTTTTCATGCTTATTTTTAGTGCTATTTAATTCATATTTTGGTTTGTTCCTTAGAACTTTTGGCAAAATTGCTCATAAATGCACATTTTTCTCATGTATTGGTAAAAATATAGAAAAAAAGAAATTTTGATCAATTTAGATACATTTTAGAGGATTTTTTATTCAAATTATGAAAATGACCTAAAACTAGTGTCATTAAGTTAGATTATTTTTGATGCAGTTTTCTTAAACCTTTTTTCCATGAACTTTTTTAGCATTATTTTCAGCATTTTTCTAATGATTTTATTGTTGAATTTGTTTGTGGAATACTTGAATTTTTTATGGCAAAAAATAAAAACATATATGCATGCAAGAAACTTAAGAAGGAAAAGATGGTGCATTTTTGGCCTGGAATGCTACCTTCATTTGCATGAGAATTAGGCATCACATTTTGGCATTCAAAGGAAGTCTTCAAAAGGTGATGACATGGCATATTGGAGAGCTTTCATTGATCATAACTTAGACTTTTTGGAAATGGCAAAATTCATAAAGCTTGTAATAGAGGAAGAATAAAGAAACCTGCAAATAGCCATGCACAAATTGAGGAAACAAAGAGCAAAAAAGTCTCTAGAAGCTCACCTCAGTATACATATTTTGGATAGATTTTTTGGGGCTTCATTCAATACTCACCTACCTATTAATAGGAGTGTATCCAGCCATTTTAGGGAGACTTTAGCTTAGGATTTTATTTTTCTTGTTCTTTAATTTTTGCATTTTCCTTAACTATCTTTTACTTTCTTAGAAATCAAATAACCCTTGATCTTCATGTTTTTCTATTGATTTCGATTGTATTTTTACATTTTCTCAAGTATGTTTCAGTGTTCTTTATGGTTTTGGCAATGAAACTTGTAAATTTTGTTGATTTCTAGCTCAAATCTATTAAGTTTTTGTTGATACTCCAATCTATTTTTGAATCAACTAGTTTTAACCTACCTATGGGTTTTTTTATGATATCTCATTCAAATCTCATTGTTTTTGTTCGAAATTTTTTTCATAATTTCCTAATTCAATTAGATACAACATATTGAAAATTTAACTTTAAACTCACACCACAACATTCCAGATTAAGCTTTTGGCTGGATAGTGACAATGCAATTCTAGTTTTGATCTAACAAGTTTGGTGTAGAACTGCTCTCTCCTTGGCTAGTTGTTTGCCATCTTTTCACCCTAAATCCTTAGTTTTACTTGTTTACTTGTTGATTCTTACTTGATTCAATTAATTTCTTTACATTTTATAGATGTTTGGATGCAAATTGTTGAAAATTTATTAATTCTATTGATTTTGCTCCATTTAGATTTAGATCTTTAGCTTAAAGTTTAGTTTCCAGATTTCATTTAGTTTCATTTTCCACTCTTTTTCATTAAATCTTGCAATTTCTTCTTAGCTTTTGCTCTTCAATTTGAATTCTCTTAGTGTTCTTGCAATGTTTTTTCAATTTACAGTTCATGATTATACAATTTTAGATGATTTAGATTTAAATTTTAACAAAAAATTTCATCTTCCAAATTTTTTCTTCTACCTTTTGGTTTCTAACTTCCTATTTAAATTTAGCAAAAAATTTTTTTTTCAATTATTGCATTCATCATTTTCAATCTTTGGATTAAGATTACATTTTAAATTATGTTCAGTTCATTGCATTTTATTTTCCCAACTGTTTTAGCATCTATTTTACTTTACTTAATTTACATGTTACAAATTTATACCATACTATACTTTTGTTACATGTTTTGTTTGATTTTGTTTAATTTTATTTAATTTTTTTCAGTTAGTTTAATAACGTGTTTTTCTTTGTTTGATTAAACCAACTTTAGAAGGTATGGGGATAATAGGTACTAAGCTTAGGAATGTCTTCAACTAATCCTCGTGGGATTGACATCTAGGCTTTTTAGGCTATATTATTACTTGAACAACCTATGCACTTATAGAGTTTCCCTAATCACTTACTCTTTATTGTGTTTCATTCTCAAATAAATAAAGGAAATGTTTATGAATTGCATTTAAAATTGAAATCATGAAAGGTTTAGCTTAACAATGCTTGCACTGCGTTGAAAAGGAATTCAATGATAACATGAAAGAATAAACAAAATGAGAATGATGAAAAGCACATGAAAGAATTGATACCCCATGTGTTTGAAAGAGTGAAAATTTTGATTAACAAAAAAGGTTTTTTAATAGTAAAGATTTCAAATTGCCAATTCTAAAGTTGAATGTTTGAGAATTGAAAAAAGGAAAAGATGAGAAAACAAAAAAAAAAAGATGATATTGAGAACCTTGTTAAAACAATTGAAAATGCATGGTACTATTTTGTTCGCATCACATTCCTTGCATGCACTCAACGAATAAGAAATGAAATGTCTAGACTAAATTATGAAATTGGAATTGACCAAGGGTTGGTAGGGTCCTAAGCCTTTAGTTAAAATTTTTTCAAAGATGTGGACCTCTAATTAGGAAACTTTTTAGACATGATTTGTAAGAACTTTGGATATAATCTTCAAATTCCATTCAGATAAGATTTAAAAAAAAAAGCTATTGAGCTTAGAAGCCTTCTAGTTTGATTTTTATAGTTGTCGAGCCTCTAATGAAAGGAAACTTCTAGTTTGCTTTTTAAAGTTGTTAAGCTTCTAATGAGAATGGACTTTCAATATGATTTTTAAAGTTGTTAAGCTTTTAATGAGAGGAGACTTTTAGTTTGATTTTTAAAATTATCAAGCCTTTAATGATATAAGCCTTTCAATTTAATTTTCCCAAGTTGTCAAGCCTCTAATGAGAGGAGCACAAAAAAAAAAAAAAATGAAAAACAAAACAACAAAAAAGTAGCCAAAAAAATTGCAAAAATGTGTTTAGGTCAATAGACTAGGACAAAATTGTTGCCTATATCTTTGCCCTTTTTCTGATTCTTAACAATGTGCAAAGAGGGATAGTTATAAACATCTAATTTTGTTTGGGTCTAAATTCATTTGGACTTTGTCAAATTTAATTGTACAAATCGAAATATGATTCAAAATTGATTGGATCGAGGCCCAATCTCTATTGTTTGGATTATTTGTGTCTGTAAGCCTAAAGTCTATGGCAATTGGACTTGTAGACTTAGAGGCCAAAGTTAGCTAAAATTCAGTGTGTTTGACTCAAGGCCCAAAATTGTGGCTTAAAACCCATGTGAAAGGCCAAGTCTTGTTTTAAGATTTTTTTTTTTAATTTTGTTATAAAAAGAAAAGAAGAACAAATAAAATTGAATTTTTTTTAAAAGGAAAAGATCAATTAGGACTGATTCCCTATTTAATGAACAAAGCATCTACAATAAGGGGAATGAGCCACAATTTCATATCAATGCAGTCATAAAGAACCAAACTTTTTTGCCATATTCTTTTTCGAACCTGATTGATAATCTGCAAGCACACAGATCGTACAAGTAGTAAAGAAAATATCATTCCCATGAATATTATTATAATGAGGGTAACAAGTATCAAAATTATATCACTCTACCTTAGACCTAGCAAATTCAAATCAAATATGCTAAAACAGAATATAAATATTCAAATTAAACCTAAAACATAAACCAATATGAAATTAACACTAAACAACAACTGAATGAAAGAAATAATATACAAATACTATAATTGAGCAAAACCACAACTAAATAGCATTTAACTAACAAAAGCAAAACTTAGATAACCCTAAAAATAGTAAACTCGAAAGCAATTAATATGAAATTAAACAACAGCCTACAAATAACAATGGACTAAATTGAAACTAGTTATGGAAAAGCTATAATGCAATATAATCATTGAATTGAAAATTAGCAAGTGAATATGAATGATAACCTAATGTAGCAACTTAAGTAATCAATTAAATATGCAAAACCAATCAAATCAGTAGAAATCAAAACCAATATACACTAAATAAACAAAATCCTATTAAGATCTAAGCTAAGTAACTCTATTGCATGCAAAATTAATGAAAACCAAAAATTACCAACTAAATTGAATTGAAACAACAAGTGATTACACTTCAACTAACACTAATTAGCTTTCAAAATATGCAACAAACTGTTATTAACATAAAAACATGGAATAGTATCTAAACAATTTGAAACAAAACTAAAATCAAACTAATAAGTAAGAACTGAATGCTATGATTACTTAAATTAGCCCTAAACACATGCAATAGCTATAACCAAATGTAGTTAAAGATTATAGATGCAAGAATTTAACTTGAAATTAAATGAACAATCAATAATAGAAATTGTTTTGAAGAATAGAACATGCAAACTGAAACTTTCATCCAATATATCATACAATTAATCCCTAATCATGCAAACGATGCAAACAAGAGTGAATATGATCCAAATCTAACCCTAAGAATAATAACTAAAAGCTTTTATATTAACTAAATTTGAAATTGAAAGAAGAATATGAAACCAAAAGCTAAATCGAAACAATTGAATATAATTAATCAACAACTAAGCAAGATTACAATAAGAATAATCAAGAATTAAGAATTGAATAGGAAAATATAAGTTAAAAACATGAAATGAAAATTGTTTTAGCAAATATAACAAACCAAAAATTGAATCCACTAGAAATTGATTATAAAGATGCTTAAATAAAACTTTATTGAATTGAAAACTTAAAAGAAAGTTGAATAAACTAAAATTTAAAATAACAAAGAATTAAAGAACAATGAGAGCTTAAAAAAAATTGGAATAATAAAGCTATAGATTGGTTTGTCACACCAACCACTTACACTTTTTTTCTAATACCTAGATAAGGTATTTATAAACAAAGAAACCCTAAGAAATGTTCGGCCAATGTAGACTCTAATTGGCAATTCATTTGTTTTGGTTAGAATGAACTTCTTGAATCCAAGAATGCTTCTTGAAGTTGAATGAAAGCAAAACTCTTCATAAGAACTCTTATAGACCAATTCTTGTCTTTTAGATCATAAAAATTATCTTTCTTAACATGTATCAACTTTTCGAGAATGGATAAAAGAAAGTAAAAATTGAATCTTGCAAAACCATAATGTAGGTTCGACCTTAAAGTGTACACTAACCTTTTAGAAGTGCATAAAATTGTACAATCTTGAACCTTTCTTGATTCCCACGACTTGCCCTTCATTCTAGGAGAAAATTAAGAGTTTTTCTGCAACAAAAATTCTTGCTTTTGCCTCACTATCAATGCTCCTTTTATAACTTATGCAAATCCTACTCCAAATAGAAATAGGAATACAATTCTACTAAGAATAGGAAATCCAAATCCAATTAGGAAAAATCTAGGGTTGTTTAGTCTTTTCCCATGTAAATAGAATTGCCACATCATCATGCCACATAACATCCAAATAACCTTTCTTAACCAATAAGAAAAGACTTAATGCCATGTCATCCGTTAGTAATCCCATTCAAGTGCAACTATAAAAGGTACCATGGACTTGCATTCAATTAAAATTATAATTCTACCTTCCTTTATAACCAAAATTCCCTAGCTTGATTCTCTCATGACTTTTCTCCATTTTCCATCAAGATTAAACAATTCTAACTTCTTTAAATTCAACAAAACCAACTTGAATACTTTTCCTCTTCAAGATTTTCAAAAATTCCAAGAAATTCAAAAGTCACCAAGAACATATTAAGAACATTCCAAGATTCCTTCTAATGCATCAAGAATCATCCAAGATTGATCAAGAATTATTAATATTTTTCAAGATTCACACTTTTTCTCTTTTTTTCAAGATTTCCTACAAAACAGAAAACTGAACCTATTAGGAGTAAAAAGAACTTTATTTCATTAAGAACTAAGAAAAATCAATATTTTAAGCACTAAAAACTAGTCTAAATAACTATATTTTATAGAGTTATCAAGACCTAAAACTTTTTTGCCTCTATTGATTTAAACCCCTAAACCCAGCAACTGAATCCACACAAGAAACATAAACAAAAGATAGACTTGAGTGAACCTAAATTCATAATAAAATTCCATTAGCAAAAAAAAAAACAAAATAAAAAGTAAAGTGATATAGGGTTATTTTTCTATTGAAATTTTGTTTTAATTGTTTATTGCTAGGATTTGAAAAAGTTTCAATAGGTGATAACAAAATTTTAAGAATTTTATTAGATTGATGGAGAAAACATAAAAAATTCTTTCTAATATTTAAATATTAAAAGTAATAAAATAAAAAGCAATCAGCTAATAAATTTTAGGATAATTTAAGATTAATTGGTACCATTTTTCAGATGAATTTTATGGGGGGTGCTAAAACCTTCGTCTCACGTAGTTGAACTCCCGGACCTAATTCTGATTAGAAGTCTAGGAACTATTATTTTTAGAGACCATTACTCAAGTTTAGGATTTTCTTAAAATGAATAGATTCACTTTGGTGACAAATCACATCTAAATAAAAAAGATTGGTGATGACTTTTGGATTTATATCTAGCAATTAAGTTTACAAACTTATACGTTATGATAGTTTGACGACTTCACTATGGCCATTCGAGAGTTGAGTTAATAATTAATTTTATATTATCCTAAATCTTACTTGAATGGTCTTGATTTTTTAATATTTATTTTTTTTCATATTTCTTTATTTATCTATTTGTTTTCATAAATAATTATGGAATATTTTAAAAGTTTGTTTCTTTACACACATTGGCAAGTGTATGTGCATAACATTAACTCTATACTTGCTTTTATCCCTTCTAAGAAAGAGTAAAGTGCCATGCTTTCGTGAGACTAGTGAAATATTCTCATTCAAATTAAATCCTTTCCATTTATAGCTAGGATGTGTGAGGATTAATGTGCCTTACTAATCCACTATGGATAATAGTAAGTAATAATTTGAGAACCATTAGTTTGTTCAAGCAACTTAACCTTGCATATAGTGAACCATAAGAGCCAACCTTAAAGTAGACCATGATCCACTCATTATTTAGAATGTAGCCCAAGTTAAGACACATGAATAAATATGTTTCATCTTGACCTCATATTTGTTCATATTTATGTTCTTTTTGTGAGAATTTTCTTTTGAACTTGTAAAAGAAAAAAAGGTATTTTTCTTATGCTTTTTTCTTCAAATAAACAGAGTTTTTTTACTTCACAAAATAAAAAAGAAAGAAAAATAAAAAAATGTGAGACTTTGAATCGAATTTTTTTTTTTACATTATATAACCTTTTTCATATTCATTTCACTATGAATTACATACATTTGTACATCTATGTAAATGTGTTTTCTTCCATTTGGTGATTCTATTTTATAGTCATCATGAATTGCATATAGGTATTTGTGCATATATTTTTTCACCAAGTAAGCATCTTTGTATAAACATTAGTTCATTTCACTTTTTCATGATGTAAATGCCTAATTACCAATTAGGGGAAACCTTTGCTCTCATTAATTTTGTACATGGTTTAATTGAAAATGAATTTTTACTTTATTTGGAAATTAATGTCTTTTAGTTTCATGATTTTAGTGGTTTATAAATATAGGGAATTCTATATTTTTCTCTATTTGAGTTTAAGACTATTTGATAATGAAAGCCCACATGATTTTTTTCATGATTTAAAATTATTCTTTTCTAAAAGAAAGAAAAACTTTTGTGAAAACAATTTTAAGAAAATTAGTGATTACTATAAAAAAAGTTAACATACTCATTCGTTTCACTAATCTTTTCATGCTTATCACTCTACAGTTGAATTTCATAAACCTTCCACTTGACCATGGTGATTTCAAAGTCAATAAGAAATGAAAAGATTGGTTAATTTTCAAATCTTTTTGAAAAATTTCTTTTTACGTTAATACATAAAACATTCTTTTAAAGATTTTGGATTTTGATAATGTGATAAAGTATCAAGGTTATTTCGAACACATCATTACTCTAATTTTTTTCACAAAAATGAACTTTTCAAATCATTCTTTAGGAAAAAAATTATAAAAAAGATCACATTTTCTCAACATCAATGTACAATGCCTTTGACTTGTGCAACATATTTTTCCTTTTAACTCTTTTCTCTAAAGTTGTCATTCATCCACATCTTGGAGCATATTTATCAAAATAGCCAAATTTCCTAATGTTCAATGTCCTTTAGTACAACATCTTTGTTTGTTTGACATTCATTTTGTCTTGACTATGAAAGAAGAATTGAGCCATTACTTTATCCATTTAAAGTATGAGTTGCAAAAAAAAAAAAAAAAAAAAAGAAAAAAGAAAAACAAAAACAAAAGAAAAAAAAATGAAGAATTGATTGTAACACCATATATGTGAGATATCCAAATCAGTCCAAAGGCAAAATACTCAAGGATTATTCTTCAATAGAAGTATCTATGTTTGGTATGACAAATGGCTATCTTTTTCATTCCAATCACAAAATGAAATATCCATTTGTCACCCGTTTTAAGCTTTTTGAATTTCTTTCTAAAAAATCCAATTAAAGATCATTCTCCACATTGAAAAATGAGTATGAATGAGGATCTTTTGAAAGAACATTAGATCCCAAGTGAAGGAGAAGGAAAAAAATGCCTTATGTCCTGAGACAAGTTTGAAGTAAAATGTGTTTTGAAAATTTGAGCTTAACTTGTCTAAAGTGGAAACATGCTAGGGAAAAGAATTGAAATAAAAACAAATTAAAAATGAAAAGAAAAATATGAAAAAAAGGCATGTTTTTAGAAAAAAAAATGTCCATAGGTAAAGAAATGATTTTTGATTTGATCCTTAAACACATGTTTTGGGCTTATTTATCCTTTCTTTCAAAACCTTATACCGTGGCCTATATTAAATCTTTTGAAAAGTTTATTTTGATCAATTGTGGATATTTAAATTGAAAAACTTTTTATTTAGGAAATCATCATCATTTGTTCTTGGATGAATTTGAAGTTTTCAAATCCATAGAGGAACAGTCAATGTAAAAGAAAAAAAAAAGAATGAAGTTTAGGATAAAAACTTGATAGGGCAATTTTAGAGCAAAATTGGAACTTTGAAAGCAACTCATGAGATTTGATGCATGATTATGCTAAAGCTATGGTAGGAAGCAAAAAGTAATTGGAAAGGACATTTTGAATGTATCAAAGAATAGTAGATCTTAAGAAATCTAATAAGATCAACCTCACTTTAAAATTTGTTCTAAAACTTGCAACTTTTTCTTTCTTTTCCTAAAATTTTGAACTTTTTTTGATCTTGACATTTATTAAAATGCGATATTGAGAAGTTAAGAGAATGTCGAAAAAGATTGTGCTTCAAATCCCTTTGTGAAAGTTTATTTTCAAAGAAAACTTGCTTTTTATTTATGAGCCCGAATAAAGAAACATTGATCATTTCTTTATTATCCAATTATAAAGTCTCTCTTAATAATTGAGATCAAAATATGCCAAGTTATCTAATCCATTTTAAAAAACTAAATTGTGATTCACCTCATTCATTCTAGATGGTAATCACCAATTTTCAAAAGCAAAAATAAATATTTTCATTTTTCTACTTTGATTGTGGAAGTTAGTTATGTAGGGTAATTTTCTATCATATGAAAGTTTATTCTAGGTAATTGTTGTTGTTATTTTTTTGAAAATTTTGAAAAACATTAAAATTTAAATTAAATCATCCTTGAATTTTAAATCTTTTTTTATAGTTATTTTGGTGGATAGGAAATAAATGATTTCTAGGCTAATATGATTAAAGTGGTCTTGTTGGAGCAAAAAGAATAATTGTTTTAGTCATTGTATTTGCTCAATGTTTAGATCATACATTTGTATCATTTAGTGAGAATCTAAATTGTTGTATCGATCATTGTATTTATCTTATTGTTTTGATCATGGCATTTCAATCACTATTTAGATCATGCATTTACATCATTTAATGATCATTTGAATTATGGTTTAATCATTGCATTTTTATTGTTCCAGGGATTTTTTGTATTTTTGTAGTGAACATGAATATTTTACAAACATTTGTATCATTCATTGTGTTTATTAATTAAGATTTATGAATATATTTAAGAAAAAGAGAAAGAAAGAAAATTTGTGGCTTATTATGTTTGCATTTTTGAAATAAAACATTTTATCTTAGTAAAGAATATTTGCATCAATGAAATAGACATCTACATTAATGAGATAGTTTTTTGCATGTACATCTTTATAGGGCATTTAGATTATAAAAAAGAAATATGCAATGTCATAATTGGTAAATATTTTTGTATTTGCATCTATGTAGGAAACATTTACATTATGAAAAAGACTTTTGCATTTGCATTGTTGGTAAAGATTTTACATTTGTAGAGATTATTTGTATTTGCATTTGCACCATTATTTTGAGAATAGACATTAGCATCATAGTTGCATCTGTCAATTTTGCAAATATTGAAGAGAAAGAGGAAAAAAAAGATATATGAACATTTTGAGTTGTGAATAAAGCAAAAGAGAATAGAATTTATCAAGAAAAGGAAAAAGAGAGTAAAAAAAGATAGAAAAGAGTCTAAAAAAATAAAAAATGAAAAAAAAGAAGACAGTCTGCTAAAAAAAAGAGAAAAGATATATGATATTCAAAAAGCAAGAAGAATAAAATAAGTTTTTTAGCAAGAGCAAATGTTGAAAGTTATTGAAAAATGAGATTTTTAAAATAAGATTTAAGCCCATGGCATATGTAGGTTTTAAGCCTATGGTCTTAATCGAGTTATAAAACTATGGCCCAATCGAGTCTTAAGCATATGGCACCAATTGACTCTTTAAGTCTATGGCCCCAATCAAGTTTTAAGCCAATGGCCCCAATCAAGTTTTAAGCCAATGGCCCTAATCAAGTCTTAAGCTAATGGTATAGTTAAATCTTAAGCCTATAGCCTCAGTCAAGTTATAAGCCCATGGCCCTAGTCGATTCTTTAGTCTATGGCCCTAACCGAGTCTTAATCCTATAGCCCCAATCATGTCATAAGACTATGGCTCCAATCTAGTTTTAAACCCATGATCCAAATCGAGTTTTAAGCCTATGATACTAATTACGTCTTATGCCTATTGTAGTCAAGTCTTAAACCCATGGCCCTAATAGAGTGTTAAGCCTATGGCTCTAGTTGAGTTTTAAACCCATGGTCTTAAAGAAGTCTTAAGCCTATGATACCAAGTGAGAATTTAAAACCATGGCACCAAATGATAATTTAAGCCTAAATAGCTAGCCTAGGATGAGTTAAACCTAGATTTTGACTAAACAAACAGTTGTGGATGACTTGATAATGAATTCTAGGTCAAATCAACTAATCCGATCTATTTTTCACATTCATAAGAGATCGTCTATGTTTTTACTTTATGAATATGATATTTTTTAGGCATTTCTAATAATATCAAGTGTTATTCCTATTTTGGCATTTCTAAGTCGGCCCATGCCAATTTAAACCTATATTAGTTAGCCCATGATGAGTTAAGCTTAGGTTAGCTGGCTTATCATGATTTAAGCCTAGATTAGCTAGCGTATGATGATTTAAGACCAACTAAGTTGACATTTAAAAAGGAAAAAGTTTCAAAGCCTCTGTTAATAAGGAGTCTTTTCAAATATTTGAATGATTTGTAAAACTTCTAGGCAAGATCTCCAAGACTTCCGAGCATAATCTCAAAGACTTTTAAGCATGATCTGTAAGTTCTCTAAGAATGATCTTCAAAATTTTTGAGTATCTTTTTCAAAATTTTAAATTTGTTAGCCTTTGTTTAAAGAAACATCTTAAAGATGAGAATTATTTGCAAAGATGTTCGAGCATAATCTAAAAAACCTTTAGGAATAATTTATAAGACCTCTGGCCAAGATCTCTAATATTTCTGAGCATAATCTTTAAGACCTCCAAGCATAATCTTT
Organism: Durio zibethinus; assembly: GCF_047325235.1. Taxonomy (NCBI): domain Eukaryota; kingdom Viridiplantae; phylum Streptophyta; class Magnoliopsida; order Malvales; family Malvaceae; genus Durio; species Durio zibethinus. Next base: position 8,798,853 of record NC_143185.1, read on the forward strand.
AAAACCTTTGAGTATCATTTGCACACTTTGACTTAATCCATGCCATTTAATTTTCTAGACTTAGACTCAACTTAAGTCATTTTATTTTTGAACTTTGGCTCAATCTAGGTTATTTTGTTTTCAGACTTTGGTTCAATTTAGGTCATTTAGTTTTCAAACTTCAACTTAGTCTAGGTTATCTTAATTTCAAACTTCGGTTTAATCTAGGTTAGTTTTTCAAATTTCAACTCAATCCAGGTTATATTGTTTTTAGGCTTTGACTTAATCCAAGTTATTTTGTTTTCAGACTGTAGCTCAGTCTAGATCATTTTATTTTCAAACTTCAACTTAGTTCAAGTTATTTTGTTTTCAAACTTAGGCACAATCTAAGTTATTTCATTTCATTTTTCTGAATATGAACTTTTTTTTTTTACATTAATTTAGGTCGATTTAATTTGGCTTTGGGTTAGTAGGATTTGAAAGCCAAACGAGGGTAAATGTCAATTCTTTTTATGCCCATAGCGTGAACCATTTAAGGGTCCAGTACACATCTCATTATGTGACCATACTATAAAATGAACATGACCCATTTAGAAAGCCCAAACATGGCCCATAATGTAGCCCATTCTATGAACCAAACAAAGACCCAAGTTTGTTTTAATGAACCAAAGCTTGGCCCTTAAAGAAGAAACCTAAAACAAAGGAATTGAAAAAAAAAATTGGCCTAAACTTGGAAAGGCCCAAAGTAGAAAAAAAGAGAAAAGAAAGGAGGCCCATGATTTTGAAAACCCATTCGGTATTCATGTGAGAAAGAAAGCCATATGGAATATTTGTGAAGGATGCCTGAGTTATAAAATAAAGCTGGAAATTTTTTACAGAGTCGAAAAAGAAAAACCTTGTAGAAAAAAGGAGGAGGTTTAGGAGTTTTCCCAAAAAAAAAAAAATGAGAGGAGCAAAAAAAAAGAGAGAACAAAACGCATAAAAAAAAGAGAGAAGAAAGGTTTTGCAAAATGAAATGAGGATACTTTGCTAAGAAAAAAAAAGCAATATGTAGGATACTTGCAAAAGGTAACATCTTTTACTCCATTTGGCTAGCTTATTTATATGAATGCTTTGGAAAGCTATTTCTTAAAATTTTGAAATTTTTTAGCCTGTTTGACTAAGAATTCAGCTAATTTGGTCAGCCTTTTATGAAAGCTGGATTTGTTTTCTGAGAGATGGGATTTTCAAACATTGTTTAACAAACTGTAGACTTGTGGTTCAAGTCCAAAGTTGTAAAAATTTTGATCTCTAGGTTAGAGAGTTTTGTTTTTTTCATATTCCCATACAAAGTTTAAGACATAAAGCAGCTGCCATGATTTTCCATGTAGGGTTCATATGAATGAAATATCGTCATTTGTTTTCTATATCAAATTAGAGTGCTTCAAAAAAAAAAAAAAAAGAACAAGATTTTATAAAAGAAGAAACTGTTTCATTGTGTCCAAACGTGGGAGCTTGAGGCCCTATCTCTGACTTGCCCTTGTTTTGGAAACATAAGAACGGTTTCTTTTTTTTTTCTTTCCTATAAAGTGAGAAGTAGCTCTCAGTCTTTTTTCCTTCTCATTTTTACGCATAAAATAAAATATTTAGTTTTCTTTTTTTTTCAGGTAAGAATTCATAGTTAGGGTCAAGATTTGTGAAACCATCAAGGTTGTTTGTCTGGGCGAGTTTTTAGTTTTCATTTTGCCTTTACTGCACTAAGAGCTTTGGGCTCTATTTTGTTTGGTTTACTGGTGGTCTGTGTGTTTAAAAAACTGAAAGTTTTTTTACAGACAAAACAAGCAGAAGTTTTAGAAAAGCTAGAGTCTAAAAAATAAAATGATTTTCATGCAAAGGCTTCGATCCTTGTCTCCCTTTCGTTGTCCAGAAGGGTTTAAACCTCTATTTTCTTTAACGTTTTTAGAGTTGATATAAGAAAAGAGAACCTTTTCCTAAAGAAGCAAACAACTTTGTCGAACTTAAGAAAATAGAGTTTTAAAAGAGTTTAGAAAGACAAAATGCAAGCTTTTTCTGGGTTAGCCTAGGATTCTGGTTTGGCTTTCTTATCCGTGAAAGTTCCAATCTTGTTTTGAATCTTCATACCCTATTTTTAAAGGAAAAGAACCATGTTTTCCATTTCCTCTTTGAAATGATTGAAGGCTACGTTTTGGGGGTTTTTTTTTTAAAGAAAAAGGAAAACTTGAGCATGTGGAAAGCCTCGTTCCCATTTTTGTTGGATAAAAGCTTTATACTCTTGTGTGTTAACATTAAAAATGTAAGCTTTACTTCAAAAATGAAGCTTTCAAAAAAAGAATGAAAGGAAGGGTTTTGGGTTTCAAATTTAAAATCGATTTTTGTAAGATTCGATGTTTTGATCATAAAACAACAAGCTTTACTTAAAAGTTTAAAAACTTTTCAAAGTTTGGAGAAAAAGAAGGGTTTTTACATGTTCTTAAGGTTTCAAAATCTGCTTCATGAGGGTTATGGTTTTGCATTTTGCTTGCTGTTTTAGAAGATTAAAGCTTTTGTTTTAGAGCTTTAAATTCTGTTTTCAGTGATAAAGAAGGAAGCTATCTTTAAAAAAAAAAGATCTCAAAGTTTTAAGCTGCAAAGGAAAATAAGGGTTCAAGGTTTGTACAACTGTTTCAAAGTTCGGTTTGACAATGTCCTATTTAGCATAATTGATTGCTGTCATAAAAGATTAAAGTTTGTTTTTTTAGCTATAAGATATGAATGGTGTGGACGATTTTACTTTGGTAATTTTTTAGTAAGATTCAAATTATCTTATGTTTGTCAAGTTTTCATCACTTTAGTAAAAAATGAGTTATATTAGTGTTATGATGAACGTAATAGGTAGAATAAAAGAAAAAGTTTATTCCTTTGGTAATAATCCGATTATGTTATTGATTTATTATTGCATGTTTTATTAAAAAAAAAAAGTCTTGAAAATCTTGCCTAGATATTGGGGGAATCCAAATCAAATTTTGAATAGTCAATTTTTTTAAATTCCACTTAGATATTGAGGAATTAAAGGAAATTTTCTTTCAGAAAAATGAAGAATAAATAATAAATAATAAAATTGGTTTGTCATCTTGATCACTGCATTACTTATGGCATATGGCACTCATTTTATGGTATTTACTTTCCTTATTCTCTAGTTTATATGTTATTATTCTGTGTATATTTTATATAATTCACTATGCATGTTATTTATTGACTGTCTATTGATTGCTTAATGTTCTAAAAAATGTTTTAAAAAAATGATGATTTTGGAAACCCTGTCTAAACATAGAAGGGAATCCAAATTATATTTTGAAGGATTGATTTTCTTAAATTTTGCATAGATATTGTAGAATTAAAGGAGTTTTTCCTTCACAAATAAATAGTAAATAATAAATAATAATGAAAATTATAAGAAGTCGGGTTAAATGCATGTTAGGTAGGTTGAGTTGGTTAATTGATTATATTTGCAACATTTATTTATCTTATGTTGCATTATGTCTTGTAATAAAAAATGTGAATTAGTATTTGATAATTTTGAAAATCAATTTTTTTTATAAATAATGGTTAATATGCCTTTGTGAAAGTAATTGTTGGGATCCTGCTTAGATATTAAAAGGCTTTTTAATAATTACTTTTCATGGAGGAATATTTTGCTGAATTTAAGGAATGTCATGAAAGTCTTAAGTAGGGAAATATTCTTAAAAATTTTGCCTAGATATTGAAAAATTAGAAAATATTTTGATACTAAAGATTTTTATCTTATTTCCAAATAAAAGGTTTATTTTATAAAAATGAATTAAAAATAAGATTTAAATATGTGTTAGATAAATTTTATTGATTGTTTGCACTAAAATTACATTTTCGTCATATATCCTTTCCATGTGATATTTTAATGCATTTCATTGCTTTCAAAACAGGTTTTTTGGAAGAGTAGTTTTAAAAAAAATAATAATACCATAGTAAAAATAATTGTTGGGACCTTACTTAGATATAGGAGGACTTATAGATAATTATTTTTTATAAAAGAATATTATATTGAATTTTTTAGGGAGTAGTTTGATAATCCCAAGTAAAGAAATATTTTTTGAAGTTTTACCTAGATATTGGAGAATCATAAAATATTTCAATATTAAAAATTTTTATTTTATTCTTAAAATAAAAGGATTTTTAAATGGAGAAGAAATCATTTTTAAATAATAGGATTAATACCTTTTTTATCATTAATAAGGATAATATATGATCAATTGGTACCTTTTTTTTAATAAGGGCTATGGAGGTGCTAATTTTTCCCTACGTGTAATCGACTTCTGAACCCAACTCTGTTTTTGTAGACTAAAATTATTTTTTTTATAAACTCTAAACTTATTTTTTTTTGTTTTATTAAAAAAGTAAAGTTTTTAGATGCCCAATCACACTTAACAAAAAAAAAAAAAATAGTAACAGCTACCCTTGTTTTGAAACTTTTTAAAATTTTCATCTAACGACCCCTAAAACCACTATAACAGCTTGATAACTCCATTGAAGACATTGTTTTTAGAGATTCAAGCTAAAAATTGGTCATATGTTATCCTAATTTTGATTTAATGATCTTAATTAATGTTTAATTTTAATTTCCTTAATTTAGATTTTTTTAAAAAAAAATTGTTTGCATCGCATTGGCATTTTGATTGTTTCATTTATTTTATATTACTTTTATTTTTTTTATAATACTATTTTTTATAAATATTGAGGCATTTAGGCTAGGGGTTTTAAAGTTATAAAATGTTGAGATGTTCTTTCACATATGATCACATATGTATTGTATGCATGAGTTCTATACCTAAGTTCTAACTCTTTTAAGAAAGAGTGAAGTATCTATATGCTTGTGAGGTAAATACCTCCATAATGGCTAGCAAAACACTCTCACTCATATTGAACTTTTTCTGTTTGTAGCCTATCATAAGTAAGGATCGGGATATCTTATTAGTCTATAATACACGATAATATGAAAAATGATTTGGGAACCTTTGAAAGTATAAAACCTAACCCAGCATATAGTTACCCTTAGAGCTATGCCATTTTTTTTTTTTTTTTGTAGAAATTATCAAAATTGAGGACCATTTTGACACGATCTATATTTAGGGGTAATAACAATGCAAATAAAACTAAAATTTAAAAAAAGGGAAAAGAAAAGAAAAACATTCTTTCAATAAATTTTCTTTTAACATGCAAATCGATTCTTCTAGTACTTGTCCAAAATTTAAATCTTCAAATAATTTTTTCTAAATATATTTTTTATATTTTTCCAACAAACAAAAATGATAAACAAAATTTTTCAAAAAAAAGGGAAGTTTTTCTTAATTTCTTTGTTGATTGACCAAATAATAAAAGCAAAAATGTGAATAAAAAATATTTGAATTTTGGTCATTTTATGTGCTCGTGTTTTCCATAAAAAAATGTTTTCTTGAGTTTTTATTTCTTTTTGCAAAAAAAGATAAAAGAAAAGAAAATTTCAACTTTACTCCTTGCATATTATTTGATCCTTTTTATGGTCATTTTCATTATTTTTTGTATTTGAAACTAATAAGGGTGTACATGCACTTCATTTCATGAGCATTTGAATGGTAATGTCAATTTTATAAAATTTACATAATACATGGATTTCATTTCAGGTAAACATACCATGTTGTGCATATAATATAATGCATTTCATATAAGTATGTTTCATCATTCATATACATTCCATTAGTCAAATAGTACGTCATTCTGTTTCATGCATATACATTCACAAATAATATAATTCTAAATTTGCATTATACGCACATTGCATTTCATGCAAACACATCATCTCTCATGAAATTGGACATAGCGTTTCATGTACATATATTCGCATGGTTTTTATTATACATATATTGTATTTCATATAAATTTGTCTTATCACCTGTATACTAGGACATTACATTTCATGTACATATATTCAAAAATGGTATAATTACCATTATACTGCATTGTAGATATAGTTCATTTCATGTAAATATATCTTACTATTTGATGTACATACGTGGATAAATAATATGATTTTTGTCAAATTCGAATGATAAAAGCATTGCATCTTATGGAAGTATGCATCATTTTTATTGCATATATGTTCACAAATTCATCATGGAAATATTGTACCACTCACATATTTGTTTAACTGTTCTCTGATGACATCCCATCATTTGATAGATAAAAAGGGTTCCATATTGGTGAAAAAAATCCAAAAGTTCTTGGAAGAAAGATCATGACCATGAAAATTTAGATGAAATTCAAGTTGTCTTCCAGTTTACTTTCTTTTCATTTGAGTTCGGTAAGAACTTCAAGAAGTTGAATATAAGAGAGGATTGAACACCTCAGAGTGAATAAGTCCAAGGTTAAAAATAACATTGTGAACATGAAAGGCACAGTTGTTAATCATAGACAATCTTTAGTCTCTTTAGCTTTGTACAAAATTTTGTTTTGGAAATTCTTGAGAGTGGATTGTTGTTTCTTTAAAAAAAAAAAGGAATGACATTTAATTTGTAGACATTGTAAGTGATAACATATTCATTAGTTAGATTGGATTTATAATTATTGTTTATATTTTTTTCTAACCTTTTGTTTGAGAAAACATTTTTAAAAAAAAGAGAAAAAGAAAATTGATATGAATTTTTTGAGAATAAAGCTCCAAATAAGCTGTTTTCAAGATCATGATGGAAAACTAAGATAAAAAAAAAGAAGCAAAAAATTTAGAAAAAAATAGGCCTTTTCAAAAAAAGAAGATAAATAGAGGTTTTTATAAGAAGTGATAAGCGTCTCCAGAGAATTGGTGGCTACTAGTAAGGATAAACTCATCCAATACCTTCATCTTTGTTAAATACTCTAATGTTCCAAATCATTAAAATTATTTCACTCACCAATTGTAACCCTTTAAGAGGTATGAATTTGAATTTGTGAATTTTATCTTCGCTTGATCATACTATGGTATAAAGGGGTGATAATCTTTTTTAAGGTAACGAACAATGAAACAATCAATTTGAAAAATGAAGAAAAAGACTTTTTCAGATTTTTAAAAAACCAAGCAAATATGTCATTTTTTACAAAATTCAAATGTGATTAATTTGATATGTCAAGTCTATGCCATAGTTTCAAATGTGCGAAAATCAAAACACCAAAATTTCATCAAATGATCTTAAACACACAAATGCTCAATTTTCACCCTTTTCTTGCTCCTTGTCTTAAGGCAAATCAACCAGAAGAGTATAATCATTCGTTACCCTTAAGACAACTTGATTTGTGCCACAACCTTCTCTTTTGTGGAATGATAATATCAATTGGATACCCTAAACATGTTCATTTGGGATGGCAATGTTAAAATGGGACATCTTTCATGCATCGTGTTTTTGGTAAAGTGAATTAATTTATAAGTTATAGGGGCATGTAAAAAGGGAAAATGAAAAAAAATAAAAAATAAAAAATAAAAATGATTGTAACATCATGCACTTGAGAAATTCGAATAAATCTAAATAAGACTTGAAAAATCTACAAAAAGGGGACCATAAAAACTTTTGTAAGAAAAATAAGGAAAGTATAACTAGAAAGCTTAAAATGAAAAAACTAGAAGAGAAAGTCAAGAATGCTAGAAAATTCTAAAAACAAATTTTGAGAAAAATAAAAGCCTTTCTTTTGAACTCATTTTCCTAAAAGGAATTTCTCTTCAATTTACGTGATTATACTTGAAATGAAAAATGACCATATTTCACCATCCTTTCATAAGCATCTAAACTATTTACTTGCTACCCTTTTGAGCTTCATGAATTCATTCTAAATGAACTGTGATCAAGGATCACTCTTCATATTAAGGGCCAAAAGTAGGTCATATTTAAGAATTATACACGGTGAAATCTTACTCCAAGTATAAAAAAAGGGAGCCATATGTGTCCAAGGTCAAATGTACAGTAAAATAAATTCTCAAAGTTTAGGACCCACTAAATCAAAAGTGGATGTATGCAAAGAAAAGTGAAGAGAATAAAAGAAAAAAAAACAACTAGAAAAAATAAAGAAAAAAATAGAAACAAAAAAATAGCAAAATGCAAAAAGTAAAAAAAAAAAAAAGATATTGAATGACAATTACGAAAAATGAAAGCATATATGTGCTAAATGAAATCTTGTATATGATATGAAATGATATTTGGATTGATCATTTTAAAACACATTTTGGGCATATTTATCATTTCTTTCCAAACTTTGAACCTTGGTCTATGTTACATGTTTTGAAAAGTCCATTTTAATCAAGTATGAATGCTTAAACCAAAGAGTTTTTCTTTACGGAATCATCATATAGCTTGTGAGTTTTTTATCTTTTTTCATGCTCCAACTAAATATTGAGCCCTTGACCCACTTTGGATAAAATTTGGAATATTATGTGCATGATAAAGCAATAAAAGAAAAGATGTTGCTCTAAGGTGAAAACCCTAAAAAAGGAACAGCTTAGAGCAAACTTGGAAAACTTTGAAGGCAATCCTAATGCTAAGTTAAATAATAGAGGCCAATAAGAAGCAACTTAGACCCTTGAAAAATTCAGGAATATTAGAGCCTTAAAAGTTTAAAATCCGTTAAAGGGATGGATATTGAAATTTTGAGCCTTTTTCTCTCATTCCTAATTAACCTTCAAAGTTTTGAGTCCATTACAATCAACCTTGACATTTATCAAAATAGCACATTTGGATACTAAAGAGAGTACCAAACATGTTTGGTTTTTTAAGAAATTCATGCTACAAAATTTATGTTTTATTTGTGAGTTTAAAAGGAAAATTATACATCCTTTTCATTCCCCTCAAATTACAAAGCTTTTTGGAATGAACTAAGACTTTGATGTGCTAAATCATTCAATCTATTCGAAAAGAAAATTGTCTCTTTCATTTCTAATAGGGAACACTAATTTTCAAGAGATTCCAATGTCAAATTTGTTTAGATATTTCTTTGTCTTTGACCATGAAGTTTAATTAGGTGGGACATTTTTTAGTCATTATGAAAAATTTTTAAGTCAGTCATGCATTTTTGTGAAAAATAAAGAAATCATGTTTGGTGTAAAGAAAATTATTGAGTTGTGAGAACCTTTAGACTAATTCAAATTCCAAAAAGAAAAATAATTGGAGGATTAATGTTGTTGCAAAAAAAAAAAAATGTTTAAGAGGAACATGATGGTTTGTCTTCTTAATCTTGCAAACAAGTTCAAAATATATGTTGTATATTGTATGCTGAAAATGGAAATAAAAAGGAAAGCATGTTAAAATGAAAGAAAAATCAAGAAAGCCTATTTGAAAAGCAAAGATAACAGAAATCGATAAAGAAACAAAATGAAAATAAGTGAAGGGATAAGAGAAAGAGATATCCTTTTGGAAAGAAGTTGAGGATTTAATTTGATGGGCAATGGGAAGTTGAGGGAATTGAGAAAGAAATTTTTTGAAACAAGGGTATTTCTAACATTTGTATCTTTTAACATGCATCTGCATAACCATTTTAAATATTGGTATTTGCATCTATGTTGGAGACATGAATCATGAAGTTTTTGCATTTTCATGGGCATTGAAATTTTTGAAATGAAATTCTGCGATTGCAAGAAGCATTCGCATTAGTGAAAAAAACAATTGAATTTACATATCCATATATACTTTTTGGGCATCATATCATGTATGGTCATTTGCATTTGCATTCAAATCATGAAAAGGAAATTGGCCGATAAAAAATTTTGTCATTGCATCTTTGTTAGGTAATTTTGCATCATAAAAAGAAATTCGCATTTTTATCATTATAAGGTTGTCTATGTGGAAAGAACATTAACATCTGTATCATGGAAAAATCACTTGCATTTGCAATGAGTATTTGCATCATGAAAAGTTCTTTCATGACATGGACTTTTTCAGTTGTATAAATACATTTGCATTTGCATCATTTGTTGAGAATAAACATTTGAGTCATGATTGCATTTGTCAACTTTGTAAGCATTACAAAAAGAGATAGAAAATAGAAACATTTTAAGTTGTAAATAAATGAAAAAAAAGATTGGGAAAAGAGATGAATAATAAAAAGAGGAGAAAAGGAACATTTAAATTGAAAACCTGAAAGAGCAATTTAAGTAAAAGAGAATATTTTAGCTTAAAACATGAAAAAGCAGTCTAGGAATATAAGACTACTATCACTTGAGAACCCATATGATAGGGGCATAATTTGGTTTAATGAGCCAAAAGAGATTAAGAGCATCAATAAAATGAGTTTGCAAGAAAGAATTCTGAATAAGAATTTAAAATTGTCTAAATATTCATTATTTTAAATGCTGTTATCTCATCCAAACATTTGTTATTGTTACTTTTGCCTATTTGTTTTTTGCCATATTTATTTTATTCCTTTCAATAATGAACATCTTTTTTCTCTAATTTATCTAGGCTTTTACCATCTTTCATCATAATGAATAAAGAAAGTCCATAACTACATTACATTTGTCATGAAATTGGGATGATGATGAAAAGGTGAATGACAATGTCCCAAATAGATCGTTGCATTAATTTGAAAAGAAATATGGAATAACGAGGAACATGAATGAGAATTGGTACCCTAGGCTTGTAAATTAAAGACAAAACTTTTGTAAAATACCAATGTCATCATGGAGAAGAATTAGTTAATTATGAAGATGTGAATGTTGGAAGTTGAAAATGAAAGAACATAATGTGCAAAAAAAAGAGAAATGAGAGTCTAAAGGGTTTTGATTTTCATTGATATTTACATTCAAGACATGAAATTGACTTTAATTGATTCTTGCATTCATGACATAATATTGAATTTCATTAATATGTGCATTCAAGACTTTCATTGCATGTAGAAAGAATAGAAATATCGACTATTGGTTGAAAAAAAAGGAAAAAACTTTCAAAAGAACAATTGAGATGAAAAGAACTTCCTAAGATGTGATTTTCAAATTTTAACCTTTGTTAGAGGAAAATTTTGTTGACATGTTGAACATTCAAAGTAGGAAAAATTGTCAAGATATGTTAACATTGGGCAAGGAAAATAATGATTTTTTTTTATTAAAGAAGCTCTTTTCGAGATGAGATTTTGATATCTTATTTATGAACCTTTGAACTCATTTGCGAACCTTGGAACTCAATTGCAAATCTTTGAAATAATTTACCAAAACCTCCTATAAGAATCTCAAAAACTTTTAATGCAACTCTTAATGCAAATCTTGAGAACATCTTAGTGCAAATCTTAAATCTCTCTATGTGAATCTCGAGAATCCTTAAGTGTGAATCTCAAACCTTCAATAAGAATCTTGAGAATCTTTTGATGTGAATCTCAAATCTCATGAACTTTTTTGTGTGAATCTCGAATCTGTCAGTGTGAATCTTGAATCTTTCAATATGAATTTAGAACCCTTCGATGTAAACCTCAAACCTCGATGCAAATTTTGGGAACCTTTTGATGTGAGTCCCAAATCTTACAATGTGAATCTAGGATCTTAAGATGTGTATCACAAACCCTTGATGCGAATCTCAAAAACCCTTTGGTGTGAGTCATAAACCCTCGAAGTGAATCTTGAGAACCTTTTTTATATGAATCTTGAAACTTTTGATATGAATCTAGGATCTTTTGGTGTGAAACTTTTGATGCGATCCTGAAAATTGATTGTTGCTTTTTGTATAGCCTATAAGTGCATAGATTAAGTAATAAAATAAAAATATTCTAGTGGTGTCTCCCAAGGGATTATAGATTGTAATTGTAAGGTAGTTTTCAAGTACCAAAGGTAAAATCTTAAACTTTTATATCTAAACAAATGAAACTTTAGGGTTGATTGCAGAATAAAAAAAGAAATAGTAATGTAGGCTTAAATCTCACTTATCCAACTATCACTTGGTAAGCTAGAGATGAACACCAAAACTAGATCTAAAAACTTAAAAATAAAGAAATTTTATGGTAGTCAAATATTTGTAGTATAAAACAGCAGACTTGAAACAATGATTGCATAAATATAAATTTGTAGAGCATAAAAGATATGGTAGTCAAAACTAGTATTGTATAAAAGAAAATTTAAAGAGTAAAAGTTGCATAAAAGTAAAGTAGGAGAATGTGAATGCCAAAAACTTCAAAGTAGAAAACAAAGCTTGAAACTGAAAGTAAGAAGAAAAAGAGATCTTAAAAAATAAATACTTCTAGGATTTAAAGAAAAGAATAAAAGAAACAATCGTTTATTATTGGCAAATCCATCACCAAAGCCAATAACTTAAATAAACTAAAAAAAAATGAAAAGTGAGGGATGATGAAATGAGGTAAATGGCTTCCCTAATTATAAAAAGAGGTTCAGCCAAGTGAGAGATAATATTACAAAATTTGATTTTAAATCAAATGCTAATGGAAAAAGGCTTATCCTAATCTTCTTAAGAGTTTGGCCAAATATCTCTAATGTTCTTATGAGCTTAAAATTCTTCAATTGTACTTCATCTCCTTTGGCTAAATTTGACAAAGTTTGTGGTAGCTTGAAATCCTTCAAGGCTAAGCAAAAAGAGTCCTTCTTGGATAAAAACTTATTTGGCTAAATGAATAGTTTCCCAATGCTTGCAAAACTCAATCCAATGTTCCTTATCCCTTCTTGCAAATAGAGTAGTTTGTGGGCAATTCAAATTCTTCAAATTCCCTTGCTTTGTTGAATGGTTGCATGGATGGATGGAATTGGGCCAATAGGGTTCAGTTATTCCTTTGCGTTGCATGGCCGAATATGCACCTTCATGCATAGATTGCATGAAAATCAAGTTCATAAACTTGAAATCCTAAAATCATGAAACTAACATTAAAAATACCATAATCCATCAAAAATTTAAAATTTAGCACCGAATTTAGCATGTAAAAATTCTATTTTTTAGGTGCTATCAAGAACTTTTGGTATAAATCTCAAACCTTTGATGCAAATCTTGAGAACTTTTCATGTGAATCTTGAATCTCTTGACGTAAATCTTGAATCTTTTAATGTGAATCTAGAATCCTTTGATGTGAATCCCAAACCCTTAATGCAAATCTCGAGAACCTTTAGGAGTGAATCCTGAAACTCTCGATGCTAATCCTAAATCATTCAATGTCAATCTAGGATTTTTTGATGTGAATCCCAATTTAATGCGAATCCCAAGTGTTTTGATGTGAATCTAGGTTTTTTCGATGTGAATCTTGAAACTTTTAGTGCGAATCTTAAAGACTTTTGATATTTTTAATTTACTTCTTTCCTATCAATAATGGATACCCATTTTTTTTTTTATCAAACTCTTGTTAACCATCTATTGTCATAAATTCATTACATTTTTCATGACATTAGGATAATGACACATAATGTTTATAATAAACTTTTATAATGCTTTAGAAAGATTTAAGGATAATAAAAAACAAAAGAGAAACGAATGAAAAGGCGAAGAAAAAAAATGAAAAAAAAAAGCAAGAAAAGAAATGAAAAGGAAAACTAGGGAAAACACCAATAGCTAGGGATTATTAGCCGATAGAGAACATCTCTTAAACAAATGGATGCATGCAAGAATCATGATTTGCAAATTAATTCTAAAATTACTTAAAATTAGGAAAATAAAAGACAAGAAAATGAAAAAGAAAAAGGAATAGAAAGTTTTTGAAAAGAGACATCAAATGAATAGGAACAACTAAAGTTGTGTCCAGAGTTTGAAAAATATAGTTGATTATGAGAACTTGGTTACTATAATTTTGAATACATGGTATAAAATGAATGGTCATGTGACATACAGGGTATCCTTCACATTCATCAGATTCCATTACATGTAAATCTTAGCAAAGTACAAGAAATGGAAGATCAAACATGTTTAAGGTGGGAATGTTTTCAAATAGACTTAAAATATGATGGATCGAGTTATGGTTAAGAAAAACTTCTGAATTTTCAAATTTAACTTTTAAAAGCTGTTTTTTAGGATGAGATTTTTAAAATTGTTAAGCATTTATTTAAAGAAGCCTTTTGAGATGAGCTTTTTTAAAAAAATTATTGAGCCTTTGCTTGAAAAACCTTTTCAAGACAAGATTTTTAAAGCCATTGAGCCTTTGTTTAAATGAGGTTTTCCTATGATGAGATATTTAAAATTGTTAAACCTTTGTTTAAAGAAGCCTTTCGAAATGAGATTTTTTTTAAAGTTGTTGAACCTTTGTTTAAAAGAGTTTTTAAATTTATTTTCAAAAGTTGTAGAACCTCTGATGAGAAGAGCTTTAAATTTATTTTCAAAAATTATGGAGCCTCTAATGAGAGGAGCTTTTAAAATTATTTTCAAAAGTTTTAAAGCCTTTGATTAGAGAAGCTTTTAAATCTTTTTTCAAAAGTTGTGGAGCCTCTAATGAGAAGAGATTTTAAATTTATTTTCAAAAATTGTGGAGCCTCTGTTGAGAGTAGTTTTTTAAAAAATTCAAAAAAATCCAAAAATGATAAAGAAAAATTCCAAAAAATTCAAAAATTAAGAAAATCTCCAAAAAAAGAGAAAAAACCAAAATTCAAAAAATTCAAAAAATTAATAATAAAAATTCAAAAAGTCAAAAAAAAGGGAGAAAATAAAGAAACAAAAATAAAAACAAAACAAACAAAAACAAGCAAAAAAGAAAACAAAAACAATAAAAAACAACAACAAAAAAATCTCGACGTCGTTGTCTATATCTTTACATTATTCTTTATCCTAAAAAAATGCAAAGAGAGATAGTTGTAGACACCTAAGTTTGTCCAAAGCAATTTAATTATTCTTAATTGCAGTCTAGATTTGAACATATCAATTTTGCCCATTTTCAGTGTTTTGGTGTTGTACTAAATTTCAAGCTCATTTTTTTGCATTAATTGAGGCTCGATTTAATTTGACTTTGTGTTAGTAGGATTTGAAGCCCCAACAATAGTAAATGTCATTTCTTTTTGGACCCATAACGTGTTTATTTATAGGGCCCAATACATGGCCCATTATGTGAGCCAATCACAAACCGAATATGGCCCATTTAGAAAGCCTAAACATAGCCCATAATGCAACCCATTTAATGAACCGTAATGCAACCCATTTTATGAACCAAACAAAGATGTAAGGTTGTTTTAATGTACTATAGTTTGGCCTATATAAAAGAAGCCCAAAACAAAAGAATTGAAAAAAAAAAAACTTGGCCTAAACTTGAAGAGATCCAAAGCAAAAAAGAAGAGAAAATAGAGGAGGCCCATGATTTTGAAAACCTTTTCTAATTTTCACGTAAGAAAGAAAGCCACATGAAATATTCATGAAAGATACATGAGCTAATATAAATAAAAGAAAGCTAAGGGTTTTATGAGGAGTTAAAACAAGAAGGCCTCATAGAAAAAGGGAATAGGTATGGAAGTTTCGCAAAAAAAGAAAAAAAAAGGAGCAAAAACACAAAGAGAGAACAAAGCACATGAAAAATAAAAAAAGAAATGAAAAGGCTTTGCAAAAAAAAAAGGAGGAAACTTTACCATGACAAAGGAAGTAACCTATAGGATACTTGAAAATGGTAGCATTTTTTACTCCATTCGACTAGCTTACCTACACGAAAACTGTCATATTCCCATTCAAAGTTTAAGACATAAAGCAACAACCATGACTTTTTATATAAGGTTCATATGAATGAAATATCGCCCTTTGCTTTCTATATCAGATTGGAGTGCCCAAAACAAATTTTTCAAAAAGAGGGAACTATTTCATTATGTCCAAATGTAGGAGCTTCAAGCCTTATTTGTGACTAGCCCTTGTTTTGCAAACATAAGAAATGGTTTTTTTAAAAAAAATAAATAAATGAGAAGTAGCTCTTGGTCTTATTTTCCTTATCATTTTTGCACATAAAACATCAAGTTTTTAGCTTTCTTGTTTCTTAGGTAGGGATTCATAGTTAAGGTGAAAATCCCAAGTATCCTATAGGTTGCTTTCTTGTTCCTCAATAATTATTTTTTATAAAGAAATATTATATGAAATTTTAAGGGAGTTGTATGAAAATCCCAAGTAAAGAAAAATTTTTTGAAATTCTGTCTAGATATTGAAAAAAAAAAAATATGTTTTAACACTAAAGATTTTATTTTATTTCTAAAATAAAATGTTTTTTAAGGGGAGAAGAATTCATTTTTAAATATTAAGATTAAGATCATTTTTATCATTAGTAAAGATAACATATGATTAATTGGTATCGTATTTTTTAAATAAGCGTTATGAGAATGTTAATTTTTCTCTACACGTAACCACTCTCAAACCCAACTTTGTTTTTGTAAACTAAAATTATCTTTTTTTTAACTGTAAATTCATTTTATCATTTTATCAAAAATAAATTTTTTAAATGAAAAATTAAACATAACCAAAAAAGATTAATAGCGATTCTCTCAATTTTGAAATTTAAAAAAATTTTCATCTAATAATCTCTAAAACTATTATAATAGACATGAATTATGATACATAATTTTATATAAAATATTATATAAATATATAAATTTTAATATTTTGTACTATATAAATACATAAATCATAAGATCTACATCACATGAGCATTGAGCTTGGTTTTGAGCCTTAAACCCAAATGAAGAGTTTGTTTTATTAGTTTTTTTTTTTTTTTCTTTTTCTTTCTTTATTTCTTTTGCTTTATTAATTTTTTTTAAAAAAAATAAATTGGATAAATTGAACATGATAAACAATTCGATTTCCGGATTCGATCAAATCTCTTTTTAAGATGAAATCTCATGATTAAACGATAAAGGTTAAGGATCAGATGATATAAAAAATCCTTTTTCAACCGAGACTGACTGGGTGTTGATCTGGGATCCTAGTTCAATTAGGACTAATTCCCTATTTAATCAACAAAGCATCTGCAACAAGGGGGATGAGCCACAATTTCAGATCAATACAGTCACAAAGATAACAATTCGATACGATCGAACTTTCCCGCCATACTCCTATCCAGACCGGACAACCCTCTACCTCCACGGACCGAATACCACAACTCAATCCCACCAAACACAGCAAAAGCAAACCAGCAGACACAAGCAATCAACAGAACCCAGCAACCTAATCCACAAAAGAAACACAAGCAAAAGATAGAACCCAGCAAACCCAAATTCATAACAAAATTCCAGTAGCAAAAGAAAAAAATAATAATAATAAAGCAAGTTGACAGAAGGGTGTTCCTTCTACTGGAATTTCGTTTCGATTTTTTTTGCTAGGATTTAGAAGAATGAATAGATGGGTTAAGGAGGAAATATTTGAGAGAGTCACCACCGGCGGTGGCGGAGGTGAATGCGATTGGGCTTAGGGAAATCTGAAACGGTGGAAGTGGACAGCAAAGAAAGGGAAACACCATAGTAAAGTTTCAGGCCGATCCGAATGGCAGAAGGTGGTGTTTCGGGAGTTGGGAGTTGCGGCCTTAAAGGTGAGATTTAGGAGTTTTGGTGAACTTTTTGAAAAATCCACTTGGATAGAAGGAAAGAGAAGTTGGTGAAGAGGGTTTTGGTGCATTTTGGTCAAAGTCCAGCGTCCAACAACAGGTGGCAACAGACGGATAACGACGACGCAAGGGCGGGTAATTGCCGGATTCTGGGTTTAAGCCGATGGTTTCTTGAATTGTTGTGTTTCTGGAGAGGTTGGAGGATAAATGCCTAGAGAGAGAAATACAAAGCGGAAAACGAGGGAAAAGCTTGAATAGAAGAGTTTTATATTAAAATCTAAATGGCACCGTTTTAAACTCGGTAGAATGAGGATCTGCATGTATAAACTGAACTGACCCGAAATGCAACCCGCTCCATACCTTGATGCAAACTTTGTGGACTCAGCAATTGAAGTCCCAATTTGATTCGGCCCGTTTTAAATGGGGACTTCCCCCTTGAATTGGGTTTAGCCTAATTCTATGGTATTCTTTCTTTTTCTTTTGTTTTATTTATTTATACTTTGTTTGCTTTATTTATTTGTTTTATCTTTATGCATATTTAAAATTTAATATATATATGTTTTAATTGGTACAAGAATAAAAAAAGTATGTTACTAAACTAAAGTTGTAAAGTATGTTAGCAAAATGAAAGACAAATATTTGAAAAAAAAAGGTAAATTAAAATTGATTACTCACATCAATTAATTTTTTGTTTGTTGGCATCGTTCATTTATTTTATATTATATTATATGCATGTTACTTGTTGATAATAAAAATTAAGTGGTTGGGTTCTCAGATTCATACGTTACCATAGCTTAGTGACTTCACTAAGAACCTTTTTATTTAAAACTTGAATAAAAAATAAATTATGTGTTATCATAAGTTTTGATTTAGTAGTTTTAATTGATATTTAATATTAATTCCTTTACTTCTTTCTTTTAAAAAATAAAAGCAAAAAAAGAAAAAGAAGGAAAATTTTACAAAAAAATAATGTTGTTTGCATTAATGTTTACTTATGTCATTCCTTATGTTAATTATGACATTTTTTCTTATTATCTAATAAATTGTGTAGCATTTAGAATAAGGGTATTTAAGTAAAAAAATCAAAGGTTTATTTATTCCTTTGCACACACAGTTACATATTCATTTGCATACACGAGTTTTATATTTAGGCTTCAACCCTTTTAAGAGGGATTAAAGTACTTACACTTTTATCATGTGAGTGCTTTCGTAATTGTTAGTGAAATACTTTTACTCAAATTGAACTTTTTTGTTTGTATCTTATAATGAATGGAGATCGGGATGCCTTACTAGTCTAGTATGGATGAAAATGAAGAGGAATTTAGGAACCTTTAAATGCCTATACATCTTAATCAAGCATATAATAAACCATGAGCAACCGACCTTAGAGCCATGTCGACTTTTTTCATAGAATGCACCTAAAATTAGGACACGTGAAGGAAAACTTCTTACCTTTTACTTGATATTTAATAAATTTTTAGATCGTAAAATAGGTGACGTTTATAGTGTCTCGACACCTATAATGGGATAACACCTCATCCCTAAGGTACTGAGTAAGCTAAATTATATATGTTTTCTTAAAAAAATGAGTTAAAATTTTTTTTTTCTTTAAATAAGTAAAGGGTAAATGTATTCAAAATAATAAAGCCAATTTATTTTTCTGTTTTGAAATTTTATTCATTATAAATATATTTTTACTAACTTATTAATTTTTATTTTTATTTTCTCTTTTGCATTCATCATTAACTATATAAAACAATTGCATTTAGGGGTATTTTTATTTTAGACAATCTTCAGAAATAGGAATCACCATTGTGATCATGGAATCTCTAGATTTGCCTTTAGTATTTACTATTAGTAAGACATATTGGGAAGCTAAGGATCAAACCAAGAATGGGCAACAAAAAGATGAGGACTATTTAGTTGAAAGATATGTCTCAAGTCTTGTCGAAATAGTCCACTTAGACCTACATTAGGAAATAATTGGAATTAGTGGGGTGTAGAGAGAAAAAATGCTTTTACTTAAAAGTATAGAGAAATAGCTTTGTTGATTTCAATAAAGGCAAATGAAAGGTTGATTAAAGTAATATTGCTATTTTGAAATCTTTTGTATCATTGCTTCACCTTTAACTAAGAAGATATGACACCTAGCTTTAAGGAATATTTCACTTTACTTTATATAAAGTTGTCAAGGCCGAATAGGATATATTGGAAAAACAAAAGAAATCAAGGAATTGTAAGAAACTTTCTAAGATAATTGGTGTGGATGTCAAAGTGATTGATAAGAAGAAACTAACTAGTGATGGTATCCCATAAGCCTTCTTATATGATCTTATATTCAAGAATCCTAATGAAAATCGAGTCATTAATATATTAGCCTTGGCGATTTATGGTTTGGTGATCTTTTCGAGGGTATTGGGCCATGTCAAGATATAAATGGTAGATTTTTTCTCACAGTTGAATAAACATGTCAATCTTTCACTATCTTATTAGAGACAAATAGATTATTGAATTATTGTCATAAAAAAGGACAATGACATTTTTTTAGATGCTTGTGTCTTCTATACATTTGGATTCAAAGTCATTTTT
Organism: Durio zibethinus; assembly: GCF_047325235.1. Lineage (NCBI taxonomy): Eukaryota > Viridiplantae > Streptophyta > Magnoliopsida > Malvales > Malvaceae > Durio > Durio zibethinus. The sequence continues at coordinate 8,818,896 of NC_143185.1, forward strand.
AGGTTGAATATAAAGATCATCTCTAACCATATAAGAAGTTCTTAGTCCCTAGCATAGAGTTATACAAGAAAGATTGGTTGAAAGACTTCACTAAAGAAAAGTGGATTGTATTTTTTCAGAATCTTAAAAAGGAAGGTGTGATGTGAAGAGCACTTTGGATGCCCTATATGTCTAAACTATATAATTGTGGTGATAAATCCTAGGTTTCATTTTTAAGAATTTAGAGAGTTACAAGCTATGCACCATTTATAGTCAAGAGACAATATAGATTTAAGTAGATTGTTTCAATGACTCATGAGTTGAACTAATTAACATTCGATCATGGAAAAGCTAACTAGGTGGCTAGAGTATATGATATCACTAAAGCATAAGAGATAAACCTACAGATCAAAGTTGGGAATGTGTGTTGATAGCATCACCCTAGGATATTTGTATGGAAAGCAAAATGGGTTAATGATATGGTGCTTTTACCATATGATGGCTTCTCTCACTTGTTGATCCATGGGTAAAAGCACTATTGTTAGAGGTTAAACTCCTCAAATTAGAATTTGAAGTTGAGAAAGAAATGATGACCATTGACAATCTAAGACTTTAAAAAAAGTTATGGTAGTTGAAATATGGAGCCATTATGTAAGAAGACAAGCTAGAAAAGGTCACGAAGAATAGGGATGTAATCTACAGTAATCTTAAGGATTTACACTAGAAAAACAAGAGATTAAAAGTTCAATTAAAAGGTAGTAAGATCAAGCATAGTGGCAGTCTACAAAAGGAAATGGAAAGGTTTTAAGAAAAATGAAGCTTTGGAAACTCAAAGCCAGTGAAAGTGAAAAAAAGGTCACTTAGCTTACTTGGGAACAATGGAATTGAAAAAAATCTATTTTCAACTAATATAAAAAAAAGTTGTTAGAAAGCAAAAAAGAAAATGAATAATTGAAAGGTAGATTTGAAAAGGAAAAAAAAGAAAATGAATAATTGAAGGTAGATTTGAAAAGGAAAAAAAAAGAAAATGTTTGGAAATGTAAAGGGAGAATGATACGTTCTGCCAGATATTTAAAGGATTAGAACAACAACTACAAAAATATAAGAGTTATATCACCATAATACGAAATGAATGGCAAAAAAAAGAAGCAAGTTGGAAGAGTACATGTGATTTGAAAATGGATATCTGCATGAAAAGGATATAAGGATATCTAAATGTATAAGGATCACTTGACTACTTAGATTTGTAAAATAGTAAGAAAATTAAAAGAAATGGTTGGGAAAGCAGCAACAAGAAACTATTCTAATTGACAGATATAAGCAAAGTTTGGTGAACTTTTTGAATAAGGCCAATGAGTAATATGAACAATTTAAATGTTTTTATGGATTAAATTCAAGAATGTTGGATGATATGTAATCTTGAGTACCTTGAAATCAATGAAAGATCTTTTTGTTTGAAATATTTAAAAATGAATATCTTGCAATAGATACATTCATAATATGCATGTAACTCATTTTTTTTAAACTAGCCTAAGAAAAGGGATAATGGTTGTAGATACTCTTATTGAACCCTGGAGGTAAAAATTTGTCCCTTTAAGAATTTAACCTAGATATGGAAGGATGTTAAGGAATCCCTTTTATGATGAGCAATAATAACTCAATATTCAATGTTTGAACATTTTCAAATGCATTTATGTTATGCATCCATAATATGTATGTGATTCATTTTTAAGCTGACCTAAGAAAAATAACAATGACTATAAATATACCTTTATCAAAATTTAGAGGTAAAAAAAGATCCTTTTAAGAATCCTACCTAGATATTGGAAGATCCTAGAGAATCTTTTTTATGACAAATAATAATAATTTAATACCATTCATTTCTAACTTATAATACTTAATAAGAAGTTCATAGGTAGCTTGACTTAATAATCCAAATAACCCTATGAGGGCTTACGCTAGAACCATGGAGAATGAACAGTCAACTATAATTGAAAGAGATGAAAAAACTCAAAAAGAGATTAAAGAGAGGTGGCTAAAATATAGCAAAGCATTGACAAACAATGATGGAACTAAAGCAATTGTTGTTAGGTCTACTAAAGGGTAAAAGAACTATTGACACATCCAAACCAAATGAAGTGATCAACACTAAAGGACCATTACACCCATCATGTTTTGTTCCACCTTATGTATAAACTTTTTGAGGCATATACTTACAACCAATAAGTGGACCTTTTGCTAGTCAACCATTGGTCTATGTGCATGTCAACTTAGGATTTTATCCTGTTGATCCCATTCTGGGACCAAACCTAGATGACTCTAAGGAACAAGAAAAATTATGGGGCATGCTAGAGCTAGTTGAGAACATGAAAATGTATAACAAGTATGACTTGCTTGAAGACGGCTTAGGGCGATGGAAGAAAGTGATATTTTATGGGAGCATTGATGCCATTGACTTTAGTTCATCCCAACAAAATTTAAGGTCTTTTACTTTGAAAAATATGATGAAACTAAATATCCCTTTACCCATATTACTATGTTTTATCGTAAAATGACGAGCTATAACGATAAGCTTCTGATCCGTTACTTCTAAAATAATCTAATAAGATTGGCAGCTAGGTCGTATGTGTAACTGTTAGAGTAGAATATATTGGTAAAAAGATTTTGCATGAGCCTTTATTGCTTAATATAAGCATATGATTGACATGATTTTTTATAGATTATCTCTCTAAAACATGAAGAAGAAACCTAATGAGACTTTAAAAAAATACGCCTATTAGTGGAAGGATTTAACAACTCAAATTTAACCATCGTTGACTAAGAAAAAGACAATGGTGCTTTTTGTCAACATACTTAAAGCACTTTATTACAATAAATTGATAGGAAATGCAACTAAAAATTTTACTGATATGGTTATTTTAGAAGAGATGATTGAGAATGTCATAAAGAATGGTAAGATTGACGGGTATGATGCATTTACCACTAAGAAGGTAATAGTCCCAAAAAAGAAAGAAGGAGAAACTCATGTAGTAACTTACTAAAATTCACCACTAAGACCTTTTGTCCCATATCAACCTCATCCAACATACCCACTTTACTACCCTTTAACAAGTCATATGTCCTAAGTACCATACTCATACTAGCCACCTTAACAACCATCATATTAGCCAAGTTTCTTTTCTTAAATGTCCAATTCTAATCCAACACTAGTAACCTAACCTTTTGCTTAACAAAATAGTCAAGCAAACAATCAAAGAAGTTCACACAACAACTGAGAAAAGACTTTTTTTTATCTAATCTTGATGATTTATATCGACTTATACCTATAACTTGTGAAAACTCATTTTACAGCTATTATTCATTTGGAACTATTAAAACCACCATACTCCAAGTGATATGATGCCAATGCCTGGTATGATTATCATTATGGCAATCTAGGTCATTTCATTAAAAATTGTACAAACTTAAAGTATAAAGTGTAAAAATTGGTGATATAATGCATAAAGAAATAAAGGTGTATGTTGATGATATGATAACAAAGTCTCGTAAGAGCGAAGACAATGTTGTTAACCTTAGAAAACTTTTTGAAAGGTTATGAAAGTATCAATTCAAGTTAAGTCCGACTATAAGGACATTTAAAGTCAAATAAAAAAAATTACTAAGATTTGAGGTTAGTAAAAGAGGAATTAATGTAGATCTAAACAAGATTCATGGCATTAAGAGCTTGTCTCCTTTGTGACATAAAAAGAAATAAGAGGTTTTCTAGGAATACTAAACTATATACCTCATTTTATCTCCTAACTCACCTTCAAATGTGATCTCATTTTTAAGTTTCTTTGAAAGCAAAACCTTGGTGAATAGAATGAAGAATGCCAGGATGCCTTTTAAAATATTAATGAGTATTTGTCAAGTCCACCAGTGTTGGTACCACTTATTGAAAGGAAGCTTGCATCTAATGGTTCATGAGAATTTTATAGGATGTGTGCTGAGGCAAAAAGATAAAACTAGCAGAAAGGAGCAAGCCATTTATTATCTGAATAAAAAATTCATTGACTGTGAAGTCAAGTATTTTCAATTTAAAAAAATGTGTTACGCACTGGTATGGATTGCTTGTAGGCTTAAGTAGTATATGCTCAATCATACAACCTGGCTAATGTCAAAGTTGGATCCTCTCAAGTATATATTTGAGAAACCATCTTTGTCAAGGAGAATAGCAAGATGACAAGTCATACTTTATAAGTACGATATTGTATATGTGGCACAAAAGGTTATAAAAGCAAGTGCAATAGTTGACTTTCTTAGTGATTGTGCTATGGATGACTACGAGCCTATGAGGTTTGATTTTATAGGTGAAGACTTCATGATAGTCCTGTAAAATGAGGATGAAGAATCAATTGATAAATTATAAAAAATCTTTTTTGATGGGACATCCAATGTTTTTAAAGCATAGTATTTGAGTATTATTGATATCCTCATGTGGAAATTATTATCCCAACACTATAAGTATGTCAGAGTATGAAGCCTATAATGGGCCTAAAAATGGCCATTGAAAAGAAAATTAAAATACTAGTTGAAAAGGAGACATGGGCCCAAAATTGGTCAAATGTTAAAGATATATAGGTAATTTGATTAAAAAAATTTTAGAAGGTTGAACTTTAGCATGTCTCTATAGAAGAAAATTAATTGTTGATACCTTGGCTATATTGGTTGCAATGTTCAAGTTGAATGCATATACGGGAGTTCAACCCATTAGAATACAGATATGAGAATCATCAATATATTGTTCAAACATTAAAAAAATGGATGGGCAACCTTGGTACTTTGACATTATGTAGTATATCAAATATCAAAGATACCCTGAACATGCATATGAAAATAATAAAAAAATTGTTAAGAGATTGGTGATGGGTTCATCTTTGATGGAAAAATTTTATATAAAAAAATCAAGATTAGATATTGTTATGTGTGTGAATATTGTTGAAGTAAGAAAAATCCTTGAAGAAATGCATAAGAGAATATGTGGGATGGATGCAAATGGATACATGATGGCCAAACAAGTCATGAAGGTAGGTTATTATTGGTCAATGCTGGAAAGTGACCGTATTAACTATGCTAGAAAAATGCCATAAGTGCCATATTTATACATATAAGATTCATACCCTTTCAGTTCAATTACATGTCCTAGCCCTTTTATGGCCATTTTGTATATGAAAAATGGATATGATTGGACCTATTAGCCTAAAAGCTTTGAATGGACATCGCTTCATCTTTGCAGTGATTAATTACTTTAAAAAATGGGTTAAAACAGCTTCTTATGCCAATGTAACAAGAACAATGGTATGTAAGTTCATTAAGAAAGAGATAATATGCTAGTATGGACTCCCAAAAAAGACTATCTTCAATAATGCCAACAACTTGAACAATAAAATATGAAAAAAGTCTATATATAGTCAAGATAAAACACCATAATTCAATGCCATATGCCCCAAAAATGAATGGTGCAGTAAAGGCTGTCAGTATAAATATCAAGAATACATTAGAAAAGATGACTAACACATATAAAAATTGGCATGAAAAGTTACCTTTTGTCTTGTATACTTACAGAACATCAATTCACACATTTACTAGAGTTATCCTATTTTTGTTGGCATATGTGATGGAGGCTGTGTTGCCAATTGAGATGGAAATTCTTTCTTTGAGAATTTTAATGGAGGTGAAACTAGAAAAAGCAAATTGGGTCTACAATCACTTTGAACTATTGAATCTTATTGAAAAAAAAAGCTCATGACATTTTGCCATGGTCAAATGCACCAAAAGATAATGATGAAGGCACATGAAAAAAAGATACAACCTAGACACTTTTATAAGGGTAAATTGATCTAAAATGGATTTCACAAAGCCAACATGATACAAAGTGAACGCATAACTAGAAATGTCTATATGTAATAAAAATGGCATTTTTAGGTGGAGCTCTAATTCTGACTTAAATGGATGGAGATGAATTGTTAAATTTAATGAATTCAAATACTGTGAAAAAATATTTCACTTGAAAATTAAAAAAAAAGACAAAAAATAAAAAAAATAAAAAAATAAAAAGCAGGGAATTATCTAAATCAAGATCTGATTGATTTGATTTGAATTATCTAAATGTTCATTATCTAGAGAATTGATGATTGATTCCATGGTCTTTATTTATGTTACCTTTTTTATTCCTTTCTTTCTTATACTTTAAAAATTTATGCCTTCTTTTGGTACTTAAAAAAAATTAAAATAAAAACTCATTTCTTTCCTAACAGTAGTGGATACCTTTTTTCTTTCTAATTGAACTCTTCTTACCCATCTTTTGTCATGAATTTATTGCATTTGTAATGATCAATAATGTTCATAATAGACCCTTACAAAACTTTGAAAAGATTTGAAGATATCAAAAAATAAAGGGAAAATAAAAATAAAAATAAGGAAAATGAAAAAGTAAGGAAAAATGAAATGAAAAATGAAATGATTAAAAATGATGAAAAAAGAGGTGAAAGTCAAGTTAAAGAAATGAGATTAAAAATGGAAATACATAACCAAAGGAAATGAAATGTAAAATGAAAGAAGAAGAAAAAAAAACTAGGGGAAGCATAAAGATTCAAGGTTTTCAGGCAACCAGAGAGCATATTCTATTAAAATAGATGTTTATGGGATCATGATTTGCAAGTTAATTCTACAACTATTTGAAATTGGAAAAAAAAGAAAAAAAAAAAGAATGGAAGAATAGATGAGAAATGAAAAAGAAAGAAAATAAAGGAAGGAAATGAATGAACATTGAATCTAAAGAAAGATTGCGAATGAATGGTGACGCTTGGAGTTGTGTCTAAAGTTTGAAAAGTAAAATTGGTCATGATAACTTGGTTGTTATAATTTTTAAAGCATGGTATGAACTAAATGATTGTATGACATGCATAATGTTTTTTGCATTCATTGATCCATTACATACATATTTTAGCAATACGTGAAATAGAAGATCAAACTTTGTTATGAAAGATTAAGCACACTAAAACAAGGTAGGAATGTTTTCAAATAGAATCCAGATATGATAGGTCAATTTGTGGTTAAAGAACACCTTTATATTTTCAAACAAATTTGTGAAAGATTTTTTTTTAAAGATTTTTAAAATCGTATAGCTTTTGTTTAATGGAGCCATTTTTAAGATGAGATTTTTAAAGCTACATAGCCTTTGTTTAAGGAGCATTTTCCCTAGATGAGAATTTTAAAGTTGTATAGTCTTTGTTTAAATGAGATTTTTAAAATTGCATCACGTTCATTAAAAGGAGCCTTTTCCAAGTCAAGATTTTTAAAGTTGCCAAGCTTTTGTTCAAAAGAGGTTTTTTTGCCATATTATTTTAAAAAAAGTTATGGAACCTCTGATGAAAAGAGTTTTTTGGGTTAATTTTCAAAGTTACGACGCCTTTAGTGAGAAGAGTTTTTAAGTCAATTTTCAAGTTTATTGTGTTAATTATCAAAGTCGTTGAAAATAAAAAGAGAAAAATAAAAAATATACTACAAAAAAATCCAAAAAAAAAAGTAAAAATTCTAAAAAATAATAAACAAAACATAAAAAAACTTTTGCAAAAAATCTTTGAGTCATTGGTTTAGACAAAATTAGTGTCTTTGTCTTTGTCCCATCATAATTCTCTGTAATGTGTAAAGAATGATAGTTGTCAATACCTAACATTGTCCAAAACAATTTGGTCCTGTTTGATTTTTATTTTTGATTTAGACACATCAATTTGGATCAATTCAAGCATGTTAATTTGATTGAGGTCATTTTGACTTTGTTTTAAATTAAATTAATTTATTTTTGTATTATTTTATTGGGGTTTAAGCCCAATCCAATTTAATTTTCAATCAATTTTGAATTAAATCACTTGACTTTAAGGGTTAATAAAAGTCTAACTTTTAAAGCCCAAGTCTAATTGTGAGCCTAAAATTCAATTTTAAGACCCAATGTCATTTTGTTAGGAATGATTAATTAAAATATTTAAAAAAAATGATGGAACAATTGAAAAAGGAAATTGGAAAAACCTCTCTTTCACTTTCCATTCTTCTCATATTACTGCACTATTTCAGCTCTCTGTTTTTTCCCCTTTCGTTTTATCCACCAAATTCTAGCATACATACAACAAAAACCTATGATGCCATTAAGCTCTACCATCTTATGAACAACAACCCCATTTTTTCTTTATCCCAAATTCAACAACAGTTGTTGCAATAAACAATAGTCCAAAAGAAATTCAATTCCCTTGTTTTTCAATAGGAACTTTGGTTTTATAAAATTCCAATTCACGCAGCACAAACAAGAATTTAGAAGCAAAAAATCTAAATCCCTCTTTTGTCTACCATCGAGATCCTTCCACTTCACACTTTTAGCCACCATCCACTACTATTATTTCTCACCATAACCAGCACTACCACTCTCACACTTAGAACTCAAACCTCCCATCAACACCATAAAAAAAAAACCATCATTAACAACCAACAACCAACAATACATACAAAAAAAATCATAGAGCTATAAAAAACACTGTTTTGCCTGAAATCCATTTCCATCACCACTACTATCACCAGTCCCTACCACCCCTACAATCATCACTTACTGCTACTACCTCTTTTACCTGTCACCTCCTTCATAATTGAAAATCCCCCTTATAACACCCCTATCACCTAAACCATCAACACCATACATCAATCGTCCCACCCCACCATCTATAACCTAACTATTCAAAAAATCATAAATAAAAAAAAAAAAAAACACACACACACACACAAAAAATCCTCCCCTTTTTTACACTTAGGGGGACGCTTATGTAAACCAGAGGGGGCTTTAGCTCTCTAAAAAAAAAACAATTTTAAAAATCCCTAGTAATATGAGACAAAGGTGGATGATTATACAAGTCAAAAGGGGTTTTTGGCCCCCTTAAAATATTAAAAACAATGAAGTTTGTTAAGGAAATCAAATAATCTATAAGCTCTTTTCTTGATGTGAATGTATTATGTTCAATTGACTTAGAAACTAGTTAATTATGCTCTGAAATCCAAATGACATGTTTGCAAAAAACTAATAAAAAGGTATTGTAAAGATGTTTTTTAAATGGTTAAAATCCATTAATCTGTTGAGAGTCACACCAAGATTTTGTTACCTTAGCTTTGTTTTAGTGTTTATGGTCATAGGTTTGTACCTATCTTATGCATTATATTTTAAGAGGGATTAAAATCATTATTATTATTACTTACAAGCCTTTAAAATCAACAGATTTGTTATAAGAATTAGGAAGCATATATCATTTACAATTTTAATCATATCCATTTAACAAAAGTCAAACTGACTTTTTAGTTTCTTCATAAGACTTCAAATCTATAATCAAGTATCTAACACATTTTTTAAAATCAATTGCAAAATATCTCTATATAATCTTCACTTTTAATTTTATTTTAAATTTTTTCTCTCGTTATAATGCAATTTTTTTTTCAATGCAAAAGTTAGATTTGAATAACTTTTTAAAAGGTTACAAAATTTTTAACTTCTAATCTCAAAGTTTTAATTGTATTCTTTTAATGATATATTTTATTTTTCTTGTTTTGATAAAAATATATTATTTAGCAATTAGTTATTTGTGTTTTGTTTAAATCATTCACAATATTAAGTAAAATAATTTATTTGATGTATTATGTTTCTTTGTACATTTGTTTATGAATTGATAAAATTATAATTTTTATTATTTTTAGTATATTTCTTATATATATTTATTTTGATAATATATAATAGTTTACATATAAAGAAAAAAAATAAAAATTTAGTATAATATTAATTAGCCCCTTTAACATCATATGTCAAGATCCAACACTATCTACACTAAAATCACATGTGAAAATACCCAAAAATAGAGTCACAAGCAAAAAAATTCAGCCTTATTTCCCCAATGGGAAAAGTAACACAAAAAAAGCAAAAAAGCAAACATAAAACAAAAAAAAAAAAGAGGAGAGTTGTCATTTGGGAAAAAAGAAAGCAAAAAATGAAGAAGAAGATAAGGGTTTAGTGATAGGGGGTAGCAAGGGCCAAACAACTGGAGGCTAATGGCTAAAGTCTAGTCTTGGCTGGAGAAAAAAAGAGAGTTGCAACAATTGTAAAAGAGAAAAAGAGATAGATGTAAGAGGTAAAGGGGAATAAAAAAAAATAGGGGCTATCAACCTAGATCCACTGCTACCACCTGTTTTTCCAAGATTAATATAATGCAGTCCAATTTCTTTTTGGCTCAATAGCTTTGTTATTTGAGTTTGATGGATCTCACATTTTGGATTACTACCTTAAGAATCACTTGGTGTATAATTTCTTTTTTTTTTTTTTTTATCTTTATACTATGTGTTCATTTATAATATATATATATATATATTATATTAAAAAAATATTTGTATAAGGAGAATGCATGTATTAGCAATAAAACAATTTTTATGAAGCTAAAAATTTTAAATGTTTGTGGTGACGTTACATTTTTATAAAATATTTCACAATGAGATGATTATTATAGTTATTTATTTTTAGAAATAAAAAATATAGTTAATATTTTTAAGTAAAAATATAGATAATATTTTTAAGTAAAAATAATTTTTGAGGTCCTATTTAAATGTAAGTGTAAATTAAAATAATTATTTTTACTAAAGAATATTATTTGGGTTTTGAGAAAATTATTATGAAAAATTTTCAAATTGAAAAATATTTCTCCTAAATGCTACTTAAATATTGGAAATTTTGGATAAATTTTCTTAAAAAAAAAAGTCATTTTACTTCCAAATAAAAAAACTTATTATGTTAAAAGAAATATAATAATAAAAGACAAAAGATCGGGAAAAAAAAAAGGTAAATAAAATTGATTACTCACATAAATTAATTTTTTGTTTATTAGCATCATTAATTTATTCTATATTGTATCATATGCATGGCATTTGTTGATAATAAAAGTGGAGTGGTCAAATAATAATCTTAAAAGGTTATTTTAAATAAAAGTTAATATCTCTAAATAAAAAAAATTTGAAAACCTTACTTAGATATTGAAAAGAATTCAATGATTATTTTTGTCTAGGGATGCTGTTTTTTTTTTTTTTAATAATTGTGAGAATTTCTTAAATGAAAGATCGTATTTCTTAAATTTCATCTAGATATTAAAAAAATTCCAACACAAAAATTTTCATTTTATCACTAAATGGTTTTTTTTTTTAAATAATGACGAAAAAATAAAAGAAATAAAGTTAAAGATTTATAAGATGAATTAAATTGATCAATTACATATTTTAATTTGTATTTACATCATTCTTTTGCTTCATGTTGCATCACACACATTTTATTATTGTTAAAAAAATAACCTAGTAAATGATGATTTTGAAAAATTGTTCTTTCTATTAGAAATAAAATAAAATAATACCTTAAGTAAAACAATTCTTGAGACATTGCTTAGATATTGAGGAATTCTTAACAATTATTTGTTATGAAATTGCCTAAAGGAAGAAAATGCATTTGGTTTTGGTTTTAAGGATTATTATGAACATACTCAAGTGGAGAAATATTTTTTGCAATTTCACTTAGATATTAAAGAATTTACAAAATATTTTGAAACAAAAATTTTCATTTTGTTCTTAAATAAAGTGATTCTAAAAAGGATGACCCAAAAAGGATTTTATGACAGTAAATGAAATTTAAGGAATTATTTCTTTCTCATGCCTAATTGTATCCCCGAAACTAATTTTGTTTTTTGTAGACCAAAAATTTTTTTAATAAGTTTTAATTAATTTTGAGATTTTATTAAAAGATAAGTTTTTCTAAGTGATCAACCACACCTAATAAAAAATATTAGTGGTAATTTTGTGTTTTAACTTTTTAAAAATAATTTGTTTAAGTAGTTGGATTTTCGAACCTACACATTGGGACAGCCTAAATTGGAAAAATTTAAATATACTTTTTATAAAACAAAATAAAACCCTAAGAAATAAAGATAAATGATAAAAATTAAAGTTTAGGCCTTTCTCATAAAAACATTTAATAAGTCTGATGATAGAGTCTTTTCAAAAAAATGAATGAAAATTTTAAATACTTTTAAGATGAGAAAAAGTTTTTAAGATATTTGCGAGATTGATGGAGAAAGCCTAAAGAATTCTTTCCAATATTTAATTACTAAAATGTAATCAAATAAAAAGATCATTTAGTTAAGAAATTTTAGGATAATTTAAGATTAATTGGTATCATCCTTTATGTAGGCATTACGAGAGTGTTAATATCTTTTAATATGTAATTGAACTCCTGAACCTAGTTTCGATTATTAGCCTAGAACCTATTTTTTTTAAAAGTTCTTAATCAAGTTTAGAATTTCCTTAAAATGAATAGATTTACTTAGATGATCAATCACACTTAGATAAAAAAGATTAATGACGACTTTTAATTTGTATTTAGCGATCAAATTTAAGGATTTATACATTATAACAACCTATTATTTATACGGGTTGCAGTGCTGGTGGCCAAGGGAGATAGCATTTTGTTTTTTAGAAAAATAATAATCATATCTTGAGAAAAAAAAAAAAAGAAAGAGAAAGAGGAAAAAAGAACCACTGTCATTAGGAAAACCAGGGTTGTGAAAAATATTAATGGAAGAATTGTTTCATTATATTTAGGACTATAATGTAAAAATTAATAGACTCAAAGTTTGAGGCATGTCATTGTAATTTAGGCACTTAAAAACATTCTTTTATCCTGTCAAATTAGCCTTATCAATCCAAGTAGATTCATCCAAAGTTGCATAAATTTCTCTTTCTTATCATACTCTAAATATGAAGTTGTTTGGCATACACTACAAGGTTAATTATAATCAATGTCATTAAGTAACAAGCTTTGAATTATGATTGAAGATCAATTTAACAAAGTGAGTTAGTTAATTAGATTAGGTCATAGTCATGACTAACAACTTCACAAATAGGAGGAGCGTATCCCGGGGACTCATTTGGTTAAAAACAAGGCAATTTTTGGTTTCCCCTTTCAGCTACCTACTTTTATGCATTTGTTTCCATCTATTTCAACCCCAATAAAAAATCCCAAAACATAAAAAATTAAAAAAAAAAATCGAAACCTAGGAGCTATAGTCCCCCTCAATTCTCAAACATTGTGAGAGATATTTGGTAGTACCGTTATTATAGAAAAAGACATGGAAGATGAAATTAGCAATGGAAATGTGGCACATGGGCATAAAAGAGGAAGCCTCGACAGTCCATGTGTAAAAAGTAGTGGTAGCAACAACAATAACCACAACAATCTCAACAACAATAAAGAACAAGATCGTTTCCTCCCCATAGCAAACGTTGGCAGAATTATGAAAAAGGTGATTCCGAGCAATGGGAAAATATCCAAAGATGCAAAAGAAACTGTCCAAGAATGTGTGTCAGAGTTCATTAGCTTTGTCACTGGAGAGGCCTCAGACAAATGCCAAAGAGAAAAGAGAAAGACCATCAATGGAGATGATATCATTTGGGCAATCACGACCTTAGGTTTTGAGGAATATGTAGGACCTTTAAAATTGTACCTAAGCAAATATAGAGAGATTGAAGGAGAAAAGCTTAATATTCCAAAGCAGCAAAGATCTGAGCCAAAGCAGCAACAGCAACAAGAACAACAACCTCAGCAACAATCAGATCATGAACAAAATATACCTTTCAATAGCAATGTATATTCTTCAACAAATTTATTGTCACATCACTCATCTTTTTTGCCATCTGATCAACCATTTTCCTTGCCTTTCTCATCCAATTCTATTCAAAAGCAATTACAACAGCAAGACCAAATTGATTCAGTGGGGCATTAGTAAGAACAACAGAAAACTTATTTTCCAACTTTTTTGTTTACAAAAAAATATTTTTCATTGAATTGTTATTAATTAATTTCATGTACACACTTTAATATATATTGTATTGTTATGTAATATTAGAAACATTATACGTTTTTTGAATAATTTAATTAGCTCATATATTCTATGATTCAATCAATAAGCATTCTCATAAAATGATTTGAGTAATATGTACCACAGTCAAATTAAGTAAGTGAGGATAATTAATTAGTTTTCATATATGCTTTTTGTTTTCGTGTCTAAATGACCATGGAAAATTAAAGCATTACAAGAATAAGCAAATCTCATTTAATCGAGCACTTGAACATTTACTTCAATGTATGTTCTTGTATATATGAATATAATTTATGTAATATTTATATATAGATAAATAAAGCATATGCGTATATAATTAAGATCAATATCAATAATTAGTTAGTACCGTATTATAATTATAAGTTTTGGGATTGATATCCATAAACAGATATATAAAAGAAGTAAAAAGGAAAAAAAAAACACATTAATTAAGATGTATAATTTATTTCTTTTTATGGATTTATTTCTTAAATACTCCCAGTGCATTCATCATTTTCATTATTTTCTTTTCTTTTGACTTTATTCAAATGCATACAACCTAGAATGACCACATCGTGCATTCCTGCAAAGCGGAGATTTGATCTTTATCATCACTTATAATTTTATTTATCTTATCCTTTTAAACTTCAACATTTTATGCATACATACATATACATATATATATATATATATAATTACATCTTGTCAGCTTTATTTAATTTTCTCTTAATATTGTCCCAAGTTTGTAAAGTATATAATCACTATTCAAAAGGAGAGTTTGTTATAAAAATTAGTTGTTCCATTTTGTCTTTTTTTTTTTTACCTAAAATTTAATTGGAAAACACCCAAAACGGCATCAACCAGACTATGTGGTTTAGGAGAAAATACTAAAATGGAGAAAAATTCTTTTACATTTTAGAAATTAAACGTGCATTGAAGTTTCAAATTTGACAAACTTTAACCAATGGAAAATGTAGAAAATTAATGAGTAAAATGCAACAACCATACACAATTTTTATGTAATATTTCATTTTTATATATTACTTTTAAAATTAAAATTTTGGATTCGTAATATTTTAAAATGTTTTAGATTCATCTATTTTGTCAACTAACATTAAAAATACAATGGAATATGTCACGTTAATACAATGTGGACATCCATATGATAAAAGTTCCAACTCAAAAATTAAATGGATCCATCTTGTTTGTAATGTAAATTTGTACATGTAATATTGTGGTGACAAATTTTGTCATATTTTAATGGTCATTTATCAAAATAAATAAATTGAAAAAATTTTAAAAACTTTGAATCAAAAAATTAAATTTTAAAAATCATAAATAAAAATAAAATATTACATAAATACAATAAATTAATGTTTATATGATGCAATTTACTGGACAATTAATAGAGCTTGGATGGTAGCCGACATGCATGGGTTAATGATGAAAAAAATGAGTTCCAAAATCACACGTGCATGCATGGGGGCTAACAAGGATATTTCAATGGAAATGAATGTATGGTTTTGCGGAAGGTGTGGAGTCATGTGACCAAGGAATGAAAAATATTGTCGACTAAAGGCATGGGATGACCACAAGGCTATGTTGTGTCTTCATGTGGCATTACAAATCTTTCCTTTCAATCCAAGTGATCCGATCCTTTGGAAAATATTTTTTGTTCAACGGGTCCCTTAATCATGCTTGTTCCATTAAGATTGCCACGACAGTCGACACCTCTTGTGCAACAATAATATCAATTTTGCCGGTAGGAGATGCTATGACAGGTTGTTGTTGTCCTCGTAGGTTTTGAGGAAATGACATTTTGTGCTTGCGTTTGCTTTTCCATTTAATTTATCAACTCAAATAAAACTCAAAATTTTAGAATCGGATAGAGTAGTACAACATCTAACCTTAAATCAATTTTTTAATAATCGAACCAGCTGAACAAATCCAAAGGATTGATTTTATACCTTAGTTGATGTTAAAATGAGTAATGAATCTATTGAAATCTTATCAGTTGCAAATATTTTTAAAGATTAAATAATACTTAAATTTTCTAAAAATCCATTCATATTTGGTTAATTCTCATTTAATTGAAGGGGTGTCTTAATTTTTTATTTACACTAAATTTCAAGCCCGCGCTTCGTCACGGAGTAATTTAGAATCATGAGAATGTTGATAGTATGAGAAGAAAAAATTAATTGCTCAAAAAACTAAACAGAATATAAATTATGTAATGGAAGCACAACACCTCACACAAACAATCAATAATTCGCCTCAATAACCAATGTTTCATATATATAGATAACCAGCATACACATGCTATTCAAATAAAAGATCCAAACCAAGAAGCACAGAGCAGTACTATAGTAAATAAACAACAACAGTAACTGAATCTACAAACTGTAACTCGGTAAACAAGGTGCAAAACTAAAGTATGAACTTCTAATAATGCAACCCAAACCAAAGACAATTTAATAGTAAACTAAATTTGAGCTTGTGCTTCAGCTAGAGTTTTTAAATAAGACTCTTCAAATGGAAAAATCAATCTTACCGAGGATTATCTTGAAGTAGTCTGTCAGAAGGCAACAGAAACATAAAATTGCGAAAATGTCCATATAAAATAGATTGTTTAGTGTCTGCATTTAAAAATCGCACCATAGCAACAACATTGTCTTCATCTGCTGAAGGTCCAGCATTTTTAAGTGATGCAAGTATTTCACTTTTTTGGAGGGTCCCAGACTTGCTTAAACAAAGAGAAGTATAAGCTCAAAGAATGGTCGGCTCCTTTTGTTCCATCAAGGACAAAAATGCTTCCAACCAAAAGATTTTGAAAATTGATTTCTTCTAGTGCTGCGCATGAATTCTTGAGCATATCTCCGTGGCAATTTTCTCTTTCTCATAGCAACTGCAAGATCGTCTAATGTTACTTAACCATCATCATCTCTATCTATTTCTTCAAAGAACCTCTGCCTTGACAGAATAATGCATGGGTAATAATAAGTCAGAGCGTACCTAGGACGAATAGTTTACCGCACTATAGTTAATCATATTAGAGCATGTCATTCTTTTAAAAAAGTAGAAAGTTTAGTGAAACCAAAGAAGCTCAACTAATATCTTCAACAATAAGCATAACATTTGAGTTTCAATGCAGAATACATTAATTCTGACAACAAAATAACGAATATAATTTTTATTATTAGCTAGAGATTTCGTGAAATAGCAAGGAAAATCATCATAATTCTAGAGAAAAATATGATGAAGGCCAATGTTTCCTTTACTGCTTACCAAGGCTAACAGATAAAAGCTTTTAATGGTTTTTTACCTTTTCATTTTTTATAGAGATGTGAGGTTACTTCATGCATGAATCTGACCCATCATAAAATCTTTAACTCGAGTATGCTTTACACCTTCTAAGTAACCGTAATGAAATGACTCGTATGAGGAAGACATGCAGCGATAAAAGCTTTTAATGGTTTTTTTGCTATGGTTTTTTACTTTGGCAAAAAAACTCCAAAATCTTGCAAACAATGGGACAGTGACTCTAGTCTTCAACTCAGCAGACAACAACCATTTCAAGGGTTAATCGAAGGATAGTGTGGCAGAAAACAAACCTCTCAATGTGGACCAAGGCAAAGATGAAAGAGACAGGTAGCTTTTATGAGCTATATAATTAAGAGGCAACTGAGTAATTAGCTCAAAAGATACATCAGTAAGAGAAAATTACATTGCACAGCTAGCATTAATAGACAAAATGCGATTGCAGGAAATATGGTTTCTTTTTACCGCATTTTTAAATTCTAATGCATTAATAGATAAAATGCAAGTAAATAATAGTACAAACCACATCCAATGCCATGCATAATCGCCTCCTTTGATCAAGTGTTTCCCCTGCAGCTGGCCTATGGTTAATTTCTATTTAGTCCTTTAGGTTAAAGTATCTATTACTGCAGTTACGAATGGCTTCAGCTGATGGCCATCATTATTGCATTCCCATCTGCATCAACTGCAATGGAGACTTGAGCAACTTTTTTAGTGCTTCTACTACGTTAGTAAAAGATGGCCATTGAGCAGGGTTGCTGCAAACAATAAAAAGCAACCATTATTAGGAACAGAAAACATGCAACTAATGTAAAAGAAAAGAGTGCAATAAGAAATTGCTAGTATTCTCAATGTGACATCGGCAATCTGAGAAATGCTTACCACAGGCGTCAATGATGGCGCTTTTGAGATACCCATGAAAATAACTGTTTAATGAAACTCAATCTACATATTCTAATTCTCTTTTATTTTAGCAAGTCTGCTAAATATCAAACTGCATCCAGCTATAGTAGCCAGTCTCTTTTTTTTGCCAGAACTACAATAACCTGTTAAGGAAGCATCTAAAGCTAGCTGGTTACATGACCTACCCAAACCTACCCGCAATATCCCTCCCATGGCAATTTTTACCTTCTAGGTGGGCCTTAGGTTTTATTGTTGTTACTTGCTCCATGATAGAAAGAGTCAACATAATCATACCTGCGATAATGGGAAACAATTCAAATTAAGAGAATCGGCTTATTGATGCTACAATAGTAATTTCAAACTTCTGTCAGAACTCTAAGCTTAAGGGGCCAAGAAATAAACAGGTAATAAGTGAAAAAGATAGAGGCTCATGGTAAACTGAATTGGACAGCTTTCCTCTGTCATCATTCTTTGCAGATACTAAGCAGAGAAATCACTCTTAGAGCCTTGATACTTGAACGGAACCCAACACTGGAGAAGAAATGGAAAAGGAACAAAAAATAAAAAGAAAGCTAATTAATTCATGTAGTGAAATGAATTTAAAATTTATAAATTCATACCATTAAATAGAGATTCAACAAATCTATGAATTTTAAAATACTTATGAAATACATGTTTACCTGTGCTTTATATCACACATTTATATTAGAAATGAAATCCAAATCCCTTCTTTTAAATTTAAGGTTCCAAATGTAACCATCTTTTTTCCAATTTTTTTTTCAACTTAAATGTGCTTGAATTTCATGCCATGTATTTTTCAAGTCAAAATTTAATCTAAGAAATTCCTTATTTCATGACCTAAAAAATCCAAATAAATTATCAACTTAAAAGAAAATTGGGCTCAAATAAAATTATAAGGAGAAAATGGATTAGATTCTTTTGACTAAGGTAATTAGCGAATTTCTCATTTGTCATATGATTGTCAATAAAATATTAAATTCTTAATTTTAATATCAAATTTTAATTTTTGATATTCTCAATATATATATATATATATATGTAAGCCCTCTCTCTCTCAAATTATAGCCTATATATGAACCATGCCGCAGCACAACATGGGGCGGTCTCGTAATCTTGAGTTCCCACTACTTTTGAACGGATATTGTGGCCAACAGCTGCCAAGACCTACCAACTGATGGCTGCCAAAATACAATAACCAATTCGATAGTTTTCTTTTTCTCCTTTGCAGTGGCCAACCATGTTACATGCTTCGGTCTAGACTCTAGAAACAAATTAGAGTTCACCGATATGCTAACAGGAGGCTTCTTATATATTTCTCGTTCTTTTTTGTTAGTTTTTTTTTTCTTTAATCTTGAAAGAAGACAAAACAAAGCCTTGACATTGCAAGATCAATTATTAGGATGTTGTCTCCAAATTCAATCAACAAACCTGGAGCAGCACACAGTGAATGGCAAGAGCGGTCAACCAGGGTTGTTTCTGATGTCTCTTTTGGCTTTAATTGATGTTCCAATGACATGTTGACATCGTCATTCAGCAAACGCTCGTTGGATATCATCAATCAGCCATCAACATTCAGCAAATAGAACTGGACATGGCCAACTCTGCTGACCAATTTACTAGACCTAAATTGTCACTCTCATTGAGACATGCCACATTTTTGGCTGGCCAATGGCCATAATCAAAGTTTTGGCTGGCACCATAAAGCTCCCTAGTTTGGCGCTTCACCTTTACCACAACATTTTGTATCTATTGGTTTTTGTTTTTATGTGAGAAAACTGTAGTTTTTATCTCATAATAACTAATACAGCTAATTAATTCAAATTTAAATTAATTAATATCAAATTATGAGTAATTGTAATAATATTATATTGTAATATGTTTGAACATGTAATATAATTTTAACTAAGTATTATCTCGATTTAATTATGTATTTAAACTCATAAAAATAAATTAATTTTTTACTATTATGTTAAGATAAATTTCTACTGTTCACCACTCTCTCTCTCTCTCTCTCTCTCTCTCTCTCTCTATATATATATATATATATAAAGTCAGACCATTAAGTTTCATAATTTCAAATTTTAGAGTTAAAGAAAAATTCTCTCATTTCCTATTCAAGTCACCATTCGGAGCTCCGAAGGTGGTCTTGGAGAGCTCGTGATATCACTTCTGTGAACCATGATTAAGCGGGATCAAGCTCTCGTCCACATCCAAATCAGCTTTAGAAATCCAACAATTAGCATAAGAACCAAACTCACCGTGGTGGTCGCTAATTGCTCTTGATTGTCTTGAAGCTGCCATTGAAGCTTAAAATGAGCTTCCAAAGTTTTGAGTTTTTTAAACCCGTTTCATTTTTTACATTTTTCAACTCCAAAATGTCGTTTGTTATTGTGGAGCCTAAAGGGGTTGAAATACCACTTTTTTAAATCCAAAATAATGTGAAAATGGCGATATTTGAGGTAGAACGGGTCGGATCAGAATGCCCGAATTACGGAAAATGGGTGAAGAAGACCTGCTGGCGCGTGTATACACGCGCAAAACCCTATGCGTAAGGCTATTATATTGTCGCGGACAAATGTAACACGAGCCCTCACTCGTCTATTAAGCGCGTGGTGCGTATACGCGGGCCACAAGCAGCCTCTCTTGCGAGTGTGCTGCACTCACATAAGCATTGCACAAAAAAAAAGAGGGGGAAGAAATTTTTGGGAGAAATTCTATTTTTGCCCTTTTGCTTGGGCTATGCGATTTGGGCCTCCATTTTGGGCCATTTTCTATTTTGTGTTGGAATTAATTTTGGGCCTTTTCCTTTTTTTTCCATTTTGGGTTGTTTTTCTTTTGGGCCATTTAGTGAAAATTAAACGATTTTTTTAATTATTTTTGGGCTATTTTTCTTAGGTCAAATTTAATTATTAAATTAAAGGGTCATTAATTTAATTAATTTTATCCATTTTGCTTAAGGCTACTTTGATTAATATTTTTGTAAAATATTTTTTGTTTAAAATTAATAGCTCTATTTAGTAAAATACTAGGCCTAATTAAATAGGTAATAAATGAATTATTTGAGTATTTTGTTTAGCCCAATGTTGTGAATTTAAATTTACTCAATCTGTCAATAATTTATTTAATTTTGTAAAAATCCATTTAATTGTTAAAATTATCTTATTATTTGAATATTCACTCCAAATCAAATTAATTGATTTTGTTAGACTTAATTTTTTAAATATCATGTGGACATAGCATATTTTAGTTGTATTAAATTTTGGTTAGAAAATTTTGTAAATATTTTAAAATTACACAAATTACTAATCAAATTGATTAGATCTTGCCTATTATGGGAATAATTATGAAGATTTTTTTGTGATTTTTTTGATAATTTATTCCAAACTAATAATAAGACAAATCTCTTATGATACTTATAATATTTACTAAGGTTTGTAGTAATAGTAACATTTTCCTGTCAAAGTAGTTATTATTTTGAAAGATGTTTAGGAAGGAAAAGATTTTGGTCATGATTTAATGTGATTTAGTTATCTTATTAGCAATAAGTCATTCCATATTTATATCCAACTAGTTTTATGCTATCCTTTATTATATGTTCCAAGAAAATCCTTAGATTCTCAATTCAAAAAAATAACTATTATAACATGATTTTGTACCCATGCATAATATTTTTTTCTTTAAAGCCTCAAATTCGGGTTGTCTCTGCAACTATCATATAAAAGGATCAATTTAGATAAAAAACGCGTATCACTCCAATGTTTTAGTAATAAATTTTAAATATTACCTTGAGAGTTTATCACTTTCCATACCCACTTGAGTAAATAAGCTTATGTTACTAAACTCGATTGAAGACCAAAAAAAAAAAAAAAAAGGCAGTGTGCTTTGTAAAGACAATTTAATTAAAATTGTTTGACTATATGTAGGTATACCATTAATGAGTTCATCAAATAGAGTGTCCTGCACAACAATGATTAAGGATGCTATTAAGAATTTTTTTTGTAAAGTTCCATAAGTCTAAAATACCTAACCACATAAACTCCTCCAAATCAAGACACCAAACACTCAAACTTGAATTACTAGCGTCTAAAAAATTTTCTTAGATTTCTGCTATGATTGTTTTTTGATTGCTTTGTGTTAATTATGTAAACTTAAAGGGTATTTATAGAAGTCTAATCCCAACTTAATAACTCTAAGGATTAAATTCTTTATTATCCAAGTGTAGACACCCATTTGTGTTCGAGTCCAATTAGACCCATTGATGTTTGGGCTTGAGTAGGCCCATTGACTTTTGGGCCTAAGTAGGCCCATTTGTGTCTAAGCCTAATTAAGCTCATCCTTGCCGGGGTCCAATTAGGTAGTTTTTTAAAGTTGTTGTTATTATTTTTTTTTGTTTTTTTTATGTTTATTTTTTTCTTTCCTTTTTTATCTAATTTGCACGTGGATGATCGTAGAAATAATAAGAATCAGGATCTTTGGTCAAAGTTTTAATTGTAAATTGAATTGCTGAAATTTTAGACCTAAAAATCATGCTAGATAGAATGCAATCCCAAGATTCAAGCCTAGGATTGATTTTGTCCGTTTCCTAAAATCGTTCCTAAGATTGCCTATAAATTAGACTAATTTTACAAAGGAATACACGAAACACAAAAAATTATTGAAGAAGGGTTTAGAAAATTTTGGGCAAAAAATGGTTCTGAGAGTTTAATTCTGGGATTTTGGGTTCAATCTGAAGTTGTGGGTTCGATTTCTGGTTTTTGGGTTAGAATTAGGGTTTAGGACGATTCTGGGAGTAATCGGGATAAATTTTGGGAAAAATCTAAAAAAATTTGAATAAATTAAGGTTTTTTTGAAAATTTCTGGGTTTTTCTAGGTTGGGATGAATTTTTCGATGAAAGTATGAATTTTTTAATGGTTTTTCGGTAAGGGTTTGAAGTTTTCAATGAGATTCCGATAAAATTTTTAAAATCTGATAAGTTTTCCAGAAACCAGTGGGTTTTTAAGTTTTTGGTTAAATTTTTTGATGACATCCCCAAAAATCAGTGAGATTCTTAGTTTTCGATTAAATTTGTTGGTGGGCTTTTAGAGAGAATGCAGAGAAAACTAAAGGGTAAAGAGAGAGTGGCTCGAGTAATTTTGAAAAAAGTACTGAGGTGGTGCCTTTTATACTGCACCAGAACGATACCATTTTGGATAAGTCAGGATCCCCATGCAGACCAGGTGACCCACATGTTGACCCGCGCTTTGATCCAACTTGATCGTAGGTTTTCATTTTTCCATTTTATTTTTATTTTTATTTTTTGATTTGATTTGATTTGATTTTTAACCCATTTTATTATTGTTATTTTTTTATATACTATTTTTTTGGATTTTTTTTAAAAGAAATTATTTCTACCATTTTGTTTCTAAAAATAAAAAATATATATTCTTTAAAAAAAATCTTTTCAAATGAAAAAATATATTTTCAAATAAAGCTTTTAAAATAAAAAAAATAGAAAAATCCCTTTAATATAAACAAAAAAATCTTTTCAAATAAACAATAATTTTTATCCCCTAAATTATTAGAGGATTGCTTTGAAGTAAGCTCTACCAAACTATTATGAGGTTTTACTAATTTTTCTAGGATCAAATATATTAATAAATCCAACGATGGAACCTCTTTATAATGGAACACTAATCTCTATGAATACTCTTGAAGTGAAAGAACTCTCTTAAATTGCTACCAAACTATTAGGATAATTTTAAGACTAATTTTTAATATTAAATTATTTGATAAATCATAAAAATGATCAAGGCTTGGATAATTTGAAATGAAATCGGTAGATCCTTTGGATAGGTGTTGTGGGGGTGCTACAACTTTTTCTATACGTAATCGACTTTCGAACCTAACATCTGTTTTCGTAGACTAGAATATGGTTCAGGTGACCAATCATACCTAATAAAAAAGGATTGGTGGTGACTCCTTTCATCCATGTCTAGCGGTAGGTTTACGGATCTATATGTTATGACAGCTTGACGACTCCACTGGGACAATAAGAGTCAAGTCAGTAAATGATTTCTTATTATCTAGGCCTTGCTTAATAATTTGGAATTATCCCTTTTCATTGCTTATATCTGCTTTATTATCTATTTTCCTTTTCATTATGTATACTTGCCTAATTGTTTATTTGTTTATCTTTTTATTCATTACTTGCTTAACAATTTACTTATTGTATATATCTATCATTCATTTGCATGTGCATAATATAAGCCCTCCACCCGGGCTTTACCTTAGGAGGGAGTGAAGTATTTATGCCTTCGTGAGATTTCATGTCTCTGTATGAGCTTGTGAAACACTCATTCTCAGATTGAACCCTTTCCACTTAAAGCCTATGATGGGTTAGGATTGGAGTGCCTTACTAGTTTGTAATGGACCATGATGTAAGGAATAATTTGAGAACCTCTTAGAAATAACCTTAACCTTATATAGTTAACTTTAGAAGCCTAACCATAGATAGAGCCTTGTCCTTCCACCCTTTATGGTTAACCCAAAATCCAAGGTTATGCTGTTATTTTAACTTGTTATATGGTGTTTTTACTTTATTTATTGAAGTGACTAACTAATCTTTTTATCTTTCTTTATTTTTTTTCTTTTAGTGCACATTCATAAACATGTTTACAGATCACATAGTGTTCTTGCCTCAAAGCTATTTCAACAAGAGTCCTTATAGATTCCATAAAACATCAAGTTTACACCTCATTTACACTGTTCAAATGAGATTCTCCCATAGATGTGAAGATGGAATTAGAAAAAAGGCAACTAAAAGAAGGAGATTATTTACCACTTAGTCATGTCTCTACACTATTAGAAGAAGTTTGCCTATTCCTCAAACATAATGATCTGAAAAGCCTATAAGATATATGAAATAGTATGACCCCTTCAAGACATGAGGCTTTTTGTGAGAAGTTTGGACATATTGCATATTTCTTGTCAGTGGAGGTTGACCATTCACTTATCAAAATGATTGTACAGTTTTGAGATCCTTCCTATCGATGTTTCATCTTTAATGAGGTTGATCTAGTACCAATATTAGAGAAATACTCAACTCTAGTGGGTATGCATCTATTGTATTCAGATAGAATATACATGAAGAAACACAAATCAGGAAGTCGTAGAAGCTGGGCTAGATTCTAGGAATGGGAAAATAGGTAATAGATTTATACATCCGAGAGAAAGGTGAGCATAAGGGTATTCTATGAGAAATTTTTTGAGATTTCATTATCAAGCATCCAGATGATGATCAGAGAATGAATACATTTGCTCTAGCTATATATAGGTTGGTCATTTTCCCTAAAATCTTAGGCCACATTGAGATAAAAGTGGTAAATTTATATGAGCAGATTGAAAGTGGGTGTAATCCTTCACCAGCTATTTTGGTAGAAACCATCAGATCTCTAATTTTTTGTAGGCAGAATGACAAAGCACGTTTCATGGGTTGCATACCTTTATTATATATATGGATGAAAAGCTATTACGAATGCAAAAAAAATGCTTTTACCAAACTTTATTTCTACACTCGAAATCTGATTAAAAAGTTTTGTTAAAGCATTTAGCCAAAAACAAAGACTCAGAAAAAGTGGAAGTATCTACTATAAAGGCTCACGGTTGGTCAAGTAAAATGGTTAGCTCTGTGGATGAACAGGGAACCTATGTTGTATCAATGTGGAGACAAGACAAGGGTCTCCCTTTTAGGTCTATGAAGGTCAAAGAGTTATGCATAATTGATGGTAAGGAGACAGCATGGAGCTGAACAGTTTACTCCTATAACCTCTATGCTCAGCCATTTTGACTGTTTATATGGGGAGCTTGAAACTTTTTAAAAGATTGATGGCATGATTAAAGCTTGAAAAAGCCCAAGAAAGTAAGCTCAGGGCCATTCACTGATAGAGTCACTCAGGGGTATCTGATTTGGAGAAATAAGAGGGGTCGAAATATTACATTCATGCTTCAGGATCATTATTTGCCAGTGGGCCAAGAGTCAGACAATAAGCTTTCAGAGTTAAAGCATGAATGGAAAAGGAGAAACTAAAGCAAAAAATTTTGAAGTTGCAGGAAAAAAAAGACCAGTGGTAAAATATAGTAAAAAAATTAAAAATTCAAGTCCATAGGATTTTCAAGGAATACAGCAAGACCCAAAAAGTTGTTAGAGAATGGGATAATACCCTTAAGGAGCTGAAGGAGCTCCGATAAGAATATAAGAGGTTACGTATGTAGGTGTAGGCAAAAGAAATAAATAACATAGATTTGACTCGTGAGAATGAAAAGTTGAGAAAAGAGTGTGCCTAAATAGAAGATGACTTTTATGGAAGTTGAGCAGGAGAATCAAATGCTTGTAGATTACATTTTGACTTTGACATTAAAGTTGAATGAACAAAAAAATTGTGTTAAAACCTTCACAGAAAGGCACAGAGAGTTATCTTATCAGGTGTGGTATACCAAAAAAAAAGATTGGGTAAACAAAGATACATAGAGCACCTCACAACTCAGATAGGCAAGGCCATGATCAAAGCAAGTGAGATGGTAAAAAAAGGTTGAAGCACTGAGAGTTTCGATTACACCAGCATGGGAGCATGGACAAAAGTTGTTCAACTTCATTGAAGATGCTAAGGATCAGTATGAGTAAGTTAAGCATTTTTATAAAGGGACTATATTAGATTCGATGTAAAATAGACTCTTGTGAAATAAATGAAAGTTTTTTTTGTCAAATTTCTTAAAGGGAAAATATTTTGTTTTTTTTTTCTCTTCTTTTCATGCATTTGCATCACACTCATTCATTTAGTCGTTATCATAACATCATCATTAAATTTCAATTGTGGTACTAAGATGTAAGAATAGCTACATATCCATACAATACTTGAGCTCAAGCTAGAAAGATGGAATAGGATAATACAAGTCACCTTGAAAGGACAAAAAAAGCTCAAGAGGCACTAGAGGGAAAATTGAGCAAGATTCTGGATGCTTTAGAAAAAACAAATATAGAAAAATCAGTGGAAGAAGATACTTCATAAGAAGCTACTGAATCAGCATATCTTCTAGGCTTTAGGCCATAACAAACTCAAACTGCATTAGTATTCCAACCTCAACAAGCAGTTTTTCTAAAATACAACTACCTAAAAATAACTTATGCACCCGATCACAAAAATGTCCAGAGTTATAATAATCTTGTTTTCATTGAAAAGATAAATGAGCCCATTTAGCTCTCTACTTTGAATGATACAAAGCAGAAGAAGAAGCTACAAACAGCTGTGCCTTTAAAGAGTTTTAAGATTGATTAGGCTATGAATAGGCTTAAGGAAAGATTGAGGGCTGTAAAAGGAATTAATTTCTATAGATCCATGGATGTAGTGGGATTTTACCTAGTATCAGACTTGACGATGCCACGCAAGTTTAAAGTACCAAATTTTAAAAAATATGATAGTACTAAGTGCCCTATCACACATATCACCATATACTATCGTAAAATGATGGCACATGCTAGTAATGAGAAGCTGCTTATGCATGTGTTTCAAGACAGCTTAATTGGATTCATAGCAAAGTGGTATGTTCAGTTAAATGGGACTTGCATAAAGACATGGAAAGATTTGACCTGATCTTTTATTAATCAATATCACCATATCATTGACGTGGCTTTCGACCATCTTTTCTTGCAAGTAATGAAAAGAAGGCATCTAAATCTTTCAAGCAATATGCTCAAAGATGGCGAAATGTGACTACTCAGGTATAACCTCTCTTGACGAAAAAAAACTACGGTATTATTTATAAACACTCTAAAGTGGCCATATTATGAGAGGATGATAAAAAATATAACTAAAAACTTTGCTAATATGGTGATTGCAAAGAGATCATTAAAAATGCCATAAAAAATGGTAAGCTTAAAGGACGTGAGTCTTCCAAAAGAGTGCCTAAGAAGAAGGAGAGTGAGATTTAAGCTGTGAATCTTGAAGAGTAACAATACAGAAACTACTCTCGACTGACTTGCCCTACATACCACCATACGGTGAACCATACCTCTGTATCTTCTTACCAATCAACCATTCAACCATCTTATCCATCTTCACCAAGATCTCTTACTCACCTAGTCAACACTACAAGTAATGCAAGAGAACCATGAACTAGTGAAAGACCCACCTTTGATCTTATACCCATAAGCTACACAGAGCTATATCAAGAGCTCTATAAAAATCATTTAATTACTCATATTCCTGTTAAGCAGCTGGAACCTCTCTACCTTAAATGGTATGATTCCAATGGCTACTGTAACTATCATTTTGGAGTAGTAGGGCATTCTATTGAAAACTATATCCCCTTCAAGCATAGGGTACAAAGTTTGATCAAGGAAAGGTTGATAAGTTTTGACACAAGTGGAAGTTCAGTACCCAATGTCAATGAGAATCCCCTACCCAGTTATATAATTAATGCTTTGGATGCTAGTGAAAAACATGTGAAAAAGAGAGTAAAAGAGCTTAAGATGCCATTTAACTAACTGTATAAAGCTAAGCTAGGGTGATACAACTAGTGGCTCCAAGCACTTATGTGAGAAGATGCATCCTAAATTAAAAACGTAAATATCATGAAAAGGCACCAGGACATTCAATTGACGTCTGCAAACAATTCTGTGGTGAAGTTTAAAAACTAATAGACTCTTACCAAATAGAGTTATATGAAGAGTCAAGAGCCTCGTAAGGTATTAAGGTGGCTATAACAGATAGGTAGATGTCAAAACCTATCACTATACATTGTAAGAAGAAGCCATAATCAGTTAAAAATAAGCTTATTCCTAAACTAGTAGCTCTCAAAGTTTCACGCTTATTTTTTTACAAAGATAACAAAACAATGCCCTGGAGATATGAGTGTGAGGTGATGACTTAGGGGCAGCAAAAGGATATGCTGAAAGCTGAAACTGCCTATATAGCTAGTGTATGAGGCATAACTAGAAGTGAAAAATGTTACACTTTGACAACTTTGGAAAAAAAAGAGAAATAGATTGAACTAGAGACTCCAAAAAAAGATGTCTTGAAGTTCATGCCTAAAAAAAAGCCTACGAGTTTTTGAAGCTAGTTAAACACAGCAAATATTATGTGATGGAGCAACTGAATAAAATGCCAGCTAGAATTTCTCTACTGTCACTTATTCTAAACTCTGAACTACATCACAATACCTTGTTAAAGGTATTGAATTAGGCTTATGTGACACATAATGTATCTATGGAGTATGTGAATCACTTGGCAAAAAATCTAGTGGTGTCACATTATATTTTTTTTAACCATGATGAGATTTCACTTGAGGGTAGAAGGAGCACTAAGGCATTGTACATCATTGTTAAATGTAAAGGTCACATGGTAACTAAGGTCCTTATTGATAATAGATTAGTTATTAATGTCATGCATGTGTCCACTTTAGTCAAGCTACCCTTTGATATGTCTTATATCCAAAACAATCAAATGGTGGTCCGAGCATTTGACAAAACTAGATAAGAGGTCTTGAAAGATGTTGAGTTGTTTATATAAATTAGACTGTGTATCTTCAACATAAAATTTTAGGTCATGGACATCTCTCCCATATACAACTACTTATTGGAAAGACCATGGATCCATAAGACAGGTGCCATCTCTTCCTTATTGCATCAAAAGATCAAATTCAATATAGAAAGACAACTGGTGATCATGGCTGAGGAAGAGGATTTACTAATGACCCAACCCATAAATGCCTTATATGTGGAAGCAGTAGAAGAATCATTGGAGTGTTCTTATTGATCTTTTGAACCTATTAATACAATAGGTGAATGACTTAAATTTAGTCAAATTATGATCAATCAGATGATTAACAAGGGTTAGAGTATCGAGTTCGATTTGGGCAAAAGCCTTCAAAGGATAAAAGAGATTCCTAAGATTAAAGATTACAGTTACAGATCTAGATTGGGTTATAAGATGGAAGAATGGTAGAACAACAATAGAAGGGTAAAGAAAGAATCAATGATATTTCCCTATTTGAATGAAACTTTCA
Source organism: Durio zibethinus (assembly GCF_047325235.1). NCBI lineage: Eukaryota > Viridiplantae > Streptophyta > Magnoliopsida > Malvales > Malvaceae > Durio > Durio zibethinus. The sequence goes on from NC_143185.1 coordinate 8,849,133, forward strand.
TTCTTAGAGGATACATGCACCATAGAGCTAAAGAAGACATAAAAGAAGAACCAAAATGGAAAGAAGCTTTCGCTAAGCTATCCATTAATATAGTGGATAATGAAAGTCAAAATGAATAAGCTTTGGTTTACCCCTACTTATTGGGATATGAATTGCAAAATTAAAGGGCCATCCAGATGCCTATTATTTTTTATTTTTCTTCAATGTAATCACATCTCTTAATTGCTTATGCCCAAAAGCATTGGGATAAACTTTTATGTTTGGGCCTTTTATTTTTCATTATATTAATAAAAATAGGAGCATGCATTTTGTTCATTTTTTTCATTTCATTCATTACCCCATCAAAGTTTCTTGCCAATATTTCCTATTCTATTAACTTTCAGGTCCCCAAATGAATGCGAAGGTAATCATGATAATGATCCTAGATTTAGCTTTGAAAATTCAATTAATACTGATGAACTTGATATTGAAGAAAAATTTAAGAAATACACTTTATCTCTGGATTTAATTAGGCTAATTGAACAAGAAGATAAATCCATTGAACCTCATCAAGAAGTTGTTAAATTGATCAATTTGGCTGATGTCAAAAATAAAAAGGAAGTCAAGATTGGTACTTCACTCTCAACGATTAACCAACAGCAATTAGAGGATTTACTCTAAAAGTTTATGGATGTATTTGCCTGGTTCTATCAAGATATGCCTGGATTCAAATTGAAGTAGTAGAGCATAGGCTACCATTGAAGTCAGAATGCAAATCAGTGTAGAAAAGCTAAGAAGAATGAAATCGAAGATGCCGTTGAAAATCAAAGAGGAAGTTAAAAAGCAATTTGATACAAGCTTTTTGCGAGTGGCTAAATATCCTGAATTGGTAGCTAATATAGTACCTGTTCCCAAAAAAGATGAAAATGTATGAATGTGTGTAGATTATCGAGATCTGAATAAAACTAGTCCAAAAGATAATTTTCCTTTGCCTCACATAGATACATTGGTAAACAATACAACCCAACATTCAGTGTTTCTTTTATGAAAGGTTTTTTCGATTATAATCAGATAAAGATGGCACCAGATGATATGGAAAAGACTACATTTATCACTATGTGGAAAACATTTTGCTACGAAGTCATGCCTTTTAGGCTGAAAAATGCTAGGGTAACTTATCAAAGAGCTATGGCAACCCTCTTCCATGATATGATGCATAAAAAAATTAAAGTGTATGTGGATGACATGATTACCAAGTCCTAAAAAAAAAAGATCATGTGGTTAACCTTAGAAAATTATTTGAAAGGTTGAAAAAGTTTTAGCTTAAACTGAATCCAACTAAATGTACATTCAGAGCCGGGTTAAGGAAGTTACTAGGATTTATAGTCAGTGAAAGAGGAATAGAAGTTGACCCAGAGAAAATTTGAGCCATTCAAAATTTATCCCCTCTAAGCACACAAAAAGAGGTTTGAGGCTTCTTAGGCAAATTGAATTATATTCTCGGTTCATTTCTCAACTCACTTTTAAATGTGACCTCATTTTCAAACTCCTCTAGAAGAATAATCTGGGGAGTGGAATGAACAATGTCAAGAAGCTTTCGATAAGATTAAATAGTACTTATCAAATCTTTTAATATTAGCACCCTCTATTTCAGGAAAACCATGTATTCTATACATGAGGGATCAATGGGATACGTGTCGGGCCAACAAGAAAGAGAACGCTATTTATTACCTGAGTAAGAATTCACAGAATATTAGTCCAGGTATTCATCACTAGAGAAAATGTGTTGTGCTTTGGCTTGAATAGCTAAAAAGCTTAAGCAATACACGCTCTACCACACAACTTGGCTCAAAGGTAAACTAGATCCCATCAAGTACGTTTTTTAGAAACTATCACTATCAAGAAGAATCATAAAAGGGTAGGTGATGCTTTTAGAATATGACATAGTATATGCGAGCCAAAATGCAATCAAAAGAAGTGTCATTGTTGAATTCTTGACAGATAGGGTCATTGATGATTATGAGCCCATAAAGCTTGATTTTTTAGATGAAAAATTAATGGTCATCTTAGAGTTAGAAGAAGAGGATGATGAGGAACAGATATGGATGATGTATTTCGATGGGGCCACCAATGCCATGGGGCATAGGATTGGAATAGTCTTAATATCTCAAATAGAACATTTCTATCTTGTAACAACAAGATTAAATTTTAACTACACCAATAATGTAGCCGAATATGAGGCTTGTGTTATAGGTTTGTATGCTACTTTAGACAGGAAAATTGAAACATTAAGGTGTTTGGATACTCAACTCTAGTTATTTATCAACTAAAAAATGAATGGGAAATAAGGGATTCTAAACTCATCCCTTATCAAAAATATATCGTAGAGCTGTGCAAGTAATTCAAGGTAATGCAATTTGAACACTTACCTCATGCAAAAAATCAAATTGCAGATGCCTTGGCTACCTTGGTCGTAATGGTACATATTGGTGATATTGCAAAAACTCAACCTATCAAATTAGATATTGAGGATGTGCCAGTCCATTATGCCAACTTGGAAGGGGAAGAGGATGGCAATCCCTAGTATCATGATATTATGCAATATCTAAAGAATCAGCAGTACCCAGATCGAGCAACATAAGGTGATAAGAAAGTTTTACAAAGATTGGCTATGGGGTTCTTTGTAGATAAGGAAATTTTGTACAAAAGAGATAAAGACCAAGTGTTATTATGTTGTGTAAATGCCTTTGAAGCTAAAAACATTATTGAGAAAGTTCACAATGGCATATGTGGAGCACATGCAATGGACATATGATGACAAGATAGGTTATGCGAGCTGGATATTACTGGTTGACAATAGAAAAAGATTGCATTGATTATGCTAAAAAATGCCATAAATGCCAAATTTATGTTGATAAGATCCATGTTTCCCCCAGTGCTTTACATGTTACAGTGCCACCTTAGTTATTTTTTATGTGGGGGATAGATGTAATTGGTCCCATCACACCAAAAGCCTCAAATTGGAATAAATTCATTTTTATGATGATTGACTACTTCACTAAATGGGTCGAAGCCTCTTCTTTCATGACTGCGACTAGATTAATGATCTGTAAATTCATCAAAAGAGAAATAATTTATAGTTATGGGCTTCCAAAAAAAATCATCTTAGACAATACAAAGAATTTGAATAGCAAGATATGCAAGAAGTATGTGTCAGTTCAAGATCAAACACCATAATTTGGCTCCATATCGCCTAAAAATGAATGGAGCAATAAAAGCTGTAAATAAAAATATCAAAAGAATTCTAGAGAAAATGACTGAAACATACAAAGACTAGCATGAAAAATTACCTTTTGCCCTACATACATATTGAACTTTTTTTCTTGGTTTATAGGATGGAAGCTGTATTGCCAGTAGAAATAGAAATCCCATCGCTAAGGGTTTTAAGGGAAGTGAGATTCGAAGAAACTGAATGGATTCAAGAGCGCTATAAGCAATTGAACTTTATTAAGGAAAAGAGATTGATGGCACTTTGCCATGGCCAATTGTACCAAAAAAGAATGATGAGAGCTCATGACAAAAAAGTCAAACCTCATCAGTTTTGGGTATGAGAGTTGGTATTGAAAAGAATTCTTTCAAGTCAGCATGATGATAGAGAAAAATGGACCCCGAATTGAGAAAGACCATATGTTGTAAAAAGAGCCTTTTTAGAAGGAGCCTTAATCCTATCAAAAGTGAATGGTGATGAACTTCTTAATCCTATTAATTCTAATACCGTGAAGAAGTACTTTACTTGACCTTAAAAAAAAAAAGGTTCAAGTTGAAAACCCGAAAAGGTGACTCGGACCTAAAGGAAATGATTCGAATTGAAAACCTTGAAAAATGGTTGGAATCGAATGAAAGCAAACTCAAGTGAATGGAATATGGCATCACTTGGGAAGGCATACCAAGGACAGTAAATTTCAAAGAGCTTTGAAGTGTCAGGGCATTGTATTTTGATTAAGTTTTTTAAGGAGATCCAAGATTTGTTGTTATGGTTATCTAATAATTTATCTTGGGGCATTACTACCCCAAATAGCTGCTCCTGAATGCTTTCTTTTCATCTCTATACCATCATTTGTAATTTATTGCTTATCCCAACAAATAAAAGCTGTTTTATTATTCTCTCTTAGTTCTATACATTGCCAATATATTTGTCATTTCTCTAAACCTTGCCATCAATGAAAGAAGTGCATAATTTGCATTCCCCACTTTGAAATTGGGATAATGATTAATAATTGAACAAAGTCATGAGGAATTATGTGTTACTTTAAAAAATTAAAAGAGACAAGGAGCAAAGATGAACTCTTCCTTAAATAAAAGCAAAATAGCCTCCATAGCCTTCTTGGGGATAGAGATAAATATTCAGCCTAATGAAAGATGGTTTCTTTGCCAAATATGTGCATTCGGGTGATGAAAGATGGTTTTTTTGCCAAAGACATGCATTCAGGTTAATGAAGGATGGTTTCTTCACTAAAATGTATAGTGAAGACAAATATTCAAGGTAATGAAGGATGGTTTCTTTGCCAAAGATGTGCAGAAATGAAAATGCAAAAGCCTTAGTACCATAATTGATGTTTCATTTACATTCTAAATAGGACATGCACTTGCATTTTCCACTAACTTGATCTTGGCTCAGTCTAGATCATTTCTTATGATCGTGGTTTCATCCCGGTCATTTATTTTTTACCTCGACTTAGTCTTGGTCGCTTCATTTTTGACTCGTGATTTCACTCCGATCACTTGATCTTGACTCTGTCTAGATCATTTTTTATGATTCGTGGTTTCGTCTCAGTCATTTATTTTTTACCTCGACTCGATCTTGTCACTTTATTTTTGACTTGTGGTTTCGTTTCGGACACTTGATCTTGGCTCAGTCCAGATCATTTCTTATGATTTGTGATTTCATCTCGATTATTTATTTTCGACCTCAACTCGGTCTTGGTCATTTTATTTTTGACTTGTAGTTTTGTTCCAGTCACTTGATATTGACTTAGTCCAGATCATTTCTTATGATTCGCAGTTTCATTTTGTTCATTTATTTTCGACCTCAACTCGATCTTAGTCACTTTATTTTTGACTTATGGTTTCTCCCCCGTCACCTGATCTTAGTTCAATCCAGATCGTTTCTTATGATTTGTGGTTTTATCCCAGTCATTTATTTTTGACCTCAACTCGATCCTGGTCACTTCATCCAGACTCGTGGTTTTGCCCCGATCACCTAATCTTGGTTTAGTCCAAGTTATTTTTTCAGATTCGAAGATCGTTCTTGATTCGACTCGAATAAAGTGGGTGTCTAGGTCTTCGTAACATCCCTGTCTAACAAAGATGTACAAATAGGGGCAGCTGTAGACATCTATTTATGTTCAGGCCCAATTAGGCCCATTGATGTTCGGGCCCAAGTAGACCCATTGACATTTAGGCTTAAGTAGGCCCATTTGTGTCTGGCCTAATTAGGCCCATCTTTGCCTGGGTCCAATTAAGTAGTTTTTTTAAGTTGTTATTATTATTATTTTTTTTATTATTTTCTATTTTTTATGTTCTTTTTTTTCTTTTTTGCTTTTCTTTTTTATCCAATTTACATGTGGACGATCACAGAAAGAATCAGAATTAGGATCCTTGGTCAAAGTTTTAATTGTAAATCGAATTGGTAAAATTTTAGACCTAAAATCACGCTGGATAGAATGCAATCCCAGGATTCAAGCTTAGGATTGATTCTTCTGAGATTGATTCTATTCGTTTCCTAAAATCATTCCTAAGACTGCCTATTATCGTAACGGTTTTGTGTCCACTCGATAAATTTAGAAATGAAAATAAAAAAGAGAGTCACCATCAATCTTTTTTGGCTAGGTGTGATTGGTCACCTATTAAAATACATCATTTTAATAAGATTTTAAAATTAATTAAAATTTATTAAAAATATAATTTTATTGTCTGCAAAACAGTCTGGGTTCAGGAGTCGGTTACGTGTAAAGAATGATTAACACTTCTACAACACCTGTTTAAAATGGAACCAATTAATTACGTGTTATTCATTGATTTCAATAAAAAAATAGTCTCATTTTTTGTGTTTGAAAAATAATTTCCTTGATTTTTTTCATTTATTGGAAATTGTTTTTATTTTTTTTATTTTTTCATTTTTTATTCAAGAAAAATAAATCAAAACCTTTTTATTGAAATAATTCTTAAAATGTTTCAGTACATTGGTAACATTAAAAAAACTCTTTCTCATATAGAGATTTATTAGGCATCGCTTCTCGAAATGCCTTAGAATCTCATCCTCGGAGGCTTAAAATTATTTTTCGTAAAAAACTATGCCATGCATGGAATGCAAATGATAATACGTTAATGTACACATTTTATTTTTTTATTTAGAAAATTTACTAATTTTTATTAATATTTTCGTTAAAAAATGAAGAAAGAAAAGAATTTTTATTATATTGAAAATTTTTTATAAATATCCCAATACACTGGTAATATTTAAAAAAAATATCTTCTCACCTAGGGATTTCTTAAAGCATCTCTACTTGGAATACTTTTAGAATCCCTTTATCGGATAAAATTTTTTCTTCTTATTTTTTATTACTTATTCTTTATTTATTAGTTAATTTTTATTATTTAATTTTTTAACAAGAAAAAGAAAATTTTTATTTTATTGAAAACTTTTTTTATAAATACTCCAATATACTGATAATATTTAAAAAAAATTTTCTTACCTAGAGATTTCACAGGTATCACTACTCGAAGTACTTACGAATCTCATCGTTGGATAAAAATTTCCTTTTCTTACACTTTTTATTAATTTATATTATTAGAAAGTTCATTTTTATTATTTTTATTATTTTAAGTTTATTTTAAAATTAAAAAAATTATAAAAAAAAATTAACTACATATTTCATCATTTAATCTAACAAATATAAATATTTTAATATGCATAAATATTAATAAAATAATATATAAAAAATAAAAAAATATTTTTAAAAAATATTTTTTACCTGAATCAGACCAGTCAATGTGGGTCAGGTCGGTTCGGTGGTTCAGTGCCGGTTTGATTCAGTTTGGGCTACTTCAGCTAAACTGATCATGGGTCAAAAGGTGAGTTGGGTTGTCGGGTCAGTTGAGCGGACCTCGGGTCAGGTCGGTAGGTTGATGTGCGGATCTTGGGCTTAAAACGATGTCGTTTTGGTGTTTAAATGGAACGACATTGTTTTTGGGTTAGACTCCTATATAAAAGTAAAAAAAAATTTCAGCATTTCTTTCTCTCTCCCTAAAAAAAACTCTCTCCCTTCTTCTTTAGACAGGTTGAAGGTCAGTGGCCATTTGTCGTGATAGCTGCCGTGGTCCTTGCCGGTGACGAGCTTCAACCTCCATCGCTAGTGTTGAAAATTTTCAAAAAACACCAAAATGCTCTCATTGACTTCCTAAACCCAAATCTGGCCTCCATTTTACTAAAAAGAGACCTGAACGGCCTAGATCTGTTCTTAAACTTTCGGCCAAAACCTTATCTTTTTTTTTTTATATTCTGACTTGTTTTTTATTGCAATTGATTTTGATTGATTTTTTTTTTGCAGGTGTTTTTTGGTGTTGGGTTCCTCGTTCCAAGGCACTGTGTTTTTTTTATTTTGGTGTTTTGATTCTTTTTTTTTTCTCACAGAAAGCTTTTTTTTTTTTTTAACTTGGCAGTGCCTTTTTATTTTTGGATCTCTCTTTTTTGTTTTCGCAAGCCTCCCCCATTTGTTGTCGGAACATTGCTCTATTTATAAAGTAAAAAAAAAAAATCAAAATCTAAAAAAATCTAGGATTTTGGTGGCCTAAGGTTAGGGTGACTGTCGGTTGTCAAAACGGTTGTCGGTGGCTATTAGATTCGTTGGCTGCTGCAGGCGGCTCATAGAAAAGCTACCAAAAAAATAAATAAATAAAAATGGTGTCTGCAACTGCCACTCTTTGCCTATTTCTGAATCAAGAATAAGGCAAAGACAAAAAAACATCCATTTTATTCAAAAAGAAAAAAAATTGAGCATAAAACTCTTTTTTTTTTTTAATTTAAAAAGCTCCTCTAATAAGAGACTCAACAACTTTAAAAATTCATCTTGGAAAAGGCTCCTCTAAGCAGAGGCTCAACAATTTAAAAAATTCATATTGGAAAAGGCTCCTTTAAGTAGAGGCTCAATAACTTTAAAATTCATCTAAGGAAAAGCTCCTCTAAACAGAAGCTCAACGACTTTAAAAATTCATTTTGAAAAAAACTTCTCTAAACAAAGGCTCCATAACTTTAAAAAATCATATTGGGAAAAGCTCCTCTAAATAGAGGCTCAACAACTTTAAAATTTCATATTGGGAAAAGTTCCTCTAAGCAAAAGATTAATAACTTTAAAAATCTCATATGTTCTCGAAACTGAGTTCTCATATCTGAACAAGTAAATTTCTCTCTCTTAAAATCTTTTGTTTGATTATTATCCTCATTCGAATATCAAAATCCTTTTTTTTTCATTAGGAAATGAAAAGTCTCTATCCTTATTATAACTGCTTATGGATGCATATACTGAGTGCTCTAAATGTAACGCATGTAATGCAATCAAAATTATTCATTATAGTAAAAAGATTCTCGAAATCTCTCATTTTTTTGTTTGGCTTCTTTTATCATAATTCTCAACAATTGCCATATAACCAATATGTTCTTAACATATGACCATTGTATTCTTCCTTAACAATACTTTTCTTCTTCAAAAGTCTACAACATCAATGTTTTGTTATGCTTTTCTCATTCTTTTTCATCTATCTTTGTCAATTTTTAAAAAATAACGCTGAGATCTTTCATGTTTATTTTTCTTTTCATCATTTTAAGTTCAAGACAAACATAATGCAATCACACATTTCTCCTATTTGTACGGTGAACAAAAATATGAAATGAGAATAAAAGAATGGATAGGCATTATTTTCAAAGGAAAGATAGCATATTTCATTAAACTAATAAGTGCATGGCAAAGTATTTAAGTCGAAACAAAGATGCCCTAAATAATGAACATAAGATAATCTTGAACAAAATATTCCCAGATTCTTTTTCTAAAACTAAATTAAATGACTTCTTTGATCCTTCATAGTTCATCAAACTACACTTGCACTTCTGTTATGGGATTTTCTCTTGATGATGCTTCTTCTTTGCATCCAAGCCACTTTTTTCAGGTTTTCAACTTAGATACGTCATTCTTTTTCACTTTTTTTTTATTTTTTTATTTTTTTAAGTAAAATATTTCTTTATAGCATATGAATTTATCAGAGTAGGTAAATCATCTCCATCTATATCTATCAAAATCAATGCCTCATCAAAAAATTCCTTTTTCATCACGTACAGGCCCTCCTAATTTGGTGGCTATTTTCTTCGATTGTCATGTTGATTTGGAAGGATCCTTTTTAGCATTAAGTCTCTTTCCCTAAAGCAACGGGGATGGATTCTCTTGTCATATGCTCTTATCATCCTCTTTTAAAATAATTGACCATGACAAAATGCTGTAAGTCTTTTCTCTTCAATATAGTGCAATTGCTCGTAGCAATTTTGAACCCATTCTACTTCCTCTAACTCTACTTCCATCAGGACTTTCGCGAGAGAATTTTTACTTCGACCAGTAGCACAACTTTCATTCTATATACTAAAAAAAATAGAGTGGCTCCAGTAAATGTTCGGACTGATGTTCTATAAGCATGCAAAGCAAAAGATAACTTCTCATGCCAAATCTTTGTAAGTATCAGTCATTTTCTTCAAGATTCTTTTGATATTCTTGTTTGTAGCCTCCATTGCCCTATTCATTTTTGGACGATATGGTGCCAAATTACGATGATGGATCTTGAATTGAGTGTACACTTCATTCATCATTTTGTTGTTCAAGTTTTTGGCATTATAAAAAATAATCATTTCTGGAAGCCCATATCTGCATATTATCTTTTTTTTTATAAACTTGCATACCACAGATTAGGTTACGTTAGCATACGATGTAGCTTTTACCAACTTCGTGAAGTAATCAATTATCACAAAGATGAATCTATGCCTATTTAAAGCTTTTAGAATAATGGGCCCAATGACATCCATGCCTCATATAGAGAATGGTCACGAAAAAGCAAAAATGTGTAATGCTATTGGAGGAGTGTGGATCTTGTCAGTATAGATATGACATTTATGGCATATTTTAGCATAATTAATACAGTCACTCTTCATTTTCAACCAATAGTAACTGGTCTTCATAATTTGCTTAACCATTATATAACCATTTACATGTGCCCTACAAACTCTGTCATGCACTTCTTCAATAATCCTCTTCGTTTCAGCTGCATTTACACATCTTAAGAACACTTGATCTCGACCTATTTTATAAAGGATATCTCCATCAAGGAAGAAACTCATAGCCAACCTTTTAATAGTCCTTTTATCATTTTTTGTTGCATGTTTTGGCTATTGCTAGCTTTTGATGTATTGCATAAGGTCATGATACCACGACTTCCCATCAACTTCTTCTTCGACACCTAAACAATGTGCTGGTTTTAGATTTTAGTATTTGCATATATTTTAATCATTGCAGCTAGAATAGCTAATGCATCAGTAATTTGGTTTTCTTCTTTAGGCAGATGCTCAAATTAAACTTCTTCAAATTGTTTGACTAACTCATAGATGTATTTATGGTATTGTATCAACTTGAAATCTCTCATTTCTCATTCTTCTCGTAACTGATAGATGACTAGAGCTAAATCTTCAAACACATCTAACGCTTTGATCTTCTTTTCAATTGCTACTTGTAGACCCATAACATAGGCCTTGTATTTGGCAATATTATTAGTGTAATTGAAATTCAACCTGGCTGTGATGGATAAATAATGTTTATTGGGAGATATTAAAATTGTCCTAATACCATGACCCAAAGCATTAGCAACTCCATCAAAATACATCCTCCAAGACTTCCTAACAGGTTCATTGTCTTTAATAGCCATCACATCTTCATAAAAAAAATCTACTTTTATTGGCTCATAATCTTTGACTGCACGATCAACAAAAAATTTGACTATTGCATTTTTTTTAATAGCCTTTTGAGTCACATAAATAATATCATATTCTGAAAGCATAACTTGCCATTGCACTATTCTCCCCATCAATAAAAGCTTTTTGAAGATATATTTAATAGGATCCAACTTTGCTATGAGGCAAGTGGTATGATAAAAACATGTATTATTGGAGCCTTTAAGCTGTCCAGGCCAATGCACAACACATATTCTCTAATGGAGAATACTTGGACTCGTAATCAGTGAATTTCTTACTCAAGTAGTAAATTGCTCATTCTTTCCTATTAGTTTCGTCTCTTTGCCCCAGTACACAACCCATTGAATTTTCATGCACTATTAAGTACAAAATCAAAGGTTTTCTCGAGGTTGGTGGTACTAACACAGGTGGATTTGACAAGTATTCTTTGATCTTATCAAAAGCTTCTTAGCATTCGTCATTCCATTCTCCTGGATCATATTTTCTAAGAAGCTTGAAAATAAGATTGCACTTGTAGGTGAGTTGAAAGATGAAACGAGCAATATAGTTCAATCTTTCTAGAAAACCTCACACTTCTTTTAGGGTATGAAAAGGAGATAAGTTTGGATGGCTTGTATCTTATCCGAGTCCACTTTGATTCCTCTTTCACTAACCACAAAGCCCAATAATTTTCTTAATTTAACATCAAATGTACATTTAGTAGGATTTAACTTCAGTTGAAATCTTTTCAACCTGTTAAGTAGCTTTTTAAGATTGACTACATAATCCCTTCTTTCACGAGATTTTACAATCATATCATTCACATACATTTCAATTTCTTTATGTATCATGTCATGAAAAAGAGTCACTATTACTTTTTGATAAGTAGTACTAGCATTTTTTAACCAAAAAGGCATGACTTTGTAATAGAATGTCTCTTACATAGTCACAAATGTGGTTTTCTCCATATCATCTCAAGTCATCTTGATCTGATTATAGCCTGAGAAGCCATCCATAAGGGAAAATGTGGAGTGTCTAGTAGTATTATCAACTAGAGTATTAATATGGGGTAGAGAAAAGTTATCCTTGGGACTCGCCCTATTCAGGTCTTGATAATTGACACATATTCTCACTTTTTCATCCTTCTTGGGAATTAGCACTATGTTGGCTGCCCATTCGGGATATTTTACCACCTTAAAAAATCCAACATCAAATTGCTTTTTCACTTCTTTTTTAATTTTAAACAGCATCTCTGGCTTCATATGTCTTAGCTTTTGTTGTACCAACTTACATTCTAATTTTAAAGGCAACTTGTGCTCTACAATATCAGTGCTGAGTCCGAGCATATCCTGATAAGACCACGCGAACACATCTACATATTCTTGGAGTAACTCTTCTAGCTTTTGCCTTTTCAGTCTGTAAAAAAGATGTACCAATTTTGACCTCTTTTTTGTTTTCATCGTCTCTCAAATTCACTAATTTGGTAATTTTCTGGTGGGGTTCAATTGGCTTATCTTCATGTTCTATTAATTTTAACAAATTAAGAGGTAGCGTGTAATTAACTTAATCTTTCTCATTATCAAGTTCATCAACATGAATTAAATTTTTGAAATCAAATCTGAGATTATTGCCATGATTATCTTCATGTTCATTATTTCGGACCCTGCAAAGGGTAAAATGGAAAAAACATTGGCACACAATAATGAAATGGCAAGAAAATGATTAAGGCAGAATGAAAAAAGAAATGATTTGAACGAGTGAAAGTAAAAACAAATAGAAAAATGTGAATGCATCTTCTAAGTCTTTTATTAAAACAACAAACGTGAACAAGTCATAAAAGATTTCCTAATGCCGATAAAAAGCAATTAGGGATTTAAAGTTCCATAATACATTACTTTCTAAAAGTTTTAAAGGCAACAGGCAGCTTTATAACTTTCCAATTATCTAGCTCGAAATCCAAAGGACAAGAGTGCATAAATAGCTCTTTATTTTGACTATTCTTTTCTCTGTCATCCATCATTTGAATGGCTAGCTCTAAAAACACTTCCACAAATTCTACATTCAGGGTTTTAAGTGAATCTGGGTAGATACATCCTTTCGAATGAAAATAATCATAGAGGTAAGGGATGACTATGGGCTCTAACTCTGGCTCATATCCCCTAAGCTTAGCCATTCTCTTTACTTTTTTCTTTTTCATTCTGTCCCCTCTTGTCAGTTTATAACCCAAATTGAATATATTTTTCTTTTCATATATTGCTAGTGACTTTGTGATTCCTTGTAAATTTTTTCAAAGTCCAGCTTTAGGTTGCCATCCCATCCTGATAAGCTGCTTAATAACCATTTTAGTAGTCGTAGATAAATGCAATGAATATAATTTAGATCTTTTAATCACATATGTTATGTTGATAATCTTGAAAGATCTGTATGAGTATCTAAGGCTTCATCTGTTGCTTTCACATAAAAAGTATTTACTGATTGAGGTACCAGTAAATCTTCTTCTCTTACGACACATGTCAATTTTTCATCAATAATGAATTTGATTTTTTGTTGTAATGAGGATGGAACAACACTTGCCATATGAATCCATGGCCTACCCAACAAGCAACTATACGAGAGAAAGATATCCATAACTTGGAATTTCACGTTGAAAGTGTACGGGCCAATCTGTAGTGGCATTTCTATATCTCTTAGCACCTCTTTTCGGGTCCCATCGAATGCTCGAACTATCATATGACTAGGTTTCATGTAAGATCCATCAACAGGGAGTTTTGTCAGAGTAGTCATATGCCTAACATTGATGGATGAGCCATTATCGATCAAAACCTTAGCCATTATATGACTCTTACACTTTATAGTAATGTGGAGAGCTTTGGTACTTTTTCAATCTTCAAAAAAAATCTTTTTATCACTAAAAGAGATATAGTTTGAAATTGTCAGATTGCCAACAAGCTATTCCACGTATTCAATAGAGACATTGTAGAACATATATGCTTGATTCAACACCTTCAGTAGAGCATTATAGTGTAACTCTGAGTTTAGCAATAATGACAATAGCAAAATTCTAGCTGGCATCTTGTTAAGCTATTCTACCATGCTATACTTGCTATGTTTTATTAGCTTTAAAAATTCATAAGCTTTATTCTCATATATTGGCTTTTGACATTCTTTTTCTAAGACTGCAACATAATTATTCTGACTTCCCTCTTCTTCTTCCATATTTGCTTTCTCTAAAGCTTCTAGAGTATAACATCTTTCACTTCGAGTCAAACCTCCTATGCCCATTATGTTCATAGTATTTAGGTTGACTACGACATCACAATCATACTTTCATGGTACTACTTTGTCATTCTAGTATGAAAAGGGCTAGGAGCTTTAATTGTCACTATTGGTCCGAAGATAGGTTTTTCTAGCCTCAGTGTTGACTTTTCATCATAATAAATTGTTATTGGTCTATACACAAACTTATTCTTTGAATCAATAATAGACACTTCAACTTTCATCAACTCTTTTTTTTTTTCGTAAAACTCTATCCGCCCATTTCCATAAACTTTTGCACCTCTTGACAAAATTGGTGACAACTCTCGACAGAATGTCCCAAAACACCTTTGTGATAATTACAGCTCTCGATTGAGTTAATCGTTATAGAGCAATTCTGAGGTTCTATTGACTTCAACAAATCAACCTTAACCAAGGCTTCAAACACCTTAGCCATTAGAGTTTTAACTTTATCTATCTTTTTTTTCACGTAGCTTGCTTGTCTATCAATCAAAGCATTTATTGATGGTTTAACATGGTTCGGTAGAGGGTTTTCATTAACGTTTGGAGTCCCTTGTTGGCTAGTCTCAAAGTTTAACACCCTTTCATTAATCAACCCTTGCACTTTACATTTCAAAGCAGTATAATTCTTAATAAAGTGACCTGAGTTTCTATAATGATAATCACAATACGCGTTAGATCATACCATTTGGGAAATAGAGGTTTTAAAGGTTTAACAATAACAAGAGTGAGTAAATGTTTCTCAACAAGTTAGGGATACAAATCTATGTATGTCATGGGAACGAGGTTAAAAATGGGTTTTTCTTGAGGCTCTCATACCATTATTTAGATTAGGCCTCCATTCTGGTCTGGCAGGTGCAACAGGATGGTTGTAGGAATATGTGAGTATCTGAAAGGATGGCTGAAACTGAGGCGGATAAGCTGGTTATGGTAATGGCTGGCATAGCTGATATGGATAAGGAGTGGATGTAATATTATTTATGAGAAGGTAATGGGTTTGGTAGACTGGCGTAGGGTAGGGCTTGAAACCTCTAAACCGTTGCCCCATACAATTCACTACTTGAGCTTTATTCTCTTTCTTTTTGGGAACTCCACTTTTCTTTACTTTATTCGTCTCTCATACATCGAGCTTGCCATTTTTTTATGGCGTTTTTGATAATTTCACCTGACATCACCATATCTACAAAGTTTTTGGTTGCATTACCTATCAGTCTCTCATAGTATGATGTTTTTAAGGTGTTCACAAATAAGACAGTTATTTTTTTCTTAGTAAGAGGGGTTGTACTTGTGCAATCATATCTCTCTATCTTTGTGCATATTCTTTAAAGCTCTCAGTTATTTTTTTTCTATACTCTGTAAAGATAGATGATCTAAAGTTAGATCTCTGACATGCTGATATTGTGTAAAAAATGCCCTTGTGAGCTCTTGCCAAGAATGAATACAAGTCTTGTCACCATCTGGCTATAGATCCCGTAAGGCTATCCTAAAATACGTACATTAACAACTTTTCATCACGAGCATGTGCAATCATCTTACGATAATACATGACGACATGAGTCATTGGGCATTTCATGCCATCATATTTTTCAAATTTAGGGACTTTAAATTTAGGTGGAATGACCACGTTTGGGACCAAACAAAGTTCGATTACATCTGTGGAGCCATAAAAATTCATTCCCTTTACGGCCCTAAGCCTTTCTTCTAATAACTTTATCTTCTCCTAGGCATTGATATCTTTCACTTTCTCAGGTATCTTTATCCCTAGCTTTTCTCTCTCTTTAGGATCATCCAAATCATGAACCAAGATTAGCTCAGATGGTTTTTCCATCATAATAGGATTAAAAAAATTTTAAAACTATCCTTGAGCAAGTGCTAATGTCATTCTCATATAAGGATTGAAATATCCTCTGGGAGTAGGAATTTGAATTCTAATTTCTTGAGAAGGTTGGATTGGTTGTGGTTTAAACCCTTGAGGGTATATGGGATCCATCATGTATGACAATTGCTCTTGCAGGCTACGATTTCCTTCCACTACTTTTTTTTTATCCAAATTCTTAAGCATGTCCATTATTTTATTAAGATCTTCTTTTAGTTCTTCATGAGCTTTTTCAATCTTTTCAAATCGATTGACCTGTTCTTGTTCCATGATTTTTGCTTGAGCTCTTATGTTGTATGAATGGCGAATAGGTTGAGTCAAAAATTTTTATGGGCAAGCTATTCTTAAACCTTTATTACTATAAAAATTTTAAAAAATCAAAATGCCATATGTTGAAATTTTTATTTTTTGAAAAATAATGCATGAATGCAAGTGAAAGATATTTGCTCTTAGACAAATTTCAACACTAAAAATTTTTATTAATTTCATATAACTTTGTTACATGAGATTTATCATCCTAGAATTATATCCATAGAAGCTTTTGACTTGCTCGTAATGATCTTTGGCTTTATCTAAAAAGTTTACTAGACGTTATCCATATTCCCCTATGGGATTGACTTCTTTTCTTAATGCTTCTACCTTTTCAACCATCTTTCATGCCTTCTTCACTGCTTTGCAAACTTGATTGGCCATGTGCTCTATATACTATTGCCTTCCTAAGCTTTCTGCTCTCCATCTCATATGGACATCTCTTTCCAAATCACATGTAAAGATCCAATCTTTTTCTTTTCTCTGCCACTCATCTATTATGGTTGAAATATGATTCTTACGGTCTTACAGTTACAGTTTTAACCTTTGGATCATCTGGTGAAGTGATTCTTTTTAATTTAGTACTTCAAGATGCTTTTTTCTATTTTTTTGTGAGCATGGCTTTCAACCTTTCCTTTTCTTTTTGGCATTCCACCAATCTTGCTGAAGCTGTAACGTATAATCCTTTCCAATTTTGGTATTCTTGAGAAATTTTGATGGCATCCTCTTGCTTTTCTTGAGCTTTACCCTTCTATTGGTTCATTTCATCTCGGAGCTCATTCATTTCAGTTGTCAACTAAGGTAAGACTTGGTGACTTTCCAGTTTTAAATTGAACTTGCAACCTCTTATTATCTTGGTATAGATTTTTCAAATCATTGTTGGCCACATCTTGTTCTTTTATGATCTTTTTTAATCTACTCTCTTGTATTTTTGTTTTATATTTCAACTGTCCCACCTTTTTGCGAAGTCTCAAATTTTTTCTTCTTATTTCTTTTTTTTTAGCTTCTAATTCTTTCTTGACAAGCTCAACTTTTGATAATTGCACTTCTTCTGAAAAGGTTAACCGATTGATGTAGGTTGTCATTAGGAAAGAGTACTATATCTCAAGACTATTCTAATTTCCAAATCTGATAATCATGAGTGACTTTGTCGATGAGAGGCCCTAATCTCATTCTTTATGTTTTCTTCCATGCTTGAATCAACTGCTCCGAGGTTCTTGGTGGATTTGGTTCCCCATAAATGAATTCTACCTGAACCAATTTATGAGAAGTAGGAACAAACTGCTTTACACCAAATTCTCGAAGCACCATTAATGAAGCATAACTCATAACACCCTATAGCCCTAATAGTGGTATCCACAGCTTATTTTCTCCATAATACAACAAAAGCACATGAGGCATCGAATGCGCCATCCATTCAATTTCATCTTCAATAAGCCTTCACAAAAAAATGACCCATTCTCCTTTAGTCTTCAATGTTGGCCATCAACTTTTGCAAAACTCTTCAATTGGTGCTTTGTTTCATAGATACAACTTTGAGAATGCACTTTTCTTGTACTTGAAATGACTTCTAACCTACACATATAATAGCAGTGCGCACCCTATAAACCATCCCTTTCCATTCTGTTGATAGAAATTCAATGACCTGATGGTTTTAGCTAAGACTGCTAGAGTGGTATTAATTGTTTGGGTTTCAATTTGCTTAGAAAAAGTCTACCACAGTTTTCTTAATGTAACCCAAAGTCTTCGAAAAGATTACCATGCCATACAATGCTAGAGCAAACACAGCCATCCTTGGTCATCATTTAAATGCTCTTGAATAAAGTTTCAAAGAAAGTCCCAATGAATGCTGAGATGTTCACCTTTAGGCTTCGCGAAGGAATCAATGGTTTTCACTTTAACCCCTATAAGCTTAGCCAACTTTTCGTGATAACCCGATTTTAGCTTTTGGGTAAATACTTTATCTGGATATTATAGTTCTATCCCGAGCAAAATTGAATATTCTTAAATAGTTGGCATCAAATCTTCCTGATTAAAAGTGAAACATCTATAGGATGAATCCCAAAAATACATAGTTGCCCTGATCAACTATTCTTCAATTACTATCTAAATGAGGGATGTAATCTACTCATATTTTTTGCAAAAGCTTTTTTTTCTCTCTTTATTTAACTGACCTCAGATGATGGCTAAGTCTTCTGAATCATTCTGTGTGAGATCTAAATGCACCTTCTTGGGTAACTCAAACACATAGTCGATAGGCAAACAATCTCTATTCTTTTGTTAGGTTTTTTTCGACTAAACATATACTTCATTATACGGCTTACATGGAACACTGACTCATGATGAGCAAATCTATAGTTCTATGGGATCCATGAAAACTTGTCAGGAGAAAGATGTCTTAGAGCAAATACCTTGATGCAAACTGTATGATATGATTAATGTAAAAAGAAAAAAAAATAAACAAAATTGAGTTAGTGTGAAGATATGGTTTAAGAGAAAACATTTTTTATGTTTTGAGGTTTTTTTGTTGTTGTTTTGTTTTGTTTTGTTTTGTATTACACACAACTTTTAGACTTAGGTATTTTCTATCATAGGGTGGATGAGGCTCAACCTAATTTTAGCTTCCAAGGCTTATTACATGCTGGGTTTAGGTTGAGATACGTCTAAAGGTTCTTGAATTGTTCCTTACTATTGTCTATGCTAGACTTGTAAGGCACCCTGATCCTTACCCATTACAGGCTATGAACAAAAAGGGTTTAATTTACGTGAAAGTATTTCACTTGTCATTACGAGGGTTATCACCTCACGAGGGCATAGGTACTCTACTTCCTCCTATAAGGGACAAAGCTCGGGTATAGAGCTCATGCATGAGGTACATCATATCATTGCCTTTGCAAATGTATCCTAATTTATTGAGATTAGTATATGCAGAAAAATAAAGCATAAGAGGCGTATTAAAAGAAACATGCGTGAATTTTTTCTTTTTGTTTTCGATTTATTTTTTTTTTTACTTTTTTTATTGAAAGTGAAAAATAAAAATCTAAGAAATCAATTAGGATTGTTTAAATCAAAATTTAAGGATAACGCGTAATTAATTTTAGCCTGACTCTAAAAAATAAATGTATCCTCAGTGGAGTCGCCAAGCTGTCGTAACGATTTTGTATCCTCCTGATGAATTTGAAAATAAAAATAAAAAAAAAAGTTGCCACCAATCTTTTTTAGCTAGGTGTAATTGGTCACCTATTAAAATTCATCATTTTAATAATATTTTAAATTTTATTAAAAAGATAATTTTATGGTCTACGAAACAGTCTAGGTTCGAGAATCGATTATGTGTGGGGAAGGATTAGCACCTCCACAGTGTCCGTTTAAAATGGTACCAATTAATTACGTGTTATCCATTGATTTCGATAAAAAATAGTCTCATTTTCGGTGTTTGAAAAATAATTTTCTTGATTTTTTCATTTATTGGAAAATTTTTTTCTTTTTTTTTATTTATTGTTTCATTTTTTATTCAAGAAAAATAAATTAAAACCTTTTTATTGAAATAATTCTTAAAATATTTCAATATATTGGTATAATTAGAAGAACTCTTTCTCATCTAGAGATTTCTCATAATACCTTAGAATCTCATCCCTGGAGGCTTAAATTTATTTTTTGTAAAAAACTATGCATTGCATACAATGCAAATGATAATACATTAATGTACACATTTTTATTTTTTTTTATTTAGAAATTTTACTAATTTTTATTAATATTTTCGTTAAAAAATGAAGAAAAAAATAAATTTTATTATATTGAAGATTTTCTATAAATATCCCAATACACTGATAATATTTTAAAAAATATCTTCTCACCTAGAGATTTCTTAAAGCATCTCTACTTGAAATACTTTTAGAATCCCGTCATCGGATAAAATTTCTTTTTTTCTCATTTTTTATTACTTATTCTTAATTTATTAGTTAATTTTTATTATTTTATTTTTTAATAAGAAAAAGAAAATTTTTATTGCATTGAAAACTTTTTTTTTATAAATACTCCAATACACTGGTAGTATGTAAAAAATTTTTTCACTTAGGATTTCGTAGGTATCATTACTCGAAGTACTTGCAAATCTCATTGTCAAATAAAAATTTCATTTTCTTACACTTTTTATTAATTTATATTATTAGAAAGTTTATTTATATTATTAGAAAGTTTATTTATATTATTAGAAAGTTTATTTATATTATTTATATTATTTCAAGTTTATTTTAAAATTAAAAAAATTATAAAAAATTTAACTACATATTTCATCATTTAATCTAATAAATATAAATATTTTAATATGTATAAATATTAATAAAATAATATATAAAAATTTTAAAAATTCAAAAAAAAAATTTTACCTGAACCGGACTGGTCAACGATTTGGTCAACATGGGTTTGGTCTGTTCGGCTGTTTAATGTCGGTTTGGTCGATTTAGCAGTTTAGTGCCGGTCTGGTTCAGTATGGGCCAGTTCAGCTGGACCGATCATGGGTCAAATGGTGATTGGGTCGACGGGTTGAGGCCTGTATCCTAGGCTTAAAACAATGTCGTTTTGGTGCTTAAATGAAACAATGTCGTTTTGAGGTTACATTCCTATTTAAAAGTAAAAAAAAAAAAAAAAATTAGCATTTCTTCCCCTTTCCCTAAAAAAACCTCTCTCCCTTTTTCTTCAAATAGGTCGAGGGTTGGTGGCTGTCCGTTATGACGATCGCCATGGTCCTTGTCGGCAGCGAGCTTCAATCGTTGTCGTCGAGTTTCGATCGCCATCATCAGAGTAAAAAAATTTCAAAAAACACCAAAATGCTCTCATTGACTTCTTGAACCTAAATCTGGCCTCCGTTGTACCAAAATGAGACTTGAACAGCCTGGATCTATTCTTGAACTTTTAGCCAAAACCCTCTCTCTTTTTTTTTTTATATTCTGATTTTTTTTTGTTGCAACTGATTTTGATTGATTTCTTTTGCAGATGTGTTTTGGCGCTGGGTTTCCCATTCCAGGGGACTGTGTTTTTTTTATTTTGGTGTTTTGATTCCTCTTTTTTTTTCTCACAAAAAGCTTTTTTTTTTTTTTGAACTTGGGAGTGCCTTTTTATTTTTGGATCTCTTTTTTTTTTTTTTCATAAGCCTCCCCCTTTTGTTGCTGGAACATTACTTTATTTATAGAGTAAAAAAAGAGGATCAAAATTTTAGAAAATTTGATATTTTGGTGACCTAGGGTTAAGGTAGTCGCTGGCTGTCAGAATGACTATCGATAGTTGTCAAAGTCGCTGGCAACTACAGGTGACTGATAGAAAGTTGCCAAAAAGAAAAAAAAATAAAAATAAAAAATGGTGTTTACACCTATAAATTAGACTAATTTTACAGAGGGAATACAAAAAAACACAAAAAATTATTGAAAAAGGGTCTAGGAAATTTTAGGCAAAAAAGGTTTATGGGAGTTTAATTCTGAAATTTTGGGTTCAATATGAAGTTGTGGGTTCTATTTCAAGTTTCTGGGTTAGAATCAGGGTTTAGGACGATTTGGGAGTAATCGGGATAAAATTTGGGAAAAATCTGAAAAGATTTGAAGAAATTAGGGTTTTTTTTTTTAATTTTTGGGTTTTTTCGAGTTATGATGAATTTTTCGATGAAAGTATGAACTTTTCAATGGTTTTTTCGACAAGGGTTTGAAGTTTCCGGTGAGATTTCCAAAAATCGATAGGTTTTCCAGAAACTGATGGATTTTTCAATTTTCGGTTGAATTTTTCGACGACATCCCCAGAAATCGATTAGATTCTCAGTTTTTGGTTGAATTTGCTGATGGGTTTTTTGAAAGAAGGCAGAGAAAACTGAGGGGTAAAGAGAGAATGACTCAGGTAATTCTAAAGAAAACGTTAAGGTGGTGCCTTTTATATTGCTCCAGAATGACACTGTTTTGGATAAGCCAAGATCTGCGCATAGACCTGGCAACCCGCGTGTTGACCCGCCCTTTGATCTGACCCAATCGTAGGTTTTTATTTTATTTTATTTTATTTTTAACCCATTTTATTTTTGTTATTTTTTATATATTATTTTTTTGGCTTTATTTAAAAAAAAAGATATTATTTCTACCATTTTGTTTCTGAAAATAAAAAAATATATTCTTTAAAAAAAATCTTTTCAAATGAAAAAATATATTTTCAAATAAATTTTTTAAAATAAAATAAAAAAAATCCCTTTAATACAAAAAAAAATTCAAATAAACAATAATTTTTATCCTCTAAACTATTGAAGGATTGCTTTGAAATAAGCCCTACCAAACTATTGGGAGGCTTTACTAATTTTGGGATCAAATAGATTAATAAATTCGATGACGGAGGCTCTTCAGAATGAGACACTAGTCTCTATGAATACTCTTGAGGTGAGAGAATTATTTGAAATTACTACCAAACTATTGGGACAATTTTAAGATTAATTTTCAATATTAAATTGTATGGTAAATCATAAAAATGATCAAGGCTTGGATAATTTGAAATCAAACTGGTACCATCCTTTGGATGGGCATTATGGGAGTGCTACGACCTTCCCCATGTGTAATTGACTCTCGAACCTAATATCTATTTTTGTAGATCATAATATGTTTCAGGTGACCAATCACACCTAACTAAAAAGGATTGGTAGCAACTCCTTTCATCCATGTCTAGTGATAGATCCACGGATTTATACGTTATGACACCAAGAACAAAAACTTTAAATTAATCCATAAAAAAAACCCAATCAAAACCTTTTAAAAATTCACATAAATTATCAACCAAAAAATATTTTTCATCAAATTCAAAATAATCTTTACTTAGTAAAGCCACCTTTTTGTTTTGAATTTCAATTATTTTATAAAGATAAACAATTAAAATGAGATAAATGAGATGAAATAAAATAAATATAAATATAAAATATAAAAAATTAAACATTCGAGCTTTAAAACTAACTGAACCTAATTGATATAAATCGCATGCTAAATGAGGTATCTACACCACCTTTAAGCATCATCCATTCCACCTCTTGCCATCCAGAACTCTTGTGATTGAGAAAGCCTCTCTTAAGCCTTTAAACTTGAAAAAATCGAATTTGTTGCGTCTAGAATTCCTTCAACCCTGCCATACTCTATTGTCAGCTATCGCAACTCACTTTCCCTACCCTTAGGGTGGAAGTTGTCAATGAAAACAGTAATAAGTTTTCTCTGCCAATGCTCCAGAGCTGACATGCTGCCTCTGTGATTCCCATTTGGATTGTGGCATTGCTCCCCGTCATGCCACCTCCACTTTCTCTGGCTTTTGCTCTTTCTCTCTTTTCGTTTTTAAGCAAGTGATATCTTAAAGTACTATATGATCGAGTATATCACAAAAATCAAAGTACATTGTGAATGAGATGTTGTTTGAGTAATGTCAATGGAACACATATAGCAACTATATATATTCATCCGCTGAGTATAAGGAGTTATAATCTTTAATTAAAAAGATAAGTCTAATTTAATTTTACTCTTAATTAATTAAATTTTTTTTATATTGCGAGGAAATTATTTAATTACCTATGAAATGATTATGTATTATAAGGCTCTTAGTTTATTAAATATAAATAATTGGTCCTATAATTTATTAGTAAAGTATGAAACACTATAGGGGTTTAGATTTTTAATGGTCTTTTTTTTAACGTTTAACGACATTTATAAATGTCACTAAAAGATTTACAGCGTTTGCGAAAAATGCCAATCAGAGTGCCGACTATACACGTGTCATGAAAAATAGTGGCATTTTCTATAAAACATTGCCATATTAATAGCATTTGTATCTGAAAAATGTCGTTATATTAGCGGTGTTTGTATATGAAAAATGTTGTTATTTTAGTGGTATTTGTATCTTTGAGATGCCGCTAATTTAGTGATGTTTTTATTAGAAAAATGTCGTTACTTTTTGTGTTTGAAAACGTCGCTAAATGGTAAAAATAGCAGCATTTGTAGTAAAAATGTCACTAAATTTAACAGCATTTTTTGATACAAACGTCAATAAATTCAGCATTTAATGGCATTTTTAAATACAAATGCCGCTAAATAAAAAATTTTACTTTTTTTTAATTTTCTTTTAATATTTATTATAATTAAATAAAAATTGTTAAAAGAAATAAAAATGAATTTAAATTAATAAACTGAATATTATAAATATTTAAATATCTAAATACATAATTTGTTTCAATATGCATGTAACATAAAGTTTAATACATACAATAACATTCCACTTTGTATTTGTTTTCCTCTTGCCCATCAACGAACTTCATGGAATGAGTCGCACTTGCTTTGAGTGGAGCCTACAACGCCCATTCCTCATCTTGGCTTCCATTGCTAAAGAGAACATTTCTCTAGGAACCTCAAAATGTGTTGTTAGAAATGCATCACAGTACATTTCATTTATCTTGTCCATAACTTTATGTTCCATCCTGATTGAAAAATGTCACTGGGTAAGCTATAAAAGGTACCATAAAACTTGTAATGCAATATTAAAATAGGGAAGATATACAAGATCTCATTGTTACATACATGTAGAAATAACAAAGAAACAGATTTAACCAAAGCAACAAACTAAGATATAATTTTTAGCCAATGATCAAGATAAATGCACAAAGCAAAAGGATGTACACTCCCTCTCTGAGTGCATTCCACAAAAATGCCTTTCATAATCATAGTTCTTCTATTTTGCATATTTCATTATGAAATTGCTAGACTTTAAATGCAGTGCCATATAATTTGAGGGAAGAAGAATATACAAAAAGCTGAAAGATAGATTTTCAATCAAGTTTAAGTTTGATTACATTGGAAATAGATAAAGATTATTTGATTCCATGAAGTTTATAAGATAAATCATTTCAAATCATATTTTCAGCTCGTAAATAAATTCATAGAAATAAATGGATTCAGATGCTTCAAGAGGGAAATAAACCAATCCTTTAAAATAAAATGACCATGCAACAGTTTCAAAAGGAAAATACAAATTGTGTAATGGATAAATTAACTATGCTACACCTTGAACTAATGGTACAACTGTGTCTATAGAGATCAATGCTTTTTTAGACTTAGCAGTTGCAAAAACTGTATCATGGAATCATCATAAAGTAATTGAAAAATGTATAAAGGCCAATCCAAGTTGATAAGCCTACAGTATGTGCCTTTTAACTGCAAAGGCTTCATACTAAATCCTAAATAGCAAGTGGAAGCATCACAATGGTTTTCACCCAAAATGCAAAATGCCAATTTAAATGACTGCCAACCTATTAGCTATTTATCTCAAATTAATGTATGGGCAGAACATAGAGTATCGTAAAATATGGACAGTAGTAAAACTTGGCATATTTGAAATAAAGATGGTTATTTTATTCTTAAACTAGGAAGGAATTAAGGAGATCAGTTTAACAAATACCTATAAAAAAGCTAGAAAAAAACTTACTATTCCACCATAAACACATCCGAGTGCATATCCAATTGGCATACACGTGTAAAATATTGGTAGCCATGCTATTTTATGATACAAAAGCAAAAGAAGAATAAGATTCAAGGGGATAACATCAACAAAAAAGTTTCTGATCGAAAGAGATATAAACACAAAGGGCATGTTACATATAACTCCCAAACTCAATAGTTAATAGCAAGATGATTGTGATTTATAGGTGTGACAAAATAATTAGATTCAACCCTAAAACTAAATTTTTTTGTAATGGGTCATACTAAAACAATTAACTTAATTTCTTGTTTTGACATTAAAAGCTTGAAGCCAGAACATCCTTTTTTTACCTTTTTCAATCACACCAATTTATGGAAAAAGCCCAAATTCCTTGACTTTTAGGATAAAACAACCCTTTGGCCACATTTAGATCTTTATTCAAATAAACAAGTAAGAGTATCTTAACACATATCAACTTTAGGATACATTAAATAAAGGAAATTCTTCTACAGATAAGTTATCAACATTGCAAGTGCAGTAGCCCAAACTTTAAAGCAATTGGTTCAAAACAAATCCAACTCCAACCCTAAACACACCCATATAATTGAAATAGAATACATCTCAAAATTAGTTTATTAAATCTGAATTTTCATTTTTGTTCCTTTAAATTTTCTTCAAAACAAGCTAGAATTTCAAAGATCTATAAAAAAGCATCATGATAAATCAATTTAAAAAGAAAAAGTTGAATAAAAATCGCACAATGTAATTAAAGAACACAAAACTGCAACTAACAACTAACTTGTAACCAAATATGAATTAATTTATCTACATCTAATTGATGCTAAAACAAGTGATCATAAACTAGAATTGAAAATATCAATTAAGGAACAAAATGATTTGAAGAACAAAAAGTGCAAGAAAATACAAGAATTAACTAGAAACAACTAAAATATAAAGTAAAATTCAACCAAACCTCGCTAAGTTGATGAAAGAAAAAATTAGGTCTAGAAGCTTATAATGAAAATGAACTCGAAATGAGCTAAGAAACAATTGGTCAATCAAGTTTGCTACAAAATTCAACAAGAAAATGGCAACAAATTAGATAAAAACCAGCTTAATGAACTAGCAACTCAAGTGATACTCAAAACAGAGAAAAACAGAGCATTAACAACTAAATATATCCAAACACCAAATGAATTCATGAAAATAAATGCAATCAATTAAAAAATAATGATTAAACATGTAAAATAAGAATGTAAAGTATGAGAGAATCAAATCGAGCACCTAGAAGGAGATAGGATCATCATTCATCAAGTTCTCATGCAAGGATCGTTTCTACCTTCTGGATTCAGCCTTAATTTTGAAGAATTAACTGTACTAGTGCAGATAGAATTTGAGGGTGAGTTTTTATGGGATTATAGCCTTATGAACTAGGAATCTAGGAAAAAAAATTTGACGTAAATAAAGCTAGAATTCACTG
Source organism: Durio zibethinus (assembly GCF_047325235.1). Taxonomy (NCBI): domain Eukaryota; kingdom Viridiplantae; phylum Streptophyta; class Magnoliopsida; order Malvales; family Malvaceae; genus Durio; species Durio zibethinus. The sequence continues at coordinate 8,876,565 of NC_143185.1, forward strand.
AATTTTGATCAAAAGACTGAAGACAGGTTAGGTGTGCGATTTTGAAACTAGATTTAAGTTCAAAGTGAATTTTATTGAATTTGAAAAGGAAATCATGAGAATTTGTAAATTTCATTATGAAAATCTTAAAGAAAATTCAAAAAGAGTGTAGGAAACCTAAAATTGTAACAAGATTCAATTAAGAAAACTGAAATTAAAAGCTATTTAGTTGGAGAGAAAATGAAAATGACAGCAGATCGGGTTTTGACAAGAAAAATGAAAGGTAAAATATCAGTTCATGCTCTAAGTTGCACTAGTAAAGGTATATGAAAAGCATAAACTTCTTATAAGACAGTTGATTAGTCATAAAATATGGCTTAAACAATGTTCAGGAAAGTAGGAACAAGCATCAACAAATATCATATAGACATTCATGTGAAACCATGGCCTCTTACCACAAAATCCAACAACTTCTAACAAATTATTAAAAGAAGTTCTTTTGTAATAGGATACAAGATTCAAATACATTCAGTTATCATGAATTTATACTTTTATACAATTCTCTTGATTTGAAAAATCTTCTTTCAAAACAATTACGTTTCTCACTTCCTCTTACACTCACCCAAGCACATTCAACATATTAAATTGAACAGCAGGCAAAGATTTCTATATTAAACCAGTAAAGATAGAACAAGAATGAAGGCAAAACATTCACATATAGATATGAGATAAGTGGAGCAACCTTGTGCTGGAGTACTCAAAGAGCTTTCCAGCGGCTGAAAAGACTAGAAGAGCTATTTCAGCATCGCAAAGAGTGGAAAGCTCATGAGCTTTCTTGAAAAGTCCTCATTTGCTCTTTGAGAAAGTCACCTGCCTCATTGCTACATTGTCAATTTTCTTGATTTGAATTTTCTTCCTCGTCATTCTCTTCTAAGAAAAAAACTAAAAAAGAAAATTACAGAGAAGAAATAGGGGGTTTCAATTTTCAGAAAAAATTTTAGCCGTACTATTTTTTTACGATAGAGGCGTTTACTTAAAAAAATGACACTATTTACAAAAAAGGATTATTGAAGGCATTTCAGGTAAAAAATGCCTTTAATAATCCTTTTTAATTTTTTAGAGGGGATTATTAAAGCTGTTTTCTGCGAAAAATACCTTTAATAATCCCCTCAAATTTTGATAAGGAGATTATTGAAAGTGTTTTTGACCAAAAACACTTTTAATAATCTCCTCCAAAAAATACCTTCAATAATCACTCCAATTTTTTAGAAAGGATTATTCAATGATTTTAGTCGATAAACGCCGTTAATTTTTATCTTTAATGGCATTTATAAGTAATAACGTCAACTATTTGAATATTTAGTGGCATTTTGATAATAAACACTTTAAGTTTTATAAAAAACACAGAAACTAATGGCGTTTATAAGTGAAACGCCATTATAAAACTGCCACTAATCTTTCATTTTCTTGTAGTGAAATTTTTAATTTCAGTGATCAAGATTCAAATTTTAATACTTTTAATTATATATGTATATATAAATAGTTAAGATTAATTTGCGAGGCTTGTTGTCATTGATTATCTATTTTAATTACTCTTGCAAGTTTCTTCCTCATCATCTGGATATCGCCATACATTAAGCCTAAGAACTTATTTCGTTGTCAATTGTTTGTCAATATTAAATTGTAGAATCATGCAATTCAACAAATGAAATATAAAGCCAAACGCTTCCCAGCCAACACATGCAATATCTAGCAGAAAGTATTTGTTTGAAAGTTTCACAATCCTGGCTCCATTTGGTAAAAACTTTTCTCTCTTTTTTTTTTACAAAAATAATGGAAAGGAAAAAAAAAACTTTCAGTAAAAAATTAAAAATAAATAGTAAACAGAAAAAACAAAAAAAACAAAAATGTTTATCAAATGAAATCACGTTCGTCCCGCGCATGTAATTCTACTGTACTCAAAAGATTAAGATTGAGATGATTTTTCAATTAGTTACTTGATTTTATCTAAAACTGATCCAATATGATTTTACTATAGTTTTTTAAGAAAAATAGTTTGAACTTAATAGATAATTTTCTATAATTAATATTATTTGTCGACATCATTTAATTAGGATAAAGTATATTTATAGTCCCAAATCTTTTATTTGGATCCCATTTTGTTTTCTTATTTTTAAATTATTTTACGATATTCTCAAATCTTTTTAAAAAAGTGTTATAAAAATAAGAGAGAATCACAAATTAGGATAATAGATTCAGAGTTATTACTCTTTTTAATCATACCAAAATGTATTTATTAGAAAGGAAATAGAACCTATAAGATTTTAAAAAGGAAACAAAAGTATATTTTTTTTCTTTTGATTTTAAAAATTCAACTTAAAATCATGGATAAAATGATATTTTAGTTTCCTTCGTAAAAATTATAAAAATTATATTTTTTCTAATCAGTACATTTTAGTATGATAGCAAAAAGTAATAATTCTAGGTCCATTATCTTGATTTTATTTTATTTCTTTATTTTATTTTATTAAAATTTATTTCCCCAATATTTACAAATTTTAATAAAAGTATAAAATTAAATCCTATTAAAATTAAACCTATAAATTATTTTTAACAAAAAAAAAAAAGAAATAAAATATATCAAAATAATTTAAATATATTTATAAAATTTATAATTTTTTTTGAAGCAAAATGGAAGTATCATTTTTTCCTTGATTTAACAAAAATTCGACTTAAAATTAGAGGAAAAATTAGTACCTTATTTTCCTTCGTAATACTTACAAAAATTTTATTTTTTAATAAATACATTTTGTTATGATAGCAAAAGGTTAGAAATTTTATTTCTTTTTAATTTTATTTTATTAAAATTTATTTCCTAAATCATATACAAATTTTGATAAAAAAATATAAAATTAAATCCTATTAAAAGTAAAATTAAAAATTATTTTAACAAAAAAGAAAGAAATGAATTATACTCATATACTATTGACTCTGAAGTGATTGACATTTATTTTCACAAAAAAAAAAAGAAAAGAAAAAGTTTGTATATATTACTAAAATTTACATTCTAGCTATAATTTAAAATTTAAACAGTAGGGGAATTATGCTCATTTGTTAATTGATCTTGAATGAATTTTTTCTAATAAAATATTTTCTCAAGAGATTATAATGGTAAATAAGTTTGTTGTGTTAGATTGACATAATGTTAGAGAGTTTCAAATTATACTAGCAATAATTTACAGAAAAGTATATTCTAAAATTATTAATTATTATTTACCTTTGTTTATTAAGTGTTAAAATATTATTTGAGTTTAAAAAAAATTCTAGTTTTATTCCTAATTGGATTTAATTTTATATTTTTTGATCAAAATTTATAAAATAAGGGAAACAAAATTTAATAAAATAAGAGTAAAGAAATAAAATAAATCATGGTAGACAAAAAATTATTACCTTTTGCTATCATACTAAAATATTTTTATTAGGAAAAATAAAAATTTTAAAATTATTATGAAGAAAATTAAAGCGCCATTTTGTCCTAATTTTAAGTTGAAATTTGAAAACTAGGGGAAAAATGATAATTGCATTTCTTTCTTAAAAATTTTAAAAGTTTTATTTATTTTGTAATAAATATGTTTTAATATGATAGTAAAGAATAATAATTCTAGATTTATTACCTTAAGTTGTAATTATCTTTTTTTTTATGCAAAATTTAATTAGAGGACCACATTAACACTATTTTAAAAGGTTTAAGATTATTATGAAATAAATTTAAAGATTAAAGACAAAAGTGCCACCTAAATAAAAGGTTTGGAACTACAAATACACTCTATTCCATCTAATTAATTTATATTTATTTTATTTTCAATTCAGTAGGTCATATAATAATGTCTAGTTTCTAATTTTAGATAAAGAAACTAATTAATTAAATTCCCTAATTTTAATTTTGCATAGATATTTATTTACCACCAAATATCCCAACTCAAATTTCTAGTTAAATTTTAAATTTTAAAGTTAACGTGTACCACTACTTGACCAAAAAAAGTTAAAAGTGTACGAATTTTTTTGGCCAATTAATGTGTACTATTGACTTGAAATAATTATAAAAAAATGCATGGAACTTGAGATTGGTGGATCCTTGAATGATCTTTGACTTGAGATGATTAACTTGAAACAATAAATGATGAATCATAAACACAAACAACGATTTCAGTCAAATTTTCAATTTTTATTGTGATGTCAAATGTACTTAAAATATGAAAATTTATCATATCAACATTTTAATCATAGAATATATATTTTTATTTATATCAAATTCATATATAATTTTATTAAAATTTTAAATAATATTATTTTCATATTTTTTTTTATGTTATTGACACGCAATTTTATCTGTAATTTTTTTGATATTATTGAGTCTCAAATTATATTATGATATTAGTTTTAAAAGACATTATATTATATCATATATAATATTATATTACAACATCATAAAAATATCGTAAGTGGATGCTTGGTAAATAACCTATATTATTGATATGTGAAACAGTTCTAAATAATTTTATTCAATCAATTATTCAATTTTTAAAAATTTTAAAATTTTAAAATTTACATTTATCTAAAATTTTCAAAGTATATAAGTTTTATCCTAATTTAAATCCAAAAAATATATCTCATACCTCACTCTTTCCTATATATATGAAATACAAAATTCAAATAGTTTTTAAATGTTAAATCTCTAAATCTTAGGAGTCATAAAAATCATACATCATCTAAATTAATATTTATATAAATTTGAGTTAATAAAGTTTGTAGTTGAATAACTGTTGTTTACCAATTTTTTATCTCTATTTTCCTATGATGTAAAATAAAAAAATATATATTTTATCTCAATTTAAAATTAAACATATTTAAATTTAAAATTATATTTAGACCAAATTATTCACAATTTTATCTAATAGTTAAAATCATAAATATTGATTTAAACCTACAATCATATTACAAAATAGTACATTTCTTCTTAGAAAAAAAATAAACAGTTATCATGTAATAATTTAAATATAAGCATTCAATCACAATTCATAAGCTGCTTTTCTTTTGGTAATTTTGGAGTTTGAATAGTATTTATATTGGTCTTGAAATGCTAAATTTAATTATGAATATTGTGAATTTATTTGTTTTTATAAAAAAAATTTTGAATTCAAAAGCATATAAATAATAATCTTTACATCCATTAATTTGATGGTAAATCCTAATTATTAGGGTAAATTTCTTTTTATTTTCATTGAAATTTCAAATTAAAATTACTATCCAAAAAATTTTAAAGAAAAACAAAATTAAGGTTTTCAGCCTATAAATAATATGTCACATATGTAAATCTTAGTTTTCACACTAAAATAATATAATTTTTTAAAAGTGTATGTAATTATAAATAAGATACTGACTTTTTTATTAAGTTTTGTATGTAATTTTACTTTCATAACTCAAAGAAATTTTATTGAAATTAATTTTTTTCAAAACTTACATAATGCTAATTTGATTCTTTTATAATAGTTTATATATAGATTATTTTTGTAATTTTTGACTACAAATTATAGATGATTATAAATGTTTTTATTTATATAAAAAATTTAAAATTATGAAAAGTATAATATAAAATTTCGTGCATGGCATGGGTAAAAAATTTAGTTTATAAATATAAATTTAAATGCCCAAAAGTATTGTTTTTATTTTTATTTATGGTAAAAAATAACATAAATTTTGATTTTTTTAAAAAGATTATGATTTTATTTAGATTTGAAATTCAAAGATTGAATTTGATTTTGGTAATTCTTAGTAATCAAATTTTTACAAAGAAAGAAAATAAATTTTGATAAGATCTTATTGATTCAGTTGGCATATAAAGTTTTCAAATTAAAAAGAGATTCAATCTATATATAAAGAGCCCAATTCTCAATCAAAAATCACTAACAATAACCAAAAAAAAAAAAGTAATTGACACAATAAATAGAACAAACACAAAATTTTGAGTTTTGAGGGAGAAAGAGGCTAAGAGAAGTTTGTAGTTGAAATTTGAAGAGTTTCTTGGGATTTTGAAAAGTAGAAAAGGAGTTGATTAAGACTGATGGCATATCCAAAACTAATAGTTTTTCCTTAAATTAAAATCCTAGGTATAATTTTTTGCCTTTTTATTTCATGTATATTTATTTATTTATTTAGTTTATTCCATTCTATTTATTTGTAGATACATGTTCTTTTATTTTTTATTTTTAATTTCGTTATTTTCTTTTTTGTTAGTATATATATATTTTTTGAAAAATAATAATGAAAAATTAAAAGAAATATTGATGTAAGTTTTGATAATGTGAATTTAAACATTCTTTGTATAATATTTTTGTTAGATTATTTGTAATTAATATTTTTGTAAAAAAACAAAAATGGTTGTGAATAATTTGATTTATTATAAGATGTTTAATAAATTTGATGATAAAACCTCTTTAAGTAAACAACTAATTTATCTTGAATATTTTTTATGTGAAGAAAAAAAATTTTTTAGTGAAAGCCCAAAGATTTTTTTCTAATATTTAAACATCAAAATTAATAAAAATAAGAAATAAAAATCATTTGAATTAAGGTTTAAACAAAATAACATGTAATTAATTTGGTATCAATTTTAGGCATTGTGAGGATACTAAAATTTTTCCTACATGTAACGGATTTTTGAACTTAGGTCTATTGATGTAAACCATAACTTATTTTTTTAAAGACTCTTAATCAAATTTAAAATAACTTTAAAAAAGATAAATATACAAAAGTAATCAATCATACCTAGATAAAAAAATTAGTGACAATTCTATATTTTTAATATCTAATGAGTAAATTCTTGAACTTAAACATTATGACACATATTATGATATTGTATCACCATGTTATATTTAAATTTATCATACAATTGCGGAGTTGAATTGGATTCATGTTAGGACGGATTTTTTGCATTTGGATTAGTCTTGCAATCTCTAACCAATAGTCAGCCCTCGGGGATGGGATGTGTAACATACTCAAATGTACTAGATGAAAGGTGTATTGGAAGGACATACATGATCGTATGCTTGCATGCCTATACTAGTAATTATTAGTATATAATGTTGTTTAATTTCGTCTCATTTTACTTGTTCATATTTTACTTTTATGAATTTTTTTCTAAAAAAAAATTTGAATTTTAGTGTATCATATAAGGTCACAATCATTCAATTAATAGAGAGGGAAAGGAAAAAAATTGATATTAGAATTTGGGGGTAGCATATGTTTGATTTTAGTTAATGTTGCAAAGAAGATTTCCTTGAGGCAACAATTAACAACAATGATCGATCCTAGCCCAATTGAGAGAGAAAACATACAGAGAGAATATAAAGAGAGTAGTGAATAATTAATATACAAGCTAGAGTCCAAATTATTATATTATTATTGAAAAAGCAAGCAGATAAGAGGAGAACTAGAAGTTGGAAGTAGGGTTGAGCCATCGGAAGAAGCTTTGGAGGGTAGCAACGTCAGCTCGATAGTGGTTTTGAGTGAACTCCAACAAATCGGACCATGTGAAATCAGGGTACTGTCTTGGCCCTTCTCTGCTTACTAGATCTTGTGGGGGTCTCACTACTTTGTCCTCTTTTGGGCACACAAAGTATACCAATGATCTCCTCTCTCTCTCCCTGTTCACCACGGCCCTATGCAGGCAGCTCTTGTATCTCCCATTACATAATGCCTGCAACCACAATTTCCTTTTATTTATTATTTTTGGTATTCTTATTATTACTTGTTACCCATAAATTTATGTCATTTAAAATCTTAATCATTATATCAAATTATCAACAGTAAACAATTAATTAATGCCATTACCTACCTCCACCATACGTCTATCTCATTACACAGTCACTAACTTCAGAAACCATGTAGACAAATTCTTAGTATTAATTTTCAACACCTTTAAAATATCATAAATATCAGGGTCATACTCATTATTATGAAGCAGCACTATTACTATAGGAAAGTAACAATGCAGAAGGGAAGGGCATTGAATGATGAAAGCCTTTTTTTTTCTTTTTTGTATTTTTGGGGAAACTAATTACCATGAAAGTATCACCAATGTTAATGACTAGGGCATCTTGTCGAGGTCGGACTGCTTGCCATTTGTTATTGATGAAAACTTCGAGCCCTCCAACTTGATCTTGGTGAAGTATTGTTAAGGAAGTTGGGTCGCAGTGAGGGCCAGTGCCAAGGGTGAGACAAGAATTATTGCAGGGGGGATAGTAGTTACACCTCATTATTGAATTACCGTCTTCGAAAAATTTGCCATAGTGGAAACGATCAACTCCTAAGCTGATTGCCAGGAGCTCGAAAATGACTAGAGACAATTCCCTCATTTTTTCACAATAGTTTTGGTAAACCCACCTTCAAAAATCAACATGTATAACGTTATTGTTAAGGAGCTGCACACTTTTGTTTTATATATATATATATATATATACACATATAATATATGTATAATATATGGTAATACGGTCAGAAATATTTCAGAATTTGTTTGAGCTTAATTTTGTTTTCAAACGATTTTAAAGGCACGTTATCTCATATCGTCTTAGTGCATCAAGGATTTTCCCTCCTACCGTAGGATTAATAAGGCTTTGTTGTAATTTACAAATGAGCATTAATAAAGTCTTACCCGGTGCGCTCAAACTCTTCCCCTAAAGTAGACCTAAAATAATGAACCACAGCAGGGTCGGAGTTAGTTCCCTGGTACCCGAAAGAAAATGTTTCCTTCCATGGCAACTTGGAGGAAAATCGGTCCGCATGGGCAACAGAATAGCCTGAAAAACCACCTGGCTTTCTTTGGAAACTGAGCTTCTTGTTAAGGGGTAACTTGAACACTGCATCAATTTCTTGGTAGGCAGCGTGGATAAGATTTGCGTCGACACCATGGTTGGTAACTTGGAAGAAACCATGGTTCGAGCAGGCAGTCCTGACAAGCTCCACTGCATGGGCAGTAGCCTCCTCATCTCCTTTGATGAACCCTTCCAAGTCTATCAAGGGCTCGTTAAGCTCTTCCTGAGTGTGAACCAGGTCCCCACGAGGCCAAATGAACTCTGCGGGTATTTTTGCTTGTTTTTGCAAGTTTGATGAGTCGAAAAGGACACCATTTTCATCTCTTGGTTCCATGGAAGGACGTAAAAGAAGGGTCGAAGAACTCGAATCCATTAGGAGAGAGAGAGACATTTCAAAGAGAGTGTTTCCAAAACTTATAAAGATGTCTTAAAGAACACAAAGCTAAAGAGAAAGTGAGTAGTACTAGGGAACAAGAGCACAACATATATACAGATAGAGAGAGGAAAAAAGAAATTTTCTTTTTTTTTTTTAAAGAAAATAGGATAATAATATATAAATATATAATTCAAGGAGTAGATAATTATTAAGATAAATTGATTAATGATATTAGAAATCAATTGAACGAGAACAGTAGTTATTATATATCCAATTTAAAATTACATAGAGGCTTAACTTTGAATATCATATTATAGAAATTTTAAAAAATAAATATAAAATAACACCACTAAGTATTCTCTCACATGTTATCCTAATATTAAAACAAAAAGACATATCACATAAAGATTTATATTTGATGTATTATCAGTGTATAAATATTATATATTATTAGTACAACACAAAATTACTACATCATTAATGACTAAAAGTAAAACTTAGGCTAAAGGGTCAAAATTGTCCTTGAATTATAATTCAATAATTACTTAAATTCTTAACATTTTATTGCTATCACTCAAATCTTTAATCTTTCAATTCAACTCAGTTGAATCTTTAAATGGACCTCATTGCATGATAAAATTTAATTAATCAATTCTCTAATTGCAGTCAATTCAATTTTTGAAGGGATCTTAAAGAGAGAGGCATAAAAAATATAGAAGAAAAAAGAAAAAGAAAGAAGAAAAATTATTTTATTTAATTTTTACATATATTAATTATGTCATGTGTCAAACTTTCATCTAATCTATTGATATCACATAAAATTTTATCTTAATTGACAAAAAAATTAACTGTTTAATTCAAATAAGGGTTTTTTTTAATATAAATAAATATTGAAAAGATTTATTGAATGCAATAAAAAATAAGAGTTTAAATGATTTTTTTAATTATAGTTAAGGGTTTTTTATACTCTTTAATCTAAAACTTAAAGACCTTAAAAATTAAATATCATAAAATATTGAATTAAAAGATATTTTTAAGGACTCTAAAATTTGAAATTTGCTAATAAATGATGCTGATAATTTGTGATGCATAGATAGAATATAATATTTATATACTGACGGTATATTAAATATAAATTTTATTACATAATAAACTCACAAACAGAAACAAAAACACAAGGAAATGTATTCTGATATCATGAAAACCATCTAACTTATAATTAACTAATATTAAATAAAAAATCCAATTTAAAAATAAAACCATACAAACACCCAAATTGAAGATGTTGGGTGACAGTAGTAATGAATAAGGAGAGAAAGGCCAAGGGCCGTCCATTGGTAAGGTCGAAGGCTAAGGTTGGAAGATTGTTATTTAAGGAGCGAACAACTCATGAGACGAGTGGACGAACGCCCTTTAACCTATTTGGTCACTTTCTTAATTTGAAAACAAAAAACATACAATCACCATGCAGCTGCAGCTGCCTCCAGTCGCTATCCCTTTATTTGTTTTCTTCCTACCTCTGTTGTCTCTTCTTTTAATTAAAATTTGCTTGCTCCCAAGGACCCCATTTTCCTTTCCTTTCCGTTCGTTTCCTGTATGCATTGTTATTTTAATTATATGCCTTCCTTAATTAATTTGGTATCTTGCCTTTAACATGGATAGCAGCTTGAAAGGTGACACATTTGCATAAAGACACTCGAATTCTAGTTAATTCCTTCACCATTATATATGGCTAAAATTCATCCTTGAATTCATGCTTTGTAAGCACTAATAATTACTACTTTTTCTTATATAATTAGTAAACAAAATGGTTTCCCGATTTCCTCTAATTTTTTAAGCGATAAAGGATTTTTTAATTTTACTCAGTATTTTTTTAAGCCGATTTAAACAGATTTATCTACATCTGATTTAATGAATTCAAAAAAAAAATTTATCTCTCCACAACGACTTTGAACCCCCCCCCCCCCCCCCACCGACAAAAGAAAAACTCTTTTTTGTCACTTGAATCAGTTGGCTGATATCCATGGACACTATTTAAGATGATATACATATATACATTATTACTTATTCCCTTGTGATTCAATGTTTATAAAAACATTTTCTCAAGCTCAGTTTGTCCCTTAATTGATTCACTAGTAGTTTTTTATTTTCTAGAGGAGATGTACATGTCACTATCAGCAATAGCATTAACCGCTCTTAAAATTGTTAAATCCTTCTTTAAAAAACAATAATCACAATAGAATTGCCGTTCGTGCTAATGTTACGATCCATCTATATAATGTTATCAACTGTCATACAAACCTAACAGTTTCTAGTCATTATTCTATATAACATATATCGTTTGTGACACTTAAAAATAGGCAGAACTCTACCAATAATTTTTAAAAGATTATTCAAAGTATTTGTACAATGTAAACTCACCTTCTCATAAATTTTGTATTATTCTATCCATAAGAGTCATTGTCTTCGGTCTCTTTCAATTTATTCAATAGTATTAAGATCATCTTTAAAATATTCGATACTTTTAATATACTCATCTCTTTATGTTTATCTATATATATATATATATATATTGTGACAACTCTAGTATGTATAATTGATTAGAAAATATATATCTACTTCATTTTTAAACTCTTTTTTTTTTTTTTTAAATACATGTATATTTAGTTTTAATTTACTTATATAAAAGAACTTATCCATTAGATACAAATATATGCAGTTGTCACCAATTTTTTTATCTAAGTATGATTAATTTTTTAAGTGAATCTATTCTTTTTAAAGTTATTTTAATATTAACTAAGGGTTTTTAAAAAGAATAGATTTTGATCTACATCGACAGAATTAGATTCGGAAGTCAGTTATATGTAAAGAATGTTTGGACACCCCCAACACTCAAAATTAGTATCAAATTAGTCTTATGTTATCATATCTAAGCTTTAATTAAAATGATCTTTATTACTTATTTTTATTAATTTTAATATTTAAATATTATAAAAAATATTTAGGTTTTTACCAAAAAAGTTTTTTTCTTAGCTCAAGAGTATTCAAAATAAAACTCATTATTTACTTTGAGATACTCTATTGTTGGATTTATTAAATATCTTGTAAAAAAGAAACTGATCTATTTCCTTTTATTTATTTACAAATATTAATTACAAATAATGGTGCAAACATATATACAACTTTCTAATCATAAAATAATATATTTACACTTATCTAAAAAATTTCAATTTAAAATTTTTTCATCCATTAAATCAATATATCAATAGGTAAAAAAATCAAAACAAAAAACAAATAATGAATAAATAAATAATAAATGAATAAATATGTAAAAAAAAAACTAGCAAATCAAAATAATTTCATAAAAAAATTATTATCACAAATTTTATCCCAAGTTATATTAGACAACAAATAAATATAACATCATAATAAATAAATAAATAAAAAAGGAAGTATACTTAACTAATGCTCTTGGATCAACCCAAAATAAAGTCTACTGCCAAAAAAGTTTTTGTTTGACTCTACTTGCTTTAATGTTACATGGCCTTTTCTTTTTTTTTCTTTGTGATTCTTCTTAATTGTTATTGATTGCTTAATTGCTTGTTGCCTTACTCAATTACTGTTCACCTCCCTTTCCAATTGGTTATTGATTTTCCTTCTCTCTCTACTAAAAAATTTTTCTCTCAAAACTCAAAATTTTGCGTTACTTAATAATTGTTGATTATGTTGCTTCTTGTCTTTTTGAACTTGGAATGAAAATTTTTATATAAGGATTGAATATTTTTATACAGGGATTGAATTTCTTTTCAATTTGAAAAATTTTAATACCAATTGAATTATCAAGATTTTGTCAAAATTTAAATTTCAAAAAATTATCAAAATCAAACTCAATCTTTAAATTTCAAATCTAAAAAAATCATAGTCTTTTCAAAAAGTTAAAACTTACCCAATAATATATATATATATATATAAAGAAAAAACTCCAAACAAGATTGAATTCTACATAAATACTTCTCTTTTCGTCCAACTTTATTCCATTTATTGAAATATTTGGTACATAGTCCAACTTATTGATACTATACTTGATTTTTTTTTTTTTGAATTTCTTAATTTAACCCTAATTCTTTTGTTTTATATTTCGATGAAAAAGACATTACGCATTGATTCAAACATCAGTCGATGATACTACACTTGATCAAAGTCCAAAGAAAAGAAAGGTATAAGACAAAATGCATGGTTTACAAGATATATGGTTCAAAAAGGAGGGTAACAGGTTTTGAGAATCAATTTTCGAACTCCAACATTTGTTTGTCTTGTACATGGCACAAGGGGCATGTGACCACCCTTTTCTACACGCTAGGCCAAAACTGTAAGGCCAGCTGACATATGAACGATGTCTTTGTTAATCACTCTATCAGCAGTACTGCCTTAATTTCTAGAGTTAATAAAGGACCCCATTAATTTCCGGATATATTACTTTATTATTTATTTATTTAATTTTTACTTTTAGATGTAAAAGTAAAAGTATGTTTAGATATAAAACAAATTAATAATAATTTTTTGACGAATTAATTTTTAAATTTTATTAATTAGAGAAAATTTTATGATTTTTCTTTATATGAAACAAATATATATATATATATACTGTATAGAGACACACCTTATATTAATAACTTTGAGTAAGAGAAATTATTAAATACATTGACATTAAATTTTTTTAATTTCATAAATAAAATTAAGATAGTATCACATGTTTCTTAATATATAATTAAAAAATAAAAATTTAATTTTAAAAAAAAGAGATATGTGTTACCATCTTAATTTTATTTGTTAAGTTAAAAAATTTTACTATCAATATATCAAATAAATTTTCTTTGAATAATTAAATACTAGTAAAAAAAATCGACTGCTTTTTAAATACAAAATTGTGCATTTTCACATGGGTCATACAAGGTCACTAAACAGAGGAGCTAAACTGAAAACATCACGTAGCTAAGGTCAACTGAAATGGAAAGTCCTCCGAGATAATTGCTTTTTTTTATTATTATTATTTACAATATTTTAGGAATGAAGGAGGGGACGGTTTGATTCGAAACTCAAATATTAATGTTTTCTTTAAGATTTTTTTGTAACTAGAAAAAATTTTGAAAAGTACGAGATAATTGTTAATTTATAACAATTTAGAGATAAAAATTTTAACAATATTTATAAATATTAGTGCCCAAAATGTTATTTTTTTTAAATTAAGTGATTAAAACAAAAAAAATCTCAAAAGATTAAGTGATAAAAAAAAAACTCATTGTATAACTCATTTTGTACATTTACTTAACAGTTCAATATTTAGAATAATTGGTGGGTGCAACTGAGTATTTGGCCAATGACAAGTGCATTCCCCGTTGAAAGAGATGGATCAAACCTAATCCTTTTACTCCAAACTTGTTCTTGATAAAAAAAAATGACCAATGAGGGCAAGCCTAGAAAACAAAATTGCGACGATATAGGCAAGCATGTTTCCACGAAAGCCGTGCATGGGTAAAAACTATTGCCTTTTCATTTTATTGTCAAAATGCCCTCTAGGGATGTCAATTTTATCCATATTCAATGAAAATTTTGATTTTTTATCTAAATGATGATGAAAATGAGTATTATATTTTGAGTATAGGGATAAAAATGAATATGATTTTAAATTTTTATTGGATATAAAGATGGAGATTGATAATATAGTACCCACTCTGTACTCATACTTTATATATATTTAGTCAATAAATTTTTTATTAAATAATATAAATTATCATTTTACATTAATTAGAATTAATATATTTTTATTGAAAAATATATATTAATATATATTTATAAAAAAATTGCCTAAATATATAAGATAAAAATAAAAAAAAGTTAAAAAATAAATTTTAGTTTTTATTTTTTAAAAAAATTAAGAGTATGAAAATTACTCATACCTATTAAATATTCGCATAAATGATAATAAAGATAAATTTAAAATATCTATTGAGTTGGTACGGTGATGGATATAATGTAAAAATCTAGAGATGGTGATAGGGATAGGAAATGCTTTACCCTACCTATCCCTTATCCGTTAACATCACTACTCAAGGACTACTCATCCCTTATCTATTAACATCACTAGTCAAGGACTAGAAGAGTGTATAATAATAATAATAATAATAATAATAATAATAATAATAATAATAAAACAAATCCTTGAAATTGGATAGATTAGTTTACAGCATTAGTCATCAAAACATCATACATATATATATATATATAATATGAGATTATATGAGCCAACCAATAGAGAAGTTGATCAAAATGAAAAAAGACGATTGATTATACACAAATTGTTGGGATGGAAATATTTACCTCCCTATATCATTTACAAATAGTAGAGATTAACATAGATTAGCAATAAAACTCAAATTCAAAATATCATGAGATATCGAAACGAATGATATTATCAATTAAGTAAATTACTAAATGTACTTAATTTGCTATTAATAAATTTTAATATGATTTAATTGGTTCATTTAATCATTTTTAAAATATGACATTCAAAAATTTAAAATTTAAATTGTAACGCATTTGCATTTTCAATCCTTCTCTTATCTCTTTAAGATTCCTTTAACTTTAATTTTAAGAAGAAGAGGAAGAAGAAGTTAAAAGAAAGTATACTTGTTAGACAAAAGGGGGCCATGCACGGTGCCTAAAACTTGGAAAAGGACAGCAGAAAAGGCTTGCAAATAAACCCAATTGTCCTTAGGCCGACAAGGACGTCCAATGCAAAGTCAAGTGAAGTGTTTGTGCTTTTTCTTCTTGAATTTTGTATGAAGTTTGGCCTTTCGATCCCTTGGCCTTCTTCAGAAAAGGACCAAAGAAACTTACGTACTTCACGTGGGCTGATACCCTTATTCCTTCCTACATTTGGCCAGGATGTCTCTATCAGAGACCACTTGGGGCGGGAAGTTTGTGAGATAATCATGTGCCCAGCACGTGAACTTTGTTCTCAACGTGGACCCATAATCTAGTTGCCATATTTTATTTTCTTTTCAACTTTTCCTACCCTATTAAGTGTTACTAAAATCATTTAAATTTGAATTTGTCATCATTCATCATCCAACTTCCACTTCTTTGCATCAAAATTTATTGCTACTTTTGTCATATATGTTACTAGTATTTTGAGTTTTCATTATTAGGGTGTCATCTCATATATATATATCTTCGTCTTTTGATTTTTTGTTTTTATTGTGTACGGTTCACCACAAAAGTTAATATTATATATATATATGTATGTATGTACACCGGGTGTTTAAATTCTATCAACAATAGTTAAGAAATTATCTCACATTCTTTTAAAATATATTAAAATTTTTTAAAAATAAATTTAATAATTTTTAAATATTATTATTTAAAAATTCTATTATCGATGTATAAAAAACTAACTCTTAGGTTATTAAGTTAACATCTCATTCTAGATTCTTCTTGAAATTATATGCTAATTTTTCAAGAAATTATTTTTAATTTTATTGCAACCGAGAATTTAAGCCAATTGTAACTGCATGCGTCTCTTTTTGTTTTTTGAATACTTATATTCAAATAAAAGTGCTATTTCTTCCGACTCATTTTCTTTATTCATCTTTTTTTTTTTGGATATTCCAAAATTATATTCTCTTTCTTTTTTTGAATATTTAAAACTCTTTACTTTTTTTATTTTAAAATTATTTTTTATGATTTTTTTACATTTTGACATTAAAAATTATGAAAATTTAATTTTATAAAGAATTTTTAAATTTTAATAATAAATACATTAAAGTCATTTTTTTTTAATTTTGTGAAAGTCAATAATATCTAAACAATTTAGGATGAAGAGAGTATTAAACTTATAATTTAATTAATTTAAAATATAATTTTATTAAAAATACTTTCTTTGTCTCAATAAACTTGTCCCATATAGATTTTTTATTGATAAAAAAAATTAAATGTTATTGTTTTAAAATTTTTTAATCGACTGATTTCCTATATATATTTATATATAAACTACCTAATTCAAAGTTTTTAAAATATATCTTTTCCATATTCTTATCCTTAATAAATATAAAATAAAAGGTCAAACTTCAAACTTTTTGACAAATAACGCATGAAAAGCTTTTGGAAACAAAAATATTGATATTTATTTATCTTTTTAAGGGTAATTATTGCATATGCAACTATGAAATTTTTAACTCTACAAGTTAATTTATATAATTACCATATGTTTATTTAATAATTAAATAATTAATTATTTTTAAAATATATAATAAATAAACACACGATCAACATGAATGCACCGAAAGTTATAAAGTGTAAAACGGAATAGTCATTTCAGTTCGTTTCAAAATTTTAGAGCATTGATGGTGCGTTGTGGATAGGGTTGGCATCGGGTCGGGTTCGGCGCGGGTTTTGCTCGCCCCGAACCTGACCCGACTTTATCATCAATAAACCCAACCCCCGACCCGACCCGAAATTTTTTTATTTTTTCATACCCGACCCCGACCCGAACCCGATATTATATAATCCATACCCGATCCGACCCGACCCGAAATTAATAAAAATATTATTTTTTAAATATAAATATTTAAAAATATTATTATATAAATATATATATATAAATAAATAATTAAAAAATTAATTAAAAAATAATTTTTTAAATAATATCGGGTCGGGTAGGGTCAAGTCGGGTATGCCTAAAACCCGACCCCGATTATTTCCTAACATTACCCGACCCGACCCGAAACCCGAAATTCAAAAAAAAAAACCCGACCTCATAGGGTCGGGTCGGGTCGGAACCCGTCGGGGTCGGGTTAAATTCCCATCCCTAGTTGTGGATTTTGACTTTTTTTTTTATGTAAAAGGGTAGGTGGACCCACTTATAATCTGAAGATCTATGTATTGTTAATCCTAAATTATCCTCGTTTATAAATTTTATAATCTGCATATATATGCATTGTTAATCCTAAATTATCCTCTTTTATAAATTTCGTAACTCCATACAAAAGATTAGTTAACACACAATAATTTTAATTTCCGCTAAAAGCTTAAATAACTAAATAATTCACTTAGAAATTGATCTCTCAAAATATCTCTAATATTACTGTCAATCTCTCTCTCTCTCTCTATATATATATATATATATATTTGTATATATATAAATTTACTTTCACTAATTAATAACATTTTTGTTTAAAAGATTTTTATTCATACTATAAACACTCAATTTTATCTGAGTTAATTCAAATTTGTTTGATTTTTTTTACTCAATTTGCATGTTTTTATTTTAACCAGTTTAAGTGAATTTTTTTCAAGCTCAATTTACACATTTTTTGAGTTGATTTAAACGTTAAATCAGATTGATTTGAACTTGTTCCGAACTAGTTATTTTTAATCTTATTTTGTTGTTACTATTATTATTATTTAGTATTAATTTAATTAATTGAAAAATTAAAAAAAATAGTTACAAACAAATAATTAATTAATTAAATTATTGTTATTATTACAATTAAAAAAAAAAGGAAACAAACAAAAACAAAAATAAAATAAAATAAGAGGAAATGGCTAGTAGCCACTACCAATTCTAGCTACAACAGTGCACTATGACTACCCTTGCGCATTAGGGCCAGCTCTTATAGCACCCTGCCCATTACACGTCACAAAACCCCAAACCCCTGATTGTTTCTTCTTGTAAGGAAACAAAAAATTTCAAAAATAAAAATCCATAGAGGAACCACAACTAGCCCAAGCTCCAACCCAGTTTCCTTGATCAAGACACACACGCAGCCTCCCATCTAGGTTCTTATCACCCTCACCAATACCCTCAGTCTCCACTGGGCACCGAGGCCTTCTGCTTCGACCCTTGCACTTGTGCACCCCAGACCACCAAGACTTGTTCCTAACCAACACCCATAATAGCCCTCAATAAGCCCTTGCACACACAGCCACAACCTAGTAAAAGCCACCAGCCAAACATGCATCCCAGAACCACCTAGCACAAGCCCCAAGTCTAGGTGCCCACACTTTTCACCCATGAGCATGCCCCTTGCTTTACCCCATCCGCACCTCCGCCCTTCACCAGACCATCCTAGTCCTTAGCCTCACCTTTGACATAGCCCTCGACAACACCCCATCACCCTATTCCCTGCTTGCAAAATACCTCAACCCATTCCCTTGTGCACTAATCTCCCTTTTTTATTGAACAACCCTGCCCACACCCAATGCTAGACATAAAAATCAAACCAGAACTAGCCTTTTCCAAAACCCCTTTTTCAGTTGCACATTTACAAAAACCTCACAAAACCACACCCCATCAAAAACTATAAAATACACAGAAAAGAACCATTATCCTCACTGAATTGGTAAAGAACCCAGGGCCAAGGGTCAACATACAAAAAAAAAAACCAAGGTTAGATTTGTTTATCCAAAAAAAAAAAAGAGAAAAATGGAGCTATTTCTAGTGTCACTATTATGGCAATGAGGTACAATGGTGGCATAGTGGCCAACAATGGTGAGAAGCTTTCTGCGATGATTTGGACTGGTGAAAAATGACGAAGAGGCAAAATGGAGCAACATAGATTGGTCTGGGATAGATTGAATAATGGAAAAGGCATTTTTATAGGTTTGAAGCTTTTGGCTTTTGGCTCAGATCTGAAGTTTTTAGGGTCATTCTAGTAAAAACTAAGTTTGGATCTATAATGAGGACGTCAATGAAAGGCTACAATCAAAATTTGAGAGCTAAAAGACTACTGATCGGTGACAATGCTGGTGACAGAGCGATAATGGTCATGATAGGGCTTCGTCGAAAACTGAGGTTGGGAAAGCCTCTGGTTTTTTTTTTTTAAGAAAAAAAGTTATTTTTTGTAAAAAATGGATTTGAAATGAGATAAAAAAAACTTAGCTTTTTATAGCTAAAAGAAAAAGTAAATGAGGATCAGATCAGTTTGACTTGGACCTACGACCTTGCTGGTGACCCAAATTGGCCACGGCTTTAACCCGTTCACCTAACCTTACCCACCTGGTCCAATTTAAGCCTAATCAAATATCCATCAAATTGGGCTCCTCTTTGGTTGTGGAACATATTGGATTTAAGTCCAATTTAGGTAAATTTAATTCACTTATTAGTTATTTGTTCATTTTTGCATGTATTTTTTTATATTGATAAACATTTAATTATTTTAAACTATTGATAATGAAATAAATAAATAAATATTATCGTTAATGTATATTAAATTATTAAGGTCATAATTTTAATTTTACCTTGCAAAAATTGTATGTGTTAAGTTAATGTAAGTAAATTTTTGAATACCGTCTAGATGTTGGGGTATTTAGAAAATTTTATGAAAATTTGCATTAAAACCTTTTATAAAATAATCCGCTCCTGAATATCACTTAGATGTTGGGGGTATTTAGAAAATTTTACTTCATTAAAAATTTTCATACATATCTATAACTCAAAATAAATTTGTTTTGTTAAAATAATATATATAAAAATATAAAAAAATAAAAAAATAATTAGACAAGATTTTAAATATAAAAAGTCTCACTCAAAACTCTGCCTAAAGGTTAGAAAGTCTAGGTGGTCATTTTATATTTGAAGATCTGATTTCTAAATTCACATTTGATCTTCATTTGTATATGTTTCATTTTTTAAATTAATGTACTCATTTATAATGCATATATATATATATATATGTTTGCTCTAGTTATGGATGTTTAATATTAATTACATTACTTTTCATTTTTATTTTACTGTATAAAAAATTTTCTTAAAAATTTTTAGTTTTAAAAAAAAAATTAAAATATATTTCATGAAATATAATTTTTGGTATTCTACCTAGATATTAAAGAGTCATCAATGATTATCATTTACAAAGAGTGTTATTTTACTATTTTTAAAAGAATGTTATGATAAATTTTAAATAAAAAAACTATCTTCGAATTCTGCCTTTATGTCGGAGACTTTGAAGGTATTTCTTTAATTTGAAGATTTTCATAATATTCCTAAATAAAATATTTTTTTAACTAATTTTATTTCTTACAAACAAAGGGAATTATAATTAAATTTTAGATTGAAATCATTTCATCCAACACCAAAAATATCGCGTGATTAGTTGGTACCAATTTATGGGCATTATGGGGATGCTAATCATTCCCCACTCGTAACTGACTCTTGAATTTGATTCTGGTTTTGTAGACCAAAACTATCCTTTTAATAAAGCTTTAAACCCATTTTTTATAGTTTTATTAAAAAGCTAAACTTTTAGGTGGCAAATTGCACTTTAAAAAAGATTGATGACGACTCCTCATTTTTTTTTCATAATTTTTAAAATTTTTATGTCTAACAATCGAGTTTTCAGACCGATACGTTACAATAACTTGGCAACTCTATTGGGACTTTTGAGAGTCAGGCCAAAAATTTTAATTATGCGCTATTAATAATTGTCGGATTTAATTGGTTTTATTTGCTATTTAATTTAATTCCCTTTATTTTAATTTTTCAAAAATATATAGATACAAGTTAAAAAATAAAATAAATTGTATGTTAGTTATTATTTTGTTTTGATTATGTGCTTATGATTTATTTATGATATTTTGATAAATATGTCACTTTACACACTTTTGCATATGCACTTACATGCATGAGCTATAGACTTGGGCTCTATCCTTTTAAGAAGGAAGTAAAGTAATTACGCCCTCATAAGGTGATAACCTTCACAGTTGCTAGTAAAATACTTTTACTTAGATAGAACCCTTTTCGTTAGTAGCCTGTAGGGTGAGGATTGAGGAGCCTTACTACTCTGTAACGGATGATGATGTGAGGAATAGTCTGGAAAACTTTAGACATATAAATCCTAACTCAACATATCATAAACCATAGGAAACTTGCCTAAGGTAGAGCCTTGTCAACTTTTTTATAGAAATTACCCAAATATGTATTAAAATTAAAAAAAATAAAAGAAATGGATAATAAAAGAAATCTTGAAAAAAATAAATTTTCTCTTAACATGTAGTTCATTCATTTTCTAGTTATCCAAAATTTGCATTTTCAAAAATGTTTTAAAATAAAATGAAGAAATTCTTTAGCATTATCCAACAAATAAAAAAAGAAACAAAAATTTTTTAAAAATGGCTTTTCTTAAATTCTTTGTTTATTGGCCAAATAAAAATTAATGAAAAAAGAAAAATCTTCGAATCCTAGTTATTTTGTGATAAAAAAAAGATGTACATTCTGGAATTTTTCCTTTTCCTAAAAGAAAAAGAGAGAAAAAAAAAAACTTTAAATTTGACTGATGTTTCATCTTTCACATTTTCATTTGATCTTTTACATACTTTTTTATCACGTTCAAAGAAAAAAAAAAGAAATAATAGGCTAGTATATATAGCCCATCCCATGCATCCCATAGATAGTACATGTATCTCTTCTAATGCACATCATAATAAGATAATACATGTATTGCATCCCATTCACATCAGTGGATAGTACATGCACTTGTTGATAAATGCATATGCCTCCCATGTACATTTTTATAAGTGGTGCATACATTTCATCTGATCACATATTTTAAGACAGTGTCAACCTCATTAGGCCAACACAATACATGCATTGTATTTCAAGTAGACATATCTCATGCATGTGATAGGTTCATGCATTCCATACAAGTATATTGCATTAGTCATAGGAATATATCTCATCACTCATGTAAGTATGTTATTGCATTTCATGCACAAGGATTCATGGATGGTAGGGTTTTATAGAACATGCATTGCATTTCATATCCCACCATCTCTGCTACATAATATTACATTCCTTGCATACAAATTTATGGATTAAATTTTTGCCATTTAGGGCTTGTACATGTGAAAATCTATTTGCCTTAGGTATATTTGCATTTCATAACATTTTTTTTATCATCATCATATTCATGTATTCGTAAACATGATTCTACATGTCATATAAGTTAAAAATTATTTTTGTGGCATTCATTTAATAAGGGTAATAATATAAAATTTTTTACCTAAGTCCCAAAATAAAATGACTATCTTAGTGGGAATCAGAATGACAAACATGGGAAACCAATTGGAAGCAAAGATTAGTGCATTGGAGTTGAATCAAGAGGAAATTTAGCTCAAGCTTCGGGAGATGAAACAACAGATGGCCCAATTGATGGAAATGGTTAAAGCTAGTGGTATGGTTGAGTTTATTGCCTCTCAAAGATTGGTATCAGTATGGATTCTATCAAATCAAGGTCAACTGGCTCCTATTAATTTCAACACCTTTTTCGAGCATACTAAAGCATTGGGTGATTTAAACAATAACCAAAGTTTGGATGAGCTCAAGAAAAGAATGAGTGAATTGGCCACACAAATGATTGAACTCAAAAGTTTGATTTCCAAGATGGAGTCACTTGGCTTCAAACAATTCTCACCAACTATCTCGAATCTAAACCCTCACCTAAATCATTTTCATAACTACTTTCAACCTCCTTTCCAAGTGTGTAGGATTTAGCCGCCAAAATTTATGCAACCTTCGAGAATTCCACACTTGAATTCATGTCCACCATTTTACATTTCACAACCATTTGTTCAACATACTATCCCGTCATCACCATCCCAACCTAATTTCCAACCCAGAGTTTCCCAACTCACTTCAAGACCAACTATACCATCATTTTCCCAACAAAGCAAACCAACCATAGAATAGAAAAATTCTCACAACACTAAAGGAAAAACCCCTATTGACCCAATACCCATGTCTTATATAGAGTTATACCCACTATTCTAAAAAATTACCTTATTGCTCCTATCACTATTGAACCCCTCAAATCACCTTTTCTCAAATGGTATAACCCTAATGCTCGATGTGAATACCATATTGGCATCACGGGTCATTCTTTGAAAGATTGCACGACTTTGAAACATAAGGTACCAGGATTGATGAAAGTTAGATATTTGAGTTTTAATATCAAAATGAAGCTAGTTATTTATATGAATCCTTTATTGATCCATGTTGAGATAGAAAATAGTGCTATAAATGGCAGTTAAACTAGCCAAGATAAAACGAAATAGCCTTAAAGCAAAGGGTCATCTTTATCAGTAGTTATAGTCCACTTCTTTTAGATTTCTTAGGTGAAGCAAATGAGAGTAAGAGCTAGTCAAGCACTTTGTGGTCCTTGTCCTAGGATTGTGCTTAATGTATAAATTTGAAACTTTTGGGAATAAAGGAAAACTTTTGAATGGATGTTTCTGTTTACGTTTCATTTTTAATAATAGTATGCCTGAAGGAGCCTGTGAAAAAGAATGAATGTTGTAATATGTTTTCACCAAACTTTTAAGGTGAAAGAAATGTCTTTAAATAACTCGACTTGATTATATGAGGGAATTTGAGCTTATCCTCAATAATAATAAAATTTGACTTACATATCATGCATCATTTGTTTGAATTCATTGTTTTTCATGCCAATCAAGGACAAGAAATGGTGATTGCGAATATATTTTTGTTATACCTTCAAAGGCAAAAAAATATATTTTGAAAGTTTTAATAATAGAATTTATATCATGCATTTCTGACTTTTGGTAATTAGTAAAAGGTTCAAGGATAGCACATCATAGGAACAAGATCGTTAAATCTATGCACTTACAACTCTTGAGCTTTACCATAACCATGAAAAATAAAAATGCAAGTCAGATAGACAGAATGGAAAAGGCCTAAGGAGAGATCAAGGAAATAGTTACAAGAATGCAATAAAATATGGATTGACAGTTGGCAGAATTAAAATAGATGTTAGCAAGTTTGACAAAAAGAAAAATAATCATTGAAGCTCATAGGGCAAGGGAGGAAATAGTTGTTAAAGCACCATTGTGTCCACTTAGGTTCACACATCCATATGTTCAAGACCCTCATATGTCACAAGCACCTTCAGTAGCTCATCAACTTTATATGGATACTTTTGCCAAGTTACCTCCAATTTAGATAAATGCCAACCCTAGGCCTACTCTTTATAACTCCATTAATGTGCCTAATTTGGATGATCCAAAAGAATGGGAGCAACTAAAAAGTGTGTCGAATCTATTAGGAGATACTGTGATATAGGACAAATATGATTTGTTGAAAAAGAGACTAAGGCAATCGAAGGCCATGATATGGGAGTGTTAATGTGAATAAGTTTAGTCTAGTGCCTGATATTGTCATTCTATCAAAATTTAAACCCCAAATTTCAAAAAGTATAATGGAACAAAAAGCCTTTCAACACACATCACCATGTACTATTAAAAAATGATAAGCCATACTCATGATGATAAGTTATTGATCCATTGCTTCAAGATAGTTTCATCGGGCCTACAACAAGGTGGTATGCCCAACTAGACAGACGTAAGATTTGTTCCTAAAATGATTTAACTAGGGCCTTCCTAGCACAATACAAGTACATAAAAAAATAAGGCACCAGATAGGTTGTCTCTTCAGAATATGAAAAAAAGGGCAATTGAAACTTTCCAAAAATATGCACATAGATGGAAAGACATGGCAACTCAAGTTCAACTACCTCTGTTAGAGAAAGAAATTCCTATTCTATTTTTCAATTCCCTAAATACTCCCTATTATGAAAGAATCATTGGGAATATCTCCAAAGACTTTGTTGATATGGTGATTACTGAGGAAATGATAGAAAATGCAATAAAAAATGGCATGATTAAGTTGAATGATGCAACTAATATTGAAAAAAAATACAATAAAAAAGAATGAAAGGGAGGTGCAAGCAATCACACTTGAAGGGCATCTATCCAAGAACTTTGTCCTTTGCAATTTTATCATTTTCATCAACCCTACTTCTTGGTCATATACAGTATCTTTCAAAGCCCATATTTTTGCCAACCAAGCCAATATCTAAGTTTTTCAACAAGGCCCCATCCCCAAATGACCATTCACAATATTTTTCTTACACTTGAGCCTACAACCGACCAACAAAAAATCAAAAAAGAAAAACAAATGACCAAGAGAAATTTCTAATCCTTATTTTTCACCTTTTGCCTTTGCTAATAGAAAGCGAATATCTCACTCATGTGCCTTTGAAAATAACAACTAATTCATTAGTAAAAAATTATGATCCTAATGGCAAGTGTGATTATCATATGGGGATAATTGGCCATTCAACTGAAAAATATAAATAGTTAGAGGAAAATGTTAAGGATCTTATTAAAAGTGGTATTCTGACTCCGGTACTAATGGAACAATGGAAGTTGACTTTATCTAGTTGCAAAATGTGAAAGAAGGTTTTGAGTGTTGAAAGATCAAGATAGGATGGTTTTCTTTTGAACCTTTAACCTTTTGTATATGACATGTGCATAGTGTCTTTAGCAATTATTTAAATTAATATTGTTGAACTTTATTTTGGAAGAGATGAATGCTTTTTTATTTTTCTATGAAATTTTTCTTTATACATTTGTTTGAATAAAAGTCTCACATAATTAATTTTTAAAATCATAAAATGGAAAGCACTTTGCTAAAAAATGGGAGAAAAGCAAAAAATGATTCGCAATAAAGTCCCATATAAATAGTTTTCAACATTAAAAAAAAAAAGAAAGCCTTGTCAAAGGGAAACATACGTTTTTTTTTATGATAAGAATCTCAAAGTAATTGGAGATTACTATAAAAAAAACCTCATCCAATACCTTTATATTTTTCTTTGACTACTCCTATATTTCAGTCATTTTGAATAATTTTACTCACTAATCATAATCCTTTAAGGGACATGAATTTCCAGTTGCAAACCTTGTCATTATTTGATATATTGAAATCGTAATCTTTTGTTAGGTAATGAACAAAAAAGGCCAATTTTGAAAATTCTTTTTGAATTTCAAAAATCGAGCAAGGTACTCTTTCAAATTATTAATTAATAATTCAATGTGTGTCAAATTTTACTAATTCTTTTGATGACTATAGACATGAAAATACTTGAATCTTCTTTCAAGTAACTCTTGTTTCATGTCTTAAGGCACATTGACCAAAAGAAGCAAAATTCTTTCTTGCCTAAGACAATTTGTTTCATGCATTAATACCTTTTCCCTTTATTGTACCAAAATGCCAGATAGTTTGGAACCTAAATGAGGTTTTTTATGAATAGCATAATTAGATTTAGGATATCCCATATAATCCGATTTTCACTGTCATAAGACCTTAGACTGAAAAAACAAGATAGGGCATCAATCACGTAAAAAATGATTGATGGCTATAACACAAAAATAACGATAAAAAAAGAAGAAACTTTTTATCTATTTCTTCAAATAATTTGTTTTTCTAAGTGATCATGTTTGAAATGATGAATAGCCATCTTTCTCTATCCTTTACGTATAGAAAAATTATCCATTTGCTACTATTTTAGCCTATTACATTTTTTTGTTCCGAAATGAACCCCGGTTAATGATCATTTTTACATTAAAAGCAAAATAAAGATATCTTTAAGAGATCAATTTCAAGAAAAGTGTTTGATATTGAGAACATCTAACATACACCTTAAATATGAGAATTCGAGGTAAAAAGTGATAAACTTTCAATCAGAATCTTAAGTAAAACTTCAAGAAAGAAGAATGCTGAAGTTAAAGTAAGATATTTCCAAAAATAAAAAATAAATAAATAAATAAAATGAGAAGCAAAGAAAGAAAGACATGCTCTTCAGAGATGAGAGTTTGGGGAAAAAAATGAATGAAGCCATAGCTAGAATCTCAAAGAAAAAAAAGACATGAAGAAAGAAGAATGCTGAAGTTGAAATCAGATGTTTTTAAAAAAAAAAAGAGAGAAAAGGGTAAAGAAAGAAAAACAAATGAATTTTCATCCAAAGAATGCTCCATAAGATCTTTGGCCTAACTACCCTAACTAATATATTTTGAGCCTATTTATCCATTCTTTCATAACCTTGAACCTTGGCCTACATTACATACCTTGAAAAGTTCATTTGATCAAATGTGGACACTTGAGTTAAAGAGCTATGTCCTTGAAAATTCAAATATACCTATTATTTTGGCAAGTTTTTGCCAAGTTATTTAGTGTTAGAAAATATAATTCTAAGGTGAAAACTTGAAAAGGGTAGTTTTGAGCTAGAGCCACTCTTAAAGCCCTAAAAAAATTTTAGAGTTCCAAGGTTCTATCTAGAATAGAAAGTCATTATGCAAAACCTTTTAAAGACTTTACATTTCACCAAAGAGTGAAAATAAAAAACTAGCCTTTTTCCCTTTATAGATCTTTTTTGAAAAATAATGGTTAGTTTTGACGCACATTGAAGCATCATGTTTTCAATGAAAGAAAAGTGTTTTAGAAAAATTATCTCTTTTATGAGCCTAAAAATAATCCATGCAGCTCTTGTCAAGCTTTCCTTGAAATATGACCACCAGTGAAAAAATTGAATTGTCAATCACCCTATCCACAAACATTCCAAATAGTAATCATCAATTTTCAAAAAATTCAAATATCATGAGCTTTCAACTTTTTTCATTGATTACGAAGATACTTTATGCGAGGCAATTTTACGATCACTTTTTAAAACTTCATAGATTATTTGAGCATTTTGTATAAAATACTGAGATCATTATGGTGAAGAGTAAACATTGAAAATTTGAACAAAGATCCTTTGAAAAAGAAAAGAAAAACAAAGTCTTTGCATTTTCATCACTTGCAAAGGACATTTGGCTTGCATATGCAAAAAAAAAAAATCGCATTTGCATCAATTACATGTGCATCATCAGAAAGACATTTGACTTGCATGTTGCAAAAACAAAAAGAATTTTCACATTCACATCACTTGCAAAAAAATTTGATCTGCATTCTACAAAAACAAAAAAAGACATTCACATTTGCATCACTTGAATTTGCACTTGTATGTGCATCCTAACCAAGGCATTCACATTTGCATCATAAAAAAAAAGATATTTGTATTTACATCATGACATCTGCATCTTAGAAAAGGTATTTGTAAAGGCACTTATATGAAAGGAGCATTGACATTTGCATTGTGAAAAAGTCACTTGTATTTACATTAAGCATTCACATTCTTGCATTTGTAGTGATATTTGCATTCACATCGACATTTGCATTTGTGTCACTTGATGGAAATAAACATTTATATTATGATTGTATTTATCAATTTTGTAAATATTAAAAAAAGAAAAAAAAAGAGAGAAAAAGTCTATCATGAAAAGATAAGATAAAGAAAAAATAGTTTGACGAGAGATCAAAATGTCAAAAAAAAAGTTTAAAAGTTGAAAGAAAAATTATCTGTAAAAAGTAGAGGGATTGTTAAAAGAATGAGAAAAAGAGATATGATACAAGATAAGGCTTAAGTCCAATTAAGTTGTCACCCAGACATATTTCTAACATCTTCAGGCAATACATTTTAAATTTTCGAAGTTTCAATGCCTTTAATGTATGAGAAGCATTCAAAGATTTCCAAATCCTTAAGATTTATAGGCGCAATCTTTAAGATCTCAGGGTAAAACATTTAAAATTTTTAAAGTTGCAATGCCTTTAATACATGAGGAGTATTCAAAGATTTTAAGATTTGTAAGACCTCTAAGCATAATCTTTAAAACCTCTTGGCATAATTTTTAAGACCTTCGGGCTAAACTTTTAAAATTTTTAAAGTTTCAATGCCTTTATTACGAGGAGCATTCAAAGATTTTGATATTTGTAAGACTCCAAGCATAATCTCTAAAACCTTTGAACATAATTTTCGAAACCTCCAGGCGAAACATTTTAAATTTTCAAAGTTTCAATGCTCTATTATGAGATGCATTCAAAGATTTTGAGATTTGTGAAACCTTTGGGCATAATCTCTAAGATCTTTGAACATAATTTTCAAGACCTCTTACCAAAATATTTTAAATTTTCAAAATTTCAACACTTCTATTATGAGGAGCATTCAAAGATTTTGAGATTTGTAAGACCTCCAAGCATAATATTTAAGACCTCCAGGCATAATTTTTAAGACCTTAAGGCAAAAAATTTTAAAATTTCAAAGTTTTAGTGCTTTCGTTATAAGGAGCATTCAAAGATTTTGAGATTTGTAAGACCTTTGGGCATAATCTCTAAAACCACTAGGCATAATTTTCAAGACTTTTGAATAAAACATTTTAAAATTTCAAAGTTTCAATATCTCTATTACGAGGAGCATTCAAAGATTTTGAGATTTGTAAGACCTCTGAGCATAATCTCTAAAACTTTCGAGCATAATTTTTAATACCTGCGAGTAAAACATTTTAAATTTTTAAAGTTTCAACACCTCTATTATAAGGAGCATACAAAGATTTTGAGATTTGTAAAACTTTTAGGCATAATCCTTTAGGTATAATTTCCAAGACCTCCGAACAAAACATTTAAAATTTCAAAGTTTCAATGCTTTTATTACAAAGAGCATTCAAAGATTTCGAGATGTGTAAGATATTTGGGAATAATCTTTTGTTTTATTTCCAAAAGTTATTGAGTTTTTGTTTAAATTTGTTTTCAAATTGTCAAATTTATTACTTAAAAAAATACACAAAAATAAAACAAAAAATTGAACAAAAATTAGGAAAAAAAGAAGAAGGAAAGGAAAAGAAAAAAAGAAAAAACTTTTGAAAAACTTTAAACTATTAACTCTAAACAAAATTGTTGTCTAAGTCTTTACCCTATTCCTGATTCTCAATAATGAGCAAAAAAGGGATAATTGTAGACACTCAATTTTGTTTAGGTTAATTCAAATTTGTTTGATTTTTTTTTAGATGCAATTTGCATGTTTTTATTTGAGCTGGCTTAAGCAAATTTTTTTAGTTGATTTAAGCATTAAATCGAATTGATTTAAACTTGTTCTGAGCTAGTTATTTTTAATCTTATTTTATTGTTACTATTATTATTATTTAGTATTAATTTAATTAATTGAAAAATTACAAACAAATATACAAACAAATAATTAATTAATTAAATTATTTTTATTATTATAATTAAAAAAAAGAAACAAACAAAAAAATAAAATAAAATAAGAGGAAGTGGCCACAGCCACTATTAATTTTGGCCACAACTGTGCACCAGCAACTACTCTTGCACACCATATCGATTTTTGCAGCACCCTACCCATTACACGCCACAAAACACCAAACCCCAACTGTTTCTTCCTACAAGGAAATAAAAAATTTCAGAAATAAAAATCCATAGAGGAACCACATACGAGCCTAGGCTGTAACCTAGTTTCCTCGATTAAGACATACACCCCAGCCTCTCATTCCTATCACCCTCACCAATACCCCATAGTCTCCACTAAGCACCGAGGCCTTCTACTTTGACCCTGCATCGACGCACCCCAGACACTAAGACCCATTCCCAGCCGACAACTATAATAGCGTTTCATGAACTCTGGCACACATAGCCACAACCCAACAGAAGCCACTAGCCAAACCCATATCCAGAACCACCTAGTGTAAACCCCAAGTCTAGGTGCCCACACCCTTCACCCATGAACACACCCTTAACTCGACCCCAATCGCACCACTACCTCTCACTAGACCATCCCAGTCCCTATGTCTCACCTTTAACACCCCTCAACAACACCCCATCACATTGTTCCCCGCTTGTAAAATACCCCAACCTATTCCCCTGTGCACTAATATTCCCTTTATCAAATAGCCCTACCCACACCTTGTGCTTAGACATAAATGAAACCAAAACTAGCCCTTTCCAAAACCTCCTTTCTAATTGCACCTTTACGAGAACCTCATAAAACCACACCTCATCGAAAACCACAAAATACACATAAAAAACAAAACCATAGTCTTCACTAGATTGGTGAGAAATTCAGTGCCAAGGGTCAGCATACCAAAAAAAAAAACAACCAAGGCTAGATTTGTTTATCCATAAAAAAGAAGAGAGAGAGAGAGAGAAATAAAGAACTTTTTTAGTGTCACCACTGTGGTAGAGAGGTACGGTAGTGGCATAGTGGTCGGTAATGGTGAGGAACTTTCTAGGATGATCTGGACTGGTGAAAACAAAGGAGAGGCAAAATGAAGCAACATAGCTTGGTTTGGGACAGATCAGATGGAGGAGAAGGCTTTTTTACGGGTTTGAAACTTTCAACTTAAGGCTCAAATATGGAGTTTTTGGGGTCATTCTAGCAAAAACTAAGGCTGGATCTATATCAAGGACACCAAGGAGAGGCTACGATTAAAATGTGGGAGCAAAAAGACCACTGACCAATGATGATAAAGCGACGACAATTACGATAGGGTTTCACCTAAAACTGGGGCTGGGAGAGCCTTTAGTTTTTTTTTAAAAAGAAGATAGGTTTTTTTTTGGGTAAAAAATGGGTTTGAAATGAAAACAAAATTAGCTTTTATAGCTAAAAAAAAAAGTAAGGAAAGATCGGGTCAGCCTGACTTGGACTTGTGACCTCGTTGGTGACCCAAACTGGCCCAAGCTCTAATCCACTCACCTGACCTAGCCCACCTAGTCCAATCCAAGCCTAAACAAATATCCATCAAATTGGGCTCCTATTTTGTTGATGATCATATTGGATTTAAGTCCAATTTAGGTAAATTCAATTCACTTATTAGTTATTTGTTCATTTTTGCATGCATTTTTTTATATTGATAAACATTTAATTATTTTAAACTATTCATAATGAAATAAATAAATAAATATTATTGTTATTGTATATTAAGTTATTAACGTCATAATTTTAATTTTACCTTGCAAAAATCATGTGTTAATTTAATGCAAATAAATTAATTAAATTCTCAAATGTTATCTAGATGTTAAGGTATTTAGGAAATTTTGTGAAAATTTTTTAAAAACTTTTTTATAAAATAATCTATTCCCGAATACCACCTAGATGTTGGCGTATTTAGGAAATTTTATTTCATTAAGAATTTTCATACATATCCATAACTTAAAAAAATTTTGTTTTGTTAAAACAACAAATATAAAAATAAAAAATAATAAGACAAGATTTTAAATATAAAAGGTCAGACCCAAAACTCTGCTTAGAAGTTAGAGAGTCCAAGTGGTCTTTTTATATTTGAAGATCTAATTTCTAAATTCACATTTGATCTTCATTTGCATATGTTTTGTTTTTTTAATTAATGTACTCATTTATAATGCATATATATAAATTTGCTTTATTTATGGATGTTTAATATTAATTATATTACTATTCATTTTTATTTTACTGCATAAAAAGTTTTCTTTAAAATTTTTAGTTTTAAACAAATAAAATTAAAATAGCATTCCGTGAAATATAATTGTTGGTATCTTGCCTAAATGTTGAAGAATCATTAATAATTATAATTTACAA
This sequence comes from Durio zibethinus, assembly GCF_047325235.1. Classification (NCBI taxonomy): domain Eukaryota; kingdom Viridiplantae; phylum Streptophyta; class Magnoliopsida; order Malvales; family Malvaceae; genus Durio; species Durio zibethinus. The sequence continues at coordinate 8,910,140 of NC_143185.1, forward strand.
AGAGTGTTATTTTATTATTTTTGAAGGAATATTAGAATAAATCTTAAATGAAAAGATTATCTTTGAATTCTACCTCTATGTTAGAGACTTTGAAGGTATTTCTTTAATTTGAAGATTTTCATAATATTCCTAAATAAAGGATTTTTTTAAAACTAATTTTATTTCTTACAAACAAATGGAATTACAATTAAATTTTAGATCAAAATCATTTTATCCAACACTGAAAATATCGTATGATTAATTGATACCAATTTATGGTCATTTTCGGGATGCTAATCCTTCCCTACGCACAACTAATTCCTAAACCTGATTCTGTTTTTGTAGACCAAAACTATATTTTTAATAAAGCTTTAAACCTGTTTTTTTATAGTTTTATTAAAAAGATAAACTTTTGAGTGACCAATTGTACCTTAAAAAAGATTGGTGACAACTCATCATATTTTTTTCCATAATTTTTAAAATTTTTACGTCTAACGATCAAATTTTCGAATTGATACATTACGACACATGTAAAAAGCTAGTAATTTTTATATACTACTAACAACAAATACAATTCAATAATAAATCTCCAAAATACCTCTTTCCCAACTTATTAGCATAGTACTTAGCTTAAAGAATCGTACCTTGTCCAAGGATTTTAAAAGAATGAAATAGCTAATATCCATTACAATGTCAAACAATACCTCTTATTACCAATTCACTTGGATTAGAAGATAATATATAAAGCACAATTTACACTAATTTTCGCAAAAAAACCCTAGAGGAGATTGCAAATGTATTTTATTATGGAATGAATGCCCTTAAAGTCTTTTTATTTTTTTTGAAAATGATGCCCTCAAAATCTCAAGACTGAATGGGTTGTATAATAAAGTAGCAAAAGGTCAAAGAAGTGGATAATGCACTCCAAATCTTAAAGCATATAAATAATAATAATAATAATAACAAGTGTTATTATGAATCCCAACTATTAGATTTAAAAAAAAATTTCATTCTTACCAAATATAGCATTAGAAAATGATGATGAGTAACAATTTATGAGAACATTTTACTTATAATTCTTTTTATTATAATACTATAATTATCTAAGTACAATAAAAAATTATATAAAAATCTACCACTTATGTGAGTTTGATATAAAATTTTGATAATCTCCACACAATTTTAAATTATGATTGATTGATTATACTATAATCATTATAGGTTATATGTTCCATAATTCACTAGCAACTATGTATATATATCAATTTAACGTGTTCATCGTAGCAGATTTCAGGAGTAGAAGCAGTCATAAACCCTTTAAACATGAGAAACCCAAATCACATGGTCGTATGTATGTTGCCATAAATCAAACTTCACGGTCATTTTGGAACCATTAGGACTATAATCTACAATGTTTCCTTTTAACAAATGGATGGTAATATTCCCGGGGAAAAATGGAGTGACCATGTCAAGCATACCCACCTTTGATTTTAAACTAACACATAAGGCAGTTGGCTGGGATTGCTCGCTTTAAAACCTTTAAGAAATGACAGTTGAAACTTAAGGTTATTTCATGTTTCTGGATATAACCAACAAATTGAAGTCCATTTATTCAAATAAAAATGAAAAAAAAGGAAATACTTTTTTTTATTCTTTTGTTAAAAAAGCATGTTGAAAGGTAATACACCTAGGCACAATAAGAAAGGGTAAGAAATGAATAAAAATCATCATTACATGTCTAACATAAATGAAGGAACAATTATTAGATGGTTAAAGATCATATCAATTCAATTTGACATTGGTTTGTTGAGAAAACATCAAATAACAAAAAGTAAAATGTGAAAAGAACTAGGCAAAAAAAAAAAAAAAGGCTCTAAGAATGAGTTAACTCACCTCTGATATCAATGGCTTAGCATGTTCTTCCCACTCAACAGCCCATCTTCACTACAAGAAAATGGCATATTAGTGGTAGTTTTGTAGTGGCTTTTCACTTACAAATGCTGCTAGCTTCTATATTTTTATAAAACTTAAGGCGTTTATTATAAAAAAACCATTAAATATTTAAATAGTGACATTGTTACTTATAAATGCCACATAAGACTTGATATCAGCGGTATTTCTCAACTAAAACGCCTTGAATAATCTTGCCTTAAAATTTTTAGTGAATACTAAAGGCATTTTTGATAGAAAATGCCTTGAATAATCTAGTTAAAAAATTGATAGAGAATTACTAAAGGCATGTTTCGACAGACAACACCTTCACTAATCCCCTCATAAAAAATTGTATGAGATTATTGAAGGCATTTTCTATAAGAAACGCCTTTAATAATTGGACCAAAAAATTCCACAGGCTTATTGAAGTCATTTGTGTTCAAAAGCACCTTCAATAAATATCATATAAAAAATTTTGGATTGTACGGATGTTAACCATAAGGTGGTAGGTTCGATCCCTCCCTTTAGCCTTTTTTGGGTTTTTGCAGAGATTATTTGTAATTGATTATTCTAGGCTTTTTCTTGGCAAAAACACCTTCACCAATTGCTTTAAAAAATTTTACGGAGAATATTAAAAGTATTTTTCATAGAGAAACGCCCTTAATAATCCATAGGAAAAATATAGAGCTAATTCTTGAAAGCATTTATGGCTGAACTTGCCTTTTATAATCCAATCAATAAATTTTTTTTTTTATTATTAAAGGCGGTTTTTGTCAAAAACGCCTTAACAATCCATAGACAAAAGTTGAAACGGATGCTTACAGGTATTTTTAGCTCAAAACACTTTTAAAATTTTAGATGATAAATTTGATTGGTCAGATTATTGATGCGATTATTTTCAAAAAAGCCTTCAATAACATTTTGTTAGGGATTATTCAAGGTGTTACCTATAAGAAAATGCCCTTAATAATTCATTCGATTAATTTTTAGTTGGTATTATTGAAAGCGATATTCTTTTAAAATGCCTTTAATAATTCTTACAAAAAAGTCGAAACGAATTCTTGAAGGCGTTTTTTGCCTTAAACGCCTTTAATATTTCACACAATAAATTTTTTAAGGATTATTAAAGGCAGTTTTGGTAAAAAAATGCCTTCAAAATTTTCTATTAGGGATGATTCAAGGCGTTTTCTTGCTAAAAACGCCTTCATTAATCCCATAAAAAAACATATTTGATATTGTATATGTCAAGTTAGTTGTAGGTTTATACCCAGAAAACATTTGGTTTAAATATGTGATACTACAAATTACATTTTGGAATTTACATAATGAACATTGTTGTATTTCAATAAATTGACCACACATCCGAAATTAAAACTGATAATGTTGCCATATTAATATACTTTTCTGAAATAATCGTACTTAATAATTTATTAAGTACACATAGTGTAATCAAATTAAGTATAACAATAATATTAAATCAATACCCCAATGTACAAACTTAAAGTTTCCATTCAACAAGGCATGTTAAAAACATTATAACAATTTGTTCCTTATATATTTACATTCAACCAACAATGTCTAACCTGAAGGTTTATCAACATTGATAAATGATAATACATAATCACACCATTCTTTATGGACTTCATCTAGTTCCTCTTCCGTAAAGCTTTCTTTACTTTCCCACTAAAAAAAATATCAGAAGTAAATGTTAATAAATGAGAACATAATGTACTTTTTTATTTTTTTGAAGATATAATGAGTTTATGAAATTTATACTAATCTTGAATGGTGTGGTCATAAAATCATATAACACTATCTCCCGTATAAAATGAAAGACATAATATCCACATTCAGTATTTTCGGGTTGACAAGGTACTTGAAAATTAAATTAAGTGGGTTTAGGAAATATTTATTTACACAAACTTATTATAAAAGAATATATTTCACATTTACCGGTAATGACACCCATTTCAATTTCTTTATCTTCTTATCGAATGCAGATATTTTCCTAAATTAAAAAGGAAAAAAATTACTTAATACATAAATTAAATTACTTATGAAAAAACAAAAGATATATAATATAATAAAGTGTAATACCTCTTTATAAAAGTTTGATTATCTGGGTTAGGCATTGCCATTGGATTAAATGAATTAAGTAAGTATGGCGTTAAGGATTTGGTGTCAATCACAATAAGCACCCAATGACGACTGCAAAATATTAACAATGATATACTCAGATTACACATCATATCAGATTTGGGTAAGGTTGGAATATAACTTACTACGCATTATACGGAAGCAAATAATAATCAGCCAATCTTTTCATGCATTGGATCACATGATTAGCACGATAAACGACTGTGCCACTCTACTTACTAATGAAGTTGACGTCAATAAATCTAAATTTATTGGTCAACTATCTTCCCTTGAGCTCTCTATATAAGAAGCTGCATGGTAACAATCAACACTGCTAGTTAGTATTACACCCTAATATAGATTACTACATATTGAATGTGCATATTTGTATTTATAAGCTAACATCATATAAGCAATGATATCAATAGCAGATAATTCATCCAGTTTACAAAATTCTTTAACCTCCTCCATACCAATGAAAGAAAATAATGGTTTATCAAATAACCCTTCCTCAGACTCAATGGTTATGAAGTTTCCTCCGGATAAATGCTCCAACAAATATTTGGATAACTTATCCATGAAAGCCTGAGCAAAGGTCATATTGTTAGTTCATCCTGCTACAATATTTAATGAAATATAAGTATTACAACCAAATTAATCAATATAATAAACAAATTAATATTAAAATTATAAACAATATGATACTTTTTGGGTGGTAGCAGATGATGGGTTTGCTTTTTTACTTGCAACAAAAGCTTTTCCTACAGGGACGATGCTATCAGACTGGCCTACTAGCATGTTATGCTATATTGTTGCCAACATGAACTCCAAAGGAGCGAGTCTTTGCTATTGCTCATTAAGGCATTACTCATGGTCATCAATTTGTTGCTGTTGTTGTTCAATGATTACTTCATATTGTGCATTTTTCATTCGCGGGGTTTTTTATTGATTACTAAAAAACTTTGATGGCAAGACAAATTTACTAACCCCATGAACTTGACCAGGCCTTTCTTTAACGCCTAATGCTACAGACAAGAGATCTTCGCCATGCTTGGTTGCCAGTTCACTAGATTTGACTTTAGTAGCATAATCATCCTAAAAGACAATAATAAGATAGGCTGTAATAACAAATCTATACAAACTAGTATACACTAATGCATACAACCACAATGCCAATTATACATTGTATTAAAAAAATAGTTATACATACAATCTTTTTTGCCATTTCTTTGGTTGTTTCATTTGTAAAGGATCCATCCTTCTGTAGATATCCTTGTTTTCAGATATCCTATTTGAAAACTTCTGTGCCAGAGCTCGCTGATTCCTATTAAGTTATCATAATAAAAGAATCAGAATGTATGAAATGAATGTTCATAAATATTCATTAATGAGTATAAAATAAGTGTATGAATACATACAAGCTCATACTTCACATTTGCTTATCCCTTTCTTGCTGTTCGATGGTGATATTATTGTTTGGCCCGAATGTCCCATTAGTGTTCTTTTATTTTTTACAAAAGAAAGAAATTACATCAATCAAATATGAAGATCGAAGGCTATATTGCATAAAGACTTATAAACAATTTTTTTGGTAATGGGTTTGCGTATTGAAAAATCTTCTAAAAGTCGATATTGAACAAAATTTTTCCAATTTTCAACACTTATCACATCTGTATATGCCACAGGTGTAACAGCCAATACATCACCTTCACCAGTCAGTGATAAAGTATATTGAATTGTCGATCTGCTTTTATAGTCTCTGAATACTTTCCCAGCAAATTGTAACACAATATTTTTATAATCAATTGGGACGTCAAACCATTCCTAAATAAGTTAACACAATTAGTATGAACACATTGAATTTCAATTAAATGATCATTCAACAAATTTTACGAAATAGTTGAATAAACGTACCACAACTGACTGCCATATATCATCCTTTAGATCATCAGGAACTCATCGTCAATCGGTGTACATAATTAAAATCCTATGACGGACGATAGCTCCAATATGAATAGCTATCTTGGCAACTCCTTCAGATACATGCTGCCCACTTTGATTGAAGTCAACATGAATTTTTGTGTCATTTACTTTAATTTGTTTATTTGAGCCCCTTTCCCTTTTTTTTTGGCCTACATATGTTTCTTGTGCATGTTTATTAGAAAGAGAATAATGTTGTTTGGAGTCCATAATACCTACAATCTTGATCATAATTATACAAATTATACAATATGACTGTCTAAATTTAATATGGTACATAATTAAATACAACCAATACCATACTACGTATAGAAACACCATTCAGCACACCAATCAACAATGTGCTCAGACACACCCTTCAACAAACCACTCAAAAACACCATTCGACAAACCATTCAGCATATGATTCAGTCTCCCAATATCATACAAAACCATTTAGCAAAATAATATCAGACAACAAGCTTCAGCAAACCTTAAACATATGATTCAGCCCCTAATATCATACAATACCATTTGGGAAAACAATAACAGACAACAAGGTTCAGAAAATCATTCAGCATACAATTCAAACCCCTAATATCATACAATACCATTCAGCAAAATAATATTAGACAACAAGGTTCAGCAATCTACAATATTTAAGGCGTACTACATAGAAACAACATACATGCAAAGAAAGGTGTTTAGATGACTATGCTTACGGTGAAGTTAATGAAAATATATAAACGCATATGTAAATATTAAGGAACCGAAAAAAAAATCTCTATCGAATATTATAAATAATACAATAAACTAAAAAAAACTTATCGATAAAAAAAGAGGTGTGCACTATTGATTTGTTAAAAGTTGGTGGCGATGATAAGGATAAAGAAACCAATAGTCTAATAGAAATTGTTTAAGGGTTTGGTTTGGTTGAATAACACAACTTTTAATCATTAAAGGCGTTTTCTGGAAACAACGCCTCCAATAATTACCTTAAAATTTTATTGAAGATTATTAAAGGTATTTTTTACAAAAAGACGCCTTTAGTAATCCAAAAAATAATTTTTCAATGAAATTATTAAAGGCGTTTATCTTTAAAAAATGCCTTTGATAGTTCGTCAAACTTATTGAAGGTGTTTTGAGTAGAAAAACACCTTCACTGATAACCTAGTGATAAGGATGGAGAGAATTATTGATGTCATATTATGTAGAAAACACCTTCAATAATATGGACTTCAAAACTTTATAACAAATTATTGAAGGCATTTTATAATAAAAGTTACCTTTAATAATCTCAAAAATTTTTTAAAAGAAATTATTGAAGGCGGTTGTTATATATAAACGCATTCACTAATTATCTAAAAAACTTAAAAGGAATTATTAAAGGCATTTTTTTTAATATATGCTTTCAATAACTGTGTTAAAATTTGTGTAGCTGTATATTGAAGGTGTTTTATAGTAGAAGACGCCTTTAATAATCCTAACAAATTTTGGAAGAAAATTATTGAAGGTATTTATTATTAATAAACACATTCAATATTTATGTAAAAAATTTAAAACAAATTATTAAAGGCATTTGTCAATAAAAGATGCCTTTAATAATCTTAAAATTTTTTAGAGAAAAAATACTAAAGGTGTTTGTTGAAATTATTGAAGGTGTTTATTATTAATAAACACATTCAATATTTATGTAGAAAATTTAAAAAGAATTATTGAAGATATTTGTCAGTAGAAAACGCCTTTAATAATCCTAAAATTTTTTAGAGGAAAATTATTAAAGGTATTTGTTATTAACAAACACCTTTAGTAATTATGTACTAAGCTTAAAATGAATTATTAAAGGCGTTTTTCTGAAATAAACTCATTCTATAACTATAGTGGTATATTGAATGTGTTTTCTAGTAGAAGATGCCTTTAATAATCCCAAAATTTTTAAAAAGAAATTATTGAAGGTAGTTGTTATAAAAAATGCCTTTAATAATTATGTAAATTATGAAATGTATTCAATAAAGGTATTTTCTAGAATAAACACCTTCACTAACCGTAAAAAAATTTAAGTTCTCGATTATTGAAGGCATTTTTCACTGAAAGACGCCATTAATAATACCAATAATTTTAATTGAAAATTATTCAATGCGTTTGTACATAAAATAAAATAAAAGCATTTAGTAAAGGTGATTTTCTACAATAAACGCCTTTACTATCCGTCTTAAAATTTGAGTAGTGAAATATTGAAGGTGTTTTGCATTAGAAGACGCCTTTAATAAATTGCTTCAAAAAATAAAACGAATTAGTCAAGGTAATTTTCTAGAATAAAGACCTTCAATAACCTTTTAAAATTTAAGTTGTGTAATATTAAAGGTGTTTTCAACATAAGATGCCTTTAATAATCCCAAACAATTTTTAAAAGAAAATTATTGAAGGTATTTTTTTTGTAGAAAACCATCTTCACTGATATTGTAAGATAAAAATAAAAGAGTTATTGAAGGTATTTTATGTAAAAAATACCTTCAATAAATACGTAAAAAATTTAAATGAAATTAACGAAGGTATTTTTGTGGCGTAAACGCCTTTAATAATCCCAAATAATTCTACTACGACTCTGTTGAAGGTGCCTATAATATATTTAAAAAATATTTATAAGGGAATTATTGTAGGCATTTTTCTTAGTAAGCACCTTCCATAATCTGGTCTAATAAAAATCTTCCTAAACTTAGCACATCCAATCACCAACTTCAAGCTTTATCTTTATTATTATACTATTTCTCTTTCCAAACCAAGTATAATTTACTTTCCTTTTTCTTCAGCTTTTAGTATTTGAACATTGTCATGTAGAACCCTATTTCGACTATTTATTACTTATTTACTTTAGCTTTTACTTCATTCGACTATTCATTTAGCTTTTGCAATTCGTGATTTTCTTTTTGGTGTAAACAATTTTCTCCAAAACTCACATTATTTCACCTTATTTCAACCCCAACTACAAATACTTTTGGGTACTGTCTATGTTAGCAGTAGAGTTTTAACATTCATAATATCTAATAGCTGATAAATTACTTCACAATAAAGAGTTCTTGTTTTGTGTAAGTACTAGTCTTGTTATTATCTTTTGTTTAAAACATAGTAAACTTAAGTATTTTACATGTTCGTTTTCATATAAATTATTTATATACATTTGGTTTGATAATGTAGCAAGTACTAAATGGATAAGAATTAGATGCAAAAGTCAAGATTAAGTCAATAGTACGGAGATGGTGTGGAAAATTTTCTTAATTTTGCATTTGAGAATACAAGTGAAGATAATATGATATTATACCCATGTGTGAAGTGTGCTAATATTGAATGGCAAATGCGTCAAGTTGTTTTTAAACATTTAATTTGTATTGGATTTTTTTTAAGATATGTTAATTGGTATTTTCATGGAGAGTCTGTACCATTAAGTTCTTCCACTAGAGTTTCTTCAACTTCAAGGGCTTCCCAACACCAACATGATCCTTTTATAGCATATAACATTAAACCCATATTGTGAGATGCTTTTGACATTCATAACCAATATTTTCATAATCTTTCTCCCTAAAATGAAGGATTTAATCAGTCCAATGTTGAAATGAATGAATTTGGTGAACCCGGGATAGGTGTATGTGACCAATAACCTAGAAGATAAGCATTAAAGTTTTATAAGTTGCTTGAGGATATGAATAAAAAACTTTTTAAAAGATCGAAGCATTCAAAGTTATCTTTCTGTGTTTGTCTTTTTCACTTGAAATGCTTATGTGGATGGACAAAAAACTCTCTAATTTTATTATTAAAGTTTATGAAAGAAATATTTCCTTTTGTAAAAATTCTTGAATCTTGTAGAGAATTAAAAAAGATGATCAAGGATTTAGGTCTCAAATATGAGAAAATTCATAGTTGTCCCAATGGTTGCATGTTGTATTGGGGGGATAGAAAAAATCAAGAATCTTGTCATTTATGTGGTATTTCTCGTTGGGTGGATAAAAACTCCAATGAAAGGTTAAATGAGGATGGCGATGAGGTATGTGTAAAAAAAAGCCTGTTAAGGTTTTATGCTATTTTCCATTAATATCAAGACTTTAACGACTCTTCATATCTTCCAAAATTATAAATTTAATGAAGTGGTATCATAAGAAGTGAATGGATGATGGATCATTAAAGTATGCTGTAGATTTTTTGGCATAAAAATCATTTCATTCTAGGTTTCTAGACTTTGCATCTGATCCTCGAAATGTTATCCTTGGACTAACATCTGATGGATTCAACCCGTTCAAAATAATTAGTACTTCTTATAGTACTTGGTCAGTTGTATTGATTCCTTATAATTTTTCACCATGGATTGCTATGAAGTAATAGTCATTTATATTATCTATGATAATTCTTAGGGAAAAAGGTTCGGGTAATGATATAGACATCTACTTACAACCTCTTATTAAAAAGTTAAAGTAATTATAGGAAAGAGTTGAGACCTATGATGCATCAAAAGAATAGAACTTCAATATGCGTGCTGCTTTATTATGGATTATCAATGATTTTCTTGCTTATGCGAATTTATCTAGTTTGAGTACAAAAGGTCGTTATGCTTGTTCATGTTGTGATGCACAAACATGTTTGACGTGGTTACCTAATGGTAAAAAGTTCTGCTATATGGGAAATCATCGATGGTTAGATGATAATCATCGATTTAGATTCCAAAACATCTTTATGATGGAACTGAAGAGTTGAGGAGATCACCTTTACCCATTAGTGGGTCTAATATCTTGTCAAAGTTAAAAGATATCAATTTCACTTATGAAAAAATGACTCTATCAAGGAATGAGTGAGGAACATCTTTGAAGGTGTCTGGCCTCATATTACGCAATTGGTGATACTCATACTGAAGTTAGTGATCTTGATTTTCAAAGTGATTAAGAGGACAATGAAGCAGATGACTCCAATGAGTTTGAGTTATGGAAAAAAAGTATCTTTTTTGAGTTGCCTTATTGGGAATATAATTTATGATGTCATAACCTTGATTTGATGCACATAGAGAAAAATGTTTGAGAAAATCTTATTGGGATAATTCTCAATATGAATAGAAGATCCAAGGATGACTTAAAGAGTCGACTTGACGTAGTTGATATGGGGATTAACCCTGACCTTTATCTAAAGTTGCTTCCTAATGGTAAATATCGATTGTCTATTACTTGTTTTGAGATTTCTAAAGCTGAAAAAGATGTGTTTTGCAAGGTTTTGAAAAATGTCAAAGTTTCGAATCGCTATGCATTAAATATATCGAGATATGTGAATCTAAAAGAATGAAAACTTTCTTCATTAAAGTCACATGATTATCACATTTTTATGTAAGACTTACTTCCAATCGCTTTACATTCATCAATGTCAAAGCAATTCACTTCTGTGGTAATTGAATTGAGTAACATATTTAATCTCTATGTAAAAAATGTATGAATATGGAAGAGCTTGACAAACTTTAAGATCGAGCTGCGATTACTTTATGCTATTTAGAGAAGATCTTCCTTCCAAACTTCTTCACTATTATGATGCATTTGGTTATCCACTTTCCATATAAAGTAAAAGTCAGTGGGCTAATTTATTATCAATGGATGTATCCTATTGAAAGGTATTATTTGTTAATAGATTGATTACATTTTTATTGATGATCAAGCCACTCTACTTAAAATAACATATAACTAATGTTTTATGCTATAGGTTTTTGGGGAGGTTAAAATCTTATTATCGTAACAAATGCTATCCAGAAGGTTCTATTGTTGGAGGATATTTAGCAAAAGAGTGTATGACATTTTGTTCTCGTTATTTGGAAGATGTTGAAATGAGATTTAATAGACCATCAAGAAATGTTGATATGCAGTAGACAGACTCTGCCTACAATTATCTTTTTGAAAGTTTTGGACAACTAATAGGCAAAGCTGAATTGATGGAGTTAGATGATAAATCTTGGGCACAAGCACATCGATATGTTCTTTTTCATCATGACTCAATTGAATCATTTTGTACGTAAGTCTTTTAGCAAGGAAATTATTCATTACATTAAGCATAATTTTTTTTTATTGTTAATTCTTTATCATGATGCTTTATAATGAGTATAGAAATAATTTAAGAGATCCTACATATTATCAATGATCAAACTCTTGAGAGCTTGATAAGTTGTTCGCTGACAACTTTCATGTATAGTTATGAGCAATTGTAAGTAATGTCATACTTCTTATTATGAGAAATCTACATAGAATGCTTACGGTATAACTAACATTAATAACATATATATATATTTATTCCACTTTTATAGTTTTGGAGTGGAAGGCTTGTTAGTGAAGAGGTAAAGTGTCTTTCACACGGTCTGAACCGAATTGTGAAATGATACAAAGGTTTCATCATCAATGGATTTAGATTTCACACTAAATCCCATGAGAGATTTAGAAGTACACAAAATTTAAGAGTTGTTGTGACTTCATCAACTACTAGCTATGCTAGTGTTAGGGACACAAACCCTTTAGAAGAAAATGTTAACTATTATGGCATGATTAATGATATCATTGAGTTGGATTATTATGGCATGTGGAAAGTTGTCTTATTTTGAGGTGTGATTGGGCTTATGTGAATAGTGTGAGGGGTATTAAGAAAGATTAGTATGGATTTACACTTGTGAATTTTTCTCGATTAATTCACACTGGACAACAACTCATCGATGAACCTTATGTTTTTGCATCTCAAGTCAAACAAGTATTTTACTCTAAAGATCGCAAAGAATTGGATTGGTTTGTTGTTATTTGAAACACACCTAGAGACTTATTTGATATGGGGTTAGATACCAGAGATGATGTTGAACATGGAACTGAATGTTATCCTTTTGCTAAATAAAACTTGGATGAAAATATCTCTAGTACCTATGCTCAGTGGGTTCGCAAAGATGTTACTGAAGACATTTATGAACCATGAAATTTGAGTGTTTAAGACATAATGTAGTAAATGATTGTATGTAATTAATGTTACATTCGCTATTATATAATTATTGTATTCTAAATCATACATTATCTTTTGATTTAATTAAATTGATATGTTCTTTATATATCGTAGGTTTTGATTTCTTAACTTCTCAATGTCTTTATATATGTTCTAAACTAATATCTTTTCTATATTCATTTTTATGATGTAGGTAAGCTACAATGCGGAAGAGTAGGTTGAAAGGAAAACATATCAGAGATATTAGTTCAGAACCATTTATGGCACCTGTAGATATTGGTTATGGTTGAATCTTTTAGAGGGAAATGAACATGTTGTTAGATCTAACTCTATCATTTTTAACCCTTCAACTGATATTGGATCTGGCAATACGAAAGGTCTAGGTTTAGATAGTATCCTATCAATTGATTATGCTTTAAATTTGAATGCAGGTATGATATACCCCAATTTTAGAATTTGAGTATAATGATAAAAGTATTACGATTTTACAAATTTATTTTTTATTTGTTACAGTTGATAACAATGATCAATGGAGGACCAGAGGCTGGACAACTTTGAAGGAATTGTTTGCACTACCTCCTAACGAGTGTATTATAGTGTCTACAAACTTTGATAGGCAACCAATTGATGAAGAGGCTCAACTGTTGGCTGGATTTCTAGGCATGCTAGCCCGTAATGGAATGAAATTGCCTATTCATTATGAAATATGGCATAAAGTTCTAGAAAAAGTTAAGGCCAATGCTTTAAACTTTATTGAGGTATTAATATAATTAATTAGATATAAAACATTTTTTATTTTACATTTTTTTTACTTATTCAAACTTATGTCATTGTATTATTACAGTCAAGATTTGTACTTGGAATACCAACTTCATTTGTGCTTAAGTCATTGGGAAAGAAATGGAAAGATTATAAGCATAGTTTGAAGAATAAGTATTTTGATCGAAATACTACTGTAGAGGCGATGATGGAAAATCTACCCCGTAATGTGATTAGGTGGCAATATGAACAATTAGTTAGATTTTGGTTCTCTAGAAAAAAGAGAGGTACTAGTTTATAACTTTGTATAGTAGAATGAAATGATGAAAGTGTTTTATGCTTTAAGTTGGTAATATTTGTATTTCTATCATATACACAATTATTTTTTATGATAGGAAAGAGAACAGATTGGGATTGGTAGCAGAAAGCAACAAAAATATAGCTACACAAGTGGATCAAAAAGTTTTACAAGAAAGTAAAAAGATATAGTAAGCTTATGATAATAAACTTATTCCAATGAATGAGCTTTTTCTACTGTTAAAAGATAAATATGCAAATTAACAGTTATTGTTCTATTTTAATAGTTTTGATAGTTTCAATACATGATATTAAACTTATCAAAAGTTTTGAACTTAGTTGACACGGATGATATGTATGAAAAAAATTATTGTTTACGTATATTTAGGTAAAAATACAAATTTGTTGTTATTGTTGTATTTTAACAGTTTGGATAGCTTCAATACTTGATATTAAACTTGTCAGATTGATTGAACTTGGTTTCTACAGTTGATATAGGAGAAAAAGTCATCGTTTATGTCTATTTGGGACTATTTTTGCATATAAAAGGCAAATATACAAATTAAACTTTTGGATGGCTTTCAACATATTGAATGGCTTCAATCCACGATATTAAACAGGGAGAAAACAATTGAATTTAGTTTTCATGATCGATATGTGTGAAAGTCCAAAATGCTTTTATTGTTTGTATTATATGTAAACCTAAACCCAAATTACCCTTGAAACCTAAATCCTCCAAGAATTTCAAAACTATCCTAAAGTTTTAAGGAGTTGTATGAAAACCGTTTGTGAAGTAATGTGTTCCCAAATGCTACCTAAAAGATGGTGTATTTAGAAAATTTTATTTCATTAAGATTTTTCATATAATTTCTTAATCAAAACAATAATAAGATAAGATAAAAGAATAAAAATAAAAATGAGATCTTAAATATAAATAGTTACACCCAAACTCTAACTAAAGGTTAAAGAATATAGATGGTCTCTTTATATTTAAAGACATGATCCTAAAGTCGCATCTTATCATCACTTATGACACATTTGCATATATTCATTTTTAGATCAATGTTTGAACTCATTACACATACATAGATATTTTAATTATCGATGTTTATGGTTAATTATAGCATCCTTCATTTTTTTTGCATAAAAAGTTGGATTTTAAAAGAATAAAATAAAAATGACATTTCGAGAAAAATAATTTTTGGTACTCTGTTTAGATGTTGGAAAGTTACCAATAATTATCATTTGCAAAAAATGATATTTTTATTTTTAAAAGGATGATGTGGTAAATTTTAGATAGAAAGGATTATCTTTGAATTCTGCCTATATTTTAGTGAATTTTAATGTGTTTCTTTGATCTAAAGATTTTCAAAATATTCCTAAATAAATATTTTTAATTGATTTTCTTTCTTCAAAATTAAGGGAATTTTTATTAAATCATAAATAAAAAAATCATTTTTATCCTAAACTATAGATAACGCATGATTAATTGATACTAATTTTTATAGGTGTTGTAAGAATACTAATCCTTTTTCGCACGTAACTAACTCCCAAACCCAATCTTATTTTTATAAACCAAAATTGTCTTTTTAATAAACTTTAAACTCGTTTTACTATTTTATTAAAAAAATAAAATTTTTAAGTAGTCAATCACACTAAAAAAAAAAAGATTAATGACGACTCGCTATCTTTTTTATTTTAAAAAATGTTTACATCTAGTAATTGAGTTTTTGGATCGATACGTTATGATAAGCATCTATAAATATTCTTTTGGATTTCATTTAGGTCTAGCGCAACCCATTTATTTGATTTCTATAGTTTGTCTTTTTATATTTTTTATTACTTACTTCTTTGCAAATTCATAATGTTTTCATAAATATTTATTTTTAAAATTTAAATATTTTTTAATCATATCAAACTATTTGAGAATTTAAATTTCTAAATTAAATCTTATCAAAATATTAGAAGATTTAATAATTTTTATAAAGAAAATTAAAAATTCCACCAAACTATTGGTGGATATACCTCAAATTAAATCTTATCATACTATTGAAGGATTTGATGATTTTTATAAAAAATAAAATAAAAATTTCAATTCTACCAAACTATTGAAAATTTTAAATATCAAAATTTAATCTTACCAAACAATTGGAAGATTTAATGATTTTTTTAAACAAATTCATAAATAAATTTTTGAATAAAAATCCTACCAAACTATTGGAGGATGTGCCTCGAAATAAAATCTTATGAACCTATTAGAAGATTTTATTGATTTTAAAAATAATTAATTATTTGGAAATATTAATGAACCTGATGAAGGAGCTTTTTCAAAGTGGAACACTAGTCTCCATGAATACTCTTGAGGTGAAAAAATTTTCTTAATTTACTACTAAATTATTGGAGTAATTTTAAAATTAATTTTTAGTATTAAATTTAGTAAGTAAAAGTACAAATATATTTTAAGGTATGGATAACACAAAATCAACTAATATCATTTTTTGAAGAGCATTGTAAAGGTGTTATAATCTTCCTCACGCGTAACCATACTCCCAGACCTAGTCTTGGTTTCATAGGCTATAATCAACCATTTAAAGATGCCAAGTCAAGTTTGGGACATCTCTTTAAAAAGGGATAGGTTCAATTAGGTGGCTAATCACATCTAAACAAAAAATATTTTAGTGACTTCTAAAATTGTATCTAGCAATAGGTTCACAGATTTATTTGTTATGAGGTTTGATGATTCCATTTGGGATATGCCAAGATTTAAGTCAGTAAATGAATTTGTGTTATTTAAGCCTAACTTAATAAATTCTAAATTTTTCTTTATAGATTTTTATTTTCAAGTGCTTAATACTCTATCATTTATATACATATACATAATATGAGTTCTACACCTGCACTCTATCCCTTAGAAATAAGTAACATACATATGCTTTCGTGAGATTTCATGTCTTCACATGGGCTAACAAAATACTCCCATTGAAATTGAACCATTTTTGCTAGTAGCCTATGATGGGTTAAGATTGGGTATCTTACTAGTCTATCATGGATAATGATATAAGGAACAATTTAGGAACCTTTAAATTGTAAATCCAAATCACTCATATATTAAACCCTAGGAGACCTTATCTGTAAGTAGAGATATGTCATTCCCTTTGTAGAAATAACCCAAAATTATGTTGCATGCCTTTTTGTATATACTTATATTATGCATTAACTTGTTTTATTTTTTTATTGTCTAAATCATGTTCACATCAATAGAATTACAATTATTATTTTATTTATTTATTTATTTATTTATTTTACATTCATTTCATGCTTCTTACTCATTTATAGATCATCATCATTCATGTAATGCATTCATCATATAATATAGAAGTCTTTTACATTATCTGAGGCAGCAATTTAGAATACATGGAAGATCAATTAAAAGCTTTGATCTAGGCGTTAGAACTCAACCAAGAAGAATAAAGACATGACCTATGATAAGTAAAAATGCAAATTACCAACTTGATGGAAATGGTTGAAAATCTTAAAATGGGCTATTCTTAAGAGTCATTATCACTTCCAATTCGTTTATGCGTTAAGTAACCTCTGTATTAAGATTAAAAAGTCTCTCATAGATTATTTCATTTATGATTGTACAAGTCATACTAGTGTATCTGATGCTTAAGAAAAGACCAAGTTAGAAAAAAAAAAGCAAAAAAAATAAGGTTTTCTCTATATATTAGTTTATACCCAAATCCTTATCCCTATAAGATTACTCATCAACAACCTTTTTTAGCATCCCAAACAAAACCTACTTCTATTCAACCCCTACAGATTGGCCCAAAACCCATACTATTTCTTAACTATGAACAACATTTTCCAAAATCTTAGTGCTTATCAGCCCAACCAGCAACCAAGTTTCCTAATGAACCTTGAGATATACTCTTAATTCTACTCCAATACACACACCTATAAGTTAAACAATTATTCAACCTAAAAAATCATCTAGTGAAAAAAAAGAGAGAGCCATTATTGACCTAATCCATATAACTTACACTAAGCTATTTCCACAACCCTTTAAAAACCATTTAATCACAGTAGTTGCTCTAGAGCCACTAAAACTTCATTATAACAAATGATATGATATGGATGCTCGAACTGATTATCATTCTAGGAATATGGGCCATTCAACTAAAAATTGGCTTATTTTCAAACATAAAGTGTAGGGTTTAATTAAAGCTGACATGTTGAGTTTTGAGAATGAAAGAGTCTAAGATTGCTAAGAGTTCATCACATAATCATAATCGTTGAATAACTTATCGATGGTAGTACCATGATCTTGAAGCTGAAATATAGGACCAGATTATTGATTATAGAATTGCTAAAGAAGGTTATTTAGATATTCTTGTCAAAACAGTTATCAATTTTTGTTAAAGTTTTTTCATATAATGTGATAGCATTAAATACATGCATCAATTTATTCACATAAAAACTTTTTTCTTTTTGTATAAATTTGTAGTCTTAGTTCTTAATTATGGTAATAAAGGTTCAAAAGCCTGATCATTAAAGGTTTCAAGGCAATCTACTTGCCATTTGTGTAACACCCATAGAACCAGAATAATATAGTCAAATTGAGAATGTTAAAAAGGCTTAAGATGAAATAAGATGAGATTTGGCTTAGATAATGGAAATGCTGAAATTTTTGGATAAAAGGAAAAAGGTGGAAGAAGCTCACATTCTAAGCATTGAAGAACCCTTACACCTTTTCAGGTTTGGTCCATATCAAGGCCAAAGATCCCAAGGGGTACAATCATAATAAGCACCACTTTTTATGGCATACTCTTATCTTGAAATACCTTCAACATTTGCATAAAGATAGTTCTAAGGGTATAATGCTCATGTTTTGGGTGAAGAGAAATTAGATCCAATCTAAGTTATTGATGATCCTGAATAGCCATAAAAGTTGAAAAAAAGTTCATTTAAAGTAATAGAATATTCATGTTCCCAAAAGAATATGGATCTCATAGAAGAGAGGCTTTCAACTATCAAAAGAATATTTTTTTTATGGATTTATGGATGCAACAGAACTTTGTTTGGTGCCAGATATGGTTATTCCACTTAAGTTCAAGGTTATAGAATTTAAAAGGTATGATGGGACTAAATGTTTGCTAACTCATGTCACTATGTATTGCCAAAAGATGGCTACTCATATACATGATGACAAGCTCTTGACTTATGTATTCCAAAACAATCTTACAAGGTCTACTTGTAAGTGATATGTTCAGTTGGATAGAACTCACATCACTTTGTGGAAAGAACTAATTAGGGCATTTGTTACCCAATATAAATACATCATAAAGTTGGCCTAGATCGATTGTCTTTTAAAAGCATAGAGAATAAAGATGTTAAAAGCTTTAAGGAATATGCCCAGAGATAGAAAGACATCACTGCTCAAGTTCAACCATCTCTAACAGAAAAAAAACTACAATTTTGCTTAACAACACTCTTAAAGCTCCATACTATGAAACAATGATAAAAAATGCAACTAAAAATTTTGCCAACAAGTTTATATTTGGGGACATAATAAAGATTTCCATTAAAAGTGGAAAGCTTAAAAGTGATGATACAGCTATTGTAAAGAAAATTAGTACATCAAGAGGGAAAAAATGCTCAAGCCATGATTTACAAAAAGAAATAGGTTGGAGGCTTTATCCCATGCCATTCTTATTTTATGTACAAGCTTTTACTACCATACCATAAATATCCATACCCATAATCCTTATCTTCATCAACTAGTCCAATAGTTAGGTTTTCATATAAGTCCTTATCCCGAATTTCTTTCTTAATTAATGAGTCATCAAAAAAGTTTAAAAAACAATCATGAAAAAATCCAATTCCAATTCCTAATCTTTTGCCTCTACTAGTAAAGCACCGATACCTTACCTTTGTACCTTTGAAAACAACTCCAAATCCATCAGCGAAAAGTTATGATCCAAGTAGTGAATATGATTATTATATAAGGGTAATTAGACACTCAATTGAGAGATACAGGCAATTGAAAGAGAAAATTAAAGTCTCATCAATAGTGGAACCTTAACCCAAGAGCTTTTTGAATAGTGAAAAATTATTTTAGTATAGGTTGATTTTTCTTAATGTATTGATCATGGGATAATTTTATAAGTTTGTAATAAGTTTTTAATTCTTCAATTTGATTGTTTGAATTATTGCATAACTAATTTTCCAAATGCATATGAAAATTTTCAAGAAATTTAATAATTAATGTTGAGAATGAGCATCTTAAGCTACTCACTAAACATTTCATGATTCATTTAAAACCTTGAGAATCCCTAAGGATAAAAGTTTCACAAACCTTACCCTCACGTGACTATGATGAACTTAAAAGGTTATTAATCTTCATTTGGTCTATAAGCAATAAGATGGTTGATTAATTTGCAAATTTGTTAATATATATGGTACTTTTCTAAGCTTTCTAGATTTTGGTGATTTAATAAATGTGAAGGCTATTTCAAACATTTCACCACCTAGATTCCTCCACAAATCCCAAATTCTCACAAAGCCATCTTTTCTCAATCTGTTCAATGTCTTGATTTGTGCAACATTCTTCTATCTTTCTAGCCCTTTAGCAAGTGGTCTTTCACCCTCATCTAAAGGCAAATTTATTGAAAAACTAAATTAATTAATGTTCTAAATGTTCTTTTAATCATTCTAACTGATGAACATCTGAATGGATTATGAAAAAGAAGATTATTACATTAGGTATCACTTGAGTAGTAAGTTAAAAAAATGCATTTGAGTATGAGTTGCAAAAAAAAAAGTGAAAAAACAAAAAAGAGAGAAGTTGATTGTAACTTGATGCTTTGGAAGTATTCAAATGATTATAAAGAAAACCTTTTCCTAAAAATCATTCTTTAATGAAAATTTCCACATTTTAATGATAAATGGGCATCTTTCATTTTCCATTTAACAAAAAGAAAATTTGTCCATTTGTTATCCTTTTAAGCCAATTGAATTTTCTTTTCTAAATAAACCATAACCAAGGATCACTATATATATTGAAGGGCAAGTATGGCATAGGATAGGAATACCAAGAATTAAAGGGCAATTTTGAAATAGAAAGAGTTCCTAAAATTTTAAACTTAGTGTATCAAAGGTAAAAGTATGCAAAAAAAAAAGAAAAAAGAAAATGGAAAAGAAAAAGAAGAATATGATGAAAAAGCATGTTTTGAGGGAAAATGTCTTTATAAAAAAATGATCTTTAGTTCAATTACCTTTAAACACGTATTTTGGGCCTGTCTATTCCTTCTTTCAAAACCTCAAACCTTGACTTAGGTTACATTTTTGAAAAGTCTATTTTGATCAAAAGTGGGTATTTAAATTGGAGAACTTTCTTTTAGAAAAATCATCAATTTGGTTTTAAATGAACTTTGAGTACCTAAATGCATTGTGGAATGATCAAACAAAAAAGAAAAAGAAAAAAAGAGAAAAAGAAAAATTAAGCTCTATGATGAAAACTCGTAAAGGCAGTCTAAAGTAAGATTGAAGTTTTGAAAGCACTTATGACTTTCCATACATCAAGGATGAGACAAGAAGCACTAAAAGGAAAACATTTTGAATATATAAAGGGATCTTTAAGATGTTTTAAAATCCCAAAGAGATTAATCTCACTATAAAGATTTTCTTTAAAATTTGAGCCTTGTTATTCTTTATACCTAAAAGTTTGAACCTATTATTGTTGGTCTTAACATTTATTAAAATACCACATACTAAGAACTTAAAAGAATGCAAAAATAAATTGGACTTTAAAAGACAATTTTCATTTATAAGCCTAGATGAAGACATTAATATTCTTTTTTTCATTCAGTGGCCAAATCCCATTTTATAATTATGATCATGATGTGCCAAACCATTTGTCCTTTTGGAAAGACTAAGTTGTGATCCATCACATTCATTTTAGGTAGTAATCATTAGTTCACAAGAGATATGATCTCATGTTTTGAAACAAAAATGAAATTTTGATGCATTTTCATCTTAATCATGGAAAATAAATTATGCAGGGTAATTTTTTATTGTCATTCAATAAGTTTGAGATAAGATTATAAACATTTTATAGAAATGAAGTTCTAACAACCTTTTTGGGGCAATTACTCTTGCATTCTTTTGTGAGTTTTGAAAAAAAATTCAAATTTGAATTGTTACATTATGATAAATAGAAGAAAGATGATTTTGAAACCAATATAAAAAGAGTGACTTTTCTAGGTCAAGTAGAATCATTGTATTCAATATTGCATTTGCACTGTTATTCATGCATTTATATTATATGATGAGTATATAGATGATTATTTTGAACGTTGCATTTGCATTATCGTTTGAACCATGTTTGTATTATTTGGTGAGTATATAGATCATTGTTTTGAGTATTGTATTTGCATCAATATTTGGACCATGCATTTGCATTTTTTGGTAAATATTTGAATCTTTATTTTGATAATTTCATTTGCATCATGGTTTAGACATGCATTTGTATCATAGTTTAAACATGCATTTGCATCATGTGGTAAACATTTGAATCATAATTTAGAGTATGACATTTGCATTGTTGTTTAGGAAATATATTTGCATCATTTAGTAAGAATCTGAATTGTCACATTTTTATCATTTATAAGGTATTTGCATTATTATCATGGCATTTATCATTTACAAAACTTGACTTCAGGAGGAAGAAATTTTTTTACTTTTGAATTTTCAAATGAGGAAAATTTTTCAACATGAGATTTAAATCCTTATATGATGAGAATTTTTCAACATGAGATTTGTATCATCAAATGAGAAAAACTTTTTCAAAATGAGATTTTGAATTCTCAAATAAAGAAGATCTTTTATGATAAGATTTTTTGGATGAGTAAAACAACTTTTTCAAAATGAAATTTTGAATTCTCAAATAAAAAAGATCTTTTATGATAAGATTTTTTGGATGAGTAAAACATTCCAAACTTTTAAAATGATAGAGCCCTTTTTTAAAAAAAGCTTTTTTCAAAGATAGGCATATTTATAAGACCTTTGAACAACATATATAAAACCTCTGGCCATGATCTTCAAAATCTCCAAGTAGCTTTTCCAAATTTTAAAGTTATGGAGCCTTCATTTTCAATGAGCTTTTCCATGTTAAGAATGATTTGTAAGTTCTTTGAGCAAAATCTCTAAGAATTTTCAAATATGAATCTTAGAGTTTTCAAATGTAAATCTTTGAATTTTGGATAGGAACCTTTAAGATTTTTCAAATCTGAAGCTTTGGATTTTGGATGCGAATTTTTAAAATTTATCGAACATGAATCCTGAAATTCTAGATGTGAATCTCCAAAATTTTCAAATGAAAATATGTGAAATTTTGGGTGTGAATCTCTAAAAATTTTCAAATGTGAAACTTTAGATTTTGGATGTGAATCTTTATGGTTTTTTGAATGAGAATTTTTGAAAATTTAGATGTGAATTCCTATAGTTTTTTTAACAAGAATCTTGAAAATTTTGGATGTGAATCTCTAAAGTTCTTTTAATCAGAATTTTTAAAATTTT
This sequence comes from Durio zibethinus, assembly GCF_047325235.1. Lineage (NCBI taxonomy): Eukaryota > Viridiplantae > Streptophyta > Magnoliopsida > Malvales > Malvaceae > Durio > Durio zibethinus. Next base: position 8,933,777 of record NC_143185.1, read on the forward strand.
GGATGTGAATCTCTGATACTTTTTCAAATGTGAATATTTGAAATCTTTTATGCAAATCTCTAAAAATTTTTTCGAATGAGTATCTTTGAATTTTTTATATGACTCTCTAATACTTTTTGAATAAGAAGCTTTGAAACTTTAGAAATGAATCTGTAAACTTTTTTTTAAATAAAAATCTTTGAGCCTCTAAGACTTCTCAAATGAAAATCTTTAAAATTTTGGATGTGAATCTCTAAAAGTTTTTTGGATGTGAATCACTAACAAAAATCTTTCAAATGTGAATATTTGAATTTTGTAAGTGAGTTTAGAATTTTTTATATGGATTTCTAAAAATTGCAATTACAAGTCTTTAGAATGGAAAAATTTTGAAATTTCATTTGCAAATCTTCAATTTTTATAAATCTTTGAGTTCTTTGAGACCTTGCAAATTTTTAAAATCTTGCTAACCTTTGAATTTCAAAATGTGAACTTTTAAATTTAATTGTGAATCTTTAAATTTCAAATTGTGAAGCTTTGAATTTCATGTTAGGAATCATTGAATTTCAAATTACAAATTTTTATTTCAATTGAGAATCTCTAAGTTTTTATTTTGAGTCACAACCAGATGTAATAGATGTTTATATTTTTGTACAATTCTTGTTTCACAAAAAATGTATAAAGAGAGAGTTGCAAACATTGCATTTTGTCAGGAGTTTTGAAACTTTTGAAACTCAAATGCTTTTAGATTTTGGATCCATTAATCAAGATTTTGAGCTTGTTTAATTAGCGTTGAATTTAGGTTAAGTTTTGAAAATGGAGTGCTAAGTGAGGGTTAAGGTTTCAATCATGATTTTAGCATAGTTTTCTAGTTTCATTCTGGGTTTTCCAAACATAGGGAAAAAAGAAAAAAATCAACACCAAAGTCCCTTCGTAATAACACCAACCAGCCTCTTAACAAGGGCTTTTTATTTTTCTCTTAAACCATTCCCAATTTGAAACTAGAGGTTAAAGTGACAATGCCATTTTATTGTTCACCTTGACTGAGCATCCCTTATTTCATCTTGGCCCATAATTTTGCCCTCTGTAAAGCTTTATATCTTTAGTACTAATTTTTATTTCCCAAAAAATGGTAATTAAACCTTCCAAGATTGACAAGAAAATCGCGTAAAATGCGAAACTCTGGTAGCTCTTAGATAAGTACTCCCAAATCTTAAGCGTTGTACCTAACAACATGGGTTTGAACCAACTTTAGAACATTTGGAAAGGTCTCCAAGCTGACTCAATTGTTCTCATGGTTGATAAAAGCTGTGGCACAACCAATAAAAAGGAATAATAGGCCGTCACCGAATGGTAAAAGACTAATGGTAGTATCGTATAATGAAGGAATGGAAGCATTCCATTGCTTTTAAGATTAAAGTTACTGGTGGTCGGTGCCTTGAATAAATAGAAGCTAAAAGAAGTAGCGAGCACAGGTGGTCAAATGACAATCGATGGAGGTAACGATGTTCTTATGTCATGATCTTAAAAGGGAACCATGAATCCTACATCGGCTATATACTAGAGTGGTCTTGGGATATAAGGGTCTACACATTTCTTTCCTTGTGAGGTGCTTTTTGTGGGATAAAATCGTGAGGTCGAAGGGGCCAAAATGGATAATACCATATAAAGGTGTGAATCGTGATAGGTAAGCTGATCTGGGATGTCAGATAAGTGCATCCCAAGTCCTAGAGCTGCGTAAGCCTGGAGGTTGAGTCTCGACCTGTGACACTTGTTTGGTACCTGAAGTTTTGGTCTGCTAAGAGGAAAAAAAAAATAAAAAGGGTTTATTTGTTTGAAAGAGTTGACCCAGATTGGAAGACTTGACCTAAAAACCAAAATAATTAATCTTTGGCCTGACCCAAATCTTGGTCTAGACCTAGATTTAAGTTGGCTAGCCTAAAGTTAGATCCAAGCCCAGATTTAAATTGATTATGCCAAGCTTTCATAGCTTTTCACCATGCTTGAATTTGGATCAGGTCGAGATATTCTTTTCGATTTCATTTTAGGTCTAACCCTACCATTTGGAAAATTTCTATAGTTTCTCTTTATATTTATTTTATTGCTTACTTTTTTGCATGAATAATTAAATTCATAATCTTTTCAAAAGTATTTTTATAAAATTTAAATTTTTTAATCTTACCAAATTATTGAAAGATTTAAATTTCTAAATTAAATCTTATCAAATTATTGAAATATTTAATGATTTTTATAAAAAACTAAAAAAATCCCACTAAACTATTAGGAGATGTGCTTCAAATTAAATATTACCAAATTATTAGAAGATTTAATGATTTTTTTTTAAAAAAAAATTAATCTTACTAAACTATTAGAGGTTTAAATATCCTAGTTAAATCTTACTAAGCTATTAGAAGATTTAATGATTTTTTAAACAAATTCATAAATAATTTTTTGAATAAAAATACTACTAAATTATTGGAGGATGTGTCTTGAAATAAAATCTTACCAAACTATTAGAAGATTTTATTGATTTTAAAAATAATTAATTATTTAAAAATATAAATGAATCCAATGATAAAAGCCTCTTCATGGTGGAACATTAATCTCTATGAATACTCCTGAGGTAAGGAAATTTTCTTAATTTGTTACCAAATTAATGGAGTAATTTCAAGATTAATTTTCAATCTTAAATTTACATGGTAAAAATACAAATATGTTTTAAAGGTTGGATAACATGAAATCAACTAGCAACATTTTTTGGATGGGTATTGTGAGAGTGCTATAAACTTCTATACACGCAACCGTACTTTCAAATCTAATCTTGATTTGTTTATTAGAACACACCTTTTAAAGATACATGAGTCAAACTTGGTATATTTCTTTAAAAGGAGACAGATTTAATTAGGTGGCTAATTGCACCTAAACAAAAAAATATCGATGGTGACTTTTTAAGTTGTGTCTAGCAATAACTTCACAAATCTATATGTTATGACACCAATGCTCCATAAGAACTTCCATATGTAGACACCTAATTTTGTTTGAGTAAATTTTGGCCAGTTATGAAGCTCTTAAAATTTGACCCAGTTCAAATCTAATATTTCTCAAATTTTGACAAGTTCTCAAAATCGATTTGGAACTAATCTAACCCAAAATACCTTAGGGTCAAGTTTGATTCAATCTAGTCAAACAAAGTCAAATTTGATCAAAATTGGTCAAAATCAATCAAATCGAGTTAAACTTTGTTCAATTTTTCAAAATTCGAAACCAAATGGGACTAATAGGGTTTGAAATTGGGATTTGTGATTTTAAAGCATTGAAAAACTTGAATGTACTTCAAGAAAAGTAAAATTATTAAAATACCCTTTAGGGGTATTTTCATAATTTGACCTTCTCAAAAAAATCAATCAAATCGAGTTAAACTTTGTTCAATTTTTCAAAATTCGAAACCAAATGGGACTAATAGGGTTTGAAATTGGGATTTGTGATTTTAAAGCATTGAAAAACTTGAATGTACTTCAAGAAAAGTAAAATTATTAAAATACCCTTTAGGGGTATTTTCATAATTTGACCTTCTCAAAATTCAATTTTCGTGAAAACTTATAAATCATGATGATTTTTTGTGTATTAAAAATCTTGATCACATTTAGAAGATATAAAATTACTAAAATAACCTCAAAAGTATTTTCATAAATTGACCTTCTCGAGGTTAAATTTTCGCTAAAAGCTTCAGATCATGATTTAATATTATTTGATTATTTTTAATGTATTGAAAACCTTTATTGTATCTTAGAATATATGAAATCACTAAAATATCTTTTAGAAGTATTTTTGTAATTTGACCTTCTCGAAGATGGTTTTTCGCGAAACATTCCAAATCATATTTTTAAATTATTTGATGATTTTTGGTGCATTAAAATCATTGATTTCACCTTGACAGGTATTAAATTACTAAAATACCTCTTAAAGGTAATTTCGTAATTTAACCTTCCAAAGGTTGAATTTTCATGAAAACTTTTAGATCATGATTTCATAATATTTTAGGATTTTTGTTACTTTAAATCATATAAATGAAGAAGGGGTCATATTTCTCCAAGAAAATTGCTTAGAAATTGAAAACTTTTCTAATGGGGGGTAGAATGGCCTTTTGAACTAGTTCTAATAGCGTTAAAAATGTAATCTTTGGCCTTAAACATTCAGAGCCATGGGATGATCTTGAAAGGCTGGATTCAATGGTAAAAGATAGCTCATTGCAAAACAAAACAAAGGAGAAAGGATAACCATTAGATGAAGATTTGATCCAAAGGCTTGCATACATTTAGAATGAGATATTTACTTTTCATGAAAGAGGCTGGGAATTGACATTTAAAGAGAGGAGCTGGGATTCATGTAACAATAATGGAGGAAAAAAAAAAGAAAAAAAATTCTTGGAGGCCTTGGCAGAGGTATAATTCTTACTAGCATTTATTTTGTATTTCATTACATTCCATTGCATTTTCGTATTGTTTCATGGTGTTTATCTTTCAATTTTTCTGTTTTTGTGAAGAAAATCCATAGTTTTTCATCTTTTTTCATCCAAGCTTGGTTTAAGAATTCATCCAACTAAATAATAGTTCAAATTGAAATCAAAAAGATCAAGTAATAAAAAACCAAAAATCACCAGTTAAAGCCATTGGAGGTTCGGCCAACCTTACTTTTCCCATGGCCGAACCTACTTTTGTTTCCCTTTAAATGTTTTTCTTAATTCTAAAAATGTTTATGATAATTAAATTGTTAGTTTACTTATTATTTGCATGAATTTTGATTAGTTTATTGATGTATGTTTGGTATTTGGCTATTGTTCTTGTTTTTATGGTTTTCTTACTATTTTAATTTGTTACATGTGTGATAAAATTCTTTGCATGATAAAAATGTCATGATAAAAAATAAATAAAATGTTTTGATTTTAATTTTCCTTGTTTTCAAAGAATTCAAAAACAAAAAAAATGTGTGTGTGTTGTATTTCATGTATATTTAACTATGTCATCTATTTTTAATTGTTGTTATTTGTCTTATTTTTAATAATTGTTAGGTATCTAAGATAGGGGTATTTTAGGAAAATGTAAAAGGCTTGTATGTTTTTTCACACACACTCACATTCACATTGCATTCAAAGCTTATACCTAGACTCTAACCCTATATATTTAAGAGGAAGTAAAGTAACTACACTTTCGTAAGGTGTAAACCTTCACAATGGCTAGCGAAACATTCTCATTTAGATTGAACCATTTTCACTCGTAACTTGTAATGGGTGATATCGAGGTGTCTTATTAGTTTATGATAGATGATGATGTAAGAAATAATTTGAGAACCTCTAGATGCATCAATTCCCAACCTAGCATACAGTGAACAATAAAGAGTCAACCGTAAATAGATTCTTGTCACACCTATTCTCTAGAAATAACATGAAATAAGTCACAAGAAAGAACACTCTAATACAATTTGCATTTAGGGGTAATAATGGTGCGAATAAGACTAAAATTAAAAAAAAAAAAGAAAAAAATGAATAATAAAAAAAAAGCATTCTTTCAAAAAAAAATTTTAACATGCAATTAATTCGCTTGATGTTTGTCCAAAGTGTGCATCTTCAAAAAAATTTTAAAATAAAATTTATTTTTACTATACAACAAAAAAAAAAGATAAAAAAATCCAAAATAACAAAACAAATTTTTTCAATAAAAAAAAGGAAAATTTTTTGTTTATTGGCCAAAGAAAAAAATAAAAACATATATAAAAGAAAAAAAACCTTTGAATCCTAGTCATTCTGTGTAGAATAAACAAAATGTGTATTCTTAAATTTTTTCCTTTCTAGAAAATGAAAAAAATAGACTCAAGGTTATTTTGTTCCTTCCATTTCATTTGATCATGTTTGCATACATTCACATGTTTTTGCAGTTGAAAATAACAAGATAGCATAAACACTCCATTTCATGTAAATATTAATAGATAATACATATATTTCCTCTTATGTACATCTTAATAGATAGTATATGCATTCCATATCATGCACATGTTAAGGATAAGTGTTAATCTCAGTAGGTTTGCATAACATAAGCATTGCATTTCATGTAGACATATCTTATGCATATAATATGGCATGCATCTCATATAAGTATGTTGCATCAGTCATAGGTATACATCTTATTACTCATGAAGTATGTCATTGCATCTCATGCATAAGCATCCATGAATGGTAGGATGTTGTAAAACATGCATTGTATAAATTACATTTCATGAGAACATATCCCACCACCCATGCAACATTACATTTCTTGCATAACATTCATAAGTGATGAAATTTTTATCATTTAAGGCTTTATACATATGAAAATCCATTATCTTAGGCATTTTTGTATTTTATGACATTTTTTTTTGCATCATATTCATACATGTTATTGCGTGATGCAAATTAGCATTTGTTTTATGGCATTCATTTATAAGAATAATGCCATGAACTTGTGGTTAAAACCCCTAAAATAAAATATCTTGGAAATGGGCATTAAAAGGGCAAAAATGAGAGATCAATTGAAGGTAAGGATCAACACGTTAGAATTGAATTAGGAGGAATTTGGGCTCTAGCTTTGAGAGATGAAGCAATATATCACTCAAAGGAATACCTTTAAATAAACCAACCTAAATATATGAAATAAACCAACCTAAATATATGAGGGAATTTAAAAGGTTTCCTTTCAAACAAAAATAATAAAATTTGACATGCATGTTATGCATCATTTATTTGAACATTGTTTTTATGCCAACTAAAGATAAGGAATGGTGATTATAAATATACTCTCATAAAAGCTTCGAAGCAAAAAGATATCTTTAAAAATCTTATCTAAATATTAGAGGATTTGCTAATGAATTATCTTTTAAGGCCAACAATAAAATTCACATCATGTGCTTATAACTTTTGGTAATTGATAAAAGGTTTAAGGATAACGCATCTTCAAGAGTCATAGAGAATAAGAATGCTAATCGGATTGGAAAGGTGGAAAAGGCACAGGAAGAGATAAGGGAAATAGTTGCGAGAATGTAGCAAAAAACTAATAGGCAATTTGAAAAATTGAAACAAATATTGGTAGGACATTCAAAAGGAAAAAGGATTCCAAAAACACATGGGGTAGGGGAAGAAATAATTGTTGAAGAATCATTGTATCCATCAAGATTTAAATACCCTGATATTTAGAATCTTCATGTTTCTCAGGAACCCCTGACAGGTCATCAACCATATGCTTGCACTTTTGTAAGGCCTCTCCGGTTCAAATAAACATTAACCTAGGTCTCCTCTTTTTAAACTTGTCACTGTGCCCAATCTAGATTATCTAAAAGAATGGAAGAAATTGAAAAGGGTACTAGAGCTAGTAAAAAACACAGAGATGAAAAACAACTATGACTTGCTAGAAAAGAGTCTAAAAGCCATCGAAAGGCATGATGTGTATGTAAATTTTGATGCTAATGAGCTGAGTTTAGTGCTTAATCTAGTCATACTGACCAACTTTAATGTTCTAGACTTTGAGAAGTACAACATAACAAAATGTCCTTCGATACACATCACTATGTACTGTTAGAAAATGATGGGCCATACTCATAATGACAAGTTGTTGATTCATTGTTTTCAAGATAATCTCATCGAGTCCATAATAAAGTGGTATGTTCAATAGAACTAAAGTAAAATTCACTCATGGCAAAATCTAGCTAAGGCCTTTATAGCATAATACAAACATGTGGTAGACATGGTGCCAAATAGATTGACCTTACAAAACATAGAGAAAAGACCTACTAAGACTTTCAAGGAATATGCTCACTAATGGAAAGATATCACAGCTCAGGTTTAACCGCTGTTAATAGAGAAAGAAATTATGGTACTTTTTATGAGTACTCTGAAGGCCCTTTGCTTTGATAACTTGGTTGGTAATGCCCTAAAAAACTTTGTCGGCATGGCAATATCGAGGGAGATGATTGAAAATGCAATCAAGAATGGTAAGATTGATTAACAAGAGGCCTCTATTGTGAAGAAAACCCTAGCCTTCAAACAGGAAAAAGTTAGAGACCCATGCAGTTACTATTAGAGGCCTTTCACCCAAACCTTTCATCCCTTACCCATACTCGACCCATTCCTTCTATTATCCTTCGACTAATTAAATGTCTCAAATACCATACCCCTATCAACCAATACTTACATAAGCTTTTCATCCTATGTTTCAAACCCCAATTATTCCACCCACCACTAGACTAGTCTCAAGGTCCAATAACCAGACAAGTGGTTACAGGAAAGCACAAGTTCACCAAGAAAAAAGTCATATTAACCTGATTCTTATGTCATATGCTGAGTTATTCCCAAAACTCAAATAAAGTCATTTGGTATCATTTGTTCATTTGGAACAATTGAAACCTTATATCCCAAATGGTATGATGTCAATGCTCATGTGATTACCATAATGGAAACATAGGTTATTCCATAGAAATTTACTCTATGTTCAAGCATAAGATTCAAAGTCTGATCAGAATAGACTCAATAACTTTTGATAAGCCAAAGAGGTTGAACGTCAAATTTGAACCAAAGTGTATAAATGTAATTTTGAGATAAGCCAAAGTTGATTGGGAATGACTTTCTTGAATTTTTGTTAAGGGTTACTTTGATTTTTTTTTTTTTTTACGTATGATGCATTTTCATGGTATCTCCATTTTCATCAACTTGAATAGTTATTTTCTTTTACATATGTCTCCTTTAATATTATCTTTCTATTTATTCTTAAAGGATTAAATGTTTAATTGATTTTTATAAGATTTTGATTAATGGATATGAATAAAGCCTCATATAAATAATTTTTAAAAAAATAAAAAAATAAATAGAAAAGAAACTGCCTTGAAAAATGAAGAGAGAAGACAAAAGAAAAAAAAAAAAAGAGTTTTTATTTGTAATAAAAGGTGAAAGGAGTCTCAAAAGAGTTGGTGATCATTATTAGAAATAAACTCACCAAATACCTTCACATATTTTCCAAAACAAATGATTTGATAGCACCAACATATATATAGTTTTACATGTCAAGATGTTGCTAAAATATAAAATTTTAGATGATTTTTAGTGTTTTTCATGTTATTTTCATGATTTTAGGTTTTTTAAGCTCAAGACTTCATTTCAAGCAAGCCATGCATACAACAAGGAAGATATTCGACCCAATTATGAAAGCTCAACACCACCCACCTTGATCCACACATGCAATTTAAATCTCACTTGGAATCCATCATATTCGACCAAGCTAGAATTTTGAGCCAAACATGCCTTCTTTCTTAGCCATGAATAAAATAAGTTGCACAAAGACTCTATCATATTCAAACTTGCAAAGAATAAGAACAAGTTACAAGATGATGGACTCTACAAGCTCAATCCATTTAGCTAATGCAATTTCAAATGAGTTACCATATATTTTTTCACAATGAGGGCTAGGTGCATTCGACCAAGATGTGTTTTAAGTTAACCATGAAATTTGTTACTTACCCTTGAAGAAATTAATTTAGAGTAAAATTTTATCCATTTGAAATTCAAAACTTGGATAAAAATCCATTTGCTCTTGAAACTTTAAGCCTTAGCCGAATCCAATGAAAGAGATTATCTAAAATTTGATCAAGATGCAATTAAAAGCCAATATTGATCCACCAAGAATCTATTCGACCAAAAACACTTAAGCATAGAGAGTCTCATTCAGCCATGAAGCTTCAAAGATCAAGATTAAGCTCATCCAATTGTATTTGAATAGAAATTAAACACTTGTGAAGCCTATCCTTCATGGCCAAACCCTCCACTATAAATAGATAAGCCATTCACTCATTTTCATCATCCCTCACTTTTCTCCTATTTTCTCTTTTTTTAGTTCTTTAGGTAAGTTATTAGCTTAAGTGACAGATTTGCCAATAACCACAAAGCTTTTGTTTTCTTTAAATTCTTTAATTCAAGAAATATTATTTCTAAGATCTTTCTTTTCTTGTTTACAAGTTTACAAATGTTGTTTTTCTTTTCTTTAAATTCGACAAGTATTATTTTCCAAGATCAATCAAAATTTTCTTTATTTTCTTTGTAAGATTTGACCTACATTGATTTTCTTATTCTTTAAATTCTTTTGATGCAATCTTTATTTTCTTTACAAGCATTCGACCTATTCCATTTTCTTTACTTCGTAATATTTTAATCTTTGTTTTATTAGATCTAGCTTTTTGCATTAGTCTTTTATTTCTCAAGTGACAATTTGTGAAGTTAAGAATCCTACCTACACATCTCTTTTAATCTTTACTTGATCATTTTAACCCAAAACCTTAAATTTTCTTTTGTTTAGATATAAACCATGTGCTTTTGGTACTTATGAACATTATATTCTATAATCACTAAGGAGATGATACTAGAGTACTCCACTTTATTACTTGTCTGTGCACTTGTAGGCTCTATACGAAAAGCAGCAATTAAGTTTTTAAAGTTGGTTGGAGATTATAGCGGTGTTTGCAATATCAATAAAGAATTCCTAAGCTTTTATAATCTAAACTTTTTTCTTTCGTTTAATTATTTTTCTTTTACTTTTCTTTGATTTTTTCTTGTTTACATGCACAAATCCAAAAGTGTTGACCTAGCTCCTATTGATCAAGAAACTAAAAAAACCTTTAAAAACAAAAGAAGAAAAGAACAATCAACACACCCTACACCAACTCTAATGGCAAATGCAAACAATAAAGGGCAAAAAACATAGTTCCAATGTAAATGGTTTTCAACCATCCATTAGAAGACTAGCTATTCAAGCCAACAATTTTGAAATCAAGCCTTCAATCATACAACTAGTCCAAACTTCTATGTAGTTTGGAAAGTTACCAAACAATGATCCAAATCTCCACCTTTCTAACTTTCTTGAATTATGTGACACTTTTTGCTATATGGTGTTTCTAACAAAGCTATTAAACTAAGATTGTTTCCTTTCTCTTAGGGACAAGGTAAAAAATTGGTTGTCTTTTTTACCACCTGGTTTAATTACAACTTAGGATGACTTGGTTCAAAAGTTCTTAGCAAAGTTTTTCTCACCAACAAAAACTGCCAAGTTAAGGAATGAGATCACCCATTTTCTTTAAGCTGATGGCGAAACTTTATATGATGGATGGGATAAATTCAAAGAGCTGCTAAGAAAATACCCATATCATGGTCTACCCTAGTGGCTCCAAATCCAGATATTGTACAATAGTCTCACACCACCTATGAGAACCACTTTAAATTCAGCTGCTAAAGGGCCAATAATAAGCAAGACTCCTAAGAAAGTAAATGAGCTCATAGAAGAAATGGTTGCTAATAATTACTAGTGGGGCATGAAAATAAATGTTAGTAAAAAGTCTACTAGTTGATTTACGATTGATGTTATTACTTTAATTAACTCCTAATTAGCCACATTTACAAAAAAAACTGAAGTCTTAGGAAATCAATCCCAAGCCAGCCTTGTAAATGTTATAAAAGCCCTTTTATCTCATGTGACATACGTGAAGGACCCCATTCTTTAAAAAGATATCAATTTAGGGTAGTACCAGTCCAATACATCTGACAATCCAATCCTAACAACAATCCCTATAGCAACACTTATAATCTTGGATGGTGAAAACACCCAAACTTTTATTGGAACCACTAACCCACTAATAACCAAAACAACAAGTACACCCCAATCCACTAAATTACAATCCACCCCAAGAAAAGAAACTTACCTTTGAGGACATGTTGACCTAGTTGATGTAAGTTAACAATGCTAATATCCGAAGTCAAGATGCATCAACAAAAAATAAAAAAAAATACCAAATAGATCAACTTGCCCAAGCCATAGCAAATTACCTTGTAGGTACCTTACCTAACAATACTAAAACCAATCCAAAAAGGTAAGACAAGAGGGGATGTAATGTAATCTATTCTTTAAGAGATGTTAGAATGGATGATTCTAATAAAGAAGATGATAAACCCATAGTAGTAAACTTACCCAGCTTTATAAGATAACCTAAAGTAGATTTTATAAGAAATGATGATATTTTGGAGGACAATGAGCTGCTGAGATTTGGTAGAGAATTTCCAAAAAGGTTTTGACCTCATGGCATTAGAAATCCTTAAAGACATTAAAACTTATAAAAAAGATCCTGAAAAAAAAGAATGCTAAAATGGATTATGAAGAAAATCCAGAAGAGTACATTAAAGGGTCTTTTAAAAAAGGGTAAATGTTGTTACAAGTAAGAAGAGCACTACTAGAGAGCATTCAGTCTAAACTTGAAGAGATAGTCCAAAGTGAGCCTATTCAAAATGATAAAAAAGAATGGGCAATTCAAAAAGAATAAAAGGTTTAAGAAGAAGTTCAACCAAGGCCAAGGATGACTACTAGAATATATGGTAGTGTTTTAACGTAGCACCACCTATCACAAGGTTTATTCAAAAGAAGTTGTTTAAAAAATTAAAAGAAGTCATGTTCTTAAAATATTACGGTCCTAAACTTCAGCAACTTTTACCTAAAAACCAAAAAGATCCAAGGAGTTTACTATACCTTGCAAAAATGGAAAGTTAAAATTCTTTAATGCTATCTATGATCTTAGTTCAAGTATAAATCTCATGCCTATGAATATTTTTGGATAGCTAGGTTGTGGAAAGCTGAAGCTTGTCCAGTTTAATATTAAATTTGCTAATCAATATGCTAAGTTACTATAAAAGATGTTAAAGAATGTTCTAGTAAAAGTTAGAAAATATGCTTTCCCTATGGATTTTGTTATCTTAGACAAAGGATAATGAAGCTCCATTACTATTAGAAAGACATTTCCTAGTTATTGCCAAGGCCCTAATAAATGTGTCTGATGCTAGCCTTACCCTTAGATTTAAAAATAATAAGTTGTAGTTTGTATCTACAAGGTATGGTGTACTAAGAGATGAAAAAGGTGTTAGTGCAATCAAAGTCAAGGAAACCCTGAAAGAGTTTAGCCTAATAGATAAACCTCCTAACCCTCTAAAACACTTAGTAACCCCTAGCTTCAACCATGTCTACCCCTCAAGAAACTCTAGTTCAATTTATGTGATCCCTATAAGGAAAGCTAGTCCACCTCCTCAAACAAAGTTTGTTTATGTCATTCCGTAAAGAATGAAGAAACAAGGTAAGGTCCCTCCAAAAGGGCAAGCTAATTCTTTATAGATATAGGAATAGTCAAGCTTAACCAAAATTAGAACTGCTTGGAAGGTAACCTAGGTTTTACTTTAATGGTTACGAGTTTTATGATTTTTTTTTTATTAGGATAGGTATGTTTTTAATGCTTTTGATTTAGATGTTTTGTTTTTGGGGATAAAGATAAGTAAAAAAGATGCCTCATAATAGAGATTCAACCTTGAAAAAAAATGTAAGGAGTATTTTTTTTTTCTTTTGTGCTTTTGAGATATTGTTCCATTTAAGTGTGGGGGAAGAAAGCAAACTTTCTAAAATTTTAACCCATTTTTGCTTTCAAACCAAATTGACATGCTAAATTTCATTATGATGTTCACTTAGTTGAAATTACACATATTCTTCAAAAATGATTAAAGTATGATATGGAGTTTAAGTGTGTATATAGTGGAACTTGAAAAGAATTTTTAAGCATGCTTTTATTTGGATATGATTATCATGCATATGCTTCTCTTATCTTTATATGAAATGTTGTGATTTTTGTAAAATATTATAAGTTATAGATTTGCATCAAATTTAAAGATTTGAATAACTACTATAGAATTTACCTACTCAACTCTTAAGGTAAAATCCTAGATTATATTTGACTCAAGAGATTATCTAGGCAATTCTTTGGACCATTTGAGTTTTTTCCAAGCCCACCATATGATAATGCATCCTTAGTACCCTTATTTTGAGCCTTTTACATTATATCCCCTTTTTTTGTTTATTTTAGCCACAAGCCAATAAGCCTTTTCTTTTATTATTATTATTATTATTATTATTATTATTATTATTATTATTATTATTATTATTATCCTAACCCATTGTGTTTGCTTGTTTATGGACACGTTTATAATTTTGAGAGAAAGTAAGGTGCAAGGAAAGAATAAAAGAAAAAAGAAAATGGCAAAGCATGAAAAGCAAAGTCTTATAAACCAAAAATAGCTAACCATAAAAAAATGCCAAAAATACAAAAGAATAAAATGATGCCTCACAAGTCAAGTTTAAAAAAAAGCTCTAACTTGTTCAAAGTTTAAGAAGTTGAAAGAAAATAAGCTTAGGGTTTTTTAGCCTAAAAAAATTTTTTTTCCTACCTTGACCCAAGCCTTACAATACAAGCCTAAAAGACCTTTTGATCTTGAGTTAAATATGTATGTCTAACATTAGTGGAGAGGGATGGGGAAAGTGAACATCTGAGTCTATTCTATCTTTAAATTAAAATGTGAAGAAGTATTTTACATTTTGATTACTTGAGTTATATGGATGAATTAAAAGTTGAGTAGATTTGTATCTGTGAATAGTATAAGATATTGAAAGCTTACTTTTGAAAGAAATTATTATGACTATGTTTATTCTTAACTTTGTATTATGCAATAGTACATGATAGGAGTTCTGTATGATTTTTGACTTTGAGAATATTTATATTGTTTTTTAGTAATGTTAATTTGAGGTTTTGCTTGAGGATAAGTAAAGGTTTAAGTTTGGGGGGTGATAGCACCAAAATATGTATTTTTTTTACATGTTAAAATGATATTAAAATTTAAAATTTTGGATGACTTTTAGTGCATTTCATGTTATTTTCATGATTTTATGTTTTTCAAGCTTAAGACTTCATTTCATCAAGCCATGCATGTAAGGGTGCAAGCATATAAGGGAGATGTTCGGCCCAATTACGAAAGTTCAATGCCACCCACCTTGATCCATACACATGCAATTTAAATCTCACTTGGAATCCATTACATTAGGCTAAGATAGAATTTTGAGCCAAACATGCCTTCTTTGTTTAGCCATGAAGAAAATAAGTTGCATAAGAACTCTATCATATTCTACCATGTAAGGAAGAAGAACTAGTTGTAAAATCTTGCACTCTACAAGCTTAATCCATTCTGCCAAAGCAATTTCAAATGAGCTACCACGTATTTTTTCACAATTGATCTAGATGTATTCGACCAAGATGAGTTTGAAGCTAACCATGAAGTTTGTTGCTTAGCCTTAAAGAAATTCATTTATAGTAGGATTTTTTTCATTTGAAATTCAAGACTTGGATAAAAATCCATTTGCTTTTGAAACTCTAAGCCTTAGCTGAATCCAATGAAGCTGATTATCCAATATCTGATCAAGATGCAAGTAAGGGCTAAGATTGATCCACTAAAAACCCATTCGACCAAGAACACTTAAGCATGGAGAGTCTCATTCGATCATAAAACTTTAAAGATCAAGACCAAGCTTATCCCATTGTATTTGAATTGAAATCAAATATTTGTGAAGCCCATCCCCCTTGGCTGAACCCTTTACTATAAATAGGAAAGCCATTCACTTATTTTCATCATCCATCACTTTTCCTCTTTTCTCTCTTTTCTTTGGTTCTTTAGTTCTTTAAGCGAGCTATTATTTTAGGTGAGATTTGTCAATAACCACAAAGTTTTTATTTTCTTTAAATTTTTTAATTCAAGAAACATTATTTCCAAGATCTTTCTTTTCTTATTTACAAGCTTTCAAATAAGAAAAGAAAAACAAGATTTGATCCACTAAAAACCCATAAGAAAAGAAAATTTCTTTTTTTTTTTTTGCAAGATTCGGCTTACATTTATGATCTTGTTTTTTATTTTTTTTTTCATGCAATTGTTATATTCTTTACAAGCATTCACTCTGTTCCATTTTCTTTACGTTACAATCTTTTAATCTTTATTTTATTAGATCTAGTTTTTGGCATTAGCCTTTTACTTCCCCAATGACAGTTGATAAAGTTAAAAACCTTGCCTATACATCATCTTTAATCTTTACTTGATCCCTATAACCCCAAACCTTAAATTTCTATTTATTTAGCTATAAGCCATTAGGGCTTTGCTTTTTGTACTTGTGAGCAACCCAACATTATATATCATAATCTTTAAAGAGACAATACTAGAATACTCCACTTTATTATTTGATTTATACACTTGTAGGCTCTATATGAAAAGTAGCAATCATGTTTCCATTCATTAACGATAACTTTTTTGAAGACGTGAACTTGAATTTATGAATCTTGCCTTCGCCTGAAAATATTGTGATATCAATATCATCTTTTTCTAAGTAATAAACAATAAGATAGCCAATTTCAAAAAAAAAAGAAAAAGAAGAAAGATTTAAGATTCCTAAAAGATCAGGTAAACATGACATTTTAAAGAATTTGGATATGATGATTTGATGTATCAAGGTTATGTTGTAGCTTTAAAAATTTTCAAGATTGAAGCCACCCAAATCTTTTTAAATGATCGCAAGCATACTAGTCTCTTAATTTTTCACTTCAAAATTGTCTTTATACAATGTCTTGGGGTATATTGACCAAAAAGAAAGACCTCATTATCCTTTAGACAATAACCTGTTCCTTTTGTGAAGTAACATAAACTCTTTAACATTTTGAACTAGTGCATTCCATATGACCCTTGTTTTCACAATAACCTTCATTAATGATAGTTTGTTTATGAAGCATCTTTCTTGAATGGTGGTGGTCGAACATGTAAAAAGAAAAAAAACAAAAAAAAATGAAATGAAAAGAAGAAAAAAAAGGATAAAGAAAGAAAATTTTTTTATTATGACATCATACACTCAAGACATTTGAATGAATAAAAAAAATAAAAAATAAAAAGATTCAATAAAAAGACCACAAAGAGAAAATCAAAAAGTCGAAAGAGAGTTAAAATCCAAGGAAATGTTAGATAAAGAATTTTGAAACAAAAATCTTTCTTTAAACCTTTTCTTCTGATAAGAATTGCTGCTCAAAATTAACTATGCTAAAGATGAAAATTAGTCATCTTTCATCACTTCTTCATAAAATATAGAAATTTATCCTCCATTATCCCTTTAAGTCTAATAATTTTTTTCTAAAAATAAATTTTGACTAAAGATCACTCTTTACTAGAAGGCAAAAAGTGATGCATCTAGGGGTTAAGAATGTAACATAAAAAAAAGACCTTATATATTGAAAGCAAAAGATTAATAAAAGGTTTTCGAAAGTTTTGAATCCACTTAAAAAAAAAAAAGCAAAGAAAAAGAATAAGTGAAAGAATAGGAAAAATGAGAAATGGGAAAGAAAATAAAAGAAATGAAAAAGAAAAAAGAAGAACAAAACAAAAGGAAAAGAAGAAGAAATGAATGATTGAGTAAAAAGCATGGGAAAGTGAACTGACAAATATCCAAAAGTGAATCCTTTAAATGAAAAAAATGATCATTGGTTTAATTATCCTTAACCACTTGTTTTGGGCCTATCTATCCCTTTCTTTAAGAACCCTAAACCTTGGCCACACTTTACATTTCAAGAAAAGTCCATATTGAATTAAGCATAGATACTTAAAATTGAAGAGCTTCTCTTTAAGAAATGGATATAAAACCTATTAACCCTTTTTTGTCTTCTTTTATTCTTTAATTACTCAATTAGGCTGTTCTTTCATTTTGGATAAATTTGAATTCTTGAGTGCATGGTGTAATAATCAAAAAAGAAAATGAAGGAAAAAAAAAAGAGAAAATGAATATAGCTCTAATGTGAAAACCTTGCAAAAGGGTAATTTAAAGTAGATATTAAAAGTCTTTAAGCCATTCTTGATATTAAGTAACATAGATGCTAACCAAAGATAACATAGACCCATTGAAATATCTGAAAAGATCAAAGTCCCAAAAAGTTTGAAATGCATAAAATAGGGTTGATTTTGAAAATTTAAGCCTTCTTTCTCATCCTTAAATGACTTTTAAAGATTTTAAGCTCATCACAACTGATTTTGGCATTTATCAAAATATCACATTTGGATACTAGAAAAAGTATCCAATATATTTAGTTTTCAAAGGATTCATGCTTTTTGGAAAAATTTTCGTTCATGCTTTTTAGAATACCTTTTGTTTCATTTGTGTGCTATATTGAAAAGTATACACCTCTTTTATTCTCTTCAAATGGTGAAGCCTTTATGAATGAACTGAAACCTTCACCTATTGAACTATTCAATCCATTTGAAAAGAAAAAATTTCCCCCTTTCATTTCTAATAAAGAATGCCAATCTTCAAAAGAATTCCAAAATCATAGTTTGTTCTCTTTGATTAAGAAATTTAATTATATGTGAGAAATTTTGTTGACCATTTTGAAAAAATTTTTAAATAACCAATCACACATTTATGTGTAGAATAAAAAAAATCAAGTTTGGTAAAAAAATGAAAAATGATGAATGAATTGTAAGAATCATTAGATCGGTTATGATTCAAGAAAGAAAAATCTATAGTTTGTCTTCCTATTTTTGCAATCGAGTCTAAAATGCATGTTGTATATTGTATGTTTGAAAATGAAATAAAAGAAAAAAAGCATGTTGGAAA
Organism: Durio zibethinus; assembly: GCF_047325235.1. NCBI lineage: Eukaryota > Viridiplantae > Streptophyta > Magnoliopsida > Malvales > Malvaceae > Durio > Durio zibethinus. The sequence goes on from NC_143185.1 coordinate 8,952,313, forward strand.
TGAAAGGAAAATCAAGAATGTTTGTTAAAAAGAAAACAAAAAAAGCATAAATTGGTAAAGAGACCATAAGAAAGATATGTGAATGAATAAAGAAAAAGATATGAAAAGATGGAATGGAGATCTTCTGGAGAAGAAGTTGAAGAACCAATTTGATGAGCAAAAAGAAACTAGCAAAATTGAAATATGAGAAATGAAAAGAAAAAGAAATTCTAGCACTTGTATCTTAATATAGACATTTGCATCATATATATGGAATGTACTTTTTGTTATGGCAAGGATCTTTGCATTTGCATTATAATGATGGTATTTACACTTGAATCATTACAAAATATCTAAATCACTGGGATAGAAATTTGCATGAAACATTTGCACCAAGAAAAAAGCATTCGCATTTGCATTAAGAAAAAAGGCATTTACATATTTGCATAGAGCATTGACTTGCATCTTCGCATAGAATAAAAATTTGCATTAGCATGATCATTTTAATGGCCTTTTGCATCATAGTTATGTTTGCCAAATTGCAATGACAACACAAATAGGGAATTTGTTCTTTGAATTTTAAAACACTTCAGAAATGATGTAGGGCTTTTTTGGAAGGAAAAAAGAGCTTATAAAAAAATATTAAGTGTTTTCAACTCTAAAGGATAAGATATTTTGGAATAAAGAGTGAAAAACTTTAAAAACAAATTGTGAAAATTTTTAAATAGAAAAATTTCAACTTTAAAGGAGATTTTTTATTAGGAAAATAAGTAGAAAGATTTCAAGGCCTTCTGGTATATTTTTAAATTTTTGGAAGATTTTAAGACCTCTAGGCATATTTTCAAATTTTTGAAAGATTTTTATGACCTCTAGGTTAAATTTTAACTTTTTAAATGATTTTTAAGACTTTCAGGCAAAACCTTAAATTTTTGAAAATTTTGCAAGACTTTCGAAAGAAATTTTAAATTTTTGAATGATTTCCAAGGCCTTCGGGCAAAACCTTATAAATTTTTAAAACCTTTGAGCAAAGTTTTTAAATTTTTGAATAATTTTCAAGACTTTCAGGTTGATTTTTCAAAATTTTGAATGATTTTCAAGGCCTTCAAGCAAAACCTTAAATTTTTGAAAAATTTTCAAGACTTCCAAACAAAACCTAGGATTTTTTACCCAAGACCTTCAGGCAAAACCTTAGACTTTTCAATGATTTCCAAGGCCTTCGGCAAAACCTTAAATTTTTGAATAACTTCTAAGATCTCTGGGCAAAACCTTAGACTTTTGAAAATTTTCCAAAACCTTTAGGCAAAACCTTAGATTTTTGAATGATTTTCAAGGCCATTAGGCATAATTTTAAATTTTAGAATAATTTCCAAGACTATGAGAAGAACTTTAATTTTTTAAATTGGTTTTAAAACCTCCAAGTAAAATCTTGAATTTTTTAAAAAAGACCTTCAGACAAAATATTAAATTTTTCAAAAACCTCTTGGTAGAACTTTAATTGGTTGAATGATTTTCAACTCTTTCGAGTAGAGTTTGTTTTAGTGTTAAGATTTATAAGACCTCCACATATTCTCTAAGTCTTCTAGGCAAGATTCATAAGTTTTCAAGCTGAATCTATTTTAGGTTTAGACTTATAAGACCTTTAGGCATGATCTTAAGTTCTCCGAGTAAATTTCATAAGTTTTTTTAGCTAAATTTTTTTTAGGTACAGAGATTTATAAGATCTCTAAGTATAATCTTTAAGTCCTCCAGGCAAAATGGTGTAAATTTCAAAAGTTATGGAGCCTATAATAAAATGAGTCTTTTCTAAACAAAAAACAAAAAGAAAGAAGCAAGCAAAATCCTTTCACCATTGGCTTCTAATAAAAATGATGTTTTTGGTCTTTGCATTATTTTTTATTTTTAGAAATATGCAAAGAGGGGTAACTACAGACATCTAATATTGTCTAAGTAGATATCGACTAGTTATGAAGCTCTTAAAATCCAACCCAGTTCAAATATAATATTTTCTTGAATTTTGACAAGTTCTTAAAATCGATTTATGACCAATTTGACGTAAAATGCTCTAATGTCAAGCATGGTTAAATCTGGTCAAACAAAGTTAAACTTGATCGAAATTGATCAAAATTAGTCAAATCAGATTGAACTTTGATCAATTTTTTAAAATTTGGAACCAAATGGGACAATAGGGTTTGAAATTGATATTTGTTATTTTAAAGCATTGAAAAACTTGATTACACTTCGGGAAGGATAAAATATTGAAATAGCCTATAGTGGTATTTTGTAATTTGGCCCTTTTGAAGTTAGATTTTCATGAAAATTTTTATATCATAATTAATTTTTTTTAATGATATTTGGTGCTTTAAAATACTAATCACACCTTAAAAGGTGTGAAATTACTAAAATATCTTTAAGGGTAGTTTCGTAAATTGACTTATCCAAGGTCAAAATTTCACGAAAGGCTTTATATGATTATTTGATATTATTTGACAATTTTTTGTGTGTTGAAAACCTTGATCGTTCAAAAATTATGAAATCACCAAAATATCTCTTAGGGGTACTTTTATAATTTAACCTTCCCGATGTAGATTTTTCGCAAAATGTTCTAGATTATGTTTATAGATTATTTGATGATATTTTCTGTATTTAAACCTTGGTTGCACTTTCGGAGGTATGAAATTACAAAAATACCCATCAGTGGTAATTTTGTAATTTGACCTTCTTGAGATCAGATTTTTTCAAAAACTTACAATTAATGATTTTATAATATTTCAAAATTTTTAGTGCTTTAAATTCATAAAAATGAAAAAGGGATCATATTTCTCCAAAAAATTACTTAGAAACCGAAAATTTTTCTAATGGGCGTAGAATGGTATTTTCACCTAGTTTCAGCAACATTAAAACTACAATATTTGGCCTTGAACATTTTGAGCCATCAGATGATCTTGAGGGGCTAGATCAAATGGTGAAAGGTGGCTCCTTTTAAAATAAAATAAGTGAGAAAAGATGACAATTAGATGAAGATTTGATCCAAAAGCTTTCATACATTTAGGATGAGATATTTACTCTTCATAAAGGGGGTTGGGAATTGATGGTTGGAAAGGGGAGCTAGGATTCACGAAAAATAATGAAGAAAAAGAAGAAAAATAGAAAAAATTCTTGGAGAGCTTGGTAGAGGTATAATTCTTACAAGCATTTCCTTTGCATTTCATTTTATTCCATTGATTTTCATATTATTTCATTGTGTTTATCTTTCAATTTTTTTGTTTTTGTGAAGAAAATCCATTGTTTTCATCTATTTTAATCCAAGCTTGGTTCAAGAACTCATCCAACTAAACAATAGTTTGGATTGAAACCAAAAGGATCAAGTAACAAAAAACCAATAATCCATCATTTAAAGCCATTAGAGGTTTAGCCAACCTTGTTTCTCTCAAGGTAGAACCTCTTTTTGGTTCCCTTTAAATGTTTTTTGTGCTTCTAATATTGTTTATAGTGATTCGATTCTTAGTTTACTTGTTATTTGCATGAATTTCGATTAGTTTAGTGATGTATGTTTGGTGCTTGGCTAATTTTCTTGTTTTGATGGTTTCCTTACTATTTTAGTTTGTTGCATGTTTGGATAAAATTTTTTGTATGATAAGAATGTCATTATATTATGGTATTATGAAGTTTTTATGCATGATTTGAGCAAATAAAATGATGGAAGATTGTAAGAGTTGCCATGGAGTAATGGGCCAAGCCATTCCAATGCTTGGCAAAAACTTATTCTTTGCATAATGGCCAAATGTTGCTTGATTCATCCTTGTATGCGTGTGTTTTTGTTTTGTTCTTTTTATTTTTTTTTATGTGTTTGATCAATTTTCCAAGAAATGAAAATGTTAGTTTAGTAGACTTTTTAGTGATTTTGTGTTTATTTGCATGAATTTCAAAACAAAAAAATATATAGTGGAACATTTCTTGAAAATTTTAAAAATCTTATTGTTTGATCCATTATCATCATGTGTTTGCATGTATATTTAGTTTGTAATATAGTTTAAAAAATACCTAGATTTGTAATAAATATGTTCCATAGTCATATATTTTTCTTACACGAATATGCCATTGTAAAATTAAAACACTACTTAACATGCCACATGTAAAAAAAAAAAAAATTTCACATGTACATGTACTTTACAACAATAACAACGTCCTTTTTCAAATTTAGGTTCAAGTAATGTAAAATAAAAAAAAATTAAAAACTTAATTAATTGTAATAAAATGATTAAAACTCAAATAATTTTTGAATTTTTATTAAAATTTTTTTTCTTTTATGCCAATAAAAAAGAATTAAGAAGGGATCAAATTACACTAGTGCAAAACTTTTTAATTTTGCACTTTTTTTTATCAATGATTTTGATAGATTCAAAAATAAGATTAAATTATTTTTTCTTTTTTTGACTTATTTTTCTTGTTCCTTAAATTTATTGAAATTAATAATTAAAAAATTTTAAATTTTAAATTTTTTTATGTAACTTAAATCCCTTTACCAAAGAATTTGGCTATAAATCTACCATACATATATTTTCATCTCATGTTACCTAGAATTGTGATATGTGAATTACCACATATACAACCTTCATTTACCATGTAGGACCATTAAGTTTTCAAGTTATTCAATTTTAATTATCCCTCTTTTATATCTTTTCTCTTAGGGTTTAAAATTAAGAATGTTTCATCTTCCATTTTTGATTTAATGCCTCACAGATATCTATATTCTTCTTTCATTTATTTCAAAAAAAATTATTCTATTTTCTTAGTCAAGAGATAATGAATCTTTCTTTACAGCTTGAAATAAGATGAATTTGTATGATTCAAATTCTCTATGTAAGTAACAGATTGTCTCCTCTACTCATTATTATTTATTTATTGCTTTTAATTTTCATTTAAAAAAAACCATTCATCTAACATTTTATTATAAGTATAAATATTTTTTACTTTAATTTTTTTTAAAAAATTTGTTCTTTATATTGAAAAGTTTAGTGAGTACATTCATCCATAAATATGATTTCTTAAATGGATATTAATTACCAAATTCTAGGTTATAACTTTTTATCTCTTTTTTTTTTTTAAATTTTTTTCTATTTCTTGCATTTAATTAAAAAATTTTTCTCATTTTTTATTGAAATCTAAAAACAGAACAGTCTTCCTCTTATTTGAAAAATCCATTTTAACAAAAAAATTCATTATCTTATAAGGAATTATCAAATTTAAAATTTATTTAATAATTATCTAATCACCTATTTTTTATTTAAGTTATTTGTAATCTCTTATGTAATGTAGGTATTTTTTTCTTTTTTCAATTATAAAAATTATATTTTTGTTATATTATTATCATTGTAATATAGTTTTGATTTAATAGTAAAAATTTTAATAAAAAACATGAAATAAATCACAACAATTAATTAATAATTTTTTTTATTTTTTAAAAATGAAATGAATAAGAGATATTATTTTAGACTATGAATTAATTCATAATTTAATTTAGATTTATTTATCTTTTTAATTATAAAAAATGTGACTTTTTTTTTTTTTTTTTGTATTTCTAACCATGATAACTTTCGGCGCTGGACAAGGTCATCTGATTTGATCAGTAGCTCCTCTCTTTCCTCTTTCTCTATCCTCTTCTCAAAGTAGTAAAATCATTTCTCTCTTTTGCTGCAACTAAACGAGACAGCTTCGATTGCCACAAGCAATGGCTGGTTCCACCGGCGGAACCAGTTCTTCCAATCCCTCATTGAACCCTTCTGCTCCCAAAATCCTATTAGCCAAGCCATCAGCTGGGCCGGTCCCTGGTAAATTTGGACGCGGAGGTGGTGAAGATGAAACGGCGCCACATCGGGCCCGTCTCCCTCCTGTTGGTTCCCTCAACCTCCTTTCTGATTCCTGGGAGTTCCACATCGATCGCTTTTTGCCCGTAAGAAAAGAAAAAGAAGTTTACGTTTCCTTTTAACTCTTTATGTTGTATTTGGATGCAAAAGTTTCAGATGCAATGGAACTGAAAATAGTTCTTTTAAGCTTAAATTATTTTCGGTTTTCAAGTCTCCATTTGATTGTTTATTTTAGCTATTTGAAGTTTTTTTGAGCAAATGGTAGAAAGGAAAAGTATAATTAATTCAAAATGAATGAATGAATGAATGACTAAATGTAATTCTAACTGGTTAGATATAAAAGTAAAATCCTGCATTTTGTTATTTAAAAATTTAAATTTGTGAAATTTATTATTTGCTTTTTTATCCAAATGCTCCTTTATGTTTTTTTTTTTTTCCTTGTTTTTTTTAGTGAAAAGCATGTAGCAAAGATAGCGACCATAAATAGCCTAAACTGTGGGTATTTCAAAGAGGTAAAGAATCAGATAGTTTTGTTGGCTTAAATTTTTTGGTTGCTTTTTTGTTAATTGCAGTTTTTGACTGAGAATACTGATTTTACCGTGGTTGGAGTCATCGGTCCACCAGGTGTAGGCAAGTCCACGATCATGAACGAGCTTTATGGTTTTGATGGGATCTCACCTGGTTTGTATCCTTTCATAATTTATTCTTTTGTTTCACTTCTTCAATAAGCAATATGAAAGTGCCTTATTATCTTCCATTGAAAATTGTTTTGATTGTTGAGTTAATTGATGAATTCTCAGATCTCCAGTATTGGGATAGATTGAGAAAACACAGAAATTGTAGTTTTCTGATTACTATATGTTAATTTGTTATGCTAAGGCTGTACTAGTTCTTGGAATCGTGCTTATCTTCTTGGAGTCCAAATTGGTGATCTACTTTATCACTTGTTAGTTTCCTATTAGGAATTCTAGTCCTAGTAGGTTTAGGAGTAGCCTAGGAATTCTTTTTAACTGCCTATCTGATCTTCAAATTTTAGCAGTTGATATCTACATAGGATTGAGATTTTAAAAAGAAGGCTGGAAGTGAGGTGTAGGCTATATTGTGATATCTTTTCTATGTGGCTCCTAGTGATGTATCTTACATGGATTAAAACTTTAGCCATTTATCTTACAATAGGAGCAAAAAAGTAGCCAATTAGAAAAGAGAAAACATGGGAACAAGCCTTACATTTAACAATTTGAATAAAGTTCGACAATTTAGCTTAGGAGTATGAATCGTTTGGCATAGAAACTGATAACTGAAGGAAGAAATTATTACCTTTTAGTAATTGGAATTACAACTCTTGAAATATTGTGTAAAGTGAAAAAAAAATAGAAAAGTACTAGAGATGTTGGCCGGGTAGGAAGATGAAAGAATGGGAAAAAAAGGAAATGGAAACCAATTAATGAACCCAAAGAAGAGATGAAAGCTTTGTTCAGTTGTGTAAATGTGTATTTTGTTTGAAATGTCTAACTTGAGCAAATATTTCATGGACAGAGTAGTGGGTTCTGGGGCCATTGTTAAGTGTTCCTGTAGTATCTATTCTACATAACTGGGTACAGAAGAAACTTTGGAGTTGTGGCAAAAATTGGTTTCCACTCATTATTAAAATGAAATAAAATTTGAAGGGGGAAAATTGAAATACTTTATTATGTAATTAACCTTACTCCCATGTATTATTAATATATATGGGAATACGTCAACATTGGCCAAATGAAGAAAATATATATTATATATAGAATTTAGTTTAATTACCGGTAGAGCAATTAATAATTGAACATGTGAAAAAATAGTTTAACATATAAAGTAAGGGGAATGATATACATTGCAATATATAGTGTCAAACTACAAATTAGTGTAAAAATATGTACTATATTTAGTATTTGAAGAAAATTGCATCATGTTCAGATTTAGGGATCATATCTTAAGGCTTTAAACCTTGAGCAGAACCATAATTATGCAAGTTGATATTATGTTGTGAACAGTGTTTTAGGTACTATGGCAGCTGATAGGGAAAGAATGCATACTATCTTCCTAGGCATTTGTGCTTCAAAAGAAAACAATTGTGAAATTGTGATTTCATTGATGAAAAAACTGACCTTTTGATAGAATTTTGATCAATGAAATTATGAGAATTTTGGCTTTTAGAAACTTGGATGCCAATAAGATATTGTGCATTCTTTTGTGTGAAAAAACTAAGAAATAAAATTGTGTGAAAAACTAATAGTAAAACTGAATGTATATTGAAAAATTTCTTATAAAGAATTGAACAAGCACCTTAGGTTTATATACAACTAACTAGTGGGTAAATTAAGAAACTAAATCTTCCTAAAATTGATCCTATAATTGAGGGATTGTCTATACTAATTTTTTGTCCTTAATTCTAAGGATACAAATACTTAATTATAGAGATGCAAATATAAATATATAGACTATAGGATTACAACCAGCTATCAATAAGTGTTTTCTCACACTCTTTTTCAAGCTAGAGAATAGGTTTTTTCCATTCCCAGCTTGGAAATAATTTCTTGAAATGTTGCACTGTTGAGACCTTTAGTCAACACATCTGCAAGTTGACCCTTAGTTGATACATACGGTGTACAAATCAACCCACTATCTAGTTTCTCCTTTATGAAATGTCGGTCTACTTCAATGTGTTTTGTTCTGTCATGCTGCATAGGATTGTGTGCAATGCTTATTACAGAGTTGTTATCGCAGTAGAGTTTTATTGGTCTATCCCACTTGATCTTTAAGTCTTCTAAGATAATTTTTAACCATAGTAGTTAACAAATTCTTTAAGCCATTACTATGAACTCTGCTTTAGTACTTGATCTTGCCACCACATTATGTTTTTTACTCCTCCAAGTTACAAGATTACCACCTAGGAAAGTGCAGTAGCCTAAAGTGAATCTTCTATCAGTTACTAAATCTGCATAATCAACATTTGTATATGCCTCTAGAGCCAACCTTGAATTTTTTTTGAATAAGATACCTCTCCCAGGATTGGTCTTCAAATAGTGCAATATAAGACGCCTATATGTGTTCTTTTTTAGGACTATACATAAATTGACTTATCAAACTCACAGTATATGCTATATCAGGTCTAGTATGTGAGAGATAAATGAGTCTTCCAACTAATCTTTGGTACATCTCTCTATCTACAGTAGCATCTCATCAGCTTCTCCAAGTTTATGATTAGGATCTATAGGGGTATTTACAGGTTTACATGCGAGCTTCCCAATTTCTTTCAAAAGATCCATCACATATTTTTGTTGTGAGATTGAAATACCATGCCGTGAGTGAGCTACTTTAATTTCTAAGAAGTACTTCAATCTCCTTAGCTTTTTTATCTAAAATATTCTAGACAAACACTATTTTAAAGATTCTCTCTTTTTCATCATCTCTGGTTACAATTATATCATCAACATACAATAATAGAACTGTGACTCTCACCGAATCAGAGTGTTTGATAAACAATGTGTGATCTCCTTGACTTTGCTTATATCCCATTGCTAGCATCATTTTGGCAAATCTCCCAAACTAAGCCCTAGGAGACTGTTTAAGGCCATATAAAGCCTTTTTCAGTTTGCATACTTTGTTTGCATCTAAATGACCTCCAAATTCCGATGAAACTTTCATATATATTTCTTCTTCCAAATCACCATGTAGAAAAGCATTCTTTATATCAAATTGTTGAAGCTGCCAATTGTAATTTGCAGCCAATGATAACAAAATCCTAACTGTATTCATTTTGGCAACTAGAGCAAAAGTTTCTAGATAATCCACTCCATAAGTTTGAGTATAGCCCCTAGCCACCAACTTGGTTTTATATCTTTCAATAGTACCATCTGCCTTGTATTTTACAGTGAAAACCCATTTACATCCAACTAGATTTTTTTCCTTTAGGCAATTCTACCAGTTCTCATGTCTTATTTTTCTTTAGGGCCTCTTTTTTTATTTTCATGGCTAGTATCTAAGCTCACAAGGAAATTTTTGTGGGATGGTGAGAATTTTTCAAATAACACAAAATTAGAGATTGAGTATAGTGGATGCTTAGTACATTCTTTGGTTCCTTTCCTAATGGCAATAGGTAGATCATAATCACTAGTTATAGTTTTAGGAGATTCATGCTCATTTTGAGAAACAGAGTCAAAGATTGTAGTTACCTCATTTCTAGAGTTAGGATCAAGTTCTTGGACTTGCATTGGTTCAGGATCTGGAACTTTACCTCTTGAGTACACCTATAATTCCTTCATACAATTAAGAACAATATTATCCTTTGTCACATCTTTTGTGTTTGGAATAGGTTCAGACTCAAATTCAGTGTTTGACTTAAATTCAGAAGAAATAGGGTTCGACTTAGGAGAATTAATGGTGAAAATGTTGAAGAGGAGGACAAATCAAGCAAAAAGAAATCTTTATCCTTATCTTCCATGAATGAAGTCTTCCCCTGAAAATAAGGTTGAGTGAAAAATGGTTTACTTTCTTCAAAAGTGATATCTGCAAACGCATAGAATTTTTTGGTAAAAGGATGATAGCACTTATACCCTTTCTAAGTTGACGAATACCTTACAAAAATGCAGTTACTTGCTCTAGGATCCAACTTCCCCCTATTATGATTGTGAACATGAACAGATGATGTACAACCAAATATCCTACGTTTGAGGTTGTTTGCGGTATTAAAGTTGGGATAGAATTGTGAGAGTAGTTCCATAGGAGTTTTAAATCCCAAAACCCTTAAAGGTAACCTATTTATAATATGTGTGGTAGTGAGAACAACTTCCCCTTAGTAGGATTTGGGTATGTTTGCTTGAAAAAGTAAAGCTCGGGTTGTGGCTAGTAAATGACTGTTTTTCCTCTTTGCCACTCCATTATGCTGTGGAGTATTAACACAAGATGACTCATGGGTAATCTTTTCTTTTTGGAAATAGGTAGATAAACTCTGGTTGAAATAGTCTCTTGCATTATTAGACCTAAATCTCTTGATTTTCACTCCAAATTGATTTTGGATCATGTTTTGGAAGCTTAAAAATACACCATTCACATCTAATTTGAATTTAAGTAAAAATATCCAAGAGACCCTAGTACAATCATCTATGAAAGAAACAAACCACCTTGCACTAGAAATATTAGGAATTGTAAAGGAACCTCATATGTCATTATGAATCAAGTAAAAAGGAGTAGAACTTCTTCTATTGCTAACTGGAAGAGGCACATGTCTATGTTTTGCAAGTTCACAAACATCACAATGAAAATTTTTGGTATTTAATCCTTTGAACAAAGAAGGAAACATGTTTTTCAAAGTTCCCAAAGAAGGATGTCTAAGACGAAAATGATAAATCCAGATTTTTTCTTTATTGGGAGATTTTTTAAAAAGAAATGACAAAGGTAAACTATTCTTGATATTACTTGTGTTGTTTGATGTCTTAAGATAGTATAGTCCATCCTTCTCTATAGCAAGTCCAATCTTCTTCCTCGAACTCTAGTCCTGAAATTCACAATAAAAGGGGTAAAAAGTCACTTTGCAGTTTATGTCTCTGGTAGGTTTTTGTATAGATATCAAATTAGTAGACAATCCAAGAACATGAAGAAAATTTTTAAGAACAAACGAGGGATTAATTTGAACATCTCCTAATCTTGCCACTGTAGTAAGTGAACCATTTGCAACAACAATTTTCTTATTACTGGGACAAAGGGTATATGTACTAAACTTCTGTGAAGAATGCATCATATGGTTTGTGGCTCTTGAGTTAATGACCCAAGAACTCGTAATAGGGTTAACTGAGACATTTAATCCATGAGAACTAGAAGCTTTACCTGAACTAAAGACCTTACCCAAAGAACATACCCTAATAGGCTTTTCAAGAGTTTTCAATAGGCATCTTAGTTTCTCAATCTCTTCTTTGTCCAACTTTCTTTGTTCTCGAGACTTTTGTAGTACTCCGGTGGTTTTACCAGTTGTCACTTTCACAAATCGGGTAGTAGTGGTAGATTCTGCAATCTCTGGCATGGTTATCTTTTCTTGGACTGAAATGAGTCTTGATAGTAAAAGTTTAATCAAAGACGATTCTAGGTAATGAAGGCCAAAGGAAAAACATAAGACTAAAAGATTTAACAAGATTTGGCTATGAAAGCCTGAAATAGAATTCAACAATAAAGGCTGAAAAAATTTTCTTCCCAAGAAAAGCCTAAAGCTTTGATACCATGTGGAAAAACCAAGAAATAAAATTGTGTGGAAAACTAAGAGTGAAACTGAATGTATATTGAAAAACTGCTCATAAAGAATTATACAAGTACTTTAAGTTTATATACAACTAACTAGTGGGTAAACTAGGAAATTAAATCTTCCTAAAATTGATCCTATAACTGAGGGATTGTCTATCTTAATTTTTTGTCCTTAATTCTAGGGATACAAATACTTAATTCTAGGGGTATAAAGACTTAATTCTAGAGATTCAAATATAAATATACAGATTATAAGATTACAACTAGCTGTAAATAAGTGTTTTCCCACATTCTATATTCCTTTTTTTCTCTATCTATGGCTATGATACCTTGAAATACTATGAAAAACTCTAGAACAGCTCTTAAACTTGCTTTGTTCTAGTTCTGCAGTTCTCTGGAATTTCTGCCACTCTACCCCTTGGTTCTAGCCTTCTTTTGACATCAAATTTGTATTGAATCATACCTTAATTGAGTCCCAAAACCTAACTCTACTTCTAACAAAACCATATTAATTTTCTATGCCTAACCTGCAATAAATCTTAAGTAGGCATACTTTCTCATTTGTTCTACATCAAGCCAATTTCTATGATGCATATGGTATGCCATTTATCAGGCTTTACTCTACTAGTTGATCATACTTATAACAAACTAAGTGATCTCATCCTCTTCTTGGAAGACTTACCATATCCACAGTAAGTTTCTATGTTAAAAGAGGAGGACCATTTGTTGCTCTAATTGGTGCTTGAATGCCATGCTGTTTCTATTGAAGTTTAGATCTTTTTCTGCATATGGCTATTATCCAATAGGTAACTCTAGCATGCTAATTTGCAGGGACGCTGCCACCTTTTGCTATACAGTCGGAAGACACCAGAGCAATGGCAAGGCATTGTACCATAGGTATTGAACCAAGGATTTCTGCTGAAAGGCTTATACTACTTGATACCCAGGTTCCAAGTTTACTACTCTCTTTTGTTTAACTTTCCTTTTCCTTTTCGACAGACTGTAATGATCAAATGATATATGTATTTTCTTTTGAAGTATGTTTTGAATTTTCAAAATTCTAGTTAAGGCTATATGAAGAGAATTATGAGCTTTTCTGATGTTATTATAAAGTTCTCTTGATAGGAGGAGATTATGAGAAAGCTCTTCCCATCAATATACCTTTTAGAGGGGAAAAAGATGAAGTAGAAGAAAATTGAATACCTTTGATGCATTTCTATTTGATTATTTATGTTATTTTATTTTTTTGAATTACGTTTGGAAAGTATTGAACCTTGAAAGATTAATGGTTAGAGGTCATTTCCCATAATTGGATAGAACTTCTCCACAATATTTCACATATTCATGTTTTCTCCAAGTGCACTAATAAGATCAAGCTTGATGGCACTAGATAGTTGTTGGAAATTTTGTATCTAATAGCAAACTTTAAGAAAGTGACAACACCTGTGTCCTAAATAGGCATAAAAGTGATTCAATACAAAATAGGAATAAGCTACACAAAGTCTTCTGTGTCCTGAAATTTTTCTTTGTTCTTGTTTACCGTCGCCATTTATCAGTTTCATCTCCTTGCCAAATGAAGCCTTTTAGTTGAGTTTAAAACCTGCCAGTTGCCGTTGCTTATACTATATCTGTGTGCTTTCCTGACATGGAGATGTTATGCATGAGTGCCATTTACCTGTGTGCATGTTTATGTGATTGGAAAGGCATCCACTTTAGCTTTGACATCATTTACTTTAACATGTGTCTTTCTGTTTACATATCAGCCTACTTGTCGCATGGTTGATTGCCCTGAGTATGTCTGATCTCTATAGTCTTTTTGCCCCTTCTCCAATCCATTTTTCTGGTTTTACCTGCTGAGATGTTTAATTGGGGGTCATCATTATACATTCTTCTTGACGTGCAGTCTGTTTTCAGTCCTTCAGTTTTATCTGAGATTATGAGACCTGATGGCTCATCCACAGTTTCAGTACTAAGTGGTGAGTCCCTGTCTGCTGAGCTGGCTCATGAAATTATGAATATCCAGGTAACTAAATTGCAATCATTGCGCATTTTGTTTTAGATATCAATGCTCTATATTTCTTTTACATGATATTTTCCATCTTGCTATGATCTCACTTTGACAATAATCTAAAGTAAAATGTCTGGTGATATACATCTTTTTTTGGGATGCCGCAACAAATCTTTTTAGCTTGGTGTTCTTCTAGCATCCATTTGTCACATTTTGCTGGTGGTGTCTGAGGGAGTTCACGATAACAACATGTGGCACTTGATGTTGATGGTAATATTCTTGTCTTGACAACTTTACATCTTTGGTATGTGTCCATTGTGTCGATAGGACTGGTAGTCTGTTAAAATGGTAATTCTTATCAGTGGTATGACATTTAAGATGACCACAGAAGAAAAATGAGAGGAGAAAATCTTGATGACGTTTGCATAATAGTGTTATTTTGCCAGAGTTTACTAATTTGGATTTCTGATGGGAAAAACATGCAAGTCATTTACACTTGAATGTGCTATACAAACAAGAGGATAGGCAAAAGAGAATGCAAATCATTGACCTTATGGCCTTTGATTTAAAAGAGAAAATAATCCATATTCTGTCTCCAATTCTTTAAATGCTAAAGAAATAACTTGATTACTGGCCAAAAGGAAATAACTTAATAACCTGATTATGTATCTTTATGTTTTAAACTCTTGCAACAAATTATTGTTTATGCTAATTATTAAATTTCTTTCTCTCTGCAGGTTGACTTATTGAAACATGGCATTCCTGATCCATCTTCGATAACCCCTCTCCATTCACAGAGCTCTACATTGGGGCCTGACAAAGAGGTCAAAGATAAAGTTCATGAGGGTGAAGAGCATATGGCTACTCCTGTTTTTGTGCATACAAAGTAAGTTATATTTTCCTCAATGATACTGTTAGAATCATGTTGCCAATTTAAGAAATGAATAATAATACAACTTTTTAGTGGATGATACCTTGAATGACACTGCGAAGGAGGCTATATTTTGTCTTTATTAGCTTTAACGTCACAATCAACATTTACCATGATTAATGACTTTTCCATTATTCTCACTATTTCTATAGCATCGACCTCCACACCCTTGCCACTCTATTGCCACTCCTACATCATCTGTCACCACCTGCAGTACCACTCTCACTAAAATTGAGAATGTATTAGGATCAATGCTGCCTCTACAACATGTTAAGTGTAAGGATGGTGCTTGATAGTGTTTTGTAACTATTAATTATGAAGACAGCTTTTATAGGCTTTAAGAAGAAGTTTCTTGTGTGCTATCAACTATTATTTATGTAACTGGTAATCTTTTTTCTTTCTTTTGGATACTTGCAAATTTTATTTATCCTAAAAGAGGCAGATAAGCTGCTACTAGTATAAAAGTCTGCTATCAGCAGTAAAATCAGAAATTTTGACAACTTAATCAAACCTATCTAGCCCCCAAGCATTACTAAGCTCCCTGTTTCCCAAGCCCCCTAGCAATATTCCTAATACCATAGAGCTTCAAACGAATAGATGCAGTGATTAAAGAAAAAAGAACAGTGCCTGAATTTTCTTGCCCTCCATTAAGTCTTGTATTCCTTTCTCTCAAGACAAGGTGAATATGAGCACTCCATGCTATGTGAAGGATTACGGACTGTAGAAGATTTAAGAGTTAGTTAAGGAATAAAGTCAAATTCCTTATCTTTAGGAATAAGATCTAGTTCTTATTATTTTGAGTTTTTTTAACTTTCTGTTATCTTTTTCAATTTGAATTTTTTATCTTTTTGTTATCTGGTTTAGTCTATTTATTTTGTAGTTGTTTTCTGTGAAAATAAGAGACAAGATGAATTTCTGATTCTCAAAAACTAACACGGTATCAGAGCTTGAGAGTTGAGTCTAAATCGAAAATTTTTGAGATGGCAAAAACCGCCATGACCAAAGCCACCAGAGACTCGACAACTTCTGGGGATGATGTGGATGGCGCTTAGACCATCTCCTCTACACCATTTCAACAGATTAATTATATCAATTTGAATTCCTCTCTTCAATTAACCATCCATAAATGGAATGGTAAGAATTACCTAGAGTGGGCCTAGTGTGTAAAATTGGTGATTGATGGTAAGGGAAAGCTTGGTCATTTGATAGGTGAAGTGAAGAAACCAACAACAAACGATTCGATGTTGAAAGCATGAAGGTTTGAAAATTCCATGGTAATTGCCTGGCTTATCAATTCTATGGAATCTACAATTTGGAAACTGTTTATGTTCTTACCAACAGCCAAAGAAGTGCTGTTCATGATACTTATTCAGATTTGGAGAATTCATCCCAAATATTTGAATTAAAGACAGTTTTGGCAGTCCAAACAAGGTGATCGAGAAGTAACCACTCATTACAATGAGATTACAACTTTATGGCAAGAGTTGGATTTGTGTTATGATAAGGAATGGGACTTCACCAATGACGGCGTGAGATACAAAAAATGGATGGAGAATGATTGAGTCTACATGTTTCTAGTCAAAGGTTGAATTTTGAGCCAAAAACCACTGCCATCCATCCGAGATTTTTTCTTTGAAGTACAAAGGGAGGAGGCCTGACATAAGGTGATGTTGAATAGAGAATCACGGTGGAATACTGATTTAGAAAGCTCTGCTCTTGTATCAAAAGGACTTGACCAAGAAAGAGATAGAAGAAACATAAAAAGTCATGGTGTGATCAATATAAAAAGGCTTGGCACACTCGAGAAACATGTTGGAAATTGCATGGGAAGCCTCAAAACTGGAAGAAAAAAGCTAGTGGAGATAACAGAGCTTTCCAGGTGTCCAATACTGATCAAGGGCAACAAACTGCTTCAAAATGCTTCCTTTCACCAAGAATCAACTAGAGCACCTATACAAACTTTTCCAATCTCCCTCTTTCAATGTAAACTCCCTTTTCCAATCTCCATCTTTCAATGGCCCAAGGAAAAGTATAAGCCTAATCTTTGGTTAAAATTTTGGAGCAGCCCATTACCCATTCAAATTCCCTTGGTCAATATTCCATCCAATTCATTTGAATTTGGTGACATCATTGGTGATGAAATTCCAAATTTGAAAATTTATTTCAAATTTTAGATTTATCAATATTCAAACCAACCTAGCTCGGATGCCAAACCTAAAGGTTTATTAATTTCAAAACAAACTCTAACAACTCTCACTTACTAAATCACCTTCTATCATTACGGAATGTAGTTATTTATGGGTGATCTTGGAGCAACTCTTCAAGACTAGAAAGTTGGACAGACTACTACTACTGGCTGTAAAATATAATACATAATAACATAACTAATGGACGACAAATGTAGGATGGAATATGATTGTTGCTTTTTGTATAACTTGCAAGTGCACAGATCAAGAAATAAAATGGAAGTATTCCAATATCATCTCCCAAAAGATTATAGATTGTAATTGTTGGATGGTTCTCAAGTACCAAAGTTGAAATCCTAGACTCTTATATCTAAACAAATGGATTTGGGGTTCAATTGCAAAATAAGAAAAGAAATATTGAAAACCAATGTGGGTTAGATCTTAATTTCACTAATTGTCACTTGGGAGGTAAAAGACAGAGCCAAACTAGATCTAAGGAAATAATAATTGCAAACTTGAAAATAATGAAAGCTTGACATTGCCAAAAGTAAAAGACTAAAGGGATCAAGATTTATAACATGAAACTTAAAAGCTTGTAGGAAAAAGAGTGGTGGCTGAAATTAATGTTGTATAAAAGAGAACTTAGAAAGCAAGCTTGCATGAAAGCAAATTAAACTAGAAGAATAAAGATGATTGCCGAAATAATGAAGTAAGAATGCTTGAAGAACAAATAAATCTTAAAAAGAAATGCTAATTGTATTAAAGAAAAGAAAAAAAACAACAACTTTGTTATTGGCAAATCTGTCACCTAAGCCAATAACTAAAACTAAAAAAAAAAAAAAATAACTAAAGTAAAAAACTAAGAAAAGAAAAGAGAGAAAAGAGAAGTGAGAAGTGAGAGATGATGGAATGAGATGAATGGCCTTCCTACTCATAGAAGGGGTTTTGGCCAAGTGAGGGGATAGGGTTGCAATGTTTGAATTTAATTCAAATTCCTAAAGATAATCCTATCTTAATCTTCAAAGTTGCATGACAAAGGTAGAATCCTCATCTAGTGGCTTTAAACCCTAAAAACATGAAAATAACATTAAAAGTACCAAAATCCATCAAAAATTTAAAATTTAGCACTAATTTTAACATTAAAAAACTTTATAATTCTAGGTGCTATCATACCCCCACACTTGAATCTTTTCTTGTCCTCAATCAAAACACTGAAATTAACAAAACTACAAATCATTATACATACTCGTAAAGACAAAAATTACATAAACTTCCTTTCATGCACTATCACATAATACAAAGTTAAATATAAACATAGAGTTACAAGAAATTCCTTCAAAAACAAGCTCCCAATATCTTCTTTTACACGTGAATTTACTCAATCCTTAATTCATGCATATAACTTAAGTAAAAAGACTGTAGAACTTTTTACTCAAATACATAATAGATTTCATATATTCACTTTCCCTTTCCCTCTCCATGAATGTTAGACTTACATACTTGACTTGAGTAATGTACAGCTTGGATCAAAGTAGGAAAAAGGAAATTTAGGCTCAAAACCCTTAGCTTACTTTATTGAAATTTCATGTACTTTGATTTGAACAATTGAAAGCATTTTGAAACTTTGAACATTTGAGGCATCACTTTTATTTTTCACGGCATTTTTTTTTTACTTTAGCCATTTTTGGCTTTATTGGGCTTTGCCTTTAATTTTGCTGTTTTCATTTTTTGTTTTCATTCCTTACGCCTCCTTCCTCCCAAATAGATAAAAATGTCCATAATGTATAAGTAAGCTCAATTGGGTTAGGTAGAAACAAAAGAAGGAATAATAATAAAAGGAACAAGCTCATCGGGATTATTATGTGGTTAAAAATAACAAAGAAAAAAGATAAATGTAACAAGCTCAAAATATAGGTACTAGGGATGCATCATAAAATGTGGGCTTGAAAAACTCAAACAATCCAAAGAAATGCCTAGATCATCTCTTGAATTAAATACAGTCTAAGATTTCACCTTGAGGGTTGAGTAGGTGAATTCTGGAGTACTTATTCTTATCATCAAACTTTTATGCAAATCAACATCTCACAAAATTTTCACAAAAATCATAGCATTTCATTGAAAAAGAATAAAAACAAATGTACAAAAATCATATTCAAAGAGAAACATGCTTAAAAAATTCCTTTCAAGTTCCACCATACTCATAATTAACTTCATATCATACTCAAGTTAATTTTGAAAATATATGTAAAGTTAACTAAATGTGCATAATAATGAAATTTAGCATGCCAAATTGGTTTGAAAGCAAAAATGGGATCACAAATTTTCAAAAAGCATTTAAGTTCACAAAGCATTCTTTCCTCCCCTCTTGCATTTCAAAAATCATAATAAATCAAATCGATTAAAACAAGGGAAAAAGAAATACTCCCCAAATTCACTTTAACATTGAATCATCTTTGGATGAGGCATCATTCTTGCATCCATTTCATCCCTATCAAAACAAACCCAAACAAAAACATCAAAACATACATGTCCTAATAAAAATAAAGAAAACGTAAACCATTAGAGAGAAACTTTGGTTGCTTCCCAAGCAATGCTAGTTTTGGTCAAGCTTGACCATACCTTTTTCCATGGGGTAACATAACTACCCCACACTTAACACTAGCTTCTATCCACTTAATGGTTTTTCTTCTTACCACATCATCAACAAGCTCAACTGGCAATGTGGCTTAATTATTGTGGCTAGATCTCCCACCTCTAGCAATGTCTTCATTACTGCTGGACTACAATAGGTGGGCACTAGTTTTAGTACCAGCGAAAGAGGTGCAATCATTGAAACTATAAGGTTAGATTCGATGACTAAAGGTTCCTCCATGATTGGTTTCATCAAAGTGGTTGATGTGTTCTCATCCTTTTCCTTAGGCTTAATAAAGAGTATTTCTAAAGGTATTAGCAATTCATCAACCAAACAACCCTCATCAATTGGCTTCTCCACCAAATCATGATCTTCATAGGGTTGGGGAATTGGTAAGTGTGGACTATAAGGCTCAAATTCACCTTCAAAGGGACTTGCTAGATTCCTCAAGAATGTCAGATCCTAAAGCTGATCCATCTTCCTTTAGTTTCATTTTATTAGAAAGATTCTCCACTTCTACCATCTCTTCGTCCACCACCCTTACAAATGTTGGCAAATAGATCACAATTGGCACGTCAGCATTTTGCTCTTCAACATATTCTTCAATCTCATACTCTTCCTTTATGTCTTCACAGTTGTCTTCCACCTCATGTTTTGTACTTGCTAAAAGTGCTCTTGCAACTAGGATGAGTTCTTCCTCTTCCCTTGTAGAATGCATATATCCATCATCGTCCTCTCCTATATCTTCTTCTTAAACTTCTTTCTTATTAGATACTTTCACAAAACTAGGTAGGTTCATCGCCATAAGCTCATCAATTTAATCTTTCTCATCATCATCATTAGAAAAATAAGTCCTTTCTTCCCCACAGGAATACATATTGTTGCATGCCTCCTTGCCTTGTTTCTTTGCGTTGGACTTGGTATTACTAGATAAGCTACCTACAGGGCGATTGGCTATTGCTTGGGTTAGTTTACATATTTGATTTTCAAGATTTTTGATGGATGCAGCTTGGCTTTGGATTGTTGCATTGTTGCACTGCATCAATTGGGTTAGCATTTCCTAGTTTGACTTCTTTTCTTAGGGTGGATTGTATGTTTGGGAAGAGTATTGTTGAGATGGATGGTTCATAGCGTAGGTTGGGGTATATGTGGATGATAGCTCTTGATTGCTTCCCCATGCATAACTAGGATGATCCTACCTATCTTGAGTGTAGGTGTTTGGATAAAAATTGGATTGGTTTTCTTGACACCTATCATTATAGTATTTCCCCAAATAACGATGACAATTATAAAATTAACTTTGGACTGAATAAACATGTCTAAAATTACGCTTTTTTTCAAGATCATTTACCTTTTCAACCAAAGAGACTAATTGTGAGGTTATGGTCGAAAGGGGGCCTTTTTCATATCTTTGAGTAGCGCACCATGATGGTTGGATTTGGGAATACTGAAAAGACAGCTTTGCATAGTTCTCAAAAGTTCTAGCCTCATTGTGATATAAGTCTGACATAACAGAAAAAGAAAAGAGAACACATTAAAGCAAGTAAAAGTAAAAAAAAAGAGTTTAGATTACAAAAATTTAGAAAATCCTTATTGATATTGAAAACATCATTATAATCCCTGACAACAGCACCAAAAACTTGATTGTTGCTTTTTGTATAGCTTGTAAGTGCACAGATCAAGTAATAAAATGGAAATATTCCAGTATCATTTCCCAAGTGATTATAGATTGTAATTGTTGGGTAGTTTTCAAGTACCAAAGTTGAAATCCTACACTCTTAAATCTAAACAAATAGATTTAAGGTTGAGTTGCAAAATAAGAAAAGAAATATTGAAAAGCAATGTAGGCTTCGATCTTAACTTCATCAACTATCATTTGGGAAGTAAAAGATAGCAGTAAGGAAATAATAATTGCAAACTTGAAAATGATGAAAGCTTGAGAATGTCGAAAGTAAACGACTAAAGGGATCAAGATTTATAACATGAAACTTAAAAGCTTGTAGGAAAAGGAGTTGTGGCTGAAATTAATCTTGCATAAAAGATAACTTAGAAAGCAAGCTTGCATGAAAGCAAGTTAAATTAGAAGAATAAACATGATTGCTGAAAATAATGAAGTAAGAATGCTTGAAGAACAAATAAATCTTAAAAAGAAATGCTAATTGTATTGAAGAAAAGAAAAAAAACAACTTTGTTATTGGCAAATCTGTCACCTAAGTCAATAACTAAAACTAAAAAAAAAAAAGAAAAAAAAAACTAAAGAAAAGAGAGAAGAGAGGAGAAGTGAGAAGCAAGGGATGATGGAATGAGGTGAATGGCCTCCCTATTTATAGAGGGGGTTTCGACCAAGTGAGGGAATAGGGTTACAAAGTTTGAATTTAATTCAAACGCTAAAAGATAATCCTAACTTAATCTTCAAAGTTGCATGACAAAGGTGGACTCTTGCTTCTTGAGAGTGTTTGGCCGAATGGGGTCTTGAAGAAGAGATCTTGGCTATTCATCCTAGCTTGATGCAATCTTCATTAAATCTCCACTCTTGGTTTTGCTCTCTTTGGCCAAATGTACTAGAGTTGATATAGGCTTGAAATTCGTCAAATGATAATTATCTTTTTCTTGGATTTGAAGTGGCCGAACATGATAAGGATTGGGTTGTTCTTCATGAATGCAATTTCTTCCTTGGGTGCATGACAAGTCCTAGTGCAAGTAGCAGTCTTCAAACGATCTTGCTTGGATCTTGCTTTGGCTAAAAGTCTCTAGTGCCCGTGTGCTTGTGAAACTCTTCAAATGTGCATTGGACCATTAAGGTTTGGCTATTCCTCATCCATTGCATGGCCGAAACTTCCTTGCATGCGTGGATCTTATGTTTTCTCATCCAATGGCTTTAAACCCTAAAAACATGAAAATAACATTAAAAGTACCAAAATCCATCAAAAATTTAAAATTTATCACTAATTTTAACATTGAAAAACACTATAATTTTAGGTGTTATCATACCCCAACACTTGAATCTTTGCTTGTCCTCAAGTAAAACACTCAAATTATCAAAACTATAAATCATTTTACATACTCACAAAGTGAAAAGTTACATAAACTTCCTTTCATGCTCTATCACGTAATACGAAGTTAAATATAAGCATAGAGTTACAAGAAATTTTCAAAACAAGTTCTCAATATGTTATGTTCTTTTACACGTATGAATTTCTCAATCTTTAATTGATGCATATAACTCAAGTAAAAGGAATGCAAAACATTTCATTACATTTCACTCAAAGACAAAATAGATTTCATATGTTCACTTTCCTTTTCCTTCTCAACTAATGTTAAGAGTTATATTCTTAACTCAAGATCAAAAGATCTTTTTGGCTTGTAATGTATAGCTTAGGTCATGGTAGGAAAAAGGAAATTTAGGCTCAAAACCCATAGCTTACTTTCTTGAAATTTCATGGACTTTGATTTGAACGATTGAGAGCTTTTTGAAACTTTGAACTTTTGAGGCATCACCTTTTTTTTTCATAGCATTTTTTTTTTTTTTTAGTGTAACCATTTTTAGCTTTATTTGGCTTTGCCTTTACTTTTGCCGTTTTCTTTTTCTTTTCATTCCTTATGCCTCCCTTCCTCCCAATTACATAAAAATGTCCATAATGTATGAGTAAGATCAATTGGTTTAGGCAAAAACAAAATAAGGGATAAAAATCAAAAGAATAGGCTTAGGCTTATTATGTGGTTAAAATAACAAAGAAAAAGGATAAATTTAATAGGCTCAAAATATAGGTACTAGGGATGCATCACAAAAGGTGGGCTTGAAAAGCTCAAACGATTTAAAGAAATACCTAGATCATCCAGAGTCAAATGCAATCTAAGATTTTGCTTCGAGGGTTGAGTAGGTGAATTCTAGAGTACTTAATTCTTATATTCAAACTTTCATGCAAATTAACATCTCACAAAATTTTCACAAGAATCATAGCATTTCATTGAAAGAGAATAAAAATATATGTTCAAAAATCATATCCAAAGAGAAACAAGCTTAAAAATTCTTTCCAAGTTCCACCATACTCATAATTAACTTCATATCATACTCAAGTTAATCTTGAAAATATATGCAAAGTTAACTAAGTGTGCATAATAATGGAATTTAGCATGCCAATTTGGTTTGAAAGCAAAAACGGGATTGCAAATTTTCAAAAAACATTTAAGTTCACAAATCTTTCTTTTCTCCTCCCCCCTTTCCTCCCGCCCCCAACTTCAAAAATCATAACAAATCAAATTGATTAAAACAAGGGAAAAAGAAATACTCCCCAAATTCACTTTAAGACCGAATCTTCTTTGGATGAGGCATCATCCTTGCATCCATTTCATCCCTATCGAAACAAGCTCAAACAAAAACATCAAAACATACATGTCCCAATAAAAATAAAGAAAACACAAACCATTAAAGAAAAACTTTGGTTGCATCCCAAGCAGCACTAGTTTTGGTCAAGCTTGACCATTCCTTCTTCCATTGGGTACGTAACTACCCCACACTTAACACCAGCATCTATCCACTTAATGGTTTTTCTTACTACCACATCTTCATCAACAGACTCTAACTAGCAGTGTGGCTCAATTATTGTGGCTAGATCTCCCACCTCTAGCAATGTCTTCGTTACCACTGGACTACATTAGGTGACCATTAGGTTCAGTACCAACGAAAAAGGTACAACCATGGAAACTATAAGGTTAGTTTTGAAGACTAAAGGTTCCTCCATGGTTGGTTTCATCAAAGTGGGTGATGCGTTCTCATCCTTTTCCTTAGGCTTAATGAAGGGTATTTTTAAAGGTTTGAGCAATTCATCAACCAAACAAACCTCATCAACTGGCTTTTCCACAAATCATGATCTTTGTAGGGTTAGGGGAATTGGTAAGGGTGCATTGTAAGGCTCAGATTCACCTTCAAAGGGACTATTGCTAGATTCCTCAAGAATGTTAGATCCTAAAATCGATTCAACTTCCTTTACTTTCATTTTATCAAAATGATCCTCCATTTCTACCATCTCTTCATCCACCACCTTAACAAATGTTGGCAGATCAATCATAATAGGCACATCATCATTTTGCTCTTCAACATATTCCTCCATCTCATATTTTTACTCCATGTCTTCACAGTTGTCTTTCATCTTAGGTTCTATACTTGCCAAGGGTGCTCTTGCAGCTAGGATGAGTTTTTCCTCTTCCCTTGTAGAGTCAATATATTCATCATCATCCTCTTGTGGATATTCCTCTTGAACTTCTTTCTCATCAGGTACTTTCACAAAACTAGTTAGGTTCATCACAAGTTTATCAATTAAATCTTCTTCATCATCATCGTTAGAAAAATAAGTCCTCTCTTCCCCATAGGAGCACATATCATTACATGCCTTCTTGCCTTTTTTCTTTGGGTTGGACTTAGTATTACTTGGCAAAGTACCTACAGGGTGATTGGCTATTGCTTGGGTTGGTTGACCTATTGGGCTTTCAAGATTTTTGATGGATGTAGCTTGGTTTTGGATTGTTGCATTGTTGGACTGCATCAATTGGGTTAGCATTTCTAGGTTCGACTTATTTTCCTCAGGTGGATTATATGTTTGAGGAAAGTATTGTTGAGATGGAGGGTTCATAAGGTAGATTAGGGTATATGTGGATAATAGCTCTTGATTGCTTCCCCATGCATAACTAGGATGATCCTCCCAATCTTGAGTGTAGGTGTTTAAATAAAAATTGGATTGGTTTTCTTGAATGTAGGTGGAATTCTAGACAAAATATTTTGCTTTTTGTCCAAACTCTTGAAATTCAAAGAGATAAAGTTCTCCTCCATTTGAAATTCTTTAAAGCTAAAAAAAAGAGTCATGGTGAAGTTCCAAATCTCTTTGGCCGAATGTACTAGAGTCCATTTAGGCTTGAAATTCTTCCAATGATAATTATCTTCTTCTTGGATTTGAAATGTATGAACATGATAAGGATTGGAAAGTTTTTCATGAATGCAATTTCTTCCTTGGGCGCATGACAAGTCCTAGTGCAAGTAGAAGTCTTCAAACAATCTTGCTTGGATCTTGCATTTGCTGAAAGTCTCTAGTGTCCATATGCTTGTGAAACTCTTCAAATGTGAATTGGACCATTGAGGTTCGGCTATTCCTCTTACATTGCATGGCCAAAACTTCCTTACATGCATGGATCATATGTTTTCCTCATTCAATGGCTTTAAACCCTAAAAACATGAAAATAACATTAAAAGTACCAAAATCCATCAAAATTTTAAAATTTAGCACTAATTTTAACATATAAAAACACTATAATTTTAGGTACTATCAGAATAAGATCCCACATGTGACAAAAATCAAATTCAAATAAATTCCTATTTGTCAACCTTGTGTTGGTAGATGTAAGCTCTCTTGTGCTAGAAAAGGAGTTTGAAATTAAATCATCAAATTGCCAAATTGGATTTGGAATGAGTTTTCCTATGTGTTGGAAAAGATATTTGAATTGTAAGAAATCTCAATTTGTGAGATTTAAAGATGTAATAAGTCTTTCAATATGCTAAAAAAGTTGTTTGAAATGTGAATCACCATTGCTCAGACTTGGAGTTGGATTTAAATTTTCCATGTGTTGGAAAAGAGTTTTGAAATGTAAAACATTATTTTGTCAAATTTGTAGTTGGTAAATTTCCTTAGTGTTGGAAAGAGACTTTGAAATATTAATCTCCAAATTGTCAAACTTCAAGCTAAAAAGTCTTTCTATGTGCTGGAAATATGGGTTGCAATTGCTATTGAAGTCTGCTTGCAATATTGAGGCTAACTATAAGAAGTTCACTACGGGTTGTCATATGCTAGTACCTTCATCAAGTGAGGTATTATATAGAGTGGCCACATCCATACATTTAACTGATGATAATATTAATCCTATTCTTAAGAAGTTAGTATATAAAAAGATTGAGCAAATACTGAGGGAAAATGCAGCAAAATATAATGGTGCTGTGATAAAAGGAGTTTTCATTCAGATATATCATCTATGTGAGTATTCCTTAGCATTGAAAGAGTGTCCTAAGATCTCAGGCATGGATCTTCTTACCCAAATTGTTAAAGATATGGGATCAGACATAGGAAGTATGAAGCTACCCGAAGTCAAAGCAATTAAGCGTAGACAACGTTGTTATTCTAATCAGATAACTGTTTTCAATCGTAAGTTTAACCAAGGGCATCCTTTCATTATAGCTGATATTGGAATACTAACAAATTTGAAGTTTGTAAAAATTTTTCAGATTTAGATTTTCATCACCAATGATGTCATCAAATTCAAATGAATTGGTTGGAATATTGATCAAAGAATTTCAGGGTGTAGTGGGCTGCTTCAGAATTTTAACCAAAGATTGGGTTTGTACTTTGACTTGCCACAGTGTTGGGCTGGTTCGATGTTAACCTGTCAATATGGGACTTTGAATGGATATTTTCAATGGGCTCAAATTGACGGTTTGCTCCAAAATCATTAGTTTATTTGAATTTGATTTTCTATCACATGGGAGTCTTATTCCATCCTACATTCTTTCTCTATTAGTTATGTTATTATTTATTGTATTTTACACCTTGTTGTAATAGTCTTTTCTAACTTCTTGGTCTTGGAGGGTTGTTCCAAGATTACCCATAAATAACCTCATTCTGTAATGAGGGAAGGTGATTCATTAAGTGAGAATTGTAAGAGTTTTATAAACCTTTTGGTTTTTATCTAAAGTTCTGTATCTCTTGGGTGGATTTCCTTAGAGTGGTGAGCTTTCCTAACTCTTTTCTTTAAGATGGTGAGTTCCGTATCCTTAGAGCTAGAGTTATCTTTCTTATTTCTTTTGAGATTGTGAGTTCTGTATTCTCACAAAAAGTGAGATTATCCTTATTCTTTGTGAGTGTTGTGAGTGTGATTAAATATCAAAATCACTTCATTCTCATTTTCTGGTATCAACTTGGTATCAGAGCTTTGGTTTGTGCAAACCTAGTGTACTTAGCTTTGGTTCGTACAAACTTGATGTACTTAGCTTTGGAACATGTGATACCCGATGTGTGCAAAGCTTTTATAATCTATTATCATTGTTGTTCTTGAAGAAGATTTCAAAGACAAGTTTTTGATCTACAAGTGGATGAGATAAGAAGAACGATCTAGCAACTTCAACAACGTCTTGACCATTTGGTAAATCATGATTCAGCTAGAAGAGTTGATGCATCCAGAATTAAGGAGAAGAACCCAACCTTTTTTATCAAAAAGAGAGGGAAGAGTTTAGTATTGAATATGGTCATCGTAAACTAAATCATATCAATTGTGACTGTCATCATGATGTCAAACTTGATATTCCAGAATTTGAAGACTATGCAATCTGATGAGTTCTTTGATTTGTGGATGATAAATATGTGGAAGAAGAGGAAGAATGCAAAGGCACCTTCAATAAAACAATAGAGCTCACAGAACCTGTATATGATGGGCATGTGGAAAAAGAAAGTGAAGTTCTTGTTCTCCACAAAGATCTTAACATTGTTAATGTAAAAGATGAGTGGCTACATGAATATGTATTCAACACAATAGACCCATCTCAAGAAAAGGTGTGTAATGTTATTTCTGCTAGTGGAATCAGCACAATTATAGTGGCAACAACCATGGTAGATAAATTTCAATTACAACCAAATCCACATTTGAAGATTTTGTTTTGTGTGAAGATATACCTTTGGAAGCTTGTCACATTTTGAGAAATCCATGGAAATATGATGGAATGGTTTTTCATGATGGCTATCAAAACAAGGAGAGGATTGTGGTGCAAGCCAACAAACATGGAAGGTCAGCTACATTCAAGGATGGTGATTTGAATTGAAAAGAGAGACTTCACAATGGAAAACATTCTACGATTATACCATACTTAGAAGTGAATTCGACAATGAGTTCTTTTCAATAAGGGGAGAATGATGCAGGAGCAAACCATCAATTCGAGCCTACTGAAAATATCCATTCAAAGGCCCAAATTGATGATGGTTTAGCATCCAACCCATTTTTTGGGGACAAGGAAGACTTTTCAGCTCAAGTTTGACAATTTGGAGATTAACGTTTCAAAGTCTCTTTTCTAGAACATGGGAAAAGTTACCAACTCCAAGTTTGGCAAAATGGTGTTTTGCATGAGAAGTTTAAATCCAACTTCAGGTATGATCATTGTTGATTCACATCTCAAACAACTTTTTCAGCACATTGAAAGACTTATTCCATCTCTAAATCTGACAAATGGAGAATTATTCCAATTTAAATACCTTTTACAGTATATGAGAAGACTCATACTAGATCCAACTTGACAATTTGGTGATTTGATTTCAAACTCCTTTTCCAACTCAAGGGAGCTTACTTGTACCAGCACAAGGTAGATAAATTGGAGTTTATTTGAATTTGCTTTTTTGTCGCATGGCGATCTTATTCCAGCCTACATGCTTTGTCCATTTTTGTCCATTAGTTATGTTATTATATATGGTATTTTACATGTAGGTAGTCTTTCCAACCTCCTAGTCTTGGAGGGTTGTTCTAAGATCACCTATAAATAACCCCAATCTATAATGAGGGAAGATGATTCAATGAGCCAGTAGTGTAAGAATTTGTTTTGAAATTAATAACCTTCTTGTTTTTATCAAAAGTTCAGTATCTCTTGGGTGGATTTTCTTAGAATGGTGAGCTTTCCTAACTCTTTTCTTTAGTGTGGTGAGTTTTGTATCCCTAGAGCTAGAGTTATCTTCTTTATTTTTCTTGGGTGGCGAGTTCTGTATCCTCAAAAAGTGAGATTATCCTTATTCTTTGTAAGTGTGACTAAATCTCAAATTCACTTCATTCTCATTGTCCGGTATCATTGTTCTCTTCCTCCTTTTTCTTCTTAAATAAAATATTTTTTTCAAATTTTTCCTGGTCAAGAGGGTTGTCTGGCTGAGAAAGCTTACTTGGTCCTGGTTAAACTGGATCAAGCGACTAGACAAAGCCAGTTTTTGAAGACACATATTTTCCTTTTCCAATATTGATGCAAATCTTGGCATATTATGTGCATGATTTAAGAGTTAGGGATTGCGTTATTTACATTTTATCTTAAAAAGATCTCAAGGTTATTACATGATGTAAACCTGCAAGAACTTTATAGTCTTTTCAATTTCATATTCTACAAGTATGTGATGGACAAGTACATTGTTTATACTCAGAGATCGTTAAAAGGTCCACAACTGTAACATATCTGTGTTCTTAATGTTTATAGGCTACAAGATCAAGATCTTTCTCCGCCTAATATTGTGCAAACAAAGAAGGCACTTTTACAATATTTCAGCTCCTCTTCATTTATGAGACGTAATTGTGGAAATAAAGCCACTGATCTGTCTTATGCGACTCCGATTAATGCTAAGGGTACAGCATTCTTGGATTTATTTGTGATTCCATGTAAGAACAAAGATGACTCTCCCGGAGCTCAGTGCGAAAGCTATGTCTCCTCACTTTGGAAATTGCGGGATCAGGTCTCTTTTTATGCACCCCTCTTCTCTAGCAGCTATTCTCCTGGCGCTGCCTCTTTATTTTTCTGCCTTTTAAGAAATCCTGTAATATTTTAGCTTTTTGTAAGTCAAAAGGTTTTGCTTCATTATATCAGATATATAACAAGTGTACTTACAGGTTTTATCCATGAACTGCCCTTCTTTTGCAAGGAATGTTTCTGAACGTGACTGGTTAAAAAGTTCTGCCAGGATATGGGAATTGGTGAAGAGCTCTCCTATTATTGCTGAGTATAGCAGAACATTACTAAGTTCTGGTATGTTTAGGAGATAACCATTGTCATCACCTGTATTTGGCTTTTGTGCTGGGGAGACAAAGGATGATTTTCTTGATAAGAGCTAGCGTGCTTTACTTGCTATTTTTTATACAAATTAGCATTTGTCATGTCAAGCTTTCAAATATCAAATTGTAGATAGGGTTGCTGAAAAGATTTTTCTATCTAATGTATCATTTGGTATCCTGATTGCAAGAGAAAATCATGACAGCATCATAGTTGAAAACCTCAATGTTGGAATAGGATATGATTCTTACAAACGTGCTCATGTGTGAAACTACAAGAATATTATGCTGAATTTCTAGCTATCTTTCATGATCTAGCAAGCCAAAGGCACCTTATAGTTCTGGTTCTATATAACTCGATGGTTCAATCCGGGTTTCATAAGCATGCATGAGTATTCCTTTTGCGCTGTGCTGAATATGACTGATGGTTTGGTATGATTTGGTTTATAGCTAAATTAAAGCAGTAGATTGTTACTTCTTCACATCAATAAAGTATCATTTCCAGTTTTTACTCCATCAGATAACCTTAGGTTTGGATTTATCACCTTTGTAATCATTTATCTGATGTATGGATTTGGAACTTGGAAACCTGTCATGGTATTCAACAACTGGACCTTTGTTGTAATGTACTAAAATAACAACTTAAAAATTAAATTATCTGGTTTCCTTTCCTCTCTTAAAATGTTCTTGAGTTGGCTTCAGATGTTGAAACCTGTGCCTGCCTTTCAATTCTCCTACTTCTCATCTAGGGGAATGCCCGCAGTCCACAACAACCTCTTATTATAATGTAAACCCAGTTAGTCTTGGTTGCTTTAATTTTTCTTTTGGATTATTAATAGATTAATTTTTCCAAAGTATGGAGTATGCAGAAGATTGTGTCAACTAAACTTGAAGAACTGGAAAGAGAATTATGAGTACAGCAAAGAATAGAAATATTTGTAAGTAGTCCCATGTTATGCAACATGGCACTATAAATTTGGAATAAAAAACGGAAAATAAAAATAGATAAATCAAACTTTGTGTAGGGTTGCTGCCTTGGAAAAAAAATTTCTGGAAAAAGCTCATGAAACAGATTTTCATTCAAAAGTATATATACAACACAAAGTTTCTTATGTCTTCACCAGCTACAACTATTCCAAGTAATTTATCTCCAACTACACTCCTTAAAATAAGCATAATAACTAAAACTCTCCATGAACAAAAAATTCTAAGTAAATATCATCATTGTGATTACAAAAAAAATCAAAATATCAAAAATTCTTTACTGAAATATCTGACATCATAGTTATTCATTAGCTTCAACAAACTCTTCACTGTATCCTGCTTTTGTGTGCTTTTAACCTTTTTCCTTTCTTGACCATCAACTTAACCACTCTACCCTACTTACCATTGTTTTGAAACTCTTCGTGTTGATGAAGAAATCTAGCACCAATGGTAGTATTGTTTTGGCACCAAAATGTAGAAATGAATGCTCGAAGGAAATGGCTTCATGTGAAAGACATTTTTTTTAGACTTATTTCACCTCGTTGGGATACAAAAGAGGTTAATCGAAATATTCTATGATATACAATGAACATTTTGTTTGAATTCGCAATTTTTATTTTGTACATAAAAATTTAGGGTGAGGGTCCATTTTAGGGTCAAGACAAACTGCAGATCTTATACAGGACTTGCGCTGGATTTATAAATATTGAAACCAATGGTGGATTGTGTTGATTCAATCATCAAACACATTCATCGTTTATAAGTGAAAGATCATTTCATAAATGATTATAACTGATTCCAAAAGAAATCATTTCCATGTTACAAAAAATCATAACTTTTGAGATTGAGCAGCCGAATGCTCAACCAAAGCATTCGGTTGCCACTTTGTAAATTTGCTTCCAGAATGCTCTTTTTTTTTTTTAAGGGAAGTTAACTACCTTATATAGGGCATTTGACTGTCTTCATTACAGAATCTAAGTAAATCGACTTCCTTACTAAGGCATTCGATTGCATAGCGAAATTCTAAAATAGAAAGCTAAAATTCGACTGCCTTTCTATGGGCATTTAAATGTCCTGACTTGAAGTCATGCAAACAATTCTTACATGCAAGTCAGTTCTTACATTCATCATGAAGCTTTATTCAAGCTTTATTATCTTGGTTTCTCAATCCTTGATTAAATATCACACTAAACCAATCATCTTTCACCAATCATCTTTCACTATTTTTAAAATATTTTAACAATTTTCCCCCATTTTTAAAATAAAGTAAGTCAAATATTTTTTAAAATCTTATACATAAAGAAGATATCAATCCTAATTTAAAATCTTTTCCTTAGTGATAATGTTGATAATCAAAATTATAAGGTAGAACAATGGTTTTGAATCAATAATTTTATGCAATTAGTCATGCATCAAATCACACATAAGATTTTACTCCTCAACAAAAGTTATCTAGCAAAACTTGACACAATTTTGTTGGCCATATTCTTGTATATTTTTCATAAATGCTTTAGAGCCAAACCCTTAGCTTTTAGAGTCAACACCACTTCGATTCGTGTAGGTGAACTTCATTAGAAATACCTTCATATAATGCATTCTAACACTTTATTTACTTGTTATGGATTCATGAAGAGTTGCAACTCAATCTCCCCATGTACATAAGGTTCCAAGTACTTATCAACCCTAAAATGGTGTATAAACTTTAAGTACTTACAGTTACATTAAAATAATGTACTTGAACTTATTAAAACTTAAGACTTAATGTCTTATTAAGCATTAAATTGAGGTTTCATCATATGTGACTTAATTAATGGGTTTGAGTCAATCCCTTTGGAAGTTTTAGACACTAATTTTTTTAAAAATTCTTTGTTAATGGATCTTTCAAGTTCTCACTTGATTTGACAAAATCTATGATGATCATCTTGTCCTTGATTAATTCTCTGACATAGCTATGCCAATGCATTTTAACTTCCCATTATAGACATGACTATATGCCTCTGATACTATAACTTCACTATCACAATTTATTAATATTGGTGACACTAGTTTTGGCCATAAAAGAACTTCATAAAATAGGTTTCTTAGCCATTTTGATTTCGTACAAGTTGATGCGAAAGCTACAAACTTTGAAGTCATAATAGAATCCATTATACAAATTTCTTTCTTAGATCCCTAAGAAACCGCACCCAATTATGGATGAATAATCTTTTATGTTTGTAATCCAACTTGCATCTGTGTTTCCTTTTAAGATAAAAGGTACATCATTATAGTTTTCTTTCAATATAGGCAAAAATAACAAACAAGCCTCTAAAATTTACCATTTTATTTAGATAGGCTCTTATATTTTTATTGTACCCAAATAAGCCCTTATACTTTAATTTGCATCCAAACAAACCTTTATCCTTTAATTTGTATCTAAATAAATCTATAACTTTAATTTGTACTTAAATAAACTATTAACATAAGTCGAACTTTCGATTGAAGTAAGAGCTTATTTGGATACAAATAAAAAAATAATGGCTTATTTAGGTATAATAAAAATAGAGGTTTATTTAAAAAAAAAAAAACGAAATAGTTCAAGTTTTTTTAGTATTTTAGCTTTAAATATTTCAATATTTTTAATATGACATTCCAATGCAAGCAATTAGGTTGCTTGTATTCCTCTAAGCTTATCAATTGCAAAAGCTATTTCAAATTTAGTGCATGTTATTGCATATATCAAACAACTTATTACTTTGCATAATCCAATTGTGCAATCGACATTCCCTTATTTGATAATAACTTCAAATTGAGATCATAAGGTGTTGTAAATGTTGCACAATCATCACAATTAAACTTTTTTGAGATTTTTTTAATGTGATGTGATTAGGATAATATCAAACTATTATTTTTTCTCAAAGTCCTTATTCCTAAAATCCCATCTGCAACACCCATATCTTTCTTAATAAAATTATTTGACAAGAATTTTTTATACTTTCAACTTGTTTCAACTCTATACCAAAAAGTAACATGTCATCAGCCATATAAACATATAATGACATTTTTTTCATGTTCAAAGTTACTATAAACGCACTTATCTAATTCATTAATCTTACATCCATTAGCTAGAACAACTTTATCAATTTTTTTCATTGCTTATGTGCTTATTTGAGTTCATACAAAAACTTAATCAATTTACATATTTTCTTTTCTTGTCTTTTAATTACAAACCTTTTAGATTGTTGTATATATACCTCTTTATCCAATCACTATTTAAAAATGTTGTTTTAACATCTATTTGGTGAATTTCTAATTTATATATAGAGGTTAATGCTGCAAATATTCTTAATTACCCATTTTCTTTTTGTCCTAGAATCACAACCCCTTCGAATTGTTTCATATATACCACCTCATCCAATTCACTATTTAAAAATGTTGTTTTAACATCTATTTGGTGAATTTCTAATTTATATATAGAGGCTAATGCTCTAAAAATTCTTATTATAGCTATTCTTGCTACCGACGCATATATATAAAAATAAACAATTTCATATTTTGTGTAAATCTCTTAATAACTAACATGTCTACAATACCATCCATGTCATAGCACCATCCACTTCCATTCTTCTTTTGAAAATCTATTTGCAACCTATTGGTTTGTAGCCTGGAAGTACATCCACCAAAATCCATGCAAACAACAAAAATAGTCTTTTAGTAAAAGTCATGATCCTGACTAAAATTTATATAATCTTTACTAATTCTTTTACTGAGCCATGTTGACCTTCATAAGTTTTCATTGTCAGTTCTCTTGTCAATTACATATAATGAAAAATAAAACTTAACCCTCACTATATCCATCATTTAATGAAGGTTAAAAGATCCTTGCTAAATGTAAACAATTAATGAAGGTAATTTTTGAGCCTCATTCATGTAAAATTTATAATGAAAGTCTATTTTGACTCTCATTATATCTTTTACCGTTAGTGTAATCTTTTATTGATCCTCACTTAAAGTTTTTTACTTTTAATGAATGCTTGTAGTGACCCTCATTAAAAAGTACTTTTATTAAAGATTGTGACCTCTCTAAATAAAAAACAAATAAATAAAAATTTTCAAAAACATTGTTATATAAAACCAAATAAGCATTAAAGTAACAAATTTCGAACCATATTTAAGTACTCTCTAATTTTTTGGTCCAAAAAACTTGCATTCTTTCATTTCTCACATTCTCCACAGAAGTAAACGATTTTTCACCCTATAACAAAAACAACATTTTCACCTTTTGCTCTTGCATCTCAGTATGTTCTACAAAAATTAAGCAAAATACAGATTCAACATTGTTAGGATGCTAGAGAGTTTTTAGCACTAATTACTAGTGAATTTGAAAGGCTTATAGGCAAAAAATAATACTACCAACAAATTTCTTTAAATGATTGCTTTATTGAAGCGATTACACTAATAAACATGAAAGATAAACAATTTAGAATTTATTTGGTAGGATGATTGACATTACAAATTTATAAAACACCTAGCCACCTTATCAAATGACAGACTTAGGGACTTATTTTGTAGGATATAAATATCTATGTTTTGAAGGATGAAAAGCCAATTTTGAAAGAAAATTTATGCTTTCAAGTCTTTAGTTCTTTCATAAACTTGAACTAGCAAAACAAACCACTTTTAAAAAACCTAGTCTGCTAGAGTACTAAATAACAAGGATTATATGAGCTTACAACTTCAAGCCAATGTTAAAAGGCTAGTTTTTTTGCCTTTTCATCCTTAGACAAGCCATTCCCAACCTACAAATTGAAAAGGATTCTCTTGTTAGTCTTTAAGTGAATTTGCAAAGTAGCATACCACATTTTAAGTACTTATGAAAAAAAGCTTTACTCTAATATTTTAAAGACTTGTGAAATCTTAGTAAATTACCCTAGCAACTTTTGTTTTAGCTTGTGCCCATTTTTTATATAATAGTTTCTTGTTTTTCAATGTCATAAAACAAAACAAAACAACTTTTTAGAGCTGTAGAATCTAAGGTCTTCCATATATAATGTTAAAATGAATGTAAAAATCAAACAAATTGCTCAAAATCAAAACAACGAAAAAAGCATTAAAAATTGAGATTATATGAAAACAAACCAAAGCTACTTAACCAAACTGTAAAATTTGCTAGGTTCCTTATTATCTTACAACTTTTGTAAACTTTTCGAAGCTTAGTTGTAGCAGCATTAAGCTAAGTTACGAGCTTTGAGAAAATAGTAGCACTGATTTAGTCAAAAGGCTGCAAAAATACACCTAAAGGTTAATGGCATTTAGCTTATTTTCCATTGTGAGTATAAAAGCTTTAACATCCTAGGTTTAGAGAGCAATAAGTAGGAAGTTTAAAGAGCTTAAAAACAATCAAACATCTAAATAAAAAAATCATTGAACCAATTAACCTTAATTTGCAAATAGAGTTTACAGCTCTATATAAGTATGTATGTGTGTGTAATATTAGTCATTAATATGAAACAATGAAATGATAAAAGTACGACTATATACTTTGATGTTAGCACAATCCCAACACACAAAAAACACATCATATCATCAAAAACTTGAACTAGCATTATAAAAAGGATAAAAAAAATCCTACTAACATCCAAACAACAAAAAAGCGTAGTAAAAAAGTCAACAACTCTTGAATAATAGAACAAATAGAAGGAAAATAGTAAGATCGCAAAAACCCAAAGCAAAAAAAAGAGAAATCCGACATAAGCATTTATATAAACAAGTTCAGGTAGCTTATCTCTCCCCTCTCTCTCTCTCTCTCTCTCTCTCTTGAGGTGGAATGCGAAACTCATTAATTGTGGACTTGATCAATGCATGTAAAACCTTGAAACAAACACAAAAAATTCAAAAACTTAACCTTATTTTTCACAATATTATCATCAAATTTTAGTAGGAAACTTGAAATAAATAAATAGCAGGGTAATGGATTTTAAAAAATTATAACACATGCTATGATGTTTGTTTTTCACAGAAAATCAAAATAGATGGGAAATTTTTTTTTACCATATTTATTAATAGTTGAACCAAAAAGAAATAAAAATAGCATAAAACATTATCTCAACTGCAAGATTAAGTTAATTCAAATTTTAGATCAAAAATTAATTGAAAACTATTCAGTTTATTAGCCTCAAAAAATTCAATTTTTACTCAAAATTCATAAAAAGTTATATAAAAAGCAAGTAATTGGCTCATACCTTTGCGATTTCATCGTTGTAACTAGCATTTGAAATGAAAAAAAAAATTAATGTACTCTTAAGAAATTTCAGGCAAAAAATCTTTAATCGGTGAAAAAAACCTTTGACTAAACTCTTCTGAACAATCTGCAATGAAAACAAAAACAAAGAGAAAAAAAAAGAGCTTGCAATGCAGAAGAAACAATTCAGAGAAGAAATTGAGAAATTATTGGTTTATTGGAATCACTTGTGTTTTTTAGTTTCTAAACTTTTTTTTTTTAATTTTGAGTTCTTGAATTTTTTTTTTTTTTTGCCTTTTAAATTAAAGGAATGGATTTATGGGTTTTTATAGCTCTGCCATCTTTATCACCTAAAAAAAAAAAAGAAAAAAAACTTCAAATACATATGCATCAAGAGTGAAGGTCTGCTAGTATCCAAAATAAGCAGTTTAGTAAGAGTCATTATTAAGTTTTTAGGTTATTCTTTTTGTTATGGATTTTTACTCATTATTTTTGTTAAAGGTAAAAAAAAATCAAGTAAAGATGGATAGTACGTTGAATAAAATTGAATAAATTATAAAAATATACCTTATGATTATGATCGAAATAAAAGTGTCCTTAAGGTTTAAAATGTGATACTTAACTATCCTATGATTTATTTTATTTTTTTGTTTTTTTATTTTTTATTTTTTTCTTCTTCTTCTTC
Organism: Durio zibethinus; assembly: GCF_047325235.1. Taxonomy (NCBI): domain Eukaryota; kingdom Viridiplantae; phylum Streptophyta; class Magnoliopsida; order Malvales; family Malvaceae; genus Durio; species Durio zibethinus. The sequence goes on from NC_143185.1 coordinate 8,990,890, forward strand.
TTCTGAATTCATACATTCTCTCTAAAAATTCATACACTTTCTACAAATCCATTCTTTCTCTTTAAAAATAAACCAATTCTCTCTTTAAACCTAGATCAATCCATAAACAACAACATTTAAATCATCAAAAAATATCAATTTTACTGCTAACAAATAGGAAGTTGCTAGGAATTGAATCAATCCAAAAAGTCAAATTCCCCAACATAAGTAGTAAATAATTCATCATTAAAGCCTCAATAAAACATCTCAAAAACAAAACCAGAATTCCAGCTAACAACCTTAGAAAAAAATTCACAATTAGAAATTCAGTTATAAAAACCAGAAATCACCACCTAAGTAAGAAAATAGAAAATTGCAATAACAAAATAGATAAAGTTATAAGATTATGATTCGGTTTCGTAGGATTTATTCTTATAAATAGAGGAAAGAAGCATTACTGGCATAAAAGAATAGAAGAATAAGTCCTCAGTGGTCTCAATAAGGTAACATATAGTGGCGGAGGTAGCAAGTTGTCACCAGTTTTTTGGTTTTTGAGTTCTACTCATTTGGTGTTATTCTTGAGAGTTTGAAGATGGTTGAGAAGTTTAGAAAGTAGTAGCAATTTTTATTTAATGCTTTGATCTATATTTGTATTGGAGGCTTAGGAAATTCTAAAGGAAGAAAAAAAAGATTTGCTAGGGATTTTCAAAAACTATTGAATAACACATAGTGGTTGGACAGTAAGGGGCGAATGATAGATTAGTACCAATTTCTAAGTTGTTAATTTTTTTTATTTAAGGTTTGGAAGTTTAAAGAAAAGGGAATGAATTTTTTTTTGTGGTTTAAAGGTTGCTATTTATGGATTGGTTTAGGTTTAGAGAGAGAATTGATTTGGTTTTATAGAGAGAGAATAAATTTTTAGAGAGAAAATATGAATTCAAATGAAGAAGAAAGAAAAAATAATGGTTTTGAGTGAAAAAAAAAGACAAATCATAAGGTAGTTAAGTATCACATTTTAAACTTTAGAAGACACTTTTATTTTAACCTTACCTATAAAAATTTTTTATTTTTTTACTTTCATTAAAAAAATAACTTTTCAGTATACTTTTTATAAATGAAAGCAAGAGAATTGTAAAATAAATTTAGAAATGACCTTGTAAATTTTACAATTGATCACTCAACTATCACTAAAATTCCAAATAAGTGATTAAACTTTAATTTATCTTAATAAAGTCATTAAAGTTTATTAGGTGCATCAAATGTAGTCACTTTGACAAATTCCATCCAAATTATGAATGAAAAAAATGACATGGCTAACATGTCGTCACCATATCATTAGCCATGTCAACTAAAAATTTTGTCACCATTTTCTTCCCCTTTTTCTGTCTAACTCAACCATCATTTCTACTCTTTTTAACTTTATCTTTAACTTTTTCAACCTATACTTTCTTTTTCCTTTCTTTTTGGTGTTTGGCATTGTCGAAGTCATTGTCGTTGCCAGTTGCCAATTTTTTTTCTCCCTCTCAGTCCATTAACTGTTTAATCGATTCATTTTTCTAAAAAATAGTCACTTTTGTCAATTTTTTTATTTTTTTTTAAATTAAATCTATCACCGATGATAGCTTTTTTCTTGTGGATTCCATTTTTTTTCAGTCTACATAATTTTGTTCTTAATATATTTAATTTTTCTCCCACAAACATTGTAGTTGTCATTACCACCTGTTGCCAATGCTTGATACTAAGTCTTTTTACTCATAGTTAGTTAATGCTCTATCTATTGTTCACTCAAGCAAGTAACTTTTCAACATATTTTGGATTTGACCTTTTTATCATCTATTTAATGACACCATTCTTTGATTGTTTAGTTTTAGTTACTAATTGGAAAAACATGTTTTTATAATTAAAATGGGCCATGGAAACCTTGATGGCATGGTTCATAATGGTGGAAAAGATAATTTGAAGCAAAAAGGCAAAAATGATGGTGGAAATGATATGGATTCCACAACCAAAGTTTAAAGTAGCTGCTAATTACTTTGTTTTATAATTACTACTTTGGTAATATGTGTAAGTAGTTTGAGTTTTGTTTTTAGAGTTTCTGCTAATGGCTTTTGCTTATTCTTATATTACACATGGCTCAAGCCTTCTTCTTGTTTTCCATCTAACAAATGTTAGTCTTGTACTATTGGTGTTTTGTTTAATGAAATCGTCTTGACTTAAAAGAAAAAAAAAAAAGGTCTCGAATTTGTAATGAGTTGAACTATAGGCATAGTTGTGGTAACTAGTAAGATGATGGTGATGTTCTAATTCAACTCTAGTGATTTCGACGGTGCTGGATACTAAAAAGAAATGAGGGATAAAGTATAGGTTGAGAAAGTTAAACAAAAAATAAAGGATGTTTAAGTTAGACCTAAAAAAAAAAGAAGAAAATGATGACTAGATTTTTATTTGACATGGCTAATGATATGGTGGATAAAATGTCAACCACGTCAATTTTCCATCCATAACTTGGATGGAATCTGTCAAAGTGATTACATTTGGTACATTTAATAAACTTCAATAACCTTATCGAATAAATTAAAGTTCAATGATTTAATTGGGATCTTGTTGATAGTTGAATGACCAACTATGAAATTTACTTGACTCTCATGCAAATAACAATTAGTGATAGTAAACAAAAGATGCTCACTAAAATCCTCATTAAAACTTTTGTTTTTGTAGTGATTGTTTCTATTATTGAATCCATTTCATCATTTATAACTACTTTTTGCTACATCATGAGTTTCATTGCTTAATCAAATGTACTAAGATCTAATTCTATATTAAAGCAATATTCAATATGATTGTTAATTGTTTCTCATGTTCCTTTAACTAAGAATATATAAAAATTTAAGTAAAAATTTTTTAACTTTTCTTGCTCTTTTACTTATTTTAAGTGCAAGGTGTTCTTCTTCAATGTTGAAAGAATCATTCATTATTTCATTTGAACTATTTTGAGCAATATCTTTAGGAAGAGGAATTGATTTGAATCAATATTAATTAAATAAGTCATCCTTTGATTCAATTGTCGTATTAATTGATATTAAATCATTTGGTTCTATAACTATGAATTTATATGCCTTGCTATTTTAAATATAGCCAAGAATATACATTCAATTCATCTTTCTCCTAATTTCTTTCTTTTAGGTTCAAGAATCTTAACAATTACTTTGCATCCCAATACCTTAAGATAGCTTAAATTGGTTTTTCTTTTCTTCCATAATTCATATAAGATAACCTTATTCCTATTATTAAGAACTTTATTTTAATTATACATGCATTCATTAATGCTTCACCCAAAAAATCTTATCTTAATCCATGTATACATCATTTTATACGTCATATTCCATGTAGAATGCCAACTGTGCAACACAAATAATCGTTAATCTTATTTAACTAAGGCTCCATTTGTTTTGTGAAAAATGACTTTTGAAAAATAATTTTCACATTTTCAGGTGTTTGTTTGGTGAAAAACTAGCTAACCAATGGAAAATGACTTACCCGTCAATGGAAAATAAAGCCATTTTTTAAAAAATTATCTTACAGATTTGAATAGGAAAAGATATTTTTCGAAAAAAAGCTGTTTATGAGTAAACTATTTATTAATACTTTAATTTTACTTATACATAATATTATATTATAATATATTAATAAATAATATAATAATAAATATTATTAATTTAATTAATAAATATTATAATAATATATTAATATATTAATAAATAATATAAAGAATAATAAATATTTTTATTTTAAGTATTTTTATATTAACATAATATTTTAATATTTAATATTATTATTAAAATATAATTATTTTTTAATATTTAATATTATTATTAAAATATAATTATTTTTTAATATTAATAATTTTAATAACAAATAATTTCAATACATTTTAATAATAAATAATTTTTAATATTATAATAGTTATATTAATATTACTAAAAAAATAGATTTTCCAAAAAACAACCAAACAATGGAAAACATTTTTCATTAACTCATCCAAACAATAAAAAATTTCTTTCAATTCAGAAAATATAAATATTTTTCAAAAATCCTTTTCTGAAAGTCATTTTCTGCAAAATAAATAAAGCTTAAATTAGATTTTTTACATAAACTTGAAAGTTTGTGGTTTCATTTATAGAAAAATAAAAGATTGTACACATATTAGCATAAAATAAAAATGTTGAGGGCTTATATCTATTTTGTACAAAAATGTTGAAAATATATTTAGGTATTAAATTTAAAAATAATAAATTTTAGTAATAATTAAAAGACACATTTGACAATATTTTAATTTCACTTCTAGAAATAGAAAACTTTACTAATTAGACTTATCAACTAGTTGAGTGGCCAACAAGGTCATAAGTCAATTTCAACTTGAACGGAGCTTTAAACAAGATTTTGAAGCTTGAATAGCTTATGAAATAATAATTTTTATTTAATTTTAATTTTAAAATATCTAATAACAATTAAAATATCAATGTAAAAATATTTTTAATATTTTGATAATAAATTTAAATTTAATGGATTTAAGAAGAATAATATATTCTAACCTCGAATAAGTGTTAATTAAATTTGATTTGACTCAACCTGTATGCACTTTTGGTAATAACTAGTTACTAGATTTTGTTCCCCTCACTAATTTTTTTTTTAAATTGTTGATTTAGCCCAAAACATTACATAATAATATAGATATTCACAAACCCATGCTTGATTAAAACACCACATACTAAAAAGCCAAACGCATAAAGTAAGGGGATCATTAGGAAATTGCCCATTCAATTAAACTCCTTGCCTCTCAAAAAAAAAAAAAAAAAGGCAAGCTTGCCAATTAAACCTATAGAATGCGCTCAGTTTGGGAAAATCTATAAATTTTTTCTTGGAATCTTGATGGTAGGTATTTGATTTTCATGTTTGGTTTAGAGTAATCCAATCACAAGAGAAAATATTAAATTCCCAACAATACCTAAAGTCCAGAAATCAAAAACCTACCTCACCCTATGATATTCTAGGATTATGGGGAAAAAGGTGTCTTATTTCCAAATTTAACCTAAATAAAAAATTATGACATAACCATTACCCTTTTGAAAAACGTGTCTAGAAGTGATTGAAATTTAATTGTAGGTTTTTGTTAGTTTAAAAAAATTTTTATATTGTAATTAAGGCGTTATAAAAAAATTAAAAAAAAATCATTTAAAGTGTTTCTGTACAGAAATGCCTTAAATTATCTTTTTATAAAAAAAATTAAACAATCAAGTATAGAAACGCCTTAAATAATCTTTTAATTTTTTTATAAAAGGATTATGTACAAAAACACCTTAAATGATCTTTTTATAAATAAATTAAAAGATCATATAAGGCGTTTATGTATAAAAACATTTTAAATAATCTTTTTATAAAAAAATTAATAGATAATTTAAGTGATCCTTTTAACGGATTATTTAAGGTGTTTCCGTATAGAGATGCCTTAAATAATCTTTTTATAAAAAAAAATTAAATGATCATTTAAGGCGTTTCTATACATGATCTTTTTAAAAAGGCGTTATAAAAAAATTAACAAGATCATTTAAGGTATTTTTGTACAAAAATGCCTTAAATAATCTTTTTATAAAAAAAATTAAAGAACCAATTAAGGCTTGCAAAGTGCTAAACACCTTAATTGTTCCTTTCTTTTAACAATTTTCCCTATCAATTAAGGCATTAATGTTTATGGACACCTCAATTGATGAGATTTTATAAATAAAATCAACAACCAATTACAATATTTGTTTTCTTTTGCTACTAAAGGCATCATTTGTTATTTAGGTATTTATTATTAATAAAATAAAATGAAAAGTTGCCATCATATATATTAAAAAGAGTACGGTACTTATACAAGAATTAATATATGTGGATTTTCCCAAACCAACAAGTGAATCTGAATATAGAATGTCTTGAAAATGAAAAAATAAAACTCGGGTATTGCATTTTTTTAGAGATCACACTTTTCACCGGAATCTAAGATTTTACTAACCAAATGCACTCTTATAGTTAAGGAACTCAATCAATACCAAAAAAGCAAATGAGGCATTTAGCACCTACTACATAAACTAAATATTTTTTCTTTCATTTATTCATTCAAACTCTTTTTAAACTTCATTCTTTTTTAATTTTAAAAACTTCATTCTCTCTTTACCCTCTCATCCATCAAACACTTATACAAATTTCGATATTGTATTGTCCACTACTAACCACCACTTTCCAATGTCAGATTTCTTCCAAATATCACCCAAAAAATCATTGCAATCTCTTTTTTGCCTCTATTCAATTAGTTTGTATAGAAAGGATTTAGAAACCTATAGATCTAAAACCTAAACTCACTATTTCACCACCTAAAAAGTCCATATCTATAACTCAAAATCACATAAAAGTGAGATATATTTCTCTCCTCCTTTAACTTTTCCTTTTCAAAGGATTACTAGGTTGTAAACCGCCACTTTCGTCTATTTAAACATCGTTGGTCACCACAAAAATGCAATTGAAAGTAACTTGGTCTCTTTCACTCGCCTCCACCCCTCTTTAACATTAACATTCGGTTCATTACCTCTGGTTGTGGCGAGTTTATAGCTTTAAAATATATACCTCATTTATATTTATAAGTTATTTCTTTTTTTAATATTTATTTTTATTGCAACATCCTATCATTGCCTTTTATTAGATGTTGAAGGGCAATGCTAAATGTAAGGTTTCAATGAGGCATGAAAAAGTTAGCATTTTAATGTTGTTTTTGAAAATGTATTTTGTTAATTTTATTTTAATTTCGTTAATATTAGTTTTATAGAGCTTTAGCTTTTATGTATAAAAAGGGGTAACTAGATTAATGGATTTTTTTGTTGTTTTTCTTTGAACTTTTTGTTGAAATTATGGTTCAATTGTTAGATTTTTATTGTTTTTCTTTAAGTTGTTGTCCCTGTGAAGTTGGTGGCAATGGGTTGATTATGAAAGTGCAAAATCTATTTTTAGTGGTAATGCTCATATTGGTAACTAAGATTTTAGTAGTGAAATTTTTTTTTTTTGCTTGGGTGTTTAGGTGCTAGCATTTTTTAATTAAATTTAATACTCAACAAAATCTTTCAAATTTTGCCAATAACTAGTTGTGAAGTAAATTTAGATTTAATTAAATGTGGCATTAAAAAGAGGAAGAGTAAATGCGTCACAAAATTTTCTTTATACACCCTATAAATTTTCATCAAAAAATACCTATATAATAAATATCAATTTTAACTTTTAGTAAATGACAAAAATACCCTCAATATTTTATGTACCCTATACCTTTTTCTTCTTTTTTCTTATTTTTTTCCTTCTTCTTCCTCTATCATCCATTTTTCTCATACATTAAACCTTAAATCTTTAAAACTAAAACAAAATTTTTGAAACCTTTATTGAATCCTGCAAACTGTGTAAGAATGGATTTAGAAATGAGAAACAACGATGGAAAGAATATCTCAATAAGGTAATGGAAACTCACCAAGTTAAGTATGAATTTTTTATGTTTTCAGAAATTCATTTTTAATAATATAATATAATTCTCAAAAGCAGATTTTCGAGAATTATATTGCATTTTTTAAAACAATATAATTCTCAAAAATTTATTTTTGAGAATTAAAATTTATTTTCAAAAATTATAGGGTATTTTTGAAATTGGATTTTTGAGTATGCAATATAATTCTCAAAAATGGATTTTCTAATAATGCAATATAATTCTTGAAATACAATATAATTCTTGAATATCCATTTCCAAGAATGCAAAATAATTCACAAAAATAGATTTTCGAGGATTACATTATATTATTAGAAATTCATTTTCGAAAATACATTATAATTTTCTGCAATCTTTATATTTCTTTTAACAAAATTTGTTTAACATAGTATGATATGTAGGTCAATTTGGAAACTACACTAAAAGAATGGAATCAATTATCAGACAATTTAGATATTAGATATGATTACACATATTCATTTACTATGGAAAAGGTAAAATTATGTTTTTAAAATTTAATGTTATTAAAAGACATAGAAGCATAAAATGTTACTTTGTATAGACATAATAAGTTTAAAATGTTGTGCATGTATTTTGTAGTTGAGAAGCTTTAATTTTATGGGTTAGATGTGTTGAAAAAAAGCAAAGTTTCGTGATTGTGATTAAAAATTCTAATGTAGGAGGTCTAAGGAAACCTAGAAAAAAAATTGACATGTGAACAATATGAAAAATACAAATTATTTAAGAATAAGGGCAATGTTTAAGAAATGAAATGTAAGAGAACAAGAATGAAAAAATGTGATTGCACGTTTGAATTACATGGAATAAAGTCGGTAATGGATACCAAATAAGGCATGTAAGTAGTCTGTGAAATTCACAATCATCTACCGCCACAACAATTAGAAGCATATTCATTTACGCATCAATTAATTGAAAAAGAAAAGAAAATAGTTGCTGATATATGAAACAGTATGGTCAAACTCAGAAACATACTATTAACTATAAAACAACATTATGAGAAAAATGTTAGCATTATAAAAATAATAATATATAATGAACATAAAATATACAAATATATTGAGAAAATTGGTAGATAAAAAATGCAACAACTGATGGAAAAATTGACTAATTGTAAATATCTAAAGTGGCATAGGACTAATGAGTCAAGCAATTGTGTGGAAGACCTATTATGGACTCATCCTACTAGTGTAGAGTTATAATAAGCCTTCCCATTAGTCTTGATTATGGATTGCACTTATAAAAAGAATAGGTATTGTACACCATTGCTTGAAATTGTTGGTGTTACTTCCACTGAAATGATATTTTTTGTTTCATTTGTGTACATAGAGGCCGAGTGATTTAAGAATTAATTTGGGTACTAGGTAAGTTAAAAGATTTGATGCCTATTAGTAAATTTTCTACTATCATTGTTATTGATAAAGAGTTGGTATTGATAATTACCATACAAGCAGTGTTTCTAAGCACGATTAATCTTTTTTGTAGATTATATATAAATAAAATGTGCTTACAAATTGTCAGAAGTTTTCTTAAGTGAAAGGAGAAATGAAAGGTATTCATGTTTGGTTAAGGTGTACTAATATATTCATCTACCTATGATGAGTATGACAAGAATCTAAGTGCAACTAAAATTGATTATCAAATTTATCCAGGTGTATTAAAATATATAAAAAATTAATGGTTAGCAAAGTATAAAAACAGATTTATTACTGCTTGGATGAATAAAATAATAAACTTTGGCAATGTTACAATAAATAGGTATGATTTATATTACATTGTTAAGATTATTTGTGCATTTTAATGCTTCATAGCAAATCATTAATATACCTTTGTTATTTTATTTAGGGCCAAGAGTGCACATTTGAAATTAAAGAGGCACCTTGGATCATCTCAAGAGGATTTTGAATCATCATGAAAGATAGGTAATACACTTATTAAACTCTAACATATAGAGATCAATGTTTCATTTGAGCGAAATCTTACTGTTGTTAAGCATAAATCGAAGCCTTCATTGTTCAAAGATTTATGATGTTTGGTATTAATGAGTGCACTAAATATGATATTGATGGAGGTCAAACAAGCTAATCATGTTAGGCTTAATGCAAATATTTATAGTTGTGTGATCAGAAACACATACGGATTATCTTGTGCTATGAAGTTATAAAACATTTAAGGGTGAAAAGTTTAATTTTTTTATCTGAAGTGCATCCGTATTAAAAGAAGTTGGATTTAATTAAAAGCACAGAAAATGAAATATCTGAAGAGTTAACCATTTAGTATAAGGTTGATTGATTCATCAAATGTTTTAATGAATGTGATGAGTTTGGTAAGTTGATGATGAAAAGAAAGTTACAAGAACTTGGTGATCTATCCATAACTATCTTAATTTCTTAATTAGATATAGCTAAGCCAAAACGTTATAGAGCTATAAAAGCATATACCTCTATATGATATGACCTGTCACACTGAGAAATTATGTTATCAACTTAAGATAATACATCACCACCAACCACTGTAAATTCAATAAAATTGATAAAACAAATCGCTAAACTTTCTTTTCACCTACCCCATAGTAAACAAAAAATATGATATTTGGATACTTTGCCAATGGTGTTGCGTTCATATATACAAAGCATCATTGATGTTGAGGTGGTGGACATTGTGGTTTTCGTTCTATTACTAGGTTACTCAGATTTGGATTAGATAGTTGGGTATAGGTGTGACGAGATTTAATTGAGGAGTTTAATCAGTTTCGAAGTAATTATGTGACTTTGTATGGATCCATAAAGCATGATGAGGAATTGTTACAAATATTATTGTATTTTGACACTTCAACCTCATGCAATATGTAGATAACCTTACTTGATATAGGTCATTTGGTTGTCTCTCGATATAACGTCATGCTAGTCCACATTAGTCTGAAACAGTACCTGACATATCCCTCTATTAGAGCTATACACGTACACCATTGAAGTAAAAATTAATTATGACTGGATTTGTTAATGATTGTCACTTTATACAAGTACTGTTACTTAGTGTTGTCATTTAATATTTATATTTATCATTCCTATTTTATGTAGGTGTTATTGACATTATATAAATAAAATTTCTATTTTATGGAGGTGTTCATGAAGCCATTCTCATCAATACTTCTTACATGCAATTGGCGTAAAGTTTGATATAATTGTGCTCGAGGGTGGAAGATTTCATATGTATCCCGTGTTGAAGATTTCAAGTTATTGTTTTGTTTAAATTTTGATATGGCAACTCAAAAAACAATAGACATTATTTGATTTTTTTTGCAATAATGGTTAACAGTTTATATTAATGTTTATAGTTTATATTTGCTTATGTTATCTAGTGGATGAGCATACTTTATATATACAGAAACATTGTTGATGTTAAGGTGGATGAACATTTTATATAGACGATTGTTATATTTGATTTTGTTGTAATGAGATACGTCATATTAAAAAGGTAATAATCAAATGAATATTTGATAAATATAAACTAAATATAAACAAAATGAAGTAAATATAAAATTAATACCCTAACATAATTAACTAAATATAAAATTAGTATCATTACATGCTAATAATAAAAAATTAGTATCAATCTTTATCTTTTGGTCTCTCTCTCTCAGCCTTTTGTTTAGAAAATATACTAGTATAGAAAGAGTGGGCCCTATTATCTTCGTAAAAGTTTCTAGTAGGGGCGATACTGTTGTCTCCGTAGAAGAAAGAACCAAGCAAAGATGATGATATGGCTAATGTTATTGGTGGCGATGATGATGCGATCACGACCAGGCTAAGAGATGCTGATAGAGCATGCATAAGCAAGCTCGAAAGTGCCAATGTCAATGGGATTATGGAAAGAACAAGCACAAGTGACATAGATGGTTTACATGGTCTAAATGCATGAATTGATAATGCAGGAGTCGATGTCGATCTAAACTGACTACTGTTACCTATAATAGTATGGTTAGACCTGTTTAATATGGCTTGTACTTAGATAATGGCATCTTTTCAATAGTTAATGCTTTGACCAAATTTGTTAGCCAAGATATGATCAACCAAAAATAAAGCAGCCAAGCTCTGTTACAAAAATATTAATAACATTATTAGTATTGATATCATATAATTAGAATTAACTAATTAATAAAAAAACCTTAAAATGATAAAATTTATAACTTACTAAATCACTCGTATGTGTAGTATCAACCAGTTGAGGTTAAAATTCAAATAGATGCTTTGGATTTTGAATTTGAAAGTTTGAAATAGCTGTGAACCGGGCATCATAGTCGGATGTCCAATTTCTTGGCCTCTAACATTTCTAGTCTCGACGTTCAATTGACACAATGTGCATTTTCCATTGTTTCCAATACTAGTACAAGAAGCTATATGCAACATCATACTGGTTGGATAATGGTCCTCAATTAACATGGAATGGGGTCAACGATCATAGTGGAATAGTCTGAACAAAGTTAGATTATCGTAGAATCCTTTATAGGTGATATGATTATAGGATTTCCCTGCATTTGAAACATCCAATGAAAAAGGCAATCTTGTGCAATGAATGTACCTTTCATCAATTGATGTATAGTTCTCAGCACACGTACGATATTGTAACCCATCTAGGTACTCCTGTAAAGCTTGCAATGTATCAACATAAGTACAAGTCTTCCATCAGCGAGTACACAGTAGATCATTTGAGTATGTCAATATGACGACTGGCCCCAATGATGGAAAATGCTAAAAAATTCATACCTACATGAAATATATAAGTAATATTTAATTAGATAATCACATATATAAGTAATGATAAATAAATCAGGTAAATATGAAATTTTTTAACTAATTATAAATATATACCTGGATAAAGATATCTGGTGATTTGATGCACGAATACCTTACCCGTAATCACAAAATGCCTATATAAGTAAGTGAATCTAATCGTCCCCCAAGCATAGCTATCTATGGTAATAAGGTTTTCCAATAAGGGTGAGTACATTATCGAGACTCTTGTTGTGATCTTGTCACAAAATAGCATACTTTCTATCAAATATAGTAGAAAAAGCTTGGGATGCACAAGCAATCACCTCATCATCTGAACTATCAATGGCATGCCTGAAGGTATCAAACAATCAAAATAGTTAAACAATAAATCCCTTACCTTGCACAGTCTCGAATCTAACCACCTCATAAGAAACTTTAAGCAACCTTCACAATACCGTGTTTGCCTCGTGCATCATTAAATGATTCATTGAAATCATATCTTAATGATTGGTATGGGTAGAAAGATGAACACATCATCAAATGTGATACTTAACTCACCAAATGACATATGAAATGTGTTTATCTCCGATTGCCACCTTTTAAAAAAATGGACAGTATCATGTTATTAATTATACAACAGTATCAATTAGACCTCCTAGAAAAGACTCTACGTGATGCTCATCCACGGTGAAAGCCGAAAGCTTAACCTAAGGAATGTCATCGATCATACAATTTTCTAGCTCACCTCTCTCATTCTCATTATCTTCTTTCGAAAGTAGTCAGACACATTTGACTTAGACTGGCATTAACTCTAGTACCTTTACCTCGAGTAAGAATATCTCTTCCTTGTGTCCGAATAATATTTGTAAGAAAAAAAAAGCAACTCATTAAGCTTATAAAATATATTTAACAAAATTTCATAAATAAAAAATGACATTAGACAAAAGTCCAATTTCTTCATCATTAAAAACATGTAAACTCTCGAGTTTAGACAGGATTGATCTTCTTTGCACAGGGGATCGATTCTTCTTGTACAAGGGATCGATCCTCTTTACATAGAAAATAAAAAAAATGGATATTTAAGCTTTTCAAAAAGCCTTAAGTCTTCTCAAAAATCTATTTTCAAGAAACTCAAATTCACCTTAAATCTTATCGTAAACCCTAACCTATATTCACATGCATTTTAACCAAATTTAACCAAATTAATTGAAAAAAAAGCTAGAAATTGTACCTTTAATTAGTGGAAAATTGAAAAACACATGTGATTTGAGCTTAGTGTGATAGATTTAGGGTTTTTTTTTTGGATTGAAAAAAAAAAAGGGAAGAAAAGAAAATGGATGAGTGAAATGGTAGGAATGGGAAATAGAAAAATGGGGTGTGGGGTGTATTTAGTAGAAATAAAAAATTTAAGTTTGAATTTGGAATGTATTTAGTAGTGAAGTGTATAGAGTATAAATATGGGTGTAAATGTAATTCACCTACTAAAATCTGTAAATGCTATCAAAACTATTTTGTTATTATGTATTCCTAAATTACCTATTTAATCTTTTTTATAACATATATGATTTAGTCAATAATTTTAAGCTAAGGGTAACTTTAATTATTCTTATAGATTATATATAATTATATATGCACACAATGGAATTTAACATTAGAAAAAAGATAAAATAGGTAGTCTAGTTAAATATTTTAAAAGGGCATTTGGTTTGTGGTATTTTAGATTCCAAGAGAGAAAATGATATTTGGGAAAATGTAAATTTTTGGCAAGGGGTGATTCTTCATGGCATAGGATTGTTAGATTCTTATGTTTGGTTAGGGGGAAAATGAAATTACTTAATCAAGTATTTTTACTATATTATCTTTCACTACATAACAAACACAACGTTCTTGTCAAATACAAACACAATGTTTGAAAAAAAAAATATGAAGTCAAATATTGGCAAAAAGGCAATCTTTAATGAAATAATTCACAATTACTCCATTTTAAATCTTAAAAATGCAATATTTGAGTGGCTAATTATAAAAAAAAAAGTAATTGATTACTAAATTTTGTTCATCTAAGAAACACAGGAAATAATCCCTGATTATTGTGTTTCAAAACCTAGAAATGTAGTATTTGAGTGAAAAATTAGAAAACGTCAAAATTTAATACTGCATTTAGCTTTCAAGAAATGTAGTAAAGAATCCACAATTACTATGTTTCAAAGTCTCAAAACGTAGTATTCAAGTGGGAAGATAAAAAAAAAAATTACTTACTTAAATACTGTGTTTAGCTTAAAAGAAATGCAGTAAATAATCACATGCCTTAAATTTATATAACAAAACTATTTTGAGCCTTAAATACTATGTTTGTCCACAAAGAAATGCAGTGAAAACCACTACTCAAGTCATCATTCCTGAATACATAGTTCTAATGCAAAACATACTTCTCACAGATTACCTTAAACTAGACTTCTAAAAATTAGACTCTCACATTCTAGGTTTTGTAGTCAAATATAATACACCACATTGAAAGATTGTCAAAATTAAAGAGGGGATTTTTATTCACTTCTAACAAATGACTAATCCCTTATTTTCATGTATGCTAAATTGAGCAAATTTGCCTTGCTTTATAGTTAATATCGAAAAATAAAAAGTGCAAGGCAATGATAGTAATACTTCGTTGCAATGCCAATTAAAAGTTTTTTAGAGGCACATTTAACTATTGTCCTTACCTCAGGTAACTGCTAAATTGCGTGTTAAAATATTACTTAATTATTCATTAGACTATTTGTTCATAATTATTGTGTTTGGTTTCCTTAAAACATCATATTTGACATTGAAAAAAAAAGTATTCAATTACTATGTTAAAACTTCCAACAAACGCAATATTTGTACTATTTATTTTCAATACTACGTTTGTAAATAAAAAACCAAAGTTAAGTTTCTTTCCATACATTAATTTTCAAAAAGATAAAATTGAATAAAAATATTTTTTATTGAGATCAAATATGAAACAAAAATAACTTTCTTTTTAAAATCTAAAAAAAAGGAGAAGTGTGTTTATGATTCTGAGACTTTTGGGTATTGTTGGAATCTAAGATTACTCTAAATAATTAGATAAACATGAACCATATTCCCACAAATAAAATTTTAAAGAAAAATCTCATATTCTCCAAAACTAATTTTCCCTCTAATATGGTAGAAAGTATTGGCAACGAGTAAGGTTAGGATTAGTTGACCTCCTTCTCTAATTTTTTTTTTATACAAACAAAAAAAAAGATAATATTTTTCTCGAGAAAACTTGAAAAAGAGTGAAAGGTTA
This sequence comes from Durio zibethinus, assembly GCF_047325235.1. NCBI lineage: Eukaryota > Viridiplantae > Streptophyta > Magnoliopsida > Malvales > Malvaceae > Durio > Durio zibethinus. The sequence continues at coordinate 9,006,524 of NC_143185.1, forward strand.
ATAAAAAACGAAAAAAATTATCTTGTTCATAATCTAATCATGGGATCGGATCAAATTTGCTAAGGTTGGTGTAAAATTTTATATCATATAAATTATCAAAATTCTTTTTATTTAAAAAAATTTTAACCTTAACTTTTTAAACTTGAAATACATACAGATGTTTTATAATATATATATATATATATATTAATAGAGTAAAATGTGGAGTGTAAATTACAAAATTATTGGAAATAAGAAATATTACATTAATTTTTTATGCTAAATATTTTTTACAATTTAAGAATTACTAACATTTTCATTCAAATTATTATTTTTTAAAAGATGACATAATTTTTTTATTTTTTTTTATAAAAATTAATGAAAAGTAAGTTATTATGCCATGTGGGTATCCCTTGATAAAAATATATTTGTTTTCGTTAATTCTAATAATCTTTTATTTTTATGAATAAAATCCAAAGAACTAATTAAAAAAAATGTGAATTATCATAAAAATAGGCTGAATACTGATCTATAGTCCGAGGGAAAGCTATTGGATGGTCGATTGACTATTTAGGCGTCATTTGGATCGTCATTTGGATCTTCGATCGGTGCCGTTGGGTTTGATTTGCATCACTTTTTGGCTTAAATCGCGTTATTTTGGTGTTTGGATAATATCAGTGAGTTTTGGTGACCTCCGGTTCTCTACTAGAGCTAAGAGCTCCAGTGAAAAATCACTTTCCCTCAACGCAGCCTTCTACCAATTTTGCCCCTATTTTGTTTTTTTTTTTTTCTCTTTTACCCTTAAAGTTGCAGTAACTTGACAAAAATATTTCTACCATTTTAGCCTTTTTTTTTTTGTTTTTTCATTTGTTTAATTTAAAATAATTTTCTTAATTTAATAATAATAAATAAAATATATTAATATTTTGATTAAATAAAATTTTTAAAATTTTAAATGTTATAAATAATATTAAAAAATATATAAATAATTTACCAATATATTTTTAAAGTAAATCTTTAATAATTATTTTTATTTTTATTTTATTACTATCATTATTTTATTATCTAAATATATATTTTATCATTAATTTTAATATTACTATTATAATAATTAATTAAACATTTATCATTATTTTTAATGTTATTGAAATCAATATTATCGTCATCCGAATTTATTTTTAGATTGTATATTATCAATAGCTGATAAATAACGGATCCTCCGTAAGGGCTAGAAGTTTCGTATATTTCGCAGATTAAAATAAAAACATACATCGACCGAAAATCCACGGCTGAGAGCTTACGACCCGCCTAACGTACGCAAACTCTGCTCTATCACTAAAGATTAAAATGTACAACTCGGAGCAGCAGAATATTCCTTTCTGCTGAAACCCAAAATTATTAAGCTAATTATAAAAATAATAATAATAATAATAATAATATAAGTATAAAACAAAAGGCCAAATTTTCCCTCTGTTAAAAGTAAGACCCACTAGCTTCGCACACAACACACGATTACTCTGTCTTGGAAAAGAAAAGAAAAATTGAATTCATGAACCAGCGGAAGCTTCTTCTCAACGAGAGAGTCGAGGTAATTGCTAACGGTTTTTTTTTCTTTTAAGATAAATTTTGATTGATTGATTTATTTATTTAATTTTCACTTCTTATTGTTCTGTTTCTTTTCTCAGTAAAGAAATGCGAGGGAAATTTGTTTCAGAATTGACATTATTTTTATCTTTTCTTTTTGATTTTTCTGATCCACCTGCAAGTTGAGAATTTCTTCTATTTATCCTGCATTTTCCCGGCAGCCAAACAGGAGACTTATCTGTTGTTTCTTTCGAAAATTTTGTTTTCTTAGCGAAATATTGAAAAAAATTACATGTGTTTGAGTTGATTCCTTAATCGAAGCCTCGAGATCTCTTGTTACATTGGTTTCATTTTTTTTAAGAAATTAAAATTTCAAATGTAAAATTAATTTTCCCGCATTTTCTGAGTAACCACGCGAGAGCACATTTTTTCTGGCAAATTTTTAATTCCAAAATCATTTGTAATTCTCTTTTGTTAAAATTTATTATTACTGAATTTGGGTTATTTCATAAAATTTTATTGATTTTATTTTCTTTTCGAGTATGATATGGAGATTTGATTCACAAGCATAAACAACAGTTTCTTTTTCTTTTATAAATTAAAATTATTAAATCTTTTAAATTACGGAAAAGCTAAGTAAAGGAGGCCAATGCATAGACTAAGTTTTAATTATTTTAAATTAAAGAGAAGTACCCAACCTCTAGTCCCCCTTTTCTAGATCTTCAGGAGATTAAGTTGAAACTGACATTGTAGTTAGCTTGGTCATTCAAGTTGTTCACTAGTAATTGTCACAGTTTTCAAGTTAAAGTCCCATTGAAACTATTTTTTTATTTAAACAAATGTTTTGAGTTTTGGGGATGTTTGTGTTCCTGTACTAAAAAGATTGTTACATTTTTTTTTTCACAAAATGTTGCATTTATTTGATTTGCTGCTGTGCTGATATGAATTCCATTGTGGATGGGTTTTAGGTTCGCCAGTTTGAGGAAGGACTACGAGGATCATGGCACCCTGGGGTGGTTGTTGGTGTTTCAAACTTATTCCGATCCATTGAATATGATGAACTCTTGTGTGAAACAGGTGAGTCAAAGCTCATTGAATCCATCCCTGTGACGGAGGCAATTGAAGGTCTTCATAGCCGTCGCCACATTCCATTGACCTATCGTGGGCATGTACGACCTCTGCCTCCCCCATCTCAACCTCTTTCTAATCAAAAGCTGGGTTTTGGGGTTTGCGTTGATGCGTTGTTTGAAGATGCATGGTGGGAAGGGGTTATTTTGGATAATGATGATAATGCATCTGAGCGGTCTGTGTATTTTCCTGATGAGGGTGATGAGTGCAAATTCAGTGTGAGTCAATTACGTGTAGCTCATGAATGGGATGAGTTTATGGGCATTTGGAGAGATCGAGGTGTATGGATATTGGTGCAGTTAGCGAAGGAGCTTGAAGGTGATGTTCCCTTGGCTTGTTGTGTAAAGAAAGTCTGGTCCTCCATACGTTTAAATTATGGGTTCATAAAGATGATATCTGAGTGGACTTGTGGTGTTCGGACCGTTTGGAGGAAGTATTTCATGGAAGTTGTTCAGGAGATTGCAGTTGGAATAAGTCGGCGCAATCTTGCTAATCGCAAAATTTTGGCATGGATGGTGGGAAAAAAAGGTAATAAGTTAAAGGATCCTGGGCAAGCGAATTCCCATTTATCTGACACTTTTGTGCTGGCTGGAAGCTGCAATGATCTCAAGGCTGTTAGATCATCTCAAAAACGAGAGGAAGGAGGTCCTCTTGGTAAGCACAAAGGTAGGAAACGATCTGTAATGTCAAAATTGAAACATGAGGAGCTATCTACAATAAATAAATCTACCAGGAAAAGTTTTTGGGCAGATAAATCATGTGGAGAAAAGCGAATGACATCAGATGTATCGTTGATAAAGAGTAACTACAGTATACTGATACATGAGTCTGATCAGATACCAAATCATTACACTGATAATAATAAAGAAGTATGTTCTCTTCCTACACAAATAAAGGAGTCTGGTAAACTTGAATCTGAAATAAACAAACAAAAGTCTCCTACACTTTGTGAAAATGGGGCTAATCAGTTCTGTGTTGAAAGCTCAGGAGGAAGTAAAACCTTTTCTTATGCTGTTTCTCATGTTCAAGACAATCAATCAGCTTGCAATAGTTTCAAAAAGCATGGGCAGATCGACGGTAATCTTGCTGCCAATTTTCCTGACTGTAGCAAAATGCATGTGAGCAGGCTAGCGTTCTTCTCTGTTATTCATAAGCGAAGACGATCTACATTGATGAGAAGAAGGATTTCAAAGATGTGTCAGAAACCAAATTCAAAGGTTACAAAGCCATCAAAGGTGGAGAAGGGGCATAACAGGGCTTCTTTCCTTCTTGTTTATAAGCGGAACAATGATTTAGTAAGGAGGAAAAGGTTTTCAAAGGAACCTAAGGAGGCTGATTCAAAAGTTGAAGCAATCCCAAGGAAAGAGGAGAAAGGCCTAGATGTCATTCAGAAAGAAGATGATTTAGCTGCTGGTCACCATAGTCTGAGTCTTCCCATTGATAACTGCAGAAAAAAGGTTAGGCTTAAAGACATGGTATCTTGCTCTCGGAGGAGCAAGAGGAAGTGGCAGTGTCGTGCCTCCCGACTGTTTGATACAATATGTAGTGTCTGTCACTATGCTGGAGATCTTATTATATGTGATCATTGCCCATGTGCATATCATTTAAGTTGCATTAACCTCAAGGTCTGTTCTCTTCCTGTATCACCTATTTACTGTTGTGTCTTTTGTTTCTGTGGTTCAGTTTATTGCAGTATAAAAAACTTTTTACAGATTCCACTAGTTGAATACATAGTAACACATGCATTTTTATTCTTTTTGGATGCCTAAATTCACATTGTAAAATATTGGTTTATTTCTACTTCCAAGTTTTGTTTTTTGGTGTAAAAACAAAATCTTTTAGGTCGGGACATAGTTATTACTGTTATTTGGACTAGTGCTTTCTATTATGCTTGGAAGATTGCAGTCTGGTATATCATTACAGTGCTAGAAGAAAAAGGAAGCTTGTGGATAGAAACCTGACTTAAGTGCAAGGAAAAGAAATCAGAAAAATAACTATTAAAAGTGATGAAATTAATCTAGGGGCTGTCCTAAGAAATTTGTTTTTTTGGGTACAAAGGAGTAGAATATAATACTAACTAATTAACCTTGTTTTTCTTAAGCATTGCTTAATGCATACAGAAGCTGTTGAAACAAGTTAAACTTTTGGTTTTAGTTATATCATATAGCTATAATATAGACTGCTTGCTTGCTCATGCTGACCTTGGTATAACCTGACCAAATTGACCCTCCATGTGATCACCTACTTGCACTAGGATGTCTAAACAGATCTATAACTTATTTGAAAGAAAAAAAATGCATCTAGAACACAAAGGCGTTGGCTGGATATATGCAATTATGCATAACGAATACAGTAAATTTCGATATGAAATATAGAATCCTACAATATATAAAAGTTGAGTCCTCAGGACTCAGTTGGCATTTAAAATTTTTTAAGGGTAAATATGCCCTATTTTGTCATTTATATGGGTATTAGGATTTTTTTCTTTTTTATTTATTATTTATTATTTATTATTGGGTTCTTGGAAGAAAGAGAACCAAGGGAGAGAAGGAGAGGCTTGTAGAGAGAGGAGTAAAGGAGCAGGCATTGGTGGTTCCTTGACCCTTGGTATCCAAGGCCCGAGAACAGAAACAACTTCTCCTCCTTGTGTATAGTTGTGGATAAAACCTGAACTACTTTGATTACATCAATAAGAGTGTTTTGTATAGCATAAAACGTTATCAGATTAAATCCCTGCTCTTAATTAAGTCTAGTCTTGGCTGTCCAAAATAACTTAAAGAAAATAGCCCCAAAAGGCATAAAACTTTATAATCAAAACATGCTACGGTGGTGCAGTGTCTTGCTGCAGTATTTGCTATGCTACCGCTCTAGGCTTTTTCCCTCCACACTCTTTTAGAAAGTCCTTTCGCTCCTGGAGCTGTAAGGATGAATCATCATTAAGTTTTCTTCATGATTGAGTTCTTAATCTGTTCGTTCAATTTTTTTTTTTGAGTTAAGTGTAGCATTGGAATCTGATGAGATTGGCTTTCTTTATGAATACATGATACATTATTTTATGAAAGTGTTGGTGGCTGATATACTGCAAATTTCTAAATCCCTTAGTTTATATACATTCTGATATTTTTGCTTCAAATAGGGTTAGTGGTTCATTTTGATTGACTTTTGATTCATACTTTTATTGTTTTAGGATGTACCTGGTGAAAATTGGTTTTGTCCATCTTGCTGTTGTGGACTATGTGGCTTGAGAGATTCCAAGAGTGATAGTGAACTTTTTACAAAAACTTGTCTCCAATGCTCCCGCCAATGTGAGTTTAGTTCATGGGAATTTTTTAAAAATCTTTTATATGTATTTAAAAAATCTATATTTTTCTTTGTAGATCATGTTGCTTGCCTAAGTGAAGCTCAGCATCTATCTCCTACAGACTATCCATTTGGGAGTTTTTGTAGTGAGGCTTGTTATAAGGTATAATTCCCTTTATTGTATCTAAGCTCATTTAAGGCTGCGATTAGCTTTTAGGATCTGCTTTATCCATCCACTCCACTCCACTCCACTCCACTCCACTCCACTCCAGTCCTGTACTTGGTTCTTTCTCTTTTTTCATGTTGTAGGTGAGTTATTCAACTGAGTTTGAAAATTTTAGTTCTCTGAATTCCAGAATCAAGTTATGTTCAGGGTGTTATTTCTGGATCTATTTTTGTCATCTTGCTGGATTTGATTGTCTTCTTTAGTGAGAACAGTGGACTGAGATTATTTGACATTCCAACAAGTTTATGATATGGCAACATGTATACCTTTTCAGCTATGTGCTCAACTTTATCAACTTTTGGGAATTTCAAATCCCACTACTGTGGATGGCTTAAGCTGGACGCTGATGAGATCGCTGAAAAATGTGTATCAATTTCCTGATATGTCAAAACCTCATACCTGGATTAAGCTATCTGATGTACTAAGGGTTATCCATGAGTGTTTCGAGCCTGTCAAGGATCCTCATACCAACAGAGATCTGGTCAGGGATGTTGTTTTTAACTCAGGGTAAGGTTTTTTTTTAGTTGTTATAGTTTGGAGATGGTTAAATAAATACTGCTACTTGGAAGGGCTTTTTCTTATTAAAAAAAACGTAATATCATTGCTAAAGGATGTTAGAATATTATCATTTTGTAAGCATAATATTGCCAGTGGCTTGTCACTTTTTGCGTAGAGCATGGGGAGTCTTGGCTTATTATCATATCCTTGTCATGATTAGTGTTGTCTATGTTGCCAGAATTTACTACATGTTTCTTTACAATTTGCTCAATCAAATTTGAGCTTAACAAATATTTTCTACATGTGATTCATACTGAAGTTTATTAATGGTCACAAGAAAAGGGTGCTACACTCAAACTTGGATCTCTACCTCAACCTTTGGCTGTCAACCAACCACCTTAGCTAGGCCCTGTTGGTCATTTACATTGTTAAAGTGGAAATTTTTATTTTTCCAAAATTTGTCCAAGAAACATAGTTTAAATCTGATATGATTTTCCATAGGTGATTTTTTCTGGACTTAATGTTCGAAGTGATAATGAGTAGTTGATAATTGTGACTGTGCTTAGTTATTGAGTGCTGCTAAATGCACCGCAGCCTTTTCTCTTCACATCCTAGCTTTTTTTCTTTTTTTAAATTTTTTGTAAGTGAAATTACTTAATTATTTTTTCTCTTTCACACAAGTTTCCAAAAATGGATTTCCAAATAATCATAAACCTTTTGGGCAATAGATTTCCGAAAAGTCATATAACTTTCCGGAAATGGATTTCTGGAAGATTATAAACCTTTATGGAAATGAATTTCCAGAAAGTTAAATTTCTGATAAGGTTTATGACTTTCTGGAAAATTATATGACTTTTTGGAAATTCATTTCCAGAAAGTTATAAAACTTCAGAAAATTGTGAGAAGGGTAATTAAGTAATTTCACTTACAAAAAATTTTGAAAAAAAAAGTTGCAGTTTGGAAAGAAAAAATGGTGGTGCATTTAGCAGTACTCTTAGTTATTTTCTTGACTTCCCTTTGATGTTTCCGGGCTGTTCAATCTGCTAGTTTGAAGACCTTGGGTTGCCATTGATTGTTGAACTGTTCACAGTGTTATTATGTAGGCCTGGCTTTCTGTTCAAACAAATGATTTTTGGTGTGTATTATGTAGTGTTCCATTCTTTATAATACTTTTCTAGAATTGATGCTTCTAGATTAGGTTAATGCAATTATTTTAAAAGCTTGCATAATCCTCCTGTCTGTTCTTTTTTGTTGAACAGGATTTAAACTTTCTATGTTGAAATAAACTGTTTACATATATTTTGATTCAAATAAACTTTCCCTCTCTCTCTCTCTCTCTATATATATATATATATATATATCATTTTACACTAAGGAAGTCATGGTTTCTGTTGATTATTAGTTGTCCTAAAACTTTGTAAGCTGCAGCAAATTTTGCTCCTTTTCCTTCTTTAGTTAAAATCCCTTAATCATTTTTAAAAGCTGGATCTTACATGAACTGGTAGTTACTGATATTTATCCTCTCTCTCTCTCTCTCTCTCTTATATTCCTATATGAAGGTCCAAACTCAAACGATTAGATTTTCGTGGGTTCTATGCCATGGTTCTCCATAACAGTGATGAAATTTTATCTATAGCCACAGTGAGGTACCTGTTTTCTTCTCTTTTATTTTGTTTTTGTAGATGGTTGCGGAGTTTACTTACCCATAAGCTGCATTTTGGTTATATTTGATATTCAGGATCCATGGGCTAAAGGCTGCAGAGATTCCTCTTGTTGCTACGCCTTTCCAATATCGCCGGCAGGGTATGTGTCGACTTCTTTTGCAGGAGTTGGAGAAGGTAGTTTCCTTTGTTGTGCTCTTACATGTTTTTTGTTTGCATGGAAAAAGGATTTATATAATGGATGCATGGAAAAAGGATATATTTTTCTATAATGGATATGAATGCATCATTTTTATTTGCAGCTGCTCACTCAAATGAGCATCGAGAGATTAGTTTTGCCTGCAATACCGCAGCTAAGAGAAACGTGGGAAACATCCTTTGGTTTCCTGGAAATGACTCTTTCAGAAAGGCTACAATTCTTGGGTTATCCTTTTTTGGCCTTCCAGGGGACAATAATGTTACAGAAATTCCTTAGGAACTCTATGGTTAATAAGGAGATGAGAGGTACCACTTGTGGCACTTTCTTTATTACTGACTAACAATTTTGCACTTCAATATTTAGCACTCTGTTCTGGTATTCTTTGTTGTAGATTTTGCAGAAAAATCTTTTGATTTGGGAGGAAATACGTCAAATGTCTTTATGGTGAGGTTATCTTTTGTTTTCTCTCTTTTGTGCTTTTAATGTTTTAATATTTTATTCCACAGTTCCATAGATTTACAGCCATGTCAGCTGTTTTATGTTAAAATAATTTGGTTCCTTCAAACTTCTTTCCCATATAATTTACTTTAAGAAGTTGATTAATACTACATATATTGTTTGGGTCCAATTACAAACGTTATTGGTTTGTGAATCAGTTGTATCTATCTGCCCTTAATTTTAGTATTTGAACATTTATCAGATTCAGTGCAAATATCAGTTTTCTTGATGTCTTGATTTTTCTAACACAATCCTTTTTTTTTTTACGAAAGTTCTCATGGTAGTCTTGTTTTAATGATCTAGAAGCACAAGCAAGGGTCTAATATCAAGGACAGGTTCTATGGCTTGTTTTACAAGCGCAGGATGAAATTAAAAGTTGTTGGAAAAGAAAATTTGTTCAACAACTGTGGTAGACGTACACGACGTTCTGAGAATTTGTGCAAGCGGAGACGAGTACTGGCTAGCAGAGATTGAAATGCTGATGAATTACAGTAATTGAAAACTCACAGGTGAACATCTATCTATACTGCTTTTAGGGAATGCAGTTCAATGATTTATTTTGTTGACTGCCATCATCAATGTGGCAGTAAAATTGCAAATATAACTAGAGGAAACTAGTCATCCTTTCTGTTTATGTGACTTACTAACATACAATTCTCACCATATCTTGAATATCTAACGTGCTAAAATAGAACTCTCTCATCCTTATGTTGAATTATGCAAGCTCAGGTTAAAAGATTGTTGAGTAAGAGTAGCCTTTTAATGGTAGGTGTATTGATTTGTATCTTCATTTATCAACTTTAACTTTTCTTAATAAGAGCTGGAACATCTTGATATCTTGCTAGTTGCTATAAATTATAATAGCTTCTGTCTGCATGTTATGTTATTGAGATTTGCTATAAATTTCTGTTGTCAAATTGGAATAGATATTCCACAAATGTTTTATTAGTCAAAATGGTACAACTTGCTCTCCTAATTTGAAATTTCCCCTTTTTTCCTGCGCCGCTGTACAATTGTATTAATCAGACCATCAATTTGAGGAATTAAGATTTTCATCTCATAGTTTCACTTTTCTTTGACCTAATTACTATCAACATAAAATTTTTAAATATTGATATGAATCTTTTTTTTTTTTTTAAACTTCCTTATGTATTCTCTAACGTAACAAATCATGGAATATGAGATGTAAGTTCTTAAAGGTTTTGTTAAACCTGAAGTGATTTTCATTGAAACCAAGAGGGTTGAAAAGTAATATTTGATCTTAATTAGATTATATGTAAAATTTGTATGGTATCTGAAAATTCAGAAAAACAGTTTCTACATAAGGAAAAGTATTGATTAGATCTTAATATTTCTTTAAAAAGTCCCTCATTGTTATAAATTTAACTGATTCTTAGTTTTTTAATGTTTTAAATAAAATGTGATTTTGTTTTCATGGACTTTTCATTGTTTGATTTTCAAAAGTGACAGTAGGTCTTGTTTGTTTGATGGGAAACAATACTGATGATACGTAAAGTATAGGTAAAAGGCAAGAGAAAAGTTGTTCTAATACCTAAACTTCAATTGCTAGGGATTACTATAAGAATTTAGGGTTGACATGGGATGTAGATTGATCAACTTTTCTGGCTGAGTCAAGTTTTATTTTTATTTTTATTTTTCTTATTTTTTTAAAATTTTGAATAGTCTATTGAGTTTTCTTAATCTACTTTTGATTGTTTATTTTGGAAATACATAAAAAAATTTAATTGAGGTACACATGCAATTGTTTTTCTTAAAGAATTAGAAACTAAAGTTTTGACTGTTATGGATAATAAAAAGAATGATTTTAGTTTTTAGATGGAGTGGTCATACTTGAATTGGTGTTAGTTTTTTACTTTTTAGCCATTTCTTCCCTTTTAAACAACTTTATTTTCTTTTATTATTATTATTATTATTATTATTATTATTTTATTTTATTTTATATCATAATTTGGAAAAACAGAAATCAAGTAGTAAAAGGAAAAATAAATTGGAGGTTTAGTTTTATCAGGCCAAGAATAATTATTTTAATCCGATCCTTGTTAGACACAAGTATTGTTCTCTCGTGGGCGCATTTAGTAATATTATCTGGCTTTATATGTAGTCCAATGGCATATTTGGATCTTATCTAATAATCAAAGGCCAAGTCAACTTAATCTGCTTTTATTGTCATGTACTCTTCTCATTTCAAGAGATTTAACAAGGGAGTTCTTTTTGTGTTGTTCAACTCTGATGAGGTTGTGAATGCATTTTCTCTTAGATTTGATTGCTTTGAAAACCTTCGGTGTGGTTCTCAGGTTCTAAACTTCTTCTATTGTGATTAGCCTCTATAAACAACCTTGACTTGGCATCTTTAAATCCCCAGTTTTTCGTAATTCAGCTTGAAACCTCTAAAACCCTAAAATGGTTTGGCCCTTAATTACATTAATCCCCACAGTTAACAGTCATAGAGGGACAAAATTTAGAGTGCCACTGATTGATTGAAAATGGGATGACTATCCATATGACCTGGTAGATAATGGGAGGTTGGGGGCTCTAAAAGCCAAAGAAGTGAGCTGCAAATCATCAATCAATAATCCTTGAATTTGAGTAAGCAAGATTCATGGTTCATCAACTAGAACCACTAAGGATAAAGCAGAACTAGTATTACAGACTTGAGTAGATTGAATTAGTTTATGTGCCACTCTCTAGGCTGACCATCTTGCCACATGCCAAAGGGCACCAAGCTAGATTTTCTGGACATGGCAAGCTGGGGGGTGGGGGTTGACTTTTATAAAAGGTTTGCTCCCTTTGATGTTGTTGGAGATATTATGTAGAAAGTTTGCATAGCAGTACCGGATTATGGATAGAATTGATCCACTTCGTTTTCAAGTTGTTTAGCTCCAGATTGTGTGCAAAGAGCATTCTGTTTGTTGTCATGAAGCTAGTTGGACAAGCTAAATCTGGTGGACTGGTGTGAAGAATGATCTTATTAGAGAAGAAGTCGGGCAATGTGGCTGGTTGATAATTTGTAGGAGACGTGGCTTTGAATGTGAATAAGTTCTGAGCAGTTGAAGATTTCATCTAAGGAGTTGAGGAATTTTGTCAGACTATTTATTCTTCAATGTAAGTTGTGATTGCCTGTTGGTATTTGTAACCAAATGGGGATGCATGAAGTCCTTAATGTGAATGAGCCTTTCCAATTCCCATGAAATTGAGAAGAATTTGAAGTCCACTATTGACCCCATTTTTTTTTCTCAAGTTGAGGAGACAAGGGTTTCTAAGCCCTAATGGAGTCGGGTTTCTTAGGGTAAAATCTTCATCTCAAAGCTTAAGGCTTATTTGGTTGGTGATTGAAAGTCGGCAAGTATTTTTGGTTTAGGAATCATGAGAACAGGCACAAGGTACAAAAATACCTCAAATTGAAAACATTGATAGATAGGTAAATAGATAGATAGACAAAACGCTTTTATAGAGGATGGGCTCTTAAATATTGATGAGCTTCAAAAAGATTCAGTGGATTCTTCTCTTTTGTCTATTATTGGACAAAATTAAGCTATGCCAAAGGTAGAGAAAGATATTTGGTTTCATTTGGCTATGGTTGTGAAAATGAAGCTAAGAAGCTTAAATTGATTACAACAGCAGCATGGAAGTGGTGTTTGGAGCTACTGTTTGGAAGTTGGAACTTACAATGGAATTGTCAGGTGGCATTGACTAATAGCTCAACCCTTTTCTTCACATGAGTTTGTTTAGTTTCCTTTTATTGTGGTTGTTATGTGCATTTATTTTTGGTTTGATGATTGTCCGTGGTTATATGATAAAGACGTGTGACAAAATATTCAGGGCAAATAAATATTCTTTCACCTTTGACAATGTTAATATTATGTTGAAGCTTATGAGTGCAGAAAAAATGAAAAGAAAAACCAGCAACTAAGGTCAAGTGATGTTAAAATTATATAGTCTTTAAGTTTTATTTGAAAAATTCAGAAGTAAAGGGTGGATATTGGAGTTGTCTATGTCATTGTGACTGATGAAAGTAAGGAATTTGCCAGTGTATGACATCGAAAAATGCCTCTAGAACACCTTTTTGTGGTTATTTGTTTTGATTTGTGAGGTAATTGTCCTTGGTTATATGAACAAGATGTGCATATAATGGTAGGCCAACAATTCTTTTAACCTTAACAATGAGGATACCATGTGGGGGCTTATGAATGTAGAAAAAATGAAAAATATCAGCAACTAAGGTCGAGAAATTGTGTTGAAAATTTGAAAAGCATCTCCACTTATTTGATAGAAACTTGATGAGTAAAGCATGAGAAGTTGAGTTGTCTATGCATTATGTCCAATGAAAGCAGGGAATTAGCAAGTGTACCCATGGAAATGGCCTGTATAAATGGCTAAATTATTGGTGGTTTTCTTTGGGGATTTTGCGCTAACAATGAAACTGCCATGATGCACAAAATTTAAAATGCTTTTGATCTTGAAGCAGATTTGCTATCACTAAATGTGTCATTCGAATGTCTTGTAGCATGCAAATCTTAAAACATATTTTGAACAGCTTTCAAAGAACTTTGTTTGTAAAAGTCTTGGCGCAAACGTAGTTCCTTTTTCTCACATTGAAAGATGAAAGTCGACAACTGTTTGTAGACAAGCACTCAACAAGATTAAAAAAAAAAAAATACAAGCTTTCAGTTCTTAAGACTCTTATGACATTCTCTATATGGTGGCGTTTCTTAATATTGCTGAAATTAACTTGAAATTGGGTATGAACTAATTAGTATAAAACATGGAGAGGAGTGGTAGTGGTTAGTTATGCTGTTCAGTCTTACAAATGCTTTCCAAAATCTTTACGAGGGTATGACTCAGGCATTACAACCTTAATCTGGTTTACATTTTAATGTATAGCATAACCAAAGAACATCTTCCATACTCATAGCAATTGATGAGGGTCCTTTGACTGGAAGTGTTAGACAGTGTATGTTTTTGTTTCATGCAGAGAAGTGGAACATATCTTAGAAAGGTGAAAACCATCTTGGATGGCCTAAACCTATTGTGTATCCTCAAATTTTTATGTATCTGCTTTTTTTTAGACAACTACGTCTAGCATAACTGATTGCATTAGTGGTAGAACGCAAGTTGCTTTTGCATAAATATTCTTTTAGTATGATGTAATCATCCCAAAAATTTTGGTGTTACTACACCCATAACATTAATGTTCATACAAAATTACTGGAACTATATAAATACACATTTATTCTATTTATTATATATAATAGGTTAATATATAGTAATTGCATAATCTCAGTATGAGTTTTATTATGTAAAAAATAAAACGGAGGGATTAAGTTACACTAGTATAAAACTAATTAAGTTTTACATCCTTCTATAACTTTATGTAAAATTAATATTTTAACAAGCTAATAGTTGAATTTAACAACTTACTCATATTCATCATGCATTGAAAAGTTCAAGTCAATTCCATATGCATATTACATCGATCAAGAACACATTTTTTATATATATTAAACAATTGAAAATTTTTTGTTATCTAATAAATAGCTATACATTTTTTATTGGCTTGAAATTTAGTATGCATGATTTATATGATTAGAGCATGAAATCCATTGATTGGATTGACAATAGAAATCAAATAATAAGAAATGAAATGGTGTAAAACTTAAATATTTTACATTTTTGTAATTGGATCTCTCATAAAAAATTAATGTATTAATACAAGTTTAATCATATTTGTTTATGCATTCGTATAAACGTGTATTTCAGATCTCTATTTAAGTATTACGTACCAAATTAGGGGTAAAGATCATTCTGTTTGAGGTAATGCTTTAAACCTAAGCCTATGTCAGAAAAGGTGATAAAGCATCACCTTGGATGAAATCATTATTTTTCATTCAAATCTTGAGAGGTTGAAGTACATCAATTCCTAAAATTGGAGTCCTTATCAAGGAAAATAGGTTCTTTCATAATAAGACTCAATTGTCATTGCAATAAAAGGTTGGAAAAGGGCAAAAGGTGCTTTAATATTGAACAGACGAAATTGTTACTAATTTGGTTTAAGGTGATTGGGCATGATTGTTAGATATAAAAGGGAGTATGCTTCTGCAAGTTTTGCCAGTGTTATCATGCTGATTTTTTGTGAGGCTAATGGCTGTATCATTTGGATTTTTCTATCCATGATTTTTTTTATCAAGGGATGAACTTGTGCTTGATACTTTGAGAGCAGGTGGTGTGGGAACTCCATTCTAAGCGGATGGTTATTTTGGGTGTCATAAATGGATTGTGGTTGAAATCATTGCTATCGACCTAGTTTGAAGTGAGATGTTGTGAAAGGATAACTCATTGGCCAAAGTAAGGATGAAAAATACCAAGATGCAAAATTTGTGAACCACTTGTAGTTTACTGTTGTAGACATGAATATTGCGACATTGAGTTATCCATAATAGTTTGAGTGATTGCTAATCTGTCGTTAACTGTCGGAAACATTGAATAATGCTACGTTGGTAATGCTACGTTGGTAGTTGTCCATAAGAGTTTGGGTGATCCCTCGTGATGCTTGTTGGATGACTATACTCCATTCGGATTAAGTACTTACCATGCCAGAATTTGTGTGTGATGGTGAATAACACCGCATGTTGTAGTCCTGAAGTTGTCATTGGTTTGCAACCTTATGAAGTCCATTGATTTGATTCTTTATTGCCAAGTCATGCTCAAAGTGTTCTGGCAAAAAAAAAAAAAAAAAAACTTTCCTAGTTACATTGTAGCAGATTCATTATGAGCTAAGATGGAATGTTGTAATTAAAAATGTAATTTGAATACTCAAGCTGATAGTTCAGAAACTTTTCTAATTCTAATGTTGAGGCTATATCCACAGTTATCATTATTATTATAGTTGTTTTTCCTTTACTGTTAATAATATTTATTTGTTTTAGATATGAAATATGGGAGTTGTCAGTGGAATGGCAAATGGTGCCTGCACTTATTTCACAATCTTTATTTTGGTTTCTGATAGGATCTTGGCAAGTATTTTGAATGGTGCATTTTTAGCAAAGAATAGCCGAATCCCTGAAAACTCAGAATAGCCATTCTGGGGTCTCCCCTTCAGTGCCAGGCATTTTTGTTCATGTGTATTTAATTCAATTTCGAATGCATCCTTGACACGAGAAACACTGTTGGTTGAAACTGAATTTCATCGTCTGAGATCAACTTCAGGACTGAAATGACTAACAGCAGTGGGCTGGAAGCCGGGCCAATGTTTTGGAGACCAGGGGCCTAACGAGGTTGCCTAGAGAAACTGAAGCTTGGTGAAGCTGAGTTGAGGTGTTATACATGTGTTTGATCCTTTTTCCAAATTGCACTCAACGATTCGTCCCACCAAACAATGACATGGACGGGCAGAAACTTATTACCTATAATCTTTGTCATGATGTCAAGCCACATCACTTGTCAACCTATTCAAAACTCTTGGTGGCTGATTCTTTTCATTCTAGCATGTGGAAAAAAAATGAAGACAAAAATCAAAACTTGAACAAACTGGGTTGGAATTTTTCTTTTTTTTTATAGCAACACGTGCAAAGGCGGAGGCAAAAGGTAAATATATATCCTGAGATAAATAGAAAAGCAGAAGCAGAAGAAACATATGTAGCTATGGATGCAGATTTCAAATTAGGCTGAAGCATAAGCATAAGCATATGCATATGTGGATACAAATGTAGAAACAAAAGCACTAAAAGCACATATTGAAACACAAGCGTTTCCTTGCTGCTTCCTCGGTCCTTCAACTTTACTTGGCTCAACATTTGCAATAATTGTGCTCCGGGCATTATGCACAATATTCATGTCTCCATGCATTTGTTATTGTGTTTGTTAGTATGGGAAGTGTAAAATAATTGACTATTAGCAAAACAGTTTCCAAATACCACATTATATACATTTCAAATAAGATCAAACAATATGTAGTTACTTAACAACAGATCTTAATGTTTAATTTTGAGAGGTCAAACTAATATTTTACGATAATTTATATTTTTTATTTTTATCAAAATATATCAAATCTATTACTAACAAAAAAGAAGAGTTTTTAGATCTAACGTATAACAAAAAAACTTGTAATAATAATAATAATAATAATAATAATAATAATAATAATAAGCAATTGATCTCACAATTTTTACGAACAAATCACTAGCAACATTTTTTATAAAAATAAAATCATTATATTTTTTACATTATTAATATATTATCTTATATATCATATTTAATATTTTAGGTATTAAAGCAAAAAAAAAATCATAAAAAATTATATTTTTAAATAAAAATAGATTTTAGAACAATAGACTAGAGACTTTGATACAAAGAATTGAAACCTTTTAATTGTTTATCTGATACTTTTAAATTATGAAAAATGAAAAGGTACTTAAGCTAATCATGCTAATTATTTTTATTTGTAATAATTAAAAAAATTGAGCATGCAAGATATAATAACAAAAAAAGTTTCGTTGAAAAAAAAAAGGATTCCACTTGAATATTATTCAATTTGATTTTAATTATTATCATATTCATATGTATATAAAACTTAAATTCATAACCCAAGTTAAAGAAATGTAACATTTAAATAAATACAAATAAAATTTTTTGTTATATATATCCAAAATAAATATATAGAATAAAGAATAATATATATGAACATAATAAATTTAGGTTCGAGGGAGCTTAACTAATTTATTTATAAAGCACTTTAAAATTATTAAGAAATAATATGTATAAAAATATTTTTGAAATTTTAGGTAGAAAAATCTTTTTGTTAGTTTTTTATGTATAAAGTCAGCATTAGAGCTCGCCCATCAACATTAGAGTTGTCCATAAGATGGACGTGCTAGCCTAATTCGACTTGAATTGGGCTATAGATAATGTCTTTCAAGTAGAGGATATTATTTAAATAATAAAAATATTTTTATTTAATTTTAATTTTAAAATATATTAAAATATTAAAATAAAAATAATTTAAAATAGTATCAAGCTTATGCAGGCCTAATTGGACCAGGGTGAACCCTAGGTAAGGCTAATCGAGCTTAGCCTAATCTTGCTCTGACTCATGAACACATTTAGTTAGTATGTTATTATCATGTTTTGCTTTATATATTGAATTTGTTTTGTTTTTTCTTGGGATTATTAGTGTTATTTTTTTTTTCATTTTCTTTTCTTAGGTGGTATCTTTTTAAGTTTTAATAGCAAGTTTGAGTCTTTTGTAATTGATTTGAGCCAACCTTTTTATCAAGCATAGCCATCAAAACATTAGTATATAGCACAAAAAAAAAGTTCATTTTCAATGAAACAAAAGATATCATTTGGGATATAAAAGTGAATGTTCATAGTAGTTGGGACCAAGTCATAAAGAAAACAACTTTTGGCAACTACATTAGATGAGAGCATGGAGAATGACTAATGGATTTCATGAGATATTTGGGATGTTGTAGCATTGATGGAGCTAAGATAGGGCCATCAACCAAGGATTGGAACTTACTAACCAAATTACTGTTGATAATCTTGAAATTGAGTCAAACTTGAAAAGCATCATTTTCATCCTTGATTTTAAAGTGCTTAAAACCCATCCTTACATTTATACAATCAGGATAACCAAATAGCTTTAAAGCATGAGGAAGAATTGAAAGATTAGCCATGTTTCAAGAGAGAAGAACTAAAAGGTGGACTGGTTTACCAAACAAGATCTTGAATAGCATATAAACCTTGTTTCTTTGCATAGCCCAACTACAAAGTTGAAAAGTATCTTGCTAGTTGCCTCCTTTAGAGTGGCTTTCACTAGATTTATTTGTAAGAGCCTAGCCCTCCAACGGACAAAAAAAAAGTCACTAAAAGCATGTAATTTTATCACTAGTATTATATCTTAAGAAATTGTTACGTAGTCATTTAATGTTACAAATTTCTTTGTCATTGATTTGAAAGTGACAAAATTTGTTTATTTGTCATAATAACTTAATTTTTATTTATATAACTTTATGGAGTCTAAAAAGTAAAATAATAACAATTAGTTGATTATCAATATTATTAAAATTTTCTTCTATGTCAACAAAATTATTTGGTCATAAATACTTTGATAATTATGAAGATATTTTTATTATTAAACTAATTTAGTTTTTAAAACAATATAATAAACAATAAATAAAAATATAAGACATAAAAAATAATAATGCTTTTAATTTTGTGGGTATTATAATTACATATATATTTTTTATCTGGCCAAGATAGAGATTTGTTAAAATATTGGCTATATAAAATATTAAATTAGTGTGATTGATGGAATTGGTGGAATTATTGTCGAAGTTTATGGCATTAATGGCATAAAATATAGTGTAAAGAAGTGCATTAATAACTATATATTATTTGAGGTTGTAAAGTTTAAAAGAAGCCTATAAATACCATATCATTATTTTCATTAGAGGTAACCATAAAAGAAATCAAAATCTGTTCGTCTCAGAGCATTTGATTTCTTTACTTTTCTCTTGTTTCTTTTCTCTTTGTATTTTATAACAAAAGAATAATGGGTGCAAGTGCTTTTAGATAAGTAATTGTTTGAAAGAATCTTATTTATTGTGGTTGAGTGGTAAATTATATGTGATTTTAATAAGTTTTCATACAATATATTTTATCTTTTACAACCTATAATTTTTCTCATGTTTGTGGTTCTTCATGTAAATTCTTGTGTTATAATATTCTTCATATTTTTTGTTTCTATGTTATTGTTCATATTTTATATAAGGTGAATGTTGATGTTGAACCTTATCACCTAATTACAAATAACATCTCCCAAAGTATATGCTAATCAATCAATTGCTTATTCCAAAAATTTAATGAGTAACCAAAGAGGGAGAACTTTCATTGATCCAATTCTTATGACCAACACTAAATTACTTATTTAACTCTTTAAGAATCTTTTTGTTGCACTAATCTATTTAGTGCCTTTGAAATCTCCTTACATTAAGTGGTATGATGTCAATGCTATTTGTGATTATCATATTGAGATTTCAAGTTATTTCACAGAACATTGCACACCATTGAAGCATAAGGTGAAAGGTTAATTAAAAGTTGACTTATTGAATTTTGAAAAAAAAAATGGTCAGATGTAGTGAAAATCTTAACCTAATCACATGGGTATATAATTGTAAAAGTGCTTTTATGAGGGTTGATTATAAAGAAATGTTGGAATTGCTTGTCACTTTTGGAGTTCTTACAAAGTAATGCAATTCCTTAAATGCTTATGCCCACAATTATTAGGAAAGTCTTTAATGTATGATGGATATTCATTTATATTATATCATTTTAATAAAGTAGTAGATATAATACATTTTTATTACATTTTCTCTTTCATTAAATCAAATTGCTATTCTTTATTTTCATACACCCTTACATATATTTTCAATTTCAACCACTTTCAATTCCATATTTAATGAATGTAAAGAGAATCATGATGATAATTCAGGATTTAATTTTGAAAACCTATTCATATATAATGACAAGCTTGGTGATTGTTTTGTAAGACTAAAATAAGATAAATTATACAAAAGAAGCTAAAGTTAGCTTGTAGCTTTTACCCATTAAAGGTAAAAGTTAATAAATTATTTCATAATCGTGTGGGTCCTTTAGGTTGATTTATCTATAAGTTTGTTCTTGCTTAATAAATATTTTTCAATAAGAGTATTTACATTTGAAATAAGAAGTGATCATATTTCATTTACCTTTTATACGTGAGTAAAATTATCCATTTGTCATCTCCTTTGAGCCTATTATGATTTTTGAAAGAAATCCATCAAGAATTATGCTCTATACTAAGAGATAAAATTTTGAGAAAACTTGTTTACAAAAAAAGAAAGTGAAGGTTAGCAAATATCTTAAAGGCAAACAAAAATATTTTTGTGTTGAAATCATTTTGGAACAAAAAAAAAAAAAGGAAGAAAGAAAGAAAAAATAAAATAAAAAATAAAAAAATAAAAAAGGGAGAAAAAATTGAAAAATGGAACAAAATGCCTAGGTGTTTCAAACGATGAGGAAATGATTTTTTTTTTTTGTTTGTAACCCTTAAAAGACATATTTTGGGTCTATTTTATTCACTTTTTATAACTTACATTTTAGCTTACATTATGTATCTTGAAAGTCTATTTAAATCAAATATGAATACTTAAACGAAGAATCATATATTGAACCATGACATGCTTATAGAGCATTAAAGTACAATGAAATTATGATTCTTTCTTATGTCTTAGGAGTGATAGGAAACTTGATGAGAAAAATAGTGATGAACAAAGACAACTCAAAAAAATTAAAAAAGAAAACAAAAAAAAAGATGAGAAAAAAAATTGAGAAAATTGAAAGCTCAAATTTAAATGACGATTTGAGTAAAAAGAGGATATTTAAGCTAGAAAGCTAAAAAGATAGCTTAGGTATAAGGAAAATCGATATCAATAAAAAATCTTTTGATATAAGGGCAAAGTTTTGTTTAATGAACTTAAAAGATCAAAAGTGTCAATAGAATGAGTTTTTGAGAAAGAATTATAAATTATTGTTAAAATAATCTAAATATTTATTATTTAGATGCGTTATCCCACCCAAACCTTAAATTATGTAGTGATGTTTGAATTTGTTCATTTGCTAACTTTTATAGACTTATTCTTATTTCTTTCATTGCATTTGTCTTAAAATTGGAATGATAATGGATAATTGAATGGTGATATTCAAAAAAATCCCTACATTATTTTGAAAAGAAAACTGAGGATGATAAAAGGCAAAAAAAAAAAAAAGTAAATGAGAATAATGAAAGAAGCATAAAAGAATACTAATGCTTAAGGCCTCTATATCAAATGAAAAGAGAATTTTTTTTTTTAGAAAAATATATATGTTATGATTGAAAAATAAAAATGATGAAGTATTAGTTAACAATGAGTTTTATAGCAATGTGTTGAGAAGTTGAAAAAGAAAAAGAAAATAGAAATGGTAGTCTTAAAAACATTTTTACCATAATTAAAGGTGTATGATATTGATTTTTTATTAATATTTGCATTGCATGCATTGCATACATTTATTAGACAAGAAAGTAGCTTAGACTTCAAATTGTGAAATTGAATTTAGTAAAAGAGGTTAAGGATTTTTTTATAAAAAACAAGATTTTAATCTTTGGTTGAGTAAAGTTTTCAAAGATAAGATTTCGATATTTGATTACAAAAACTTTTTCAAAATTAAATTTTAAACCCTTAAAGGAGAAAATTTTTTCAAGATGTTAGCTATCATTAACGATAATGATATTTTTAAGATGAGATTTTTAAAGTTGTTAAACATTAATTGAACAAAATATTTCAAGATAAGATTTTTAAAGTTATTAAGCCTATATTGAAAAAACATTTTCAAAATGAGTTCTTTATAATTGTTAAGCCTTTCAAATTCCTTTAAAGTTATCAAACCTCTAGAGAGAATTATTTTCAATTTTTTTTTAAAGTCAGCAAGTCTCTGGTGAGAGGAATATTTTTCAAATGAAAAATTCAAAATTATTGAGCCTTTGGTGAGGGGTTTATCAACCATTAAATGATGCAAAACAATGTGTTTTCAATCAAGTTAAAAAATTAAATAGTTCATGCCATCATCATAACAACAATGAAGTATAACTAAAAAAGCATGTAATACAACCTACTTTAAATGACATACATAAACATTTGTAAGATGTCTTAAAAGCATTTTAATACAATCCATTTTTCATACTTAATCAATATAACACGATTATACATGACATGTTAGGAGTGCATTTATATTATAAAATATCCACCGCCTTTAGTAATAAGTAAAATCTTAAGAATATTTAAATGACAAACCATTATGCATTCCTAATACTATATGGTGGGTGATCATTGATGATATGTCACATGCTCATAATTTAATGGGAGATTTAAAATGCCTAAGAAATCATAAATATACTTGAGTAAATTTGGTTGATACAAGATATAAAATGATAGCTGTAAGTATGGACTTATGAGTTGGATTAAATTGGGTAGTGTTTCACTTTGACTATTGACTTTGTGGATCAATTTGATCATTGAGTGAAGTTTTTAGTTGGATCAAGACTTTTTGAAAAAGTTTTAGCTAGATTAGTGATAGCACCTAAAAATATAGTAATTTTACTTCTTAAAATTGGTGCTAAAATTTAAAATTTTGGTTGAAATTGGTACTTTTAATGCTATTTTCATGATTTTAGGGTTTTAAGCCATTGAACATTATTACTATGCATATCATGCAATCCATGCATGTAAAATCACATTTGATCATGCAAGGAAGGATGTAGCCAAACCTATTTGTCCAATTGCCACCCATTCATACGACCAAAAAAAAGTTTTACATGCACAAAGACACTTTCACTTCATCCATGGTAATTGGTCATTAAAAATACAAGAAAAAATAGAGCTTATTTTAAGAGGTTTGTAAGATCAAAGACTTTCCAATTTTTATCATATTTGGTCACTTTAATTGCAAGAAGAGATAATACACATTTGATTGAGTTTTGCAAGCATTTGAACTTTCTCCATTTGGCCAATCCATTCCAAAAAGACTCTATCCATTCGGTTATCCTAGAGATCAAGCTTACATACGACATTTGAACAATTTTAAGTAAATGTAGACTTTAGTCCATTCGGCCAAAAATAGTTTCATCTAAGGAGGATCTTTTTGCTTAACTTTAAAAAATTCCAAATGAAAGAGGATTTTATCTCCTTAAATTTCAAGAGATTGGATAAAAAGCAAATATCTTATTTTGAATTTCAACTTAGCCGAATCAAGGAAGGAGTTTGAATTAAGATTGCATTAAGATGGATCACACAACCAAGATTGCTTCTCAAGAACTTCATTTGGTCAAAGCAACTCCACCATGAAGAGTTTAAGTTTCAGCCTAGCTTTATGGAGATTAGGATAACCCATATCTTTTAACATTTGATTTAAAATCAAACTTTGTAACCTTATCCCTACTTTGGCCAAACTCTCTTTATAAATTGGAAGGTCATTCACTTCATTTCATCATCCTTCACTTCTCATTTCTCTTCTTTTTTTTTTTTTTTAGATTTAGTTTTTCTTAGTTTCTTTAAGTTATTGGCTTAGGTGACAGATTTGCCCATAACAAAATTACCTTTTAAACTTTTCTTTATAAAAGAATTCTTTATTCAAGTTCTTATTTTCTCAAAAGCTCAAGTTCTACTTTACTTTCTATTTTGTAATCTTGTTTTCTTGATTTAAATTTTGACAAGCACTATTTTACTTTACAAGTTTGATTTAAGCATTCTTACTGAAAAGCTAAGTTTTGGCAGTCATTCTTTTATATTCCAATTCTTTAGTTACATGTTCGATAATTTCAAGTTTTATTGTTTTCAATCATTGTTATTTTAAATCTTGTTTTAGCTACATCTTTAACTTGCCAAGTGACAATTGGTGGAGTTAAGATTTAAACCTATATTATTTTTAATCTTTCTTTTTCTTATTTTACAAATTAACGCTAATATTTCATCTATTTAGATAAAAGAGTTTGGGATTTCACCTTTGGTACTTGAGAACTACCTAAAATTATAATTTATAATCCATTGGTAGATGATGCTGGAGTATTTTCATTTTATTACTTGATCTGTGCATTTATAAGCCATATAAAAAGTAGTAATCAAGTTTTTAATGCTATTGTCGGTGATTATAGCGGTGTTTTCAATATCAATAAAGATTTTTTAAACTTTAGTAATCTAAAATCTTTTACTTTTATTTGCTTTTATCTTTTTTTTATCTATTCTTGTTTGCATTCGTAGATTAAAAATGTTGATTTAGTTCTAGTGGATTAAAAAATTGAAACGACCTTTAAAAGAAGAAGAAAATAGCAATCTACACCAATTATACCAACACTAATGGTCAACGTAAACAATGAAGCTCAAAGAACTTTGAAGGATTATGCAGTCCCTAATAATGATGGTTTCTAACCATTAATTCGAAAGCCAGCAATTTAAGCAAATAATTTTGAAATCAAGCCTTCAATTCTCTAAATGGTCCAAACTTTTGTGCGATTTGAAGGACTACCTAGAGCTGATTCTAACCTTTCTCTTTAAAAATTTCTTGAATTATGTGATACATTTAGATATAATAGTATTTCTGATGATGTTATCTAATTAAGATTTTTTTTTCTTTTAGGGACAAGGCGAATAGTTGATTGACATCACTACCATTTGGCTCTACTACAACTTGGGACAACTTGGTACAAAGTTTTTGGCAAAGTTTTTCCTATCAACCAAGACAACTAAGTTAATGAATGCAATCACAACATTTATGCAAGTAGAAGATGAAACTCTATATAACACATGAAAAAGATGTAAAGAGCTACTAAAGAAATACTTACACCATGATTTACCCAATGGTTACAAATTCAAATTTTCTATAATAGTCTCATGTTACCTATGAGAACAACCTTCGACTCAGTCGTTAGAGGGGTTATAATGAGTAAAATTACTGAAAAGATCAATAAACTGATTGAAGAAATAGATGTTAACAACTATCAATGGGGCATAGGAAGAAAGGTAAATAAGAAGTTTGCTGATTTGTTTAAAATTGATGCAATCACCTCCATTAACTCCTAGTTAGCCACTTTAACAAAAAAAAATAGAAGCCTTAGGAGCCCACTCCCAATCCAACCATGTGAATGTAATCCAAAGTCTCTTTGTTTCATGTGATATTTATGAAAGACCTTATTTAAGCAAAAAATGTTAATTTAAAATAAAATCTGTCTAATTTATCCAACAATTCAAGCACAACTACAATCCATATAACAACACTTACAATCTTAGCTGGTAAATCACCTTAACTTTTCTTAGAATCAACCCAATCACCAATCCACCAACATCCAAAATAACAACTTTCATCCAATCCACCAACTTACAATTAGCCCCAAGAAAAAAAAATAAGTTTTGAGAATATGTTGACCCAGTTGATTCAAGCTAATAAGCATCAATTAAGAATCTTGAAAACCAAATAGGTTAACTAGCCCAAGCAATAGCCAATCACCTTGTAGGTACCTTATCCAACAATATCGAGTCCAACTTCAAAAGACAAGGCAAGAAAGTTTGTAATGCTATCTATTCATTTGAAGATATTAAGATAGATAAATCTAATGAGGGAGATGATATCATGAATGAACCAATAGTGGTAAACCTTCATACTTTTGTAAAACAACTTGAGGTAAACTTTGTGGGAGAAAAATATATTAGATAATAAGGAACTATTAAGGTTTGGAAAAGAAATTTTGGAGAGTTTTGACCTTATGGCACTAGAAGCCCTTGAGAGTATTAAACTTTATAAGGTAGACCTTGAAGAAAAAAATTTTGAAATAAATTATAAAGAAGATCTTAAAGAATATATTGAAAGATCTACTGAAAAATGTCAGACGCTATTACAAGTGAAAAGAGTACTTGTAGAAAGCATTCAACTTGAACATGAGGAGGAAGTTCAAGAAAAAGAGATAGAAGAAGTGTAAAAAATGTCAAAGATGACTATAAAAATGTATAAATAATATTTTAATGTAACACCACCTACCCCAAGGCCTATTCAAAAAAAGCCATTCAAGGAATTAAATGAAGCCACATTCAGGAAAGATTACAATCTTGAACTTTAACAACTCTTATCGAAAAAGTAAAAAAATCCAAAAAATTTTACTATTTCTTATAAAATTAGACTTTTAAAATTTGATGAAGCTCTTTGTGATCTTAGATCTAACATAAACTTAATGTCTTTAAATGTTTTCATGTAGCTAAGATGTAGAAAATTGAAACCTTAACCTTCTAAATTCAACCTGAAATTTGCTAACCAATCTATCAAAATACCAGAAGAGATGTTGAAAAAATATTCTTGTGAAAGTTAGTAAGTATGCATTATTGTAAACTTTGTTGCGTTAGATATGGAGGATGATGAAGTTTCGCTATTGTTAGGTAAACTTTTTCTGTTGACTGCCAAAGCCTTAATTGATTTATACAATTGTAACTTGACCTTTAGATTCAAAAACAAAAAAATACTGTTTGTAATTGGAAGGTATGGTATCTTTAGGGATGAAGATAATGTGAACATAGTAAAGGTAAAGAAAAACGTTAGGGAATCTAACTTAGTGGTTAAACCTCCTGATTCATTGATGCAAAGCTACTTGGCAACACCTAACTCTATTAGTGCCAAACCCATGATGAACTCAAGTTCAGTTTATGTGATTGCAGCTAGGAAAGTTAGTATACTTCATAAGACTAATTCTATTTATGTCATTCTTCAAAGAAGTATGCAATAAAGCAAACTCTTTCCTAAAGAGATAAGATGATTTTGATAGATTTAGGTATGTTCAAGCTTGATCAACAAGACTGGCATTGCTTGAGAAGCAACTCAAGTTTTACTTTAACAGTTTACGCTTTCTTTATTTTTATTAGGATAAATATGTTTTGATGTTTTTGTTTAAGTTTATCTTGATAAGAATGAAGCGAAGTAAAGAGGATATCTCATACAAATGAAGATTTAGACTTAAGCAAAATTTTAATGAGTATTTTTTTCCTTTGCTTTTTGTTTTAATATATTATTCAACTTATGTGTAAGGGAAAAATGCTTTTTGAACTTTTTCAAAATTTTAACCTATTTTTGCTTTTAAATCAAATTTACCTGCTAGATTTCATTGATATGTATACTTAGCTAACTTTATATATATTCAAAGAATAACTTGAGTATGATATGAAGTTTGATGATAAGTATAGGGAAACTTGGAATGAATTCAAAAGTATGATTTTCTTTAGATATGAGTTTTATGCATGCATTTTTATTCTCTTTATATGAAATGTTTTGATTCTTCTGAGAGTTTGTGAGATGTTAAGTTGCATAGACATTTGAAAATATGAATCTTAACTCTAGAATTCATCTACTTAACTCTTGAGGTGAAATTTTAGATTGTATTTGACTCAAAAAAATGATATAGGTTTTTTTTGGACCATTTGGGCTTTTTAAACCCACTTTTTATGATGCATCCTTAGTATTTATATTTTAAGCCTATCATATTACTCTCTTTTTCTTTGTTATTTCAACCACATAATAAACTTATTAAGCCTTTTCTTTTGATTACAATCCTTTCTTTTGTTTTTACCTAGCCCAATTATGCTTACTCATTTATAATGGACATTTTTTGTATTTGGAAGAAAGAGAGGCGTAAGGAATGAAAAGATAAAGAAAATGGCAAATGCAAGACAAAGCTAATAAAGTCAAAAATGGCTAATTCTTTTTTTTAAAAAATCTATGAATAAAAAAATAAAGTGATGCCTCAAGTATTCAAAGTTTCAAAAAGCTCTTAAAATTGTCAATCTAAAGTCTAAGAAATTTAAAGAAAGTAAACTAAGGGTTTGTAAGCCTAAAATTTTTTTTCTAGCTTGACCCAAGCCTTACACTACAAGCCGAAAAGAATTTTTAATCTTAAGTCAAGTATATAAGTTTAACATTAATATAGAGGGAAAAGAAAAATGAACATATCAAGTTTATTTTGTTTTTAAATTGAAATGTGATGAAATGTTTTACAATTTTTTTTTGCTGGCATTATATGCATGATTTAAGGATTGAGTAAGTTTATATGTATAAAAAGCATAAGATATTGAGAGTTGCTTTTTAAAAAAATATCTTGTGGATCTATGTTTATAGTTAAATTTTGTATTATATGATAGTGCATGAATTGAATTTTATGTAATTTTTTATTTTGTGAGTATATATGATGATTTTTAATTATGCTGATTTCAAAATTTTGCTTTAACACAAGCAAAGATTCAAGTTTAGGGTAATGATAACACCTAAAAATATAAGAATTTTACCAGTTAAAATTGGTGCTAAAATTTAAAATTTTGGTCAAAATTGGTACTTTTAATGCTATTTTTATGATTTTAGGGTTTCAAACCTTTGGACATGATTGCATGCAATCCATGCATGCAAGATCACATTCGACCATGTAAGGGATAATGTAGCCAAACCTTATTGGTCCAATTGCCACCTATCCATACAGCTAAGAAAGAGTTTTACATGCATAAAGACACCTCTACTTTACCCATGGTATTTAGCCATTACAAATGCAAGAAAGAATAGAGCTTATTTGAAGAAGTTTACCAGATCAAAGACTCTCAATTGTAAGTAGGGATAATGCACATTTGATTGAGTTTTGCAAGCATTTGGACTCTAGCCTTTTAGCCAATCCATTCCAAAAAGACTCTATCCATTCGGCTATCTTATAGACCAAGCTTCCATGTGACATTTGAACAATTGCAAGCTAATGTGGACTCTAGTACATTCGAAGAAAGATAGTTTTATCCAAGGATGACTCTTTTGTTTAGCTTTGAAGAATTTCAAACGAAAGAGGACTTTATCTCTTTGAATTTCAAGAGATTGGATAAAAAGCAATTATCTTGTTTTGCATTCCACCCTAGCCAAATCAAGGAAGGAGTTTGAATCAAGATTGCATCAAGACAGATCACACAATCAAGATTGTTTCTCAGGAACTTCAGTTGTCTTTTAAACTTTCCTTTATAAAAGGATTTGCCAAAAATTAAGTTGTCTTTTAAACTTTCCTTTATAAAAGGATTCTTTATTCAAGTTCTTCCTTTCTCAAAAGCTCAAGTTTTACTTTACTTTCTATTTTGTAATCTTGTTTTCTTGATCTAAATTCCTGCAAGCATTCATTTACTTAACAAGTTTGGTTCAAGCATTCCTACTATAAAGCTTCATAATTTTGGGAGGAATTTTAGGAAACAGCTTGAGGTTGAATTGTTGCTGGTTGAAGAAAATGAACAATAGGAGGTGGCTATTTATAGGAGAGTGTTTGAAAGGATATTAGGATGACCAATGAGTGAGTCCAAGGGTGGGTCGGACTCAATCCTTTGGACCTGATAAATCTCAAAGATATTGGGATTTATCAAAGAGAAAATTTAGAGAATTATTTCTAGGCCTCATCTTCACGTGCGAACCGATCAATTCGGTATCCTTTTTCTGTTGACAAAGTTCCAAACTCATCTAGATTTATTCTTTATCCAAGTTGGATTCTTTGCAACCGATCAACGGATGTCTACTTTTTAGGCATTTGTCAAGCCCAAAGTTAAGACCAATTCGTAATTTCATCTCATATTGGCCCTTATCCAACCACTGTTGGATTGAAATAAGCCTATCGATTGGCTAGCTAACCTATTTTTGCTTAATTTTGTTAACATGAGAAATTAACCAATCGCCGTTGATTAATTCAAGTATGTAAAATTTGGTACTTACACCGTACCATACTTATCTTTCAAGAAACGAATAATGTTTATTAACTTAAAATATTTAAATTATTTTCTCTTTCTGAAGATATTTTCGTTGTACAAAAAAAAATATGAATGAATTTAAAATTATAAAATTAACACATAAATTGTATGTTTACTAATTGTATTTATTAATTTTGAAAATTTTATTTTATTTCTATAAAGAGAGTCTTAAAAGCCATGTTCTTTTCACTCTCAACATAATTTGACGAAAATATTTAAAAAAATGTGATTCATTTACCAATTTTATTAAAAAAAAAAAAAAACTCTTAATGTGAGGACATAAAACCTAGCAATATCATGTAAAAATAGATTTGAATTTTGAGTTACTCATAAACTTACTACTATCCTACTTTACAAAATATATAAATCCAGTAAGTATCACAAGCAAGAATTAATATTTCAAATGACAACTTTTAAAAGGAATAAATAAATTTTAAGGAAGAGTGTTGCAATAAACTTTTAAACCAACATTATAAGAAATCAAAAAACAAATTAATTAAATAAATTGTTAAAAGAATCCAAATACAATAGGACTCGAAACCTAAATCTTAGAGGTCCCAAGACTAATTTCTTTCTCATCAAGATAAGGGCTTAGGTAATCATAATTCATAAGTAAACTTTGTTTTAAAGATATTTTGCAAATTTCATCAGCAAGTCAAAATCAAGAACAAACAAAATAATTACAATATGGAATATACCAGTATGGAAGCAACCAACATCTATGTGGGTATTAGTAGAGTGCTAGATTCTTAATTTCAGTGATTAGGTTAAGAAATTGACAGCTTCAATTATAATATATATATATATATATTTATAGTATCAAAGCCAGAGAAGCAACCTCTCATGCAATAGTTTTGCAATAAAATTAATCAGTTCGTTTCCTTGCAAACAATTATAAATTTTCTTCAGTAGTTACTGAAGCAAAAAGAAGGTTACATTGCTTTTAATTTCTAAACTAGATCTATGTGACAAAAAAAAAAAAAAAGGTCTTAATGACTTAAGGATAGAAGCTAAAGGAAGAAACATAAGAAGAAAAAAAGGGAGGATGGGGAAACCAAAAATTAGTCTAATGCTGCGTTTGAAAGGTTAAACAAAGATGATACCAGCCGTGAGAATGGCAAGAATTCTTTCTTAGGACGAAGATAAAGTTTTTCTTGCGCAAAAGGGCTACCTCTATATAGAATTTAAGCAACAACTTGGGATCTTACACAATCACTATAATTTTTTTTTTTTTGTAAAGAAAAAGATCAGTATAATTATCTACAGTCATGACCATATATGTATTAAGAAGCAACGAAAGAGCCTTTCCTGGTGAAAAATTATAATCAAAGGCTTGAGATCCAACCCTTTCCCTTGGAATTAATTAATTTTGCAAATGGTTCACCAAAGTTTAGTCATGATACCATTGATGAGGCCAATGGCATTTCACACTCATGTGAAGCAACGGATATATCATTTGAACTGCTTGAGGAAGAGCTACCGGCTCTCTTGATATTTCTTTCTTGGTCAATATCACTATTTTTAGCTTCACCAAATTGAGCGTGCCTTCCATTATTCTCAGGAGAACTTGGTGGAGATTTCGCATTCACATCAAGAACTTGTGCACCATCAATATCATTAACACCGGCAGCTGCACCACCACCATCGCCAGTACCCTCGGTGGCAACACCACCGTTCCCGTACAAGCTACCAATTACCATCCTGAATCCAAAGGCCCTTGACATTATCCGATATACTAATGTTAAGATCCAAAATATCCAAGGCATGCAAACAAGGGTGAAACCAAGGAAAGGAAGTAAATTCGAGGATTGAGATTCAGGAACGATCATGTAAGCCAAAAGGCAGCCACCTCCGGCAGCTATACAGATGAATAAAATGCAACTGATGGCCCATATGCATGTGCGACCAGCCTTTGGATCTGGTTCAGGCATTTGGGAAATCTACAAAAAGATTCAAATAAATATAAGTTTCTTTCTCATGATGATCCATGTTTCTGATTAATGGGATCAGAAGGATCCATTAGAGTGGGATTTTCCCTAGGCAGGTTGTTGTCGTCGTTGTTGCAGGGTGGAAGGGGCTATGGTGGGATTCTCCGAGGTTAGAGCTTAGACGTGTTCAAAAGTTTGTTTACGTAAAATATGGTTAATTTGTGTCAAAACCACAAAGGGGGGAAGAGAAATACGAGAGAGAGAGAGAGAGAGAGAGAGAGAGACAACGTGTTTGGTTTATATTTTTGTCATGCCAAGGTTGATAATATGTTCACCTCCTAAGACAAAGAAAAATTATATTTTTAAATTATTAAGTTAGTTCAAAATTATACATCACAAGCATGTAATTTTCAGCATTTGCATTACTGGTATCTTTTTATACTATTTATATTTTGATAATTTAATCATTAATTTTAAATTAGTATAACTAGCTCAACCTTAATGACGATCATTTTTTAGATTAATCCAACATTATGGCAATTAATCTATGTATTCCATTTATAAAGGAAAAAAAAAATATGCTCACAATGATTTTAACGTAAACAGTAAATAAAATGCAAAGACCAGTTGCTTTAAGGAAAAACCCTTACTATCAATTATGTCCTTTATAACTTGGATATTCATGCAAGCACGGATCCTCTCTTCCAAATCCTTCCAAAATGAATTGTTAATTTAGTGAAGTATTTTTCTAGAACACCTATTGAACAACTTATTTAGATTTCTCTAACAAACTCTCAAAAGATAAACAAACCTTACCTTAATATATAAAAAAACTAAATTTAGTTGACTCAAAATAGTTCTATATTCCTTGTATGATTTATAGTATAGTGATAAATTTGTCTTTAACACCTTAAAAAATAAATTGCTATCAACAAACTTGTTAAGTAAAATGAACCAATCATACGTGATTTTTATAATAAATTTCATTTTCAATCATATGATCTGAAAAACTTAATTCATGACCATTTAAAATATTCTAAATTCATAAGTTCAAAAAAAAAAAAAATATATATATATATATATATCATTAAAAATTGAAACAGAATATATCAATTACAATCTCACGTAGATATACATGTGACATAACTTTCAATCCAAAAGTGCCATGTTTCTTTTTGCACGAAATGGGAACTAAATCTTAAAAACCATAGATTCAAAAAATTACGAAGAATTTAAAATATTTTTTAAAATCATAAATTCAAAAATAGAATAGATCAATTTGAAATATTTTTACAAATTTTAAATTCAAAAATTAAATTTTAAAAATCAAATATAAAGTTAAAATACTACTCAAAAATTATGAATATTTAGTGCAATTTATTCAAAGTTATCTTTAGCATTTTTTTTTTTTTTTTTCAATTTGTCTTGCTAAACTCTCTTTGGTGGCGTCCGTCGGACACTTCAAATACAAGCGCTTTACAAGATTTGGCTCCGCCGTACCATTTTTCGCAGCAATTTTTTTTTTTAATATAGAAAGGCAATTAAATATTATTTTAAAAGAAGAATGCAATTAAAGATGCTCATATACATTAGCAAAGATTCCACTATAAAAATTACCGTTCAATATGAAAAAAAAAAAAAGGAAAAACGGAGCTAAAATCCGAACAGCAAACACTTTCTGATTTTCACCGCATAAAAACAAGCCATAAATATAAGGGTAGCAATATATTATAAAATTATAATTCAATAACAAAAAAACTGAAGTGTAACTAAAGCTTAATATCCTTAGACACTGATCTTTCCCGACGGAATTGAACTGTCTGTTCTGTTCCAATCATTCATTTTAAATTCTCTCTACAACATCAAAACAAGTTCTTTCAAAAAAAAAAAAAAAAAAAAGAGAAAAGAAAGAAAATTTTGAGCCCTTATGGCCAAAGAGAGATTGTTAATGCACAAAAGTTGCGAAACATTGTCCTAAGCAAACAACCCAACAAC
This sequence comes from Durio zibethinus, assembly GCF_047325235.1. Lineage (NCBI taxonomy): Eukaryota > Viridiplantae > Streptophyta > Magnoliopsida > Malvales > Malvaceae > Durio > Durio zibethinus. Next base: position 9,040,897 of record NC_143185.1, read on the forward strand.
TTTGACTTGAAATTCTCTACTTGGAAATTTTATATTTGAAGTGCTAGAATGCAATGAGGTTACATAATGAGAATGCATTGGTAGCACAAGAACCCATGAGTCTTCCCATGCAAAACTCCAAAATGAGCTTCAACAAATTAGTCAAGAATAAATGTGGTAATTAATTACAGACTGAATATTTGTGCTAATTACACAGGCATAAATGACACGAAAAATACATAAAGTGGCAAGATAAAGTGTCATTAATATTTACTTTAGAAGTTTCAGGAGTGACTAAACCTCCAATTAGTGGTCCAAATGCTAAATTATAGCCTCTGAAAATCTTCAAAGCACTTGCTCCTCAACGTTTCAATCGTTCAGGTTGTGCATGCCTAAATTATTCCTCATAACCTGCACTCATAGTGAGACATGCATGAGTTCAAATTAGTTAAATGGGCTTACATTCTGCTGCTAGTTACTAACTGCCTCTGTTATCGAATCGGACATGTTTTCAACAGTATCTGCCATGACAGAAGCAAGCATCTGGTGTCTTCTCTGTTCATGAGCTTTCCTTCGATTGGTTTCAAGGATAATCATAAGAGCAGTGATATCAGCAGGACTAACCCCACCCACTCTGCTTGCTTGACCAATTGTTTGTGGCCTGACCTGTTAGGATTACATTTAAACTTCAATTACAATTGACCAAAACCTCATCTTAGGAGAACCAGATTTCACAATTTTTTGAACAATTTTTCCAGGCTAACTCTCTCCCTATTGTGAACTTAGTCCATCACTCAATTAGTATTGAGTGACAACTCAAGTAAATTCGGGTTAAAGGTTGTGTATTCAAGCCATTCCAGGTTAAACTGGAAAAGAAATATCACTTAATATAGTTTGCGAGCAAAATATTTCAAAGCACACACACAGACAATCACACATTAATCACTTGTTGAGTTACTTTCGACTGGATGACAATCTAAATAAGATCCCCAAAAGGAACGAATTTCCACTCCTTTTGTAGCATGAATTAAAATATGTATCTTTCATGAAATTAATAATCCAAATTTTTACGCTACAGACCTTGGAGAGTTTTTCACGTGCTTCAAGAGACAAAGTTGTTATTGCATAGTAATCCAAGTCCTCTGGAAGTCGTCTATGTTGTTGATGGATCATCTGCAAGAACAAGGGTTGGAAATTTGACAAAGAAAATAAACAAACCAGAAACATTATTAAACTGCATAGCTATATATTGATGTAAAGGAGTGTAGACTGTGGCTAATATACCAAGAGCTATGGTGGAATAGAATGATGTTTCAGGCTGAAATTATAAATTCATACCTGTTGGAGTTGGTTTTGTTGACGAATAATGAAGCCCTCATACTTTATGTCGATTTCAACACAGTCTTTCTCCATTCTTGATAACATTTCATTTCCGAAACCATGCTTATCAAGAACTTTATATCCTATGTGTGGTTTCTTAAGAAGACTCTCTAGTGTTGAAGATTCCTTCACAGGTTGACCAGAAAGGTGAGAAACATTAGCAGCCAAGTCTCCTCCTGAAAGAAACCAGAAAATGTTGCCCATTTTTTAATTCCAAAAAATCACAAACTTCTATTATTGCTGATAATACTATGAAGGATTAATCAAGCTGAAATTCACATTAATGATGAAATTTGATGCAAAGAATTCAGTGATCAAGCATTCTAGAAAAGAAGAGGCCACTAACAACAGCCATGAGATTTGCAGCCAAACCTTCCAATTTATTATTGTTTTGGAACAATATCCATGCACTATGATGGCAACTCTCTTCAATTTGGCTCTGGTTATATTTTTCTCAAGGGCAGAGAAAGCTCAGAGACACATAAGAAATTACGGCCTTACTCTCTTAAGATTTGCATCAATTAGTCCTATCGTGCAAGGTCGAGAAAAGAAAAGGTCAATGGTGGGTGGAGGACTAATAAAACAATAAAAGATTTAAATCGAGGCACAGTAACACAGAATATTGATGATCCATAAATATACAGGATCAACCTTGGTCTCTCATACAGCAAGCAAATTGAATAGCAGAGAAAAACTAATGTTCCCCATGTACAAATCTGCTAAATTGCTTCCACAAAAGTTTCCCCTTTCCCAACTCCATTAGCTATTAGTCTTCTTCCAAATTAAAAAATAAAAAAGTTCCTGATATAATTTGCAAGCTGCAGGCTGTCAAGGAGGAGGGGAAAAAAAAAGAAAGAATGCAAACCTGAAATCCTGACAGTTTTCAACCGCCTTTTTTCCTCTGAAATCCTTGCTTGTTTGTCCTGGTATATTTTCCAGCACCTATCATTTATCAACCCAATTTCACGCCCCAAAGGTGTGAGACGACTATCCGCATTATCCGATCGAAGAAGTAATCGATGTTCTGAACGACTAGAAAGGGGAGAAGGGGGAAAAGGAAAAGAGACAAATAGACACGATTAATTTGTTCAGTTTGATGCTAAAATCACTCAATCAAGTCTACCAGAAGACAGAACTAATGGATTATAAAATTACAGAGAAACATCGCTTATAAACTAAAGTGGGAGTTCATAAACAGCACTCCTTTTAAGAATAATAATGCCTAGCAATTAGCATATAGCTAGAATGACATAAAGCCTTTTCCCTTCTAGCTTTTTTCTCTACCCAAGATTTGCAAAGCAGTTCCAGAAGTACATTCATTTCAGGGCTGTGCATAAAAAATGCAGAAACCAAAACACCAAATTGAACCTTGGTATTCAATTCAGTTTGAACAGCTTTTAATGGTTTTGGTCTGGAAAACTATGAACAATATTCAGTTCAGATAAAACAAAGCCCAATAATCTAAACTACGCCAAATTGAATTTTTATTAATATAAATACTAATCTTTCTAAATTTAAAAATATGAAGTCATAAAGATATTAATATACTAATAAAAATCAAGCAACCAAACCATGAGAATTCAGTTTAGTTTGATTCAAGTTTTTACCCAATTCCATTTGGTTTTGGTTTTCTCCTATTGAAAACCTAAATACTTCAATTTAACCTGAACTTTTTTCAAAAACCAAACCAAACATTATACAATTCTATTGAAAAGGCCAGCAAAGTAACTCTAAATAAATGTAAATTCAATAAAACTTTTTTAAGCAACTAATTAAATTATATTTGATTGTTGACTTAAAAAGTTTTATTCCATAAAAAAACTAATTAAATATTTTTATATTATCTCAAGCTCAAACCCATATAATATTTTTGCTTGGCAAGAGGCCAAGAGATAATCCTATTGCCTTTTGGACTTAGACTAATTGGAATGGAATTTGGGCCAGACTATTTGCTCCTTGCACATGTCCCAGTTATAATTAAAAGGAAAGCCCTGATTTTTCTAATATTCTTCTTTGTCTACTTCAGTGCTGGAGCAGCACTATCTTCTCTTCCCTTTTTTGCCAGCCAGTGGCCAAAATACAGACTTGGATTCTCTCCCTCTCTCTCTATTCTCCTGCTTCTTACAGGTGCAAGTGTAGCTAGCCAAAGAGCAGAGACTGTGTCTGTATGATAAATGCCTTGTTGGACACATATATAGTGCCCGTATTGGTGTTATGTCATGCTAACACCTATACAGTGGCTCAAAATGGTGACTCCATGTAACAAAGAGCATGACTATATGGCAAAGACAATAAATCCCAGGTTGTGGACACGCATCACCAGCTCAAGAACACAGAAAGCATCATTATTTCAGCTAATATATGATGATGGTAACAAAGGATTACACAAATGGTCTGTGAAATTAAATGAAGATTAATAGGTCTTCAAAATTCATATGAATCTTCATATAAGAAACTAGATGTAACAGCATATGTGAAGAATGTGTAATTACCCTATGCTCAAATCATTATTCTCATACACGAGATCAAAGAGCAAAAAGGATTGGCATAATAAGTGTAGAAAATCATCATAACAACAGCATGAATCTGGAGCTGCTTACCTTGTTAACATGCGGTAAGGCTCTCGAAGATCCTTAGTGACCAGATCATCAATCAGTGTTCCTATGTAACTGCTTTCCCTCTCAAGAACAATAAGGGGCTTCCCATCCAAATGTCTGGCAGCATTAATACCAGAAATGATGCCCTGTTTAAAAGAATTTTGAAAAAAAAAATAATAAAACAAAGAGCCACAAGGGTTTGTTGATATTAATGCAGAAACTCTCAAAAAGTTCAATAAGGAATTCTATTTCCACTGGGTAAAGGCACCATAATATACAGCAGGAAACTGGAAACTTAAATGTGTAAACCTGTGCAGCAGCTTCTTCATAGCCAGTAGTTCCATTTATCTGACCAGAGAAGAATAAACCTTCAATTTTCTTTGTCATAAGAGACCTAGAGCACTGATGAGCTGGCAAATAATCGTATTCAACAGCATATGCAGGTCTTAACATCGAACAATTCTCAAGTCCAGGCAAAGTTCTCAAGAGTGGTAACTGTAGTCTTTCCGGTAAACCCGTTGAGAACCCCTGTCAAAGCGACAAAACAATCAACTATTTATGTTAAAGAGGAGAAGATGCATGAGAATTTACATGATATGGACATACTAAAAAGCAACATGTGACTTTCTTAATATGATAAATAGGCAACCCAGCACATATTCAGCATGTTTAAACAATAAACACAACAACTATAATAGAAAAAGTGGAAAAAAAACCAGAAAATAAAACATTCATCGGACAACCCAATAACAAACTAATTTCAGAACCTTGGTAGAGAAAGATTTTTCAAAGAGGAAGGTTTTAATATCAATGTTTCCTCTTAATTTGAAAGACAATATAGAACAAAAGTAAGAATTCATAGGATACCCTTCATAGAATAGCCCAACAAACAATAATGCATATTGTAGTTAAATGAGTCAAATTAAACCTCAGTAGAAAAAGATTTTTCAAAGAGCAAGGATTAATCAAAGTTTCCACGTAATTTGAAAGGCAATGTAGAATAAAGAAAGAAATTTCATAGCATGCCCTTCAAAGAAGTCAAACATCATCCTTTTGCTCCCGTCCTAACCCATTTTCCTAGGCTAAAAATCTATAAATGGCAACTCTTCCATACATAATGGAAGAAAAGCTATAATCAAGTCACAAGGCATAGCCAAGCAATTATCTGTCCCATTTTCCCCATATCATTGGTAAAGGAGGCACCAAAGCATTACCTGCACATAGAGCTCAGGTACAGTCCGACCCTCTGGTTCAAGAAAAATCTGATGAGACTCTTTGTCTTGAAATCTCACAATCTAAAGAAACAAATGGGAAAAAATGTAACAAAAGAAAGTAAATTACATTATTTGGAAATTTCAAATTCAAATGCTTAAATAGAAAGGGCACTTTTTTTGAGAAATATTATCAGCAAATAAGGTTGAACCAACAATGCAGCAGCATCCTTGAAGGCTTAAATTGTATTAAAAACATCACATTTTGAAAAGGTAAAAAGATTCATCTATGTATTATTAAAAAATAGCTTGGTGGATACTGGTGCTTTTAATTACATAATTCTACCATACAGAAACAATTCAAAAAGCCAGAGTTACACTTGTAGATGTAATATCAGATGAGAATATGGTCAACAAATAAAAATCTCCAGCAATAGCAAGAATTCTCTCTAGGCATTAATATATGTATATACAGGTGGCTAAACTCTAAGCTGTTTCTGTTCATATATCTAGCTTTAAACAGAAGTACGTGAATATTCACAATCTTATTGCAACTGACAATCTTATAGCAAAATGAACACAAGTGAAAATAATAGCTCTTTAAAAATTTAAGATATCATGTGGAACTCTAAGAAGTGCATGGTAAGAGTGAAAAACAAAAAGGACAGACTTCAATAAGGGATAATTGAAACACCACATACAAATATAGCACTAATGCATAACAAGACTTTTCTATGCTAGTTCAACCAATGAAAGTAAAAAAAAAGTGAAAATAGTAGCAGTTTAAAAATCTCTAAGAAGTTCATGTAAGAATGAAAAACTAAAAGGAAATACTTCAACTAGCAATAAGTGAAACACCATAGATATAAAGTTACCTTATCTTCAATGGAAGGGCAGTATCTAGGCCCCTTAGCTTCAACCCATCCTCCATAGGTAGGAGTTTCATGCAAGTTATCCTTAATAAGCTGGTGGGTACTCTTTGTAGTCCGCGTCAGATAACAACACATTTGTTCCCTTTCAATGTGGAAATCAGGATCAAAACTAAACCAGCTGACCTGCAAATTATTAATTCACGTTTCAAAAACAATTATAAGAACCAAAAATATCAGTAAATTGTTCTCCTTTTCTATTTTTTTATTTTGACCAAAACAAATACCAGTAACTTCCTAGTGCAATTAATCACTAAAAGGAAAAGGTATGATAAGTTCTAAGCAGCATACAAGCTAACAATATTGCATCATGAAATCTTATGCTGTTAACAGGTTTTTCTGTAATCAAGAAGAATGACATCAACCAAAAAATTTTCTGCTCCTGGAACAGCCCATCCCTTCTAGGCCAAATACAGTGCCATTCGTAGTTTGAAACAATAAAGTTCATACTGTGGTGAAACTGGAAACTTTGCCGCTCTCACTGTGGTGAATGTAAGAATTTTAATATAAAGCCCAAGGATTTTTAATTTATACACCAAGTTAGCAGGCTGCAAATTTTGAAGCATGATTTAATATCCTGACTTTTACAATATTAATCCACTGAAACCACTCATGAGATTAAATGGAAGGACCTCTTCATCTCCATGCTGAGGCTCCAAAACAGAAAAATCAACAGTACGACAATCCACTCGTGCCGGGGTTCCAGTTTTTAATCGATCAGTTTCAAATCCAAGACGTTGCAAGTTCTCAGTCAGACCATGTGATGCAGACTCACCAGCTCTTCCAGCAGGCATAGAAGTTCTACCAACCCATATTTTACCACTCATAAAAGTCCCAGTTGTCAGTATAACAGCAGGGGCATAGAAGTTCATTCCAAAAAATGAGCAAACACCTTCAACATTGTCATTCTTTCCGAGCAAAATATCTGTCACCATTGCCTCTCTAATTGAAAGATTGGGAGTGCTGAAAATAGAAGCCAACCTACTGGTCAGTGAAAAGAATAGAAAAAAAAAATTATCCATGAATGCGTGCATGTTCGCATTATTATAAACATAGATACCTGGCCCAAAGTAGGCAAAAAGCGGAAAACCAAGTTGATTTGATCTGATTTTGGAAAATAAAGGATCTCAATTAATATTTCTATTATGGTAGAGAAGCATTTTTAGAGTTTTCCAACATAATTGCTCTTGTGGCTGTTTGAAGCAATCAACCTCAGCTGTGGCTATCAAGGACCAATGGTTAGCATTGGAATTTATTCATCTTCTCTTCTTTATTTGATTTTCTACCGTTCTCTGAAGAATTCAAATCTAAAAGCAAACCGTGAGACTCTGATCACAGTAGTCATTCTCTGTCAGTCCCAGAAGGGAAATTTTTTTATTAACAAACTTATACCACCACCGCCTGTGAACACTTAGTCGACCTCCCATTATATTACAAAAATGCAACAAATATGAGGGGCACATATGTTTCTTTATCATGATTTTTTAATATCAGAATTAAGAACTCTATCAATTGCTTTTGAATATAACAATTCAATCACAAATACTCATATAAGATATGTGCCTAACTATAAGCTGGAAATATCATGAATAGGGAAGTTAATCAGCTGATCGGATACTGTTACTGCTGTCCAAGGTTTACTGTTAATAAAATATATTAATTACACTTAAAAAATACAATTTGATAATTGATGCTACAAATGGATATGTAAATAGGAATAAACAAAAAGAAACTTGCCTCTCTACCACAGTTTTCATTTGCATTGCATATTCCCTTTTGTCAGTTTGTGCACGCAATGCCCGGACAGCAGGACCTCTTGAAGCATTAAGAACACGCTTTTGTAAATAGCACCTAAAAGTACCAAAAGTGCCAAAAGTCAAAAAAGAAGAGGGTAATCACTGTTTCTATTACATTAAGGAAGAACTAATTGTCATCTAAGCTAAAATGAGATTGCGAAAAGGATTATGTCTCACATGAAAAACAAATTAATTGGCATCAACAGTTAAAATGAGATTGTTGCTTTTGCGCATTGTTCTTCCCAAAAAGTTGCTAAAAAACAAAATCATATCTGATAAAAAAAAATAAGCGAATATACAAATTCATATCCCATAAAAGTTAAACTTTTTTTTTCAATTATTCATAAATATTCTTTGGTTTTATGTTCACACGCATTTTGCTTTTAGGCATTAGCTTCCCAGAGTAAAACAATTAGCAAAGCCAACAACCTTGGTGAACAAAAACTTGGAGATTTGAGGACATTACCTATCAGCAATCTTTCCAATTTCACCGCCGAGCGCATCCACTTCATGTACAAGTTGTGATTTTGCAAGTCCACCCACCGCTGGATTGCAAGGCTGTAAGTAACAAAAACTCAAATTATGCCATTAACAAGTATTTGTGTCATAGCCTGCAATTTCTTAACTTTGATTCAATAAGATGATAAAAGAGAGATAACCTGCCACGCTATCCGATCAATGTTTAGGGTAAGCAGCAAAGTTTTGGCACCCATCCGAGCTGACGCAAGAGCAGCTTCACAACCTGCGTGTCCTCCTCCAACCACAATAACATCAAACTTTTCCTCACCAGCACCCTTATGCTCTGCAACTTTCCAAATAAGACAGTTAAATTTAAAAAGTTGAATAACCATCCAACACGAAAACCTGCTCGATGAAATGTCTGAACCAATACATACCCGAATCGATAGCGTGGAGAGAGGAAAAGCACCGGAAGGAGAATTTTTTGAGCATTGAGAAACGAAGATTGTGGCGCGAGGGGGCGAAGGCGTGTTTATAAGGAAGAGAGGAAGGAGAGAGAAGGGAAGAGAAAGGGAAGTGGTGGCGGGAGAGGTGGACGGATAACATTGACATTTTTTTTTATGTTGTTTCAGGAATGAGGAACCACTGTTCCTGTTTCATTTCATAAGTGAAAGTCTGTTTAACTGGTTTTTGTTAATTTGCCTTTGTAGGGCTGCAGCTTTCAGTAATGCTGTCGGATTATAATTCGGGCCGGGCTGTGTTTCGGGTCAATTTAAATGTTGACCCCGCTTTACGTTTAATTGTTGCGGCTATTTTGGCAGTGGAGATCTGGAGCTTAACTAGATCGTTCGATGGTCCGATAGATGGAAATTGGACTTGCAGGAAGGAAAGAATAGTTAGGAGGTGTTGGAAGTTTATTTTCGGGTTACATTTCGATAATTAAGTCAGTCGGACGAAGGAGGTTAAGGTAAAAGAAGGAGAAAAAAGGTGCCAAGAGCAAAAGAAAAGCTTAGGGAAGATGACTCGGAATTATTACACATGATTTTCTCTTTTACTTTATATGTGATATACGTGTTATGTGATATATGTGTAGTGAATATAAACACCCTATTTAATCTAAGATCGTATGTAAATTCTGAAATTTATTTTTATTTAATAATTTTTTTGAGCTTTCAATTGATTTTGTGAGTTAAAATTGGCAATTAAGTGTAGGACACAACAATGCGACCCTAGTTGGATTATTGAGATGTGTGTGGGCTCTAAACCAAGTTCAATTTTCTTTTTTTTATGAATTTTTTTCATCTTATTTATCTCTTGTAAAAAAATTTTTAAAAATTGAAATTGAAATTGAAATATTAGGAAAAGATAAAGAAAATGATAAATGGTACATTTTGAAAATCAGAAATAAAGAGAGGAGAATTGGATGTTCTTAAAACTAATTTATGTGAAGATAAATTTTCGAAATTAAATCTTTTAAAGATAAAAGTTGGGATAATTTTTAAGATCAACCCTTTGTTTCGATTTAGAGTTCTAAATGAGCTGGTACTAAATGCCTATATAAGCAACAATAATTCAACACAATAGACACGAGAGGATGAGGCAATCACAAAGAAAAGCAAGTAAAAAAAAATAGTTTGGCAGTAAGGTTTTAATTTGAAAAGATTTAGTTTTAGGGAGATTGATTTTTTGTTGGAGTTTGATTCAGTTTACTTTTGAAGAAATTAGTATTATTGAAAATTTCAGAAGGCCCAAAATATTCAAATTGGCATTTCTGGTGTTTCTTTTTAAAAAAATTTTGAAAAAAAATTTGAATTTTTTGACAAAACCTTGAATATTTCGATGAAGATTCCAGCAACATCTGTAGTTTTTGATGATTTTTTTCAAAGCCTTTGAATTTTTTAGTGGGCATTTGAATTTTTCGACATCAAATTTTAGAACATGATCAAATCTGCCATCGTCGGTACCAAATTTTTAGAAAGAAGGCAAAGAGAAGCAAGAAGAGTGTGACAGGGGAAAAGGAAAATTGAAGAAAATTATGACTTTGGGCTATTTTTTCAACGCCCAAACGACGTTGTTTTTGTTCTTAAAAGTTTTGCAACCCCCCCCCCCCCCCACCGACCCATTAGGATCCATGCATCCACATGATCTCAACTAGTTCCATACCGCAAGTTTCCTTTTTTTATTTTCTTTATTTCATTTCTTTATTTTAATTGTTTTATGGGTTTTATTTTCTTATTTTTTTATTATTTGTGTTTTTGACATATTTTGTTCGTTTAAATTGTTTAAATAAAACTTTAATAAAATTTAGAAAATAAATCATAATTATCCAAAGATGATATTTTTAGAAATTACAGATTTATAACTTTTTATGAAATTTCTAGGTAAAAGATTTTTCTACATTTGACTCAAATGAAGAAAAAATTTAAATGAAGTTTCAATAACAATAATTAATACTTATTTTTAAAATAAAAAAATAAACTTTATAAAACTTTGGGAATGAGTTAAAAATTATACACGATGAGATTTTTAAAAAATTCAAATGGTTAATTTTTTATGAAATTTTTAGATGAAAAATTTCTCTAAATTTAGCTTGGATGGTAAAATAATTTAGACAAAGTTTCAACAAAAGTAATTGCATTAATTTTCAAATCAAATAAAAAAATATGACCTATAAATTTGTTTAAAAATATATGACAATTATTCAAAAATAAAATCTCAAAAAAATTACAAGTGATTAATGTTTTTAAAAATTTTTAGGTGAAAAACTTTTCTAAATTCACCCAAATAGTGGAAGAGTCTAGATAAGATTTCAAAAAAATAATTAGCATTTATTTTCATTCTAAAAATTAGGAAGTGAAAAATGAATAATGCTCTTTAATAAGAATCTTAAAAATCACAAATGGATAATTTTTTAAGTAAGAAAAATATTTCTAAATTTAGCCAAAATGGTAGAAAAGTTACATATATTTTCAACGCAATAAAAAATCAGAAATAAAACTTACAAAATAAAGAATAAATCTAAGGATGAAATTTTTAGTAATCGCAAACGAATGATCTTTTAAGAAATTTTAAGGTGAAAATATTTCTAAATTTGGCTTAAATAGGAAAGATTTAGATATATTTTTTATAAAACAAAACTTAATAAAAAGTATAAATGATTGATAACTTTTTCCGACTATAAAGTTTCTTCAAGAAAACAAATAGTATTCTTGAATATTCTCAAGATGAAAAAATATTTTTAAAAATTCTACCAGATTGATGAAAAAATCTTAGAAATTATTATCAATATTTAAATATTAAAAAAATGATCGTTAAAACTAGGATCCCTAAAATAGTTTGAATTAGTAGGTGTTATCTTTTAAACATGCGTGTGGGGCTGTAATAACCTTCTTCAGATGTAATCGAATTCCAAAACTTAGTTCTAAAATGCAGACTAGAACCTATCATTTCAGCAACTCTTAGTCAAGTTTAGAACTTCCTTAAAGGGATAGATTTACCTAGGTAGCGAATCACACTTGAATAAAAAAAAAAGATTGGTGGTGACTTCTAAAGTTGTGTTTAGCGATAAGTTAATGAACTTATACGTTATGACAATTTGACAACTCCACTAGAGATATATGCTAGTGTTGAGCCATAAAATTTTAAATTCATCTTAATAATTGGTTTAATGGTTTTAAATTGTAATGACTATTTTATAAGTTTACTAACTTTTTTTTTTTGTTTTTCATCTTTTGCTTGATTAAGGGAAAATTGAGGTTGAAAACTGTATATGTTCTTTTAGACACATTTATTTACATTACATGAGCTCTATACCCAGGCTCTATCCCTTTTAGAAGAAAGTAAAGTACCTATGCTCTCGTGAGATGGTAATCTCTGCAATGGCTAGTAAAATACTCGCACTCAAATTAAATCTTTTTCGTTAGTAGCTTGTGATGGGTAAGGATTTGAATGCCTTACAAGTTTCTCATGGACAGTGATGCGAGGAACAATTTGAGAACTTTTAACGGTCTAAATCATTCAGCCTTGCATATAGTCCACACTTAAGAAGCCAACCTTAAAATAGAGTCATTCCCACTCATTGTTAGATGTAACCTAAATTAAGACAAAAAAAAAAAACAGTTGTGTTATATATTGGTTATCCGACTATTTTATTATCTATTTATTTAGTCATTTGACTATGTCTTTTTGCATCATTTGTCATATAGGGAATATTTACCACAAATTAGTTATTAATAAACCAAATCTTGTATCTACATCCATAGAAAGTCAAATGCAATCAAAGTTTGCTTTAACTCATTACAAATCTTCCCATCAGTTGAATGTCAAGTTAGAAGAAGTCTAAAGAAAAGAGGGTGATTGTTTACTTGAATATTTTGTCTCATTTCTTCTTGAAAGAGTTCATCTTGATCTCCAATAAAATGACTTTGTCGATTTAAGAAATGTTTGGAAATGTATGAGTAAAATGAGAGAGAAAACATTTGAGAATAGATATATGAATGTAGCTTCACTTCTTTAAGTGGATTTAGACTATAATTTGATAAGAGCTATGATATAGTTATGGAATCCATTTTATAGATGCTTTATCTTCAATGAAAAAGATATAGTTTCAACTGTTGAAAAGTACATGATCTTATTTTAGCTTGATTTGTCAAATATAGATAAAATCTACTGGTCGAATAATGTATGTTATCACAAGGTGCTTGTACAGATGTCTCGACTCAACTTGTCTTAGGTTGATGCATGTGTTAAGCTAAAAGGTGAAAGTAAGGGTATTCCATCAAGTTTTCTATGAAATTTCATTCATGAACACTTGGATGATGACTAGGGAATAGTGGCAATGGCTATAGTTATGTATGGGTTAGTAGTCTTTCCAAAATTCCTTGAATATGTTGAAGCTACAATGGTAAATTTTGTTGATCAAATTGAGCATAAAATATATGAAATACCAAATATTCTAGCAAAAACCATCCGATCCTTAAATTATTGTGGCAAAAATGGTAAAAGTTGACTCAAAAAGTGTGTATGATTCCTTATGTCTAGATGAAAAGTTATATTGAATACAAAGAAAGCAAGTTTCATAAACTGTATCTTTTTTCTAGTATTTCGATCAAGGAATTTTGCTTGAGCACATGGTCGAAAGCAAAATTGAAAGATGATTGGATTTCATGTTTAAACAAGCCTAACAGCCAAGAGATAGTTTAGAGAGCACCTTAGATGCATCATGATCTTATATTATATAGTTGTGAGAATCAGCCTTGGGTTTTTCATTTGGGTTTTTGGGTTGCTATTAACTATGCCCCAACCATGCTGCGAAGACAGTTTGGATGTGAGTAATTTATTTTAGAGACATGTGAACATAACTAGTTGGAGTTCTCTTTTACTAAGAAAAAAGCCTATGAAAAAATTTAAGAAATAAAAAAAGCATTGAAACAAACCATCAAAGTTAACCAAGGGAAACTCACGTATGATGTTACTCCTAAGTATTTTGTATGGTATGCTACAAGGGGTAAAGATATTGTGCTTCCTCAAGAATGAATAGTTGACCATTCTATGGAACTAACTCTTCAAGATCTTTTGCTAAAGATAGAAATTGCCAAAAGAAAGCTCCAAATTGATAGAGATAAGCTTGAACGAGAAAATAAATGACTGAATAAGGAAATAAAAGAGAGTTTTCAGTTGTAAAAGCATAAAATTCAGAGTCTTACTAAGGAAAAAAAATCAATGGAAAGCCATGTTCACTGATTTATACAAAACACATTAATTGATCACGTCTAAGCTTGCCCAACTTTTAAAAAAAATAAGCTTTTGCAAGTAAGGGTAGAGGAGGAGCAAAAAGTGATCACTAGAAGATAGAGACATAATCAAATACTTCAAGAGATGGTTGATCAGTGCACAACACAAGTAAGCATTTTGACTAATGAAGGCCAAATTTATGCTGATAGAAATGAGCAATGAAAAAATATGTATGTGGAGAACCAAAAGCATTTGAGGCACTTGTTCGATCAAATATGCATGGTAGTTGGCAAAGTGTCAAAAATGAAAGAAAAGTGGAATAATTGAAGATAGGGATGCAACTTGTTGGGACTCATGGACAACAATTGGTTAATTTCCTAGATAAGGCACAAGACTATTACTAGCATATTATGAAGTTCATAAAAAGGCATTAGAATTGATGTTTTTAGAACTTTGGAACATTGTTTTGGCTTTGTTATGAATTTTGAGACTTTGTTTTGAGACTTTGTTTAAACAAATTTTCAAATTGAAATTTTCTTTTTCAATAATAGTTATGTGGAAAATACTCATTAGTGCATTTCATTTATACATTAAAATACCATGAGCATATCATTCTAATTATAAAATTGTGGTATTAGAGGCTCAAGGATAAATCCATCTCAAAAAAACTTTAGGTAGCCTACTCACCATAAATATAATACTCGTGCACAAATAGAGATCATGGAACAATAACGGCTAGCCTTTTTGACAATATTGAAAAAGAAACAAAAAGCATTGAGGGGAGATATAAACAAAATGATGAAAATGCTAAAGAACTTAAATAAGAAAAGTGGGTAGAAAAAGCTCAAACTCTACTAGAACATCCAACACAAGATGTAATCGATCTTTCTATCCTCATATATTCAGTCTTTATCAAGGTTAACTTTTTTAAGGCGCACAAGCACACTTTCTTAAGGCATATTCATACACACATCCATGAGTGCCTTCTACAACTGCACAGAGGTATTTCCAAAGTTACATCAATCCAGTTTTTGAAAAAATACATCAGAACCGATCTAGGTCCTTGTTTTACATGATCCCAAAGAAAAGAAAAAGTTGAAGTTGAAGGTTGTAAAGATCATGGAAGATACAAATTTATAGCAAAAGATGAATTTGATAGAAGAGAGACTTGGAGTAGTAGAAGGAATAGATTTTTTTAGCTTTATGGATGCAGCTAGACTTTGCTTAGTTTCTAATGTTGTAACTTTACCCAAATTCAAAGTCTTTGAATTTTAAAAATATGACAATATTAAGTGCGTTGTGACCTACATCACCATATACTATTGAGCTGCCTATACTAGCAAGAAGAAGTTGCTAATCCATGTATTCTAAAATAGCCTTACTAGCTCTACTATTAGGTGGTACATCCTGCTAGACAAGACTAAAACACATTCATGAAAAAAGTTTGCAAAACTATTTATTACTCAATATGGGCACACTAGCTCCAAACTATCTTTTTATATAGAATATGGAAAAAAAATGATTGAATCTTTTAAAGAAGATGCATAGAGGTGTAAAGACATGGCTGCTCAAGTTCAGCCACCTCTAACTGAGAAAGAAACCATTGTTCTATTTGTTAGCACATTAAAGGCTACCTATTACAAAAGAATAAAAAATTTTGTTGACATAATAATCTCTGATGAAATAATATAAAATACCATTAAAAATGACAAGCTAGATGAAATAGAGATCACCAATGCAAAGAAAGGAAAAATATCTAAGAAAAAGGTAGTTAAAGCTCAAGTTGTGAGCTATGGTAGTCAACAATTCAATAATTTTCTCCAATATCTATAATCGACGTATCCAATTCATTATCCATCCATAAATAGTATAACACCTTAGCCCTATCAACTTGTCTTGCTATTTATTTATCCATGTACTTTTTATCCAACTTTTCAACCACATACACATATGTACAACCCTACCACCACACCCTCACTGGACCAGTTTTAAGATCTAATTGCCAAACCAATGGTCCGAGGAGACCATAAAACAATCAAGAAAAAACCACTTTTGATCCCATTTTCATGACTTACACCGATATATTTGCACAACTTGTTAAAAATCACTTGCTTGTTCCTATCCATTTAGAGCCACTAAAACCTATTTACCCAAAGTGATATTACCTTAATGCATACTTTGATTATCATTACAAGAATATAGGCTATTAAACTGAAAATTACATTGCTTTGAAACATACAATGCAAGGCCTACTTAAAGTTAGTTTGATAAACTTCAATACTAGTAAGAAGATTGCCTTAAATGTAAGTGAAAACTCTTTATCAAACTATGCTGGGGCATCAGTGAATGTTTTAAATGAGGGTTATGCCTGCTATATCAAAAGAAGGGTAGATGTCGTCAAAACACCAATGGATGAAGTATTTGATGTTTTGTCAAGGCCAATATGATTCGCCCGATGGATCTTTATCTTTACCAAGAGAAGTTTAACTTGAGCAAAACTTATAAGTACTATAAAAGAATAGTGAGACATTTTATTGAAAGTTGTGATCAATTTCATCGAGAGGTTTAAAGATTAATGGACTCATATCAAATCGAGTTATATGAGAAGGAGAAACATTTAAGGAATGTTAAGGTTTCCACTATTGACACACCTTTAAGATTTCTACATAAACCCTTAACAAAGGCGAACCCAATAGTGGAAAACCTAGTCCAAGACCTATTATAACTATTAATGTTTCAAGTTTTTTTTCCATACAAAAATGAAAATTTTGTACTATAGAAATACAATTGTGAAGTCGTAGTTAAAGAACGAAATGAGGACAAGTTCGTGAATGATCTAGGTACTACAAACATAACTGGTGTTGGTGGCATAACTTGAAATGAAAGATGTTATACTCCAAAGATACTAGAGAAATCTAGAAAGGAGAAAGCTAAAGTCATGGAAGAAAGAGATTAAAGTGATTTTGTGGTAGTTCCTGATAAGAAATGCCAAAGGCTAGTTTTAAAAAAAGAGGTGTGTGAATTTTTAAAACTAGTTAAACACAGCGAATATAGTGTTGTTGAATAGTTAATAAGATGCTTGCAAGGATCTCACTTTTTTCATTACTATTGAATTCTAAATCTCACTACACTACCTTATTAAAGGTATTAAATCGTGTGTATGTGGCCCACAATGTGTCTGCTAAATATTTAAATCACTTTATTAATAATCTAGTGGTTTTTATTTATATATCTTTCAGCGATGAAGAGATCCTTCTCAAAGGTAGAGAAAGCACCAAGGCCTTATATATTACTACCAAATGTAAAAGTCATATTATGGCTAAAGTCTTTAAAAAGATAAATTTATCTAAGTGATTAATTATACCCAAACAAAAAAAATTAATAATAACTTTTAAAATTATGTCTACTAATAAATCTATAGACTTATACATTATGATAGTGATGTAACATGCGCAATTGATAGTTGATAAAGAGTGGAGTCTAGAGGAGTGCATTTGTATTGTAAGCTAGTGTTTAATGATTCTAGACTAGGTTATCTATTGTGAGATGATCCATTAATAGGACGTTTGCGTGAGCAATTAGGCGGTAGCTCCATGCAGGCTAGCAGCTTATACAGGCGAATGGTTGTGGCGGGCAAGCGGCCTGAGTGTTGGCCACCATGGGTGAGTGCTATGGCAGTAGTGTATGTGCTGACTTGGTGAGCGTGATAGTCATCCGCATTGAGTTGGTAACTAGGGCATAATAACTGCTTGTAGGTTTAAGGGCGGTTCAAACATCTTTAAATATTTATAAAATTGTTTAATTAAAATAATAATAAAATATTTTAAATTAAACAGTATTATAAATAACAATATTAATAATAAATCAAATTTGCATATTTTAATATATATAAAATGAGTTTTATTAGGTGAAAATTATGCAAAATTATTATTCAAAATTGATGGTAAAAAAATGTTGAAAAATTTCAATTTTTCAACCAAACCTATTGAATTAAGTTGGCTCGGTTATTTTTTTATTATTAAAAATGAACCAATCAATTCATTAATTTTTTTAAAAAAATTGATCTAATCAATTTTTAATTTTTCAAAATTGAACTAACCAATTATTCACCCTAATAATGGGCACTAGTAACTTTTTTCTTCTTTTTCCTCCTCCTCTTATTATTATTATTATTATTATTATTATTATTATTAACCAAATAAATTTTATGATTATTTAAATATATAGATATAGATATAGATATTTATTATTATAAAATAAAAAAAATATCAAGTGACAAATAAATAGTTCAT
This sequence comes from Durio zibethinus, assembly GCF_047325235.1. Taxonomy (NCBI): domain Eukaryota; kingdom Viridiplantae; phylum Streptophyta; class Magnoliopsida; order Malvales; family Malvaceae; genus Durio; species Durio zibethinus. The sequence continues at coordinate 9,059,273 of NC_143185.1, forward strand.
CGCATCTCATCTAAAAATGTTCATGGATTAAATCAAGCCAAGCCTAAGTTTGAAAATTCATATCTATGGCTTAACCAAGGGCCATACTCCCACTTAGCCCATACGTAAGTTTAATGTCAGCCAAATAACCCATTTTGGGAATTTTTTTAAATTAATAGGTCAAGATATGCAAATACAATTCGCTAAAGAGTATAGAACATTTTTTACATTGAAAATATCAAATTAACTATAAATCACTATATTCAATATAAAAATATAATTATGAATAATAATTTAATTAACTAAAAAATTCTCAAAGCACTCATTAATAGAATTCATAACTTATAATCAGTAAATGCTACGAAATGACATCACCAATGATTATTTATCAAGATAAATTTTTTAGCAATTGAATCAATATGCAGTTAGTATAAATTAAATATTTTTCAATTTTAACCTAAAAATTATTTTATATATCTTATAAAATATTTTTTAATTTCAAAATACATATAATATTAATTTTAAATTAAAATTTAAAATTGAAATACTAAATAGGAAATTGATATTTGAATAAAATAACATCCAAAGAGTAAATTAGATCACGTTTAAGCATTTCGTCCATTAATTGGAGTCTTATTTGATTATAACTAGAATTTTGGCCTCGCTTTACTTCCGTTCATTAAAGTTTGATAATATTAAATTTATTAACAAAGTAGCAATATCATGAATGAATAACCAGAGTAAAGTGTATAACAAAAAAAAAATTAATATGAGAAGAAATTTTTAATAAAAGCAAATATAAATTAATGATGGAAAAAGCATTTGATAATATACAATGGATAAATACAACAAAAATATTCATTATAAACATAACATAAATAATAATCAACCACAAAGTACAATTTAATATATTAATATGTATTTTTATTTTATTATTATGTAAAACCATTTTTAATAATTTTTACACTTGAACTTTTTTCAAATTCCATTAGTCTTCATTTGTCAAATGGATTATCCATAGGCCAAGTCATTTAACCCATTATTTAATAGATTAAAAAAATTGAACTCATCATTTCTAATAATCCAAAAAATAATTTTTTTTGTTGACATTAGTGGTACCTTCCTTTCGTACTCCTCGTTGCTCTAATTTCAACAGGACAAAGAAGTTTATTTATCTCTTACACTCATGTAAGATCTTAAAAACGCATTTAGATGAAAAATTTTAAAAATTTGAAGAATTTTGAAATGTTAATATTTTTAAATTTATCAATTTGAAATAATAAAATTTGTAATTCCATTGTTTGGATAATTATTTTTTAGAAATGAATTTTAAATATTAAAATTTAATGAGATTAAAAAATAATTATAATAGATAAATAATGATACTAAAAAATATATGTAATACGGGTGTAACTAGATTTGTAAAAATGTGTAGGTATTATTAGTAATATGAAAAAAATTTTAAAAATTATAATAAAATTTTTGGTTAAAATTGAAAAAAGAGAAAAAAATAAAAACAAAAGTTGCTTTGAAAAAAACATAAAAAATGTTAACTTTTTACCATAAAAAATAAAAGAAGTTCATAAATTCTACCTAAAAATAGAGAATTTGAACTATCAAAATTTTCTTATTTAAATTCGAAGAAATTTGATAATTTTATTTTTTATTTTACCAAACAAAATAATTCTATTTTAAAATTTTTAAAGTCTCCTTACAAATGAAATCCTTCATTAAAATCCCTTATCCAAACACACTCTAAAACATCTCGTCCAAACCTAAATATTAACTCATGGCTTTGACCAAAATCAATATATTTCTCTCAGATTTATGTTAGCATATGCCCAATTGAAGCAAATTAGCATTGCACAAAAAGTATTTGATAAAAATCTTGACCCAAACATAACTCAAGTGACCAGCAAGAGATCGACGCCTAGCCCATGTGACCCCATCTAGTGTGACTACAACTGATCCAATCTTAACCAGGATGAGATATGCCGATGAGAAAGCCAAATTGCCATCTTTAACCATTATTTCTCTTTTCTTTCCCTTCCTTCCTCGCCAACCATCGCCTTTCTCTCTTCCTTTCTCCTTCCTCAACAATCACTATCCCTAAACCCTTTCTTTCTCGTCTCTTTCCTCTCTATTTTTTTGTTTCTTTCTCTTTGTTACGCTTAAACGCCCAGTCAACGAAGCCAATCTTCACACTTGCCAAGTCAACACATGCTCTATTGTCACATTATTGTCAAGGAGGATTGCCGCTCAAGCTCCCGGCCATAATACGGGCTCGCTCCCAACTTACTTACCAAGTTTTTCTCCCCTAATTATCCCCACTAATATCACATCAGCAGTCACCTTAGAATAGACCAACTCACCTTTACATTGCCTACAACTTGCCTAGAATCATAAAATCAGCCTTCACTTAACCCATGTAAATCTTTTTTGAGCTCCATATAGACCTTCCATCAGCTATCACCGACTTTACTCATGTTACATCTCATTGTCTCTTACATAAAGTCCAAGCACATATTCTGAACTCTTCGTCTTTATGCTTCTTCCAGATTCTCTACAACTTATTTTTTTCCTCTAAAAACCATAAGACACTTAAACGACTTGAATGTTAGAACGCACTTCAAAAGACAAATTTTGGCATCCATTGAACATGATATTTTATTGCATGTCCAGGTCAACCCATTTTACCAGCTAACTCATCATCACCTAAAAACACTATCCACACTCTTCTTAGTTTTTAATTATGCTTTTAATTTGTTAAAAGAAATCCAATATTAACATAGAGATCAAACAGAGACAACAAAAATGGAAAAGGGGAGTGGATGGGAGTAAAATATAAAATTAACCTTTAAATCATTTTTAATACCAAACTGATTTAGTTATAAGTTAAAAGAACGGATAACTTTAAATTATATGTATAGATTGTCGATACCTTTTGAATTATGATTTTTTTTTTTTTTTTTTGTGGTTAAACCGCTTACACTACACAACTCTAGGCCTTGCAAAACCCAAAACGACTTTTTAAAATATCTATGAAGGCAAAAGGAGAGAAAATAACTAAACAACATCAAAATTACAATCATGAGCATAATTTACTAGAAAATCTGCACAAAAATTTACTTCTCGATTGATGTGAACTATACGGCAATTTCGATCCATGTGAAGCAGACGTTGGCAAGAATGAATAACCTGATAGAGGGGATTATTATCATGAAGCGATTGTAGAATTTTTTGAACAGTCAATATGAAAATGCTTTTAAGTGAATAAAAAAGTATTTTTTGAATTTAAAATAATTTAATAATTTTATTAAATGAAATTAACAACAGGGCTTTTTTTTAAGAAAAGATCCTAAAAACAAAATTATAATATGTCTAACGACTTTAAAATTTTTTAATTTAAAAAAAAATTCATTTTTATCACATTTTATTATACTATAATAATTAAAGAAATCAATACTTTTAAAATTATTAAAATAAATTAATGTTAATTAATGAAAAATTTTTATGAAATTTAAAAAGTAATTATCAATGATACTAAGTATTACACTTTTTGAAAGCATATCACTTATAATCACAATTTTATAATTGTTCAATTATAATAAAAGGTTGTGTAGAAATCTACTATTTATAAGTGTGAATTTCACATAAAATTTTGATGGAACTCACATAATTTTAAATTATAATTGGTTAATTGTGTTATAATGATTATAAGTGATATGCTTCCACTTTTTGTCCAATAAGCATGGTCCTAATTTGATTTTTTAAAATTAATTTTTTATTTTAATTATTTTAAATATTTAATAAAATTGAACTTTACCTAATATATACTTTTTTTATTAGAACAAATATGTACCGGAAAACTATTTTATTCGAAAGAGTGCTTTTGTTTTTTTTTTTTTTTTTCAAATCTCAATTAATAATGATTTATAAAAAAAATTTTAAAAATTAAAAAAGTGTGACTAAAAATATATATTTTTTATTTTCAATTGTTTTACTTTTTAGTGAAAAATAAAAAACAAAAAGCAACCAAAGTTAAGGAGAAAGCATGAGATATAGCAACAATGTTGGAAGAAAGGATTGTAGGAAACAATTATTTTAAATCAATATGATGTATAATTATATTATTAAAAAAATTAATTATTTATTACATCATATATATATAATGTGTAATAAATGATTAATTTTTTCTAATAATATAATTATGTGTCATGATTTGAATAAAAATTATATATTTTGATTTGGAATATTTATTTTATATAATTCTTTTTTTAAAGTTGGAGTGCTTAGATCATAGTTATCAAAATTGAACAAACTACTAGTCGAAATGGTTGAACCAATGATCCAGCACTTAAATTGGTCCGATTCTCTTATGAGACCAAACTTACAAATAATTCTTTCAAACCATATTGAACCAACGAACCAATTAATAAACCGATGAATCAATTGGTTTTTTATTAAACCGATTGAGTTTTAAATTTGCTTTTTTTTTTCAAGACTAATAAAATGACTTTAAAAATTATGATTTATTTAGTTTTTATCATTCAAATTATGGGTTATTGTATTATTTAACTAAAATAATATATTTTAAAGTCAAATAAAAAATATAAATGCTAAGATCTAAATAAAATCGTGTTGCCTCTCTTACATTTTATGCATGTTGAAAATTAACTTTAAAAAAATAGTCACTTTCTCTTTTTCTTTTCATTTTTGATAAATTTTTTTTTTTGCGTTTTTCAGTTCTTTAAAATATTTGTTTTTATTTGATTTTTTAAATTAATATAATTGAGTTATTTAACTGATATTTTGACAGTTTGAATTAAAAATTTGAATTTTAAATTTATTTTGTACGTTAAATTATATATATTTTTAAATATTTTCATATTTATTAGATTAGATTATATATTTTAATTTTTTAAAATATAAAATTATTTACAATAAAATTTTATTATTTATCACATAATAAATTAACTTTTTGAAATATTTATATTTTTTAAATATCTTTATTGATTTGATAATTGATCCCATTAATCAATGATTGAACTTCTTTGAAATATTGATTTGATAATAGATCCAATTAATCAACGATTGAACTTTTTAAAATATTATTTTAAAATAATTTTTAAATTTAAAAAAATTTAATATTAATACGATAATTAATAATATGATGTTGATTGAATTTTTTAATAAATATCGTATTTTATTAAATATTTATATCACATCAATTAATTAATTGATAATGTTAATTTAAATACAAAATAAATGACAAAATAAAATTTGAAATATAAAATATAAAATTTTATTTTTTAAATAATAAATTGATAAAAATATATATAATATAGAGTCATTTTTATATTTAACTTTTTATTTATTTATTTATTATCTTAAACGTGTGCACAACTTTTTTTTGCATACCGGCGTTTTTATAAGTACTCCGTTTATTGCTTGGCCCCTTCGTTTCTCGCTATATCCAAAAACCTTCAAATTTTTCTATACCGTTAGGTAGATATAAGGAACCTAAATGTCTCTTGTAATATCATCATCCTCAGTAACTTTTTCCTCAATTTTTAGTCCATTCAGAGTATGTGATGTGAAATTTGGGCAACATGCTTTATCAATTCCGTTGTGTTCGTTTGTTGTTCATTCCAAATTTCCTACCCTAAATAACCATAAAATTTTTAGAAAGAAGTCACAGAATGTTTTGAAGCCTGTTAGAGATTCTATCAACCAAAATAGTCAGTCTTTCACCGAGGACAACACAGTAACTTTTGATTGGGAAGATGAAGAGGATGTTGAAGACATGGGGTCACCATGGGAAGGGGCGGTTATATACAGGAGAAACCCTTCTGTTACTCATATGGAGTATTGCACAACCTTAGAGAGGCTTGGATTAGGAAAACTTTCAAGTGATATCTCCAAATCTAGGGCTTCAGTGATGGGATTACGGGTCACAAAAGATGTGAAAGATTATCCTAATGGAACCCCTGTTCAGATCTCCATAGATGCGACAAGGAAGAAGCGAAAGATGAGGCTCGATGGGATCATTAAAACTGTCATCACTCTCGGTTGTAATAGGTATTTTTCTTTCCCCAATTAATTTCAATCGTTCATGCTCTGATTTTTCATTAAGTTAGCCAATCAATTTTGGACTTGCTCTTTGTTATTAATGGATTTTCCATTTCTTGTTTAATTTTACTATTTGAACTTTGATTGTTAAAACGCCTCTTTTTTTTTTTTTTGTTTTAATATATTTTTATTCATAGCTATCTGTTCTCTTCCCCTTTTTGTTTCTCATGGAAACCGGTGTAATTTTTGTAGCTTTCATCACTTAACAAGACTGGGGTTTGCTTTGTTGCCTGCAATTTACAGTTTTGGTAAAAATAGTTTGCATGCATTTGCACTGATTCAAATTTAAGTATCATTAGATAGCACAATAGGTGTCAAAAACTATTCCCCAATCTAATCTGTTGTTACTTTGTAATGTGTGAAAGACATTTCTGGTTATGTATGAGATAGAATGTGTTTGTTAGTTCATAGATAAAAGTAATAGAAGCTCCCATTCTTGCCAAATTTTATCAGATGTTTCTAAAGCATTTATGTGATTGTATATCTCAGATTAGATATTTAACAACATCCAATGTCTATAAGTATTTCTGGTTGGTTGAAGGAGGTTTTCCTCAAGAACAGGCAATGACTATGGAATGATTTGAACAGGTAATGTATATAAGTGTTCTGGTTGATTGAAGGAGGTTTTCCTCAAGAGCAGGTAATGGCTATGGAATGGTTTGATTACTAGTGATAAAAATCTCAGTTATTGTAATAACAATAGTAAGACAAATTGGCATGTTTGTGAAACACAATGAGAGTTAGTTGAGAAAATCGAAACATTTAACCAAGAATCAGTGGCAAATTAATTGGAAAAGAAAAAAAATCAGAAATATCTAGGTCTAAACATTGCTTAATAATATTGAGATGAAATCTTATGTGTCAAACGGGATTTGATGACATAATCAAATTTATTGGAAGATTGAGAGAACTGATTGAGAAAATCAAGAACCCTATATCAAAGAAGAAAAATCTAAGACATGTCATGTGCAGGAAAGGAGAATAATAGCTTTGCAGAAGAGAAAAGAGATGGAAATAAGAATCTATATGAAGTAGATGAGAAGAAGATGAAGTCAGGCCTTTGACATGGTTTTCAGGTTCATGCCTAATTAAATGATATTTATTTAGCCTGAAAGTTTAAATGTTAAATGTGGCAAGATGAAAAGAAGATGCAGTAGGTGCCTTGACAAAAATTTCTATCAGTTTGTTTCAACTAAAATGATATTTACTTACCCTGAATGCTCAGATGTTAAATATGGAAAGATGCCCAGTGGTGTATAAATAAAGGTGTAAAAGTTTTATTTTTTATTTTTAATATTTTTACCAGTGCGGTTGATATCACTTATTAGGATTTCTGACTTCTTTGTGTCACTCAAATGCCCCTTTAGTTCATGCATTGTGAATTACATCCACTGGTCATTTTCAGGAAGAAATCTGTCTGACACTGCATTGGCCCAAGGAACTCTTTTGTAATAGTTATACTGCCTAAAATTTACCTCTACTTACCTTTTTACGCCTCGGTCTAATTGACACTGCATTTAACTTTATGTTGAAGGTGTGGTGAGCCAGCTGCTGAGTGTGTTTTCTCCAATTTCTCACTTCTACTTAGTGAAGAGCCCATTGAAGAACCTGAAATTATTGATATGGGAGCAACCTTTGAGGAAAGGTATAAATCTTTGTATGGAAGTAACCAAGAGGTGGAGGAAGATGATGATGCGTCAATCGATTGCGATGATAGGCTTTATTTTCCTCCTGAAGAAAAGGAAATAGATATTTCAAAACACATAAGAGACCTGGTGCATTTGGAAATTACGATTAATGCAGTATGTGATCCAAGATGCAAAGGCATATGTCTTCAATGTGGCATAAATTTTAATACTAGTAGTTGTAACTGTAGAGAAGAGGTAAAGGAGAAAGGTTATGGCCCACTTGGAAACTTAAGGAAACAAATGCAGCAAAAATGATCCTAGTTAACGTAATGCTGACTCCCTCCGTAATAGCATTTTTTATGTATGCAGCTCATAGTTATATAGAACAATAAGAACTTATAACCAGTCAGTCCTATTTGTATCAGATTTTTTTAACACTTGAAAAGGGGATGGTTGGGGAGCAATTTTCACACCTTATATTTGATTCATCAGTTTTTAACATTGCATGCTATTTTAGAGGTGTATGTTTATTCCTTTTTGTTTTTGGACAACAAAAATATTCATCCCAATTGCTGTCTCTTTGATGTATTTAACTTTTTAAGGGCAAAAATCTCATAAATAAAGCTACTTTGGTCCATTTCCAAAGATTTTCCTATATAATTTTATAAATCTGTTAAAATTACATGGCAGAAAATGTTTGGCTTGCATTAAATTTAAACCCCCACTCAAAACACGCTTCACCTCACCCGATTGCCCGAACCTTGTACCAAAAATAAATAGAGGTATATCACGCTTTTTTTTTTACATGTAAAAGAATCCACCATCTGAACCTAACACTCACAACTCCATACAAAAACACAGATATGAAAAATAACCAATTAACGTTCAGCTGCTCCCTGCTCAAGATCATGCTCAATAGCCTGTGGTCCGACAACAATTCAAAGAAGCAACTGCCGTAGAACTCCTCAGTTTTGATCCAACAAAAATTCAGGTAAACAGAGGAAAAAAACCTGGACATAAATTCGTTATTTTCTTAAGCGAATCTTATGCTCTCAAATGCACCCTCTATTAGGATGCAAAATTCTCCTGTAAAAGCCAAAATAATTTATATAGATCCATGCACTGGTTGGTTCATCAGTGCATTCAATCAATGTTGGAAAAGCCTTCTCCCTTGTGCCGGATCATTAAAAAAACTATTTGATACATTTGTACGCATTAATCCAAGATCATTGTGTAAAAATTAAAACATCATATATGAATCGAAGAGATTAGACATACCTACTTGGATAGTCATCGTGAAATTGTGGAAGCCAAATGAACCCTAAAGTAGTTATGGTCTTCATCTTTGCTGTTTTCTCGTTAGCAGTTTCTCAATGGATAGTTACCATATATGATAAGTGAATAGGAGACCTTAGCCTCATTAATTAAATAACCATTATAACCTCTCCATCAAAGGCTTTCGAAGCCAAATGCCTGTACAACCGCTTTATCACACTGATCAGTAAAATGTGCAAAATCTACATTTAGGTTATCACATTAAATTAATTGAGCTTTCATACTTGTCCCAACTAAATCTATTAGTCGATTTTATTAAATTAAAATTGCCCATTAATAGTAGCTCACTTATAAAAAATTCTAACACTCTCTCACTTGGGCAATATTAATCGGGTTGTTTGATTTTAAGAAAACTTGACTTGAAAACAAAACTCCAAGCTTATTTATTTTACTTTGATATGGCCACAATTTTAAAAACAATTTAGTTCCTGAGACAATATCTTAATGATCTTATCCAATAAAACCATCTAATACCAAATCATGATAGCTTTTATACCCTTTCTTAACATAAGACTAATCCACAATTACTAATACCAGAGACTCTATCTTAGTGTAGCTGTGTAGCAAGAAAATAACACTTAAATGTGATCTTAATATGTCATTTCTATTGTCAGCCCTCTTGCCGATTTCTCTAAATTTGTTGAGAAATCTTCATGGCATCTAGATGTGCCTGTATGTCTCATTAATATCCTTGAGGTTACTTGCTAGTATCATTTATGAGATATACCTAAAAGATATTAAAATCGTATTTAAAACAAATACCAAGTCTTAAGACTTTATAGAATATATAAGAAACTTTAATTTTTCAAGTGTACATCTACTAACATAATAAATAATAACATAAAATATTAATCAGTAATGATCATCATTCAAGTATGGAATCAAATATCATATAGATATTTCAAACGTAAAGAAAAGGGTCCAACATAAAGATAAATCATAATGTGTGAGTATGAAATAAAATGATATATTCTACTAATGAATTACATCAAAAGACCTTAGAATATCTATGCTCTCAACATGCTTACTAAACATTATAGGTCTTATCCCTTTAGTCAAATGATCAACAATCATTTTGTCAGTCTTAATGTGTTCGACAACAACCTTACCATTTTTCACAAAATCCTAGACTTTAAAATATTTAATCTTCAAATGTTTAGACCCATTTATGCTCTTGTTGTTCTTAGAAAACAACATAGCAAACTTATTGTCACAATAAATCTCTAATGGTTTAGAGATAGAATCAATAATGCAAAGACTTGAAATAAAATTCTTAAGGCAAATTGTCTACATAGCAACTCCATAACATGCTATAAATTCAACCTGCGTGGTTGAAAAAGCTAAAAGTGTTTGTTCCATACTTTTCCAAGACATAGCTCCTCTAGCTAACATAAAAATATATTATGAAGTGGACTTCATGTCATCTTGACAACCAATGAAGTTAAAATCTATATACCCAACTATTTTAAGATTGTCCATCTTTCTGTATACCAACAAATAGTCTTTGGTCTTTTGTAAGTACCTCATCATTTTTTTAACAACAACCCAATGATCCATACTAGGATTAGAAAGATATCTCCTAAGAACTCCAATTACAAAAGCAATGTCTAACTTACATGAGACTCGCAACTATACTAAAATATGGTATGTTCTTCATAGATTCTTTCTCCAAATCATTCTTTGGGCACTGACTAAGATTAAGTCTATCACATTTCACAATGGGTATATCCTCAGTCTTATAGTTTTGCATGTTAAATTTATTAAGCACATGGTCAATGTAAGACTTTTATAATAGTTTCAACAAATTTTGAAACCTATCTCTATAAATTTCAATTCCAAGAACAAAGAAGACATCCCCAAAATCTTTCACGTCAAAAGTTTTAGACAACAACTACTTAGTTTCATGCAACAAACCAACATCATTATAGGCCAGCAAGATATCATTTACATACAAAATAAGAAAGATATACTTACTCTCACTGATTTTAAGGTATATGCATAAATCAAATTTATTTTTTATAAAACCCAAGAAAGTAACTATCTCATTACCACTACCTAAAAGCTTACTTAAGGCCATAGATTGACTTTTTAAGCCAACATACTAAATGCTCCTTTCTAGATTCTTGAAATCTCTCAGGATGTACCATATGAACCTTTTCTCTGAGATTACCATTGAGAAAAGCAATCTTTGCATCTATTTGATGAAGCTTTATATCAAAATATGCTACCAAAGCTAAAATGATCCTAAAAGAATCTTTTGAAGACACTAGTGACAAGGTTTTATTATTATCCACTATTTCCCTCTAAGTAAATCCTTTTGCCAACAATCTACTTTTGAACCTCTTAATTTTTTTCTTAAAATCTTTCTTGGTTTTATACACCCATTTACCACCAATGGGTTTTCACCTTTTTGGTAGTTCAACAAGCTTTCAAACAACATTCTGAACCATAGAATTCATCTTATCCTTCATTGCATCCATCTATATAGCAGACTGTAAATTTCTAATAGCTTTACCAAAAGTTTCAAGGTTAACTACATGACTAATATCATAGTCACTTTTTTTAAGATAAATTACATAATCATTGGATATGATAGATCTTTTTTGTTTGGTAGATCTCCTTAGAGGCATTTCAATCTTATTTTTTTGAACTTGCAGTACATCAATAAAGGTAAGATCAATAAGAGGAGGGCTTGTATCCAGTTGCCTTTGATCTCCTCTCTCTATGGCTACTGGCATAATATGGCATTGTGTTATAAGAAAAGGAATGGAGATATGTTTAATAAATTCATTATTATTCATAACCTTTGCTATACCCTTTTTAACAACATCTAGCTTAAGAAACTTTGCCATTTGTGACTCTACAATCTTAGTTTTACATGTAGGATAATTGAACCTATATCCCTTAAAATGGTCTAGATACCTTATGAAAAAGCAATAAGTACTCATGGGTTCAATCTTTCTTTCAAAAGAGTTACGGATTCTAACTTTTACAAGACATCCCCCAACTCGAAAGTGGTTCAAACTGGGTTTCTTATCAGTTCACAATTCAAAAGGTATTTTAGGAACAGATTTACTAGGTACCCTGTTGAGTATAGACAAGGCAGTTTTAATAGTTTCACTCCAAAAAGATTCAGAAAGATTGGTTCTACTCATCATACTCTTCATCATAACCGTATGGGTTTGATTCCATATTTTGGCCCCATCATTTTGTTTAGGACTACCAAGCATAGTATATTGGATAACAATCCTACATTCTTGTAAGTGTTTGGTAAACAGTCCAATGTATTATCCAATTTCATCATGTCTACCACAATACTTACCTCCACGATCAGACCTAACAACTTTGATGACTTTTTCTAATTGTTTTTCTACCTCAGTCTTAAAATTTTTAAATTTATCAAAAGGATCAGATTTTTCATCGAGCAGGTAAAAATACCCATATCAAGAATAATCATCAATAAAAGTAACAAAATTGTTACTACACAAAGTAGATGTAAAAGGTCCATTAATATCAGTATGTATAATTTTTAAAAGGTTAGAATTGGAAGTTGCCCATTTCTTCTTAGTCTTAGTTAGTTTACCCCTTATGCAATCAACATAAATGTTTAATTTTTAAAAATCAAGGGATGGTAAAGTACTATCTTTTATCAATATTTGAACTCTTTCAAAAAAAATGTGACCCAACCTTTTATGCCACAACAAGGAAAAGTTTTCTTTAATTAAAGATTTTTTAGACACTATATTTTTAACATTATTACAACTTATTCATTATTGAAGGCCAAAGACAATATATATAAATTGTCAACAAGTTTAAATCTACCAACAACATTTGAATTTAAAAACAAGTCAACTTTTTCATTTCCAATGCCAACGTAGTAACCACATTTGTTTAAAACAGAAACTGAAATCAAATTCCTCCTAAATAAAGATACATAATATATATTTTTCAAAACAAGTTCGAAGCTAGAATCTAAATTTAAACATATTATTCCTATATGACTAACATCTACTTTAGCATTGTTTCCTACTTTAAGTTTAGCCTCTTTCTCACTTGGCTTTCATTTGCTTTTAAACCCCTGCAAGGTAATAGCAACATGAATAGTTGTACCACTATCAAGCCACCATGAATTAGGTAGGGCACTAACAAAGTAGGATTAAAAAAAATGAAAGCTAGAGAATTACCTTATTGTTTATTCTTTTTCTCTAACTAGGCCTTATATTTGGGGCATTCATATTTCATATGACCTTTTTTCTTGTAGGAATAATACTTGATATCTTTCTTAATGACAACATTAGGATGTCTTACCCTTTTAATCTGACCATTACCCTATCCATTGTTATCTTGAACTTTTTTACGAGCATTAGGAATAGATTTCCTAGGTTTCCTATAATTTTTTTAATAATTGGGTTTGGAGTAGGTAGTAAGATGGACATTCTCACTCTTTTCTTTCTTGAGTTTTTCTTCCTCAAAAACATATTTTGAGATAAAATCATTAGCACTCCAAACCTCATTCATAGCATTATAGGCTATTTTCATATAGGTGAACTCAATAGGTAATGAATTAAAGGCATCGTGAATAATGAATTTGTTAGGGAAGATAATTTGATGGGAAGGCAATTTGGTTTGAATGTGAACTATTCTTATAATGAAATCTCTAACAACCCTTGCACTATCATACCTCATACATATAAGCTCACTTATAAGGTTTTAAGCCTCAAACTTACTAGACTTTTTGGTATCTATTGCCTACAACATTATAGAGATCTTTAGCAATTTCGGTGCTATCTAACCTATTCAAAAGGTGTTTAGAGACAAACCTCTTAATGGCATACAAACACATATGATTTGCCCTTTCCCATTTGGCAAAAATTCCTTTTGTTCAATAGTATTTTCATCATAAAATCAACAAACTTTAAAAAATGCAAGGCATGTTTATCTTGCTCATAACTAAAGTAAAGTTCAAATCTTCATTCCATCTCTTATAATTAGACCTATGAAGTACTTTGATAGTTGCTTGATTGTTATTAATAGCTAAAATCACTATTCAAGACAAAATGCAACATTAGCCAATGGGTAATATCATAAGTTATATAGCAATGATTCATCATGTGCTAATAATTACTGAAAGATCTAGGTGCATCATCACAAACTTTCCTTTAGATAGAGAATGCAACATGGGATTAGAAACTTTCAACATAAAACTAATATGAGAATGTCCTCATTTTTTGAAATACCTATCCCTTTTGGGCAAATAGATTTTTTGAACCAGTACACCCATAACCATGATGTTTTATGTTCTAAAATAAATTATCCTACATATAACCTCATTTGGGCAAGTAAATGCGTAAAATAATTTAAGAACCATCTTGTAACCTTAAAAAAATAAAATATTTCATTAGCTTCAATAAGTGAGCCACTTTAGCAGTGAAGCACTTATATCAATTAATGAAAATTTTTTCAAATGGGAAAATTTTATTAATTGCCTAAAATTCTCAATTTATATACTCAATCCTAATGTATGCAATGGACCATTCCAACTGAGATGCTGAACCTAGATGTATCTCATTAGGTCATATAAACAATGTTTATTACATTTAAACTTGGGTCCCAAACTTAATTTTAAACTATTTTTAATTATTAATTAATTATGCACATAAAGTTCAACCCGAGAGTACATAAATATTAAGGTCTAACCAAGGAGAGTACTTACTGTCATTAGACTGCTAACATGCCAAAATATTTTACCATAAAATAAAATAATTAAAATCATATGCATAACATATAATAATTACTGAATAATGCATGAATATCAAATGATATATATTTCATGCAATTTAAAAATTCTAAAAAATCATAGAAAAATCAGAAATAAAATTTTGAGCATGTCAGAAAAAATCAGAGCAAATAGAAAAGCCCATACGTGCCACACACGCCAACCCCTATGCATGGGCTTCGTCTAGCATCATGGGTTGGCCTTCTTCAAACTCTAGCTGGGTTGACTTGACCCGACTGGAGTAGTTTCTTCACTCATTTGGGTATGTTGATATTTTTTTCATTTTTTATGCATTTTTCTTCATGTTTTCAACAAATTGAAGTGCCCAACATTCAATTGAAGTGATTTTCTATGAAACTCATACAAAAGCACCAAAAAACTAATAGAAACAGGATCAATTTGAGAAAAATTTTGGGTTCTACTAACCCATATTGATTTTCTACAAACCCATTGTCATTTTCTTCACAATTGGTCACCATACATCAATATTTTATGAAATTTATCACTATGATTCAAGTTTATAATACATTAGAGACATGATCCAATGATCAATTTAAAAATATGTAAAATATTAATATTTTAATTAAAACAAAATTTTGATAAAAACTTGTAACCGAAAACTTTGAACTCCGATTTCTCTCTCCATATAAGGAATTAGAAAACGATTCTTATATGGTTTTAATCATCTTTCAAATAGGAACAAAAGTCCTCAACCAAATTTGGAAAATAATGATCGAAACTAAAGTAATTATGAAATCGCAGAAGGGAAATAATCCCTGAAGCGGCTATAGTCTTCCTCTTTGCTCTTTTTTCGATAGTGGTTTTTCAACGGATAGTTATTGTATATGGGAAATGAAAAGGAGACCTTAACCTTATTAATTAAATAACTCTGGTAACTTTATCATCAGACTTATTGGGTCAAAAGTCTATACAACTGTCATACCACACTTGATCAAGTAAAATATACAAAGCTTATTCTTAGGTTATCACACTAAATTAATTATATTCTCATTCTTATCTGGTATTAAGATTAAATCTAGTAACCGATTTTATTATTTACAGAAAATTCTAACAACATTCTCTTCAAAAATAACAAACGGTCACTATTTTCAACAACATGAAATTAAACATGACAATACTAGATAAGACTGGACAAATGGAGGTATCGGCATTAGCTAAACCAGCATAGACATTGATTGATACCACAATACCAAAAATATAGCAGCGGTGGAACCACTTGACAAACCGGTAGTCCCAAAAAGTATTGACAATCGGTCAAGACCGAATCCTAACAGTTGGTTCGACTAACCAAGCCATCAAAGTAGGTGTGCTTGGGTATAAAGATTTTTGACTCCGAAGATGTTGGAAATATTTTTAAAATGGTGAAAGTTTAATCGAATAAGTATAATAATTTAATTAATGATTGAGAAATTAAGTAAAAAAAAGTTAAGAATAACTTCGGTTAAGAAAATGTACTTAGTTAGATGTCTAGCTAGAGCAGTTGAATGCACTGTTTAAAAGTGCTTTTGTTATGAAAAAACATTAAGGCAATCAAATGCCTTGCCTTAATTTAAAGAAAAAAAAAAAGTAGTTTTGAAGAATGAAAAGTGATTTATTTTAGAATGAGTTATAATCATTCAAAAGTAATTTTTCACTCATAAAAAATAAATAATCACATTTTTAATTATTTAAAGGAATGTATTCTTAATGAAAGAACACAATTGTTAAATGAAACAATATAAATTAAGGGACACAATCACTGATTTCATTATAAATAAAAATGGAAGAACACATTTAAAATATGATGATACATTTGATAAATTATTATATTTCTCTCTCTCTCATTCTCAAAATTAAACAAGTTTCTTAGACTTGGTTTACTTTAAAAATCGATTTTCAAAGAAAGATATTTCTGTCTCAATCAAAAGTGTTTTGTAATTTGGATCTCACTGGTGTAAAGTGAATTTAAATAAATTTCACTGTATCTCATAAATTATTTGAACAATCTTCATTTTATCCCTATAATTGAAGAGAGAAAATAAATTTAAAAGAAAGTGGCATCGACGGTACGACTTGAAGCCATATTCTAACTTTGTTTGTTTCTTCATTTTGGTGCCAATAGTTTTACTACAGGTACAAGAGGGATCATCGCATCACCAACTAGAAGTGATCTCCAGAAACAGCAGAAGATCCAACGAAACATGAAGAAGCTAGAAGCTGTAAATGGTTGCTGCTTAAATCTGATGCCCCTTTACACATTCAACAAGAACCAGGGGAGAAGCAGAATCTAAAGCACTTGCTGTCAATGAACAGCCACATCCCCCTTAACCTTAAGATCAACTCCCAACATATCAACAACCCAATTCTGCAAGACCTATTTCCTGAAGAATCCCTGAGAAGAGACTCAAATATAGGTATGCAAATCCTTAATCAACATAATTTATTACGTTATCAAGTGAATTACCAACTATTTTTATGCATGGGAGAAGAAAATATATAGGATTAATGCCATCTGTGCTCAAGCCAATCCAGATATTTTATTTTGTCTATACAGACACCAGTCCTTTTTTATGACACAATGGTGATGCAAAGCAAAGTTCCACAGCCTTAATATTAATTAGAATAAGATTCGCGTTTCAATGCATGATTATTTTTTAATTTTTCAAATCATATTTTAAATATAAGAGAATTAAAATTTTTATATCAAATTTTAATAGATGACAAGATATAAATAAATATAAGTGTGATTATTTTTAATATAAAATATAATTTAATTATATATAAATATAATTTTTTATTTAATTAAAGTATTAAATAATATTTTTCTTAATATAATACATATATAAAATAAAAATTAATTAAATAATTAAATATATTATTTTATAGTCATTGCAAATCATCTCAAACCTAATCTTGACTTAATCCAAATTATTTAAAAAGTCAAAACTTAACTTAATTCTTATTTAAAATAAAATGCATCGTTTGAATTGTATCGAATCAAAACTTATCAAACATAGGCTATTTGTCATTCCTTTATTCATTGACTTATTATTTACAAAATTTATCTAATAAATAAAATTTTAAAAAATAAAAAAATAAAAAAAAAATAAATGGAGTGACATGTGAATTTATTAAATAAGAGTGGGTGACATGTGAATTTATTAAATTAGAGTATTAAATAATTTTTTTAATAAAATACATGTTAAAATAAAATAAAATAAATAATAAAAAATATAATTTTTATATATATCAAAGTTAAGATATAACATAAAAAACGTAATTTTGATCGGAGTTTAATTTTAAAAAAAAATCAATTTAATTATTTCGAATTAAAAAAAATACATCAATTTGATCGTTGAATAAAAATTTACTGGATATTGGTTACTTTATTACTTTGTCATTTTTATCTTAATTAACTTTTTTATTGTAAATTTATCTAATAAAAAAATTTTAAAATTTTAAAAAAATAAAATCAAGAAGGTGCTATGTGATCACTCGAAACAAAGAAAAAACCCCTTAAATCCATGGACAAGCCAACCTTATTTAAAAACAAAAAAATAAACGCAATTTGATGTAATCGATATAAATCAAAACGAATCGGAATATAAAAAATAAAGGAAGAATAGCGTGTCACATGAACAACCTACCTCTTTTTTCACTGTTCACGTGACTTTTTTTTTTTTTTTTTCGCTTTTTTACAAAATTAATATATTGGGTGACACAGTGGAGAGGAACAGCAGGCTTATACAAGCTCAATCTTACTTGCTGGACACGTCTAGTGTGTGGATTGATTACGTTATTTACTTGGTGGTTCTTATAAACTATCAATTCTATAAAAAAAAAAAAAAATTATCTCTCACATAGGATGAGAAAAAATTGTATTATATATTGACGTTAAAGTTTTTAAATTTTACTAATATAAAATAGAGAGTCTATGACGCATATCTCATTAAAATATATTATGAAAATTAATAAATTAATATATTAATTATTAAATAATCATGTGACATGTTGACAACAATCTAATTTTCCTTACAAATTTTAAAAGTTTTATTGTTGACGTATAAAATAATAATTTTGAAATCAAAACAAAAATTATTGATATCGTCGTCTCATCAAAGTTTTTTAAACTTATCATTATTTGAATTAGACTTCTTTTGATAATAAGAAATTGACTTCTTGATAAAAAATATTTAATGTGAAAGACATTTAAAAAATATATTTCATATTGTTTGGATGATATTAAAAAAAAATATTTTTTGTTGTTTGAATTATTTTATGAAAAATATTTTTCACAATAGTTAATCTTCGTAATTTTCATCATAAAGCTTTAATTTTTTGTTGACCCGACATCGATTTCTGTTGATCAAATTTGTTTTGCCTTTTCAAACATGAAAAGACACAGAAATTGATTTCTAGAAATAATTTTCATGGCCATCAAATGTAGCCTTCGATTCATCCGATATTTTACTAAATACTATTCTCTCCTTATGTCTATCTTATTGTTTTAAAATAAAAATAATATACATTTTTCTAAAAAGTGGTGTCGTTTTCTTAATATTACATTTACCAACTTATCAAAAGAAGAAAAATGATATAATTTTAAGATGCCAATACAAAAGGGTTGAATTGGACCGGGATGGAATATATATATATATTTTTTGGCAATTGTTGAACAAGATAACAATTATTGGCAATTGTTGAATCAAACAAAGTAAAATTTTTTTTATCTCTTTGATTCCCTTATTTATTTTTAATTAAATAAATATTCTTGTAAAAAATTTAATTTTTTATAAAAAATAATTTAAAAATAAATTTTAAATTTTAAATGACGACATGAATTTATTATAATACTCTTTTTGTCTCATTTTTTTGTTTATTTTTTTAAATATCTTAAAATTATGTCAAATTTCTTATGAATATCTAAAATTTTTATTTTTTATATTTTAAAATTATTTTTAAGAATTTTTTATTTTTGACATTAAAAATCGTAAAATTTTAATTTTATAAACAAATTTAAAATTTAATATTAAACATATTAAAGTTAAATTATTTAAAAACTAATATATAATAAATATTTTGGTACGGCAAGAATATTATTATTAATCTAGTCGAGAGTACGATAATTTTTCTACATAAACAGCATATTTTGTAATCCATTGCTGGGAGTCAGTTGCTATTTGAAGAGATTTTTCCATTTGACAAGCAAGAATAAAATTGTTTTTAAATTTCTCCTCAGGGAATTTATCATTTCTGACCTAGCACCGTTGAGGCAAAAGGCAAAGATCCAAGTCCAAAAGCAGCAGAACAGAGAAGATGGCAGGATTGTTCGACAATCAAGCAGATCTTTACTTGGATGCAAGGCCAACATACCCCAGCGAGTGGTATTCGATGCTAGCCGCTCGCACTCTCCACCACAATCTGGCTTGGAATGCCGGCACAGGCAATGGCCAAGCTGCTATTGGTGTCAGTATTTGATATTTCTCTCTTTGTTTACATGTTCCAATCCAATTTCCACTGTACTTTTGCCCTACTCATCTATAAGATTATGACCTGGATCTTCAGTGACTGATGTGATTGGCTGATTGGCTGAGTTTTAAAAAATATGCTTTGACATCAATATATCTTTTGCTACAATCCAATCGTATTACTGCAAAAAGTAGCTGTTATCTGTGGTTAGGGTGAAATCACTGTACTTTTTTTTTTTTTTTTACAGAGTAGATTGTAATTCGAGAAGATTATAAATATTAAGATTCCACTTTTAATTTGTTAAAATGATTTCACAAGAGAATTAAGTTTCGTGATTTTTTTTTTAACTTTTAGTTAGTAGGCCAATTGGCCAAATTGGGTATTAGATGAAGTCAAAGTGTTAAACTCTGTACTTCTGGCTGGGTTAAATGTCTCTAGAAAAATGTTTGAGGCCATCCACAAATTTTACTGTATAAATGAATCCGAATGGGTTCTGCTTTTACTTTGATGAAGATGGTTAGTTATCGATCAGATCAGACTAATAATATGTCGAGCCTAATTTTTCAGGTTGCTGAGCACTATGAGCAGGTAATTGGGAGTGATGTTAGTGAAGCCCAGTTACAACACGCGATGCCGCATCCGAAGGTTAAATATCTTTACACTCCTTTGTCAATCAGCAAAGATGAATTACTAGCTTCAATTGGAGGTGAAAATTCAGTTGATTTGGTGACTGTGGCTCAAGCTGTGCACTGGTTCGATCTACCAAAGTTTTACTCTGTGGTTACCAGACTTTTGCGAAAGCCAGGCGGTGTCCTTGCTGTCTGGTGCTACAATGACATCGTTGTTAGCCCTACATTTGATCCTGTGATGAAGCGCTTTCACGACACCACTCTTCCGTATTGGAGCCCCAACATCCGATATGCTTTTGATGGCTATAAGACACTGCCTTTTCCATTTGAGAATATTGGTTTAGGTTCTGAGGGCCAACCACTGGCATTGGACATACCCAAGAAACTGTCCTTTGAGGGATTTCTGCGGATGGTGAGAACTTGGTCTGCTGTGGTTACAGCAAAAAACCAAGGCGTGGATTTGTTGTCTCAAATGGTTGTAAGAGATCTTGAGAGTGCCTGGGGTGGGTCTGATTTGGTCAGATCAATAGCTTACAAGGCTTTCATGCTTGCAGGAAAAGTTAAACTCTGATTTTCTTGGGAGTTGGGATTGTAGCTTGAACATTTCTGCTTAGCAATCAACAGTTTCGATTTTTTTTTTTTAATGCCTTTGGATGAAAAATTTTTAAATTTTTAAATTTTTAAATTTTGATATGTTAACATTTTGAAATGCATCAATTTGAAATTACAGAATTTGTAATTATGCTTTTGGATAATTATTTTTTTAAAAAAATTTAAATATTAAAATTTGATAAAATAAAAAATAATTATAAAAAATAAATAATGATATTAGAAATAGAACAAACAAAACGCTAAAAAAAAATGTACTATGGTGTCATTAGACTTGTAAACTATGTATATATTACTAACAATATGAAAATTTTAAAATAAATAAATTTTATAATGAGCTTTTAGTTAAAATTGAAAGAAAAAAAAGAAAAGTTGAGTAAAAAGTGGCAAATATTCATCATAACGATTTTTTAAGGGGATTGTTGGACAAAAATTTTAAATTTTTTAAAAATAAGAGAAGTTGTCAATATTTTTTTACTAAGTGTAATTAGTCACTTATTAAAATTTATCTTTTTCTATAAAATTAATTAAAATTTATTAAAAAAATAATTTTAAGATTTGTGAAATAATTTGAGTTCAAAAATCACTGAGAAAAAATTAGTACTTTCACAATGCTTGTCCGAAAACATTACCAATTCACTATGCATTATGCTTTAATCATGTTTAAATGGTATTAATTTTGATATATAAAAATAATTTCCTCCCTTTTTTTTATTTGAGACATAAATATTTTTCTTTTTGAAAAGTAAATAAGAATCTTGTGTATCGAAAACTTCCTAAAAACATTTTAATATATTGGTAATATTTAGAGAAATTTTCTCACTTAAAAATCTCTTAAAAATCATTACTTAGATTTTTTAAGAATTTAATCCTCAGTGGTTCATATTTATCCTTAAAATGCACATAATAAATACTTACGATTTATCTCAAATACATATTTTCTTGACATCTCTTATTATATTTTTTTATTAATAAAAAAATAAAAAGTTTTTATCAAAAATTATTCTAAATAATCCAGTACATTGGCAGCATTTAAGATAAATTTTTTCACCTAAAAATTTCTAAAAAATCACTATTTGGGTTTTTTTATGATCTTATCCTTGGAGTTATTTTCAGAATTGGTGTATAACACTATTTCATTATAAAAAGTTCATTTTTAGTAATGAGAATCTTTCGTATTGAAAATCATTTTAAATACTCCAATACTTTGATAATATTTTTAAAAAAAATTTTTAATCTAAAGATTTTTTAAGAATTACTACTCGGACTTCTCAACAATTCCATCATCAGAAATTCATGTTATTTTCAAGATTATGAAATTCAGATGATAAAGCGCAATATGAATACAAATGTTTTTTTATTATTTTTTTAATTTATTATTTTTTTATTACATTTAAAAAAAATCATCTTACTTATATTCTTTATGTTATATCTTTTCATTACTTATTTTATTTTTCATTTTAATTGCTAATTGTTTCATTATTATTATTAAAAATTTTTTAAGGGAACAAAGCAAAGAAATCTTTTTATTGAAAATATTTTTAGATATCGAAATATTTTGATGGTATTTTAGAAGAATTTTCTCATCTAAGAAGTTTTTAGGATTTGCTACTCGGACTTCCTTAAAATCCTATACTTGAAGATTTCCATATTTTGGTTTTTCTTTTTTTTTTTTTTTTAATAATAATAATAATAATAATAATATTATTATTATTATTATTATTATTATTATTAAACAAAAATAATTAATCATCCTAAGTAAATTCATATATCATTACATTAATTTTATTACTAAAAAGAGTTATTTTTCCTTTTCATCATTTCCCCCTTTTTGTTTTATACCGTCATTTAGTTATGAATATAAATTTTTTAGGAAAATAAATGAATGATAAATCTTTTGCATTAAATACTTTCTTGAATATTCTATTATTTTGATAGTATTTTAAAAAATATCCTTATCTAGAAATTTTAAAGAACCATTACTCGAAAATTTTTAAAATTTCATCCTTAGAGATATTCATTCTTATTATTATTTTATCATTATTTATTATTACAATTTCACTTAAAAGTTATACAACAATACAATTTTCAGTAAATTTATTTATTATAAAACATATTTATATAAATATTTTATGTTTTTGTTTATTTAAGGAAACTATTAGAATTAAGGAAAAATAAAAATCATTGTATTGAAAAGAGTTTCTAAATATTTCAACACTTTGGTTATTTTTAGAAGACTTTTCGTACCTAAAGACTTTTCAGAATCACTAGTCGAAATTCTTGGAATCCTATCATTGAAAATTTGCATTTACTTTCAAAATTTTTCGGGTGAATAGTTTCAAAACAATATGAATAGTTAAAATTTGCCATGAATACTATAAGCTAAAGCAAGCACATGAAAGTAAAGAGCAAGTTACCATGATTCATGTGATAAAATGACAAATGAAATGAATGATCAAACATTAATTAATGCAAGGCATGTTGCAATATTATGAGATTAATGATGAAGGGAGCATAAAAAAGTAATGGCACATAAGCTAAAGGCATAATAATAAAGGACATGAAATGAAAATCAAAGAACAAAAGTTACACCTTCTAAAATTACAAATGGAGGAAAATAAAATAAATAAAACAAACCCATGGTGTTCTAGGCAAAATCAATACCATTCCCCTCCTTTTTTTTTGTTTCCTTCTACTTTTAACTGTTTTCTCTTTTCCATTCAAAATTATAAGCCATGAAAAATAAAACAATTGATTCCTAAGCTATATGCCTTGAACCTATACTTTGGGAAACTTTCTCTGTGGTTTAAAAAATCCTTGGGTCCCTTATGCCGTGATGAAGTCTTTCATGAAACTAAATTCTCCAATCCAATAAGACTCGAAAATAATGTATGGAAAAATAACGTAGCTTTAGCTTCCGTAGAAATCAAGGAGGACAAAAATGTTATATTTTCTTTAACTGAATATTAATTTGTATAATCTTAATGCCTAAGGTCTTAGAATAAGATGATTTTCATAATTTCCTAATTAAATAGAAATCATACCTTGGTCTATTATAACTTCTTTTGATAAAATGTTTTATAATTTTTTTGTTTCTCTCTTTCGACCTTTTAATCTTTTACATACCTTATTGATGGATAGAATGTATCAATTTATAGGCAGAGACAGTAAAGCATTTCTTTCATTCTTTAATGCCATTTAATTCATACATTCCATCATTGTATAAATTTTAAACAAAAATTTACTTTTGTACATTAATTGCATTCGTTCATTATTTCATAAATGAAATAAAACCTTTTCATTTATTTATTGATCAAAAGGATTTTTTTTAAACATAATAATTATTCAACCATTAATATCTTTTAAACAAAATTAAAGGTATTTACTTAAGGATGGATAACGGAACATTAGCCATAATATCTAAACAGTTGGCTTATGTGGAGTTATTAACTTTATGGTTTAATAATAAAATATAATGCGCATAACATAAACTAAATCCTTTCATAAATCATAAATAATCATTAAGTAAAAACTAATAAGGATCATAATGGTTGTATGTCATTAATTTGACATGGTCCATTCTATGTATCACATTATTAGTTCTATACTCAACATAACCTTCAATGAGAGATGTCCTAATGTTCCAATATTGTCTTCGTTAGAGACAAATCTTGTTTATATTTCATAATTCAATCATGAATATATACTAACATAATGGAACATAATGCATTAATATATTAGAAATAGTACTTAAAATAGGTCAGAGTGTTAAATTCATAAAAAAACATAAAAACTTTACCATAATGTCAATAATGGTTTTCAATAATGCCCATTCTTTCAACATGTTCATTAAATGTCTTTGGTGAAAAACCTTTTGTTAACAAATTCATAACCATAAGATTGGTGCTAATGTGTTCAATTGATATTTTTTATTTCTAGACTTCTTTTTTAACAGCAAAATATTTTAATTCTTTGTGTTTAACACCTTTTGAATACTTGTCATTTTTAGAAAAAAAGACTGCTACGACATTATCATAATAAATTTTCAATAGCTTAGCAATACTGTCAACAATTCCAAGTCTTGAAATAAAGTTTTGTAATTATAAAACTATGAACATTGGCCTCAAAGCATGCCATAAACTTAGCTTTCATAGTGGATATAGCAATAAAAAATTATTTTGTACTTTTTCATGGGATCGTTCCACCGGCTAAAAGAAACAAATAGCCAAATGTAGATTTTTGGGTATCCACACACTCAACAAAATCATATTCTGAATATTCTATCACCTCAAGATGATTAGATCTCCAATAAGTGAGCATGTGATCTTTCGTTCCTTATAAGTATCTTAATACTTTCTTTGTAGCCTTTAATGATCTAATCTTGGATTACTTTAATGCCTACCCAACATTCCGACACTAAAACTAATGTCTAGTTTGGTACAAGTTTGGGCATACATCAAGCTTCCAACAATAGATGCATAAGGAATTTGTTGCATTTGTTTATGTTCCAATTCATTCTTTGAGCATAGCATAAGGCTCAATTTATCTCCTTTTTGAATTGGAAGAACACTTGTAGAGCATTTTTCCATTTTAAATCTTTCTATGATTCTATTAATATATATTTTTTGAGACAATCCTAACAATCTTTGTGATCTATCATGGAATGTTTCAATTCCAATTACATAGGATGCCTCACCCATATCTTTCATTTCAAAATTCTTAAAGAGAAATTTCTTGGTCTCATGTAATAATTCAAGATCATTAGTAGTAAGTAAAATATCAACAATATATAGATAAAAAATATAAACTTACTATCATCGACCTTTAGATATATACACCGATCAACAATATTTTTCTTAAATCCAAAGAAAGTAATAGTATCATTGAACTTAAGATACCGTTGTTGGGAAGCTTGTTTAAGTCCATATATTGACTTCTTAAGTTTACACACCGTGTGCTTGTTTTTTTTAACTAAAAAACCCTTGGGTTGGTCTATGTAAACTTTTTATTCTATAATTGCATTAAGAAAAGCTATTTTCACATCCATTTGATGTAGCTTTAAGTCATAACGAGCTACTATTGCCATAATTATTCTAAATGAGTCATTTTTAGAAACTGGAGAAAAGGTCTCTTTATAGTCAGTATCATCATTTTAAGTAAAACCATTGGGAACAAGTCTAACCTTGTATTGTTCAATATTGCCATTTCAGTTGCATTTGGTTTTGAAGACCTATTTACACCTAACTCTTTTACAACCTTTAGGCAATTCAATAAGATCCCAAACATCATTATGATCCATTAATTTCAACTCTCTTTCATGGCATCTAACCATTTGCTAGAATTAATACTTTCCATGGTTTGTGAAAATGAAACTGGATCTTTATCAATTCCTAAGTCAAATTTTGACTATTGTAGATAAACAATATATTCATGAGAAATAGCAAATCTCTTTTGCCTCTGTGACCTTCTTAATGCTACCTTATGTGGTTTATCCACTGTAGGTTCATTGGAAATAATTTTATTATAGAATGTTTGATCATTTATTTATTGTTCTTGTAAATTGTTAAATTGTTCAATAGCTGTCAGAATGACAATTTGAAAAGAAGTTACAGGTAAAGGGATTTGCATCCTAACTTCTTAAAGTTTCACTTTGCATGGTTCCACACTCTTACTCGGTTCACCATTTTCAATGAATCAAGCATTTACAATTTTAATAATTCTTGTACTATGGCTAAGACAATAAAATTTATATCCTTTAGATTTTTCTAGATAACCAATGAAAAAAACACTAATTGTTTTTTAATATAGTGTCTTTTCATGTGGATTATAAATTATTACTTCTATTAGGCAACCCTAAACATAAAGGTGCTTTAAATTGGGTTTCTTTCCTATCCACAATTCAAAATGAGTTTTTGGAGCTGCCTTACTGAGAACCCTATTTAACAAATACATGGTGGTTTTCAAAGCATACATCCATAATGATAAGGGTAAAGATAAATTGCTTGACATACTCCTAACCATGTCCATTAAACTACGATTACGTCTTTCAGTAACACCATTTTATTACAATGTGCTTGGCATTGTATATTAACCATATATGCCATACTTTTCAAGGAATTTAGCAAATGGACAAAGGTATTGTCTATTTTCATAATACGTTCCATAATATTCATTATCTCTGTCAGATATAATAAAATTACCTTGCTATCTAATTGTCTTTCAACCTCATTAATAAATACTCTAAAGCATTTACTAACTGATATTTTTCATGCAATAAGTAGAAATAACCATAACATGAAAAACTATCAATAAATGAGATAAAATACTTTTTTCCACCAAAAGATGGAACATCAAAAGGTCCATAAATATCAATGTGTATAATCTCAATGAGCTGT
The DNA here is from genome assembly GCF_047325235.1 of Durio zibethinus. Classification (NCBI taxonomy): domain Eukaryota; kingdom Viridiplantae; phylum Streptophyta; class Magnoliopsida; order Malvales; family Malvaceae; genus Durio; species Durio zibethinus. The sequence goes on from NC_143185.1 coordinate 9,087,225, forward strand.
GTGCTTCTTGTAGCTATTTTCTTAATTTTGTGTTTTTGTATTTTCTTTTAATACAATCCATACAAATATGAAGATCAATAAAATCCAAATTAGGAAGGATTTCATTTTTTACCAATCTTTGTATTCTTATTTTTTGGATATATGACCTAAACGTTTATGTCACAAATAAACTGAATTTTCATTCATTAAACCACGTTTAGCACCAACATTATAATGTAAGGTCAACAAGGTTTTAGCAAAGAGGTTATCAATATTTAATTTGTACAAAACATCACAAAGAATATCAAAGTCAATAAAATAATTATATTTAAATAAACTGAAACATCCATTTTCAAACTTAAAGGAATATCCAGATGTATCAAGTTTAGACAAAAAAATGGGATTTTGAGAAACGAAAGTAACATAAAGAGTTTGAAAAAGATCTAAATGGTGTCTAGTATTTAAAATTAAATGGTAGGTTTTAATGGCTTTAATTGGAGTTTTGACTTGGTTTTCCATAAAAACAACATTTTCATTTGGATTTATGGTTTGGATCATAAAGAATCCCTGTATCGTATTTGAAAAATCAGTGGTGCAACTAGAATAATTTCATCAAGTATTATAAAGAACTTTTGCCAAATTTGATTATAACATATGAAAGCATTGGGCTTACCTTTCCTTTTGAACCATGCCTTACATTTTAGGCAATTTTTCTGATAGGGTCTAGATTTTTCATAGAAATGACACTTATCTTTCTTTTGTTCCTTCTTGTGGATTTGGGCAAATGACACATTAATCTTTAGTGGTCCTTTATTGCCTTTTTCATTTTATTGGTTTCTTTTTAGCTATTGGCAAGCCCAAGAGATTAATTGAGTGAATTCTTTGCTTTTTATACCTCGCTTCCTCTTGAAAAAACATACTTTGTAGTTCAATTACTTTCCATTTATCCTTTATAATGTTATAATTTATTTGAAATGGATCATATTCAGAAGGTAAAGAATTTATAATAAATTGTACAAGAAAACTTTCACTCACTTACATTTCCACGGATCTTAATCTTGCTACTATGTTTGACATTTTAGTGACATACTCATGCATGGTATGAAAACTATCAAATTTCATGGTAGTTAATGTACCCATTAATGTCCCAGCAAGTGACTTATCAGCAGAGTCAGATTGAGACATATCGTTTACAAACTTTAAAAATTCCTTTACATTCTCAATTTCAAGAATAGTTGACTTAATGTTGCTTCCTACTGTCATTAGCATGAACATAAAACTCAGTCAATTTGATCTTTAAGAAAAGACTTTTGTTTAGTACTGCTAAAATCAATAATAGTAGTAGGCATATTAGTTAAGCGTGCCAAATCAAGATCCAAAATACCTAAATGATACTAGACTTGTTCACACCACTCAGAAAAATTAAGCCTATTAAACTTTATAATAGACAAAGCTTGCAAATGAAGAGAAACAAAAACAAATGCTACAAAATAGATAAAATGCTCATATGTTAATGCTTTGAGTTGTAACTTAAATACATGATACAGATTCAAATAACATTTGTATAAACATTAAATGTACATTAAAGTTCTCATTTGAGTGATCCAACAATGTACAACAATAAATGTAATTGATGCTTAATTTTGATTTCACATAATTGGCAATTACTTATACTCCAATTACTGTCTTTGGACATGCAAAAATATCTAATGAACTATATTAATTAACCATGATTATATTCATTATTATAAAATTAACTAATCTATCTTTGGACGATCTTTAAATATTTTATAACAATTGAACTTCAATTTACCCAATTAATATATATTGTCATGTCATTCATTTATAGCATCACATAATAATTAGTAATTGAATTTTATTTAATTTGACATCTATTAAAACTTTTCAATTTGGCCACTTTGGTGACTAACAAATTATTCATTCTATAGATGTCAAAATATATAATTATAACAATTATTTTGATAATAACAAACATAATGATAATCCAAACATAATATGAGGATGGTGTTACTGTTGTGAGCAAACAAAATACCTAAAAACTATCATATATAAATTTTACATAATTGTTTTATCTCACATATATAGTAAAATGCAACATATATATATTAATTATAGCAAGTAAATAGGCATAAAATAGTTAAACATTCATTTACATAATGGCTTTTAAAACTATTATAAAATTCATAATATTTAATTATATTATTTACTATTTAATGACTGTTAAGTTTCATTTTTGTTTTGTCTTGCATATATTAGGCAATCTTTATTACTTTTCTTTATGTTTTATATATCTTTTAATATATAAATATATATTCATTAATCTAATAAATATATATTTATTATGTTATACATTTCTTCATTAATAAATTAATATAATAAATATGATTTATTGTTATACTAAATTTATGCAAAGACATGAGTTATATTTTAATTAAATGAACAACAATTTAATGATAACAATAAATAAATAAATAAATAAATAAAAGAAACTTTAATTATTGTTTTGGCATTTCATGTATCGTACCAATATTAACTTATAGAGAATATTGAAACTCTTAACTTTTAATATAATATAAAATAAAATTAATAGCAAACATCAAAATGAAAATAGATCATAAAAATTAATAATAATAAATATAGGAGAGTAACCTTTAAAGGAAATTCACAAGTTTCAAAAACTCTGATACCAGATGTTAAATTTTTTTTTATTATGCATATTGAATCTTAATTTTGCATAATCTTAATGCCCAAGATCTTAGAATAAGATGATTTTCATAACCTACTAATTAAAAAGAAATCATACCTTGATCTATTATATCTTCTTTTAATAAAATGTTTTATAATTTTTTTTGTTTCTCTCTTGAACTTTTAATCTTTTACATACCTTCTTGATAAATAAAATGTATCAATTTATAAGTAGAGAGAGGGAAGTGATTTTTTCATTTATTAATGCTATTCAATTCATATTTTCCATCACTATATAAATTTTAAACGAAATTTTACTTTCCTATATTAATTGTATTAATTCATTATTTCATAAATGAAACAAACCTCTTCATTTTTTTATTGATTAAAATGATTTTTTTTTCAGAATATAATAATTATTAAACCATTAATATCTTTTAAATAAAATTAATAGATATTTACTTAAGGATGGATAACGAAATGTTAGCCATAATATCTAACAAAGAAACCTAATCTGTCTATGCTAGTAGACGTGGATAACACTGAAGCTTTAAGCTTCAACCTATTTGTTATACAAAAAAGACCAGCAAACATGATTTAAAAAGGTTACTTTGCCATGACTACAACCTTGCATGCAAGAGAAAAAATGGAATCGTTAAAAGTCTGAAGCTTCAAGCTTCCCTAAACCAATGAGACAACAAGCACAAAATAATATGAATTTTCAAGACTCTACAATAGAACCATATAGATACCACAAACATGTCCATAAACAAAAAAATTAAATTGTCTATAGCAAAACCATATAAGAAAATGTACAGGTTACATGCATTGGTCAAGATGAAGCCCCAAGCTTCTGCTAGAAAAACATCGCAAAAAAGAAAAAAAAAAAGAAAACAAAATGAAACAAAGACAAGTTTCAAGTTTCAAGTTTCCCCTTTTTGTGCCATTCCATTCTTCTGTTTTTGGTAGCCATTTATCATCTTAGCTTTAAAAACAGAACCTTTATGCCTATATTGAAGTCTTCCTCTTTAACAGAAAAATGGATCTTTTTTATTTACTATAGGGTTATCCATTAAAGGCTAAAGATGGAACATGAAGCTTCTGGTATGTCTAACAACAATACAAGCAGAGGTAGCCATCTCATTTCTTTTATTTTTGCATGTTTCTTTACTAATTTTCATTATTTTGTTCGTTTCATTTTAAAAGCTTTATGTCTTTAAACTTTTTTTTTATTCTTTCATGGTGATAATAGTGAAGCACATATGGATAGATATAACAACTATTTTATGCCTTAAATCTTTTATGGAAATATAGCAACTTTTTATGTAAATGAAGAATAGAAATCCTACATTTTGTCAAGCTACAACAATCTACTTCTTTCTTATGTATTTTTTTCAAAACTCTATAGCTCCTCATCCTTTTTGTGTTTCTTCTATTTTTGGTTTCTAGCAGCCTTGTTCTTCTTTGGTTTCTTTGGCCCTCTATTTTTAGTTTGACTCTCTTTTTTTTTGTTTTAAAAAAACTTCTTTTTTCTAGCCTTATGGTTGCTTGAGAGCTCAATCTTTTTCTTATTATCTGATTTTTGAAAAAAAAACTCTCAACTCCCTTTTTTGTGTTTTTTTTTATTCGTTTTTATTTCATAGCTCTCTTCCCCAAAAACCTCATTTAAACTCTCATTTGGAAAGCTTTTTATTGCTTGATGGCCTATTTTCTTTCTTTCTCCCCAAGTATTTTTCATTTATTTTCTTTTTCTCCACTCCATTACCATCTACAAAGCATTTATTTTTATTTGTTTGCTGCAATTTTTTTTCTTCATCCTTTTTATAAAAGACCAACTTGTTCCTAGTTGGTTGTCCCATGGTACATACAAGCTTCACATGAAGAAAATGGGATTTTTTATCCTGAGTCCTCTTAGCCCTTTGCATGTCTTCATACACCTTTTACATGGGCTTTCAAAAATATAAGCCATTTTCATTTTCTTTTTTAATGTCTTAGGCTTCATTACAATGGGCTTTGTTTTTTTTTTTTTTTAACACTTTTGTTTTGTTTTCCTTTCCAAAAGGGCCACATTTTGGGCCATTCTCAATGATCAATTTAGGCTCATTTTTTTTTGCTTGTAATTGAGCCTAAAAATAGGTTACATTATGGGCCCTGTTTGGGCTTCTAAATGGGTCACCTTGTGATTTATGTAATGGGCTCTTATAATGGGCCACATCTAGGCCCAAAATATTGGTCTTAACCCATATGCAAAAATAAGCCCGAATCGATGGTGTTAAATTGTTTTGGACAAAATTAGGTATTTGTAGCTACCTTTCTTTGCATACTTTTAAGGATCAGGAATAATGCAAAACAAAGATAACAATTTTATCAAAGTGATATTGCTGAGAGAGTTTTTTTTTTTTTGAAAATTTAAAGGACTTGACCATTTTAAAATAAATTTAAAAACTAATTTTAGTAAAAGCTTTATAACTTTTGAAAGTAAATTTAAAAACTCATTTAAGCAGAACTCAACAACTTTTGAAAATAAATTTAAAAGTTCTTTTAAGTAAAGGTTCTACAACTTTTTGAAAATAAATTTAAAAACTCCTTTAAATAAAGGCTCAATAACTTTTGAAAATAAATTTAAATGCTTTTTTGGCAAAGGCTCTATAACTTTTTTGAAGATAAATTTGAAAGCTCCTTTAAGTAAAGGTTCAACAACTTTAAAAATCTTATCTTGAAAAGCTCTTTTAAATAATGGCTCAACAACTTTAAAAATCTCATCCTGAAAAACTTCTTTAAGCAAAGGCTCAACAACTTTAAAAATTTCATCCTTAAAAGCTCTTTTAAGCAAAAGCTCAATAACTTTAAGAATCTTAACTTTGAAAAGCTCCTTTTGAACTAATGCTTTGAAACTTTAAAACTCTCATCCTTAATTGGGACAAAGCTTTTGCAAGTTAAAAATAGAAAATCCAAAATTTTTCTTGATCCATCATATTTTAAATCTATTTAAAACATTCTTACCTTATTTTGGTCTTATCAGTTTCTTATAACAAAGTTTGATCTCATTTCCTATATTGCTATAGTATACATGCAATAGATGTAATGAATGCAAAGAACACCATACATGTTATGTGACTATTCATTTCATACCAAGCATTCAAATTCATAGTAACTTGGCTTTCATAGTCAACTTTCTCTTTCAAGTTCTAAACACAACTCTAGTTGTCTTTCATTTATTTGAAGTCTCTTTTAAAGACTTCTGGTTTCTTTATCTTTTTCATTTATCTTTTCATTTTTTTCTAATTTCACACCATGATTCTTGCATGTGTCTCTTTACTTAAGATATGTTCTCTGGCTGCTTATAGCCTTGGGTATTGATGTTCCCCTTGGCTTTTCTTTCCATTTCCTTTTTTGGATTTTCATTTTTCCTTTTTTTTCATTTATCTTTCCTTTCTTTTTTGTTATCCTTAAGTCTTTCCAAAGTAATTTTTGGGTTTGTATTGAACATCACCAATCATGATTTTTAATTATACGAAAAATGCAATGAATTCATGCCAAAGATAGACAACAAGAGTTTGTTTACAAGAAAAAAAAGATATCCATTATTTACACGAAGAGAGTACATTAAGGCATCAAAAGAAGGTATAACCCTTTAAGGTACAAAAGAAAAAAAAGGTAATCAAAAGGAATAGACATCAAGAAATCAATTATTAGTTCCCCAAATAATAAACATTTGGATGATTTACATCGAACTTATTTAGATTTTTGATAAAAAAAAAACTCATGCCATCAACGATGTTGATTTTTTTGAGTTCATTGGATCGACCCCTATGGCTTGAGACTAATGCAAACCTATTTTTCAGTTAGGATCACTTTTTGATACTATTTCTTCTTATATCCATGTCCTATTTTTAGGTTTTTTTATTTTACTGCCTTTTCATATTTGATCTACCATTTCAAATTTTCAACTCAGATAACCCTATTGTGACTTAGATTACCTTTTTTAGGTTTTCAATTTGGGTCTATTTTTTTTTAATTTTTCTTCAAGCATAATACTTTTTTATGGCATCTAAGTTTACTGGATTTGGTAATTCATCTATATCTATTTCTGTTAAAACTAGTGTTATACCCGAAAAAACTTTTTTCATCACGTATGGACTTTCCCAATTGGGTGTCCATTTTTTTTCTATTATCATATTAGCTTGGCAGGACTCTTTTTAGGACTAGTTCACCCTCATGAAAACACCTAGGTTGCATATTTTTGTCACGTATTTGTCTCATTCTTTTTCAAAAAATTTAACCATGAGAGAACACTACAAGTCTTTTCTCCTTTTAACTGTTCAAAGTGACTGTGAACCCATTCTACTTTTTACGATTTAACTTCTATTAAAACTCTTGGTGAAGGAATTTTCACTTTAATAGGTAGCACAACCTCCATCTCATATACCAGTGAAAATGGAATGGCTTTTATAGAAATGTGAACCAATGTTTTGTAAGCATACAGAGCAAAAGGTAATTTCTCATGCTAATTTTTATTAGTGTCAGTCATTTTTCTAGTATCTTCTTGATATTTTTATTGGTTGTTTCCATTGCACCATTCATCTTGAGATGATAAGACATCAAATTGTGGTGTTTTATCTTGAACTATGAACAAAATTCTTTCATCATTTTGTTATTTAAATTACTGGCATTATTAGAAATAATCATTTTTAAGAGTCTATACCAGTAAATTATTTTCTTTTTAATGAACGTACACACTACTGTCCTTATGACATTGGCATAAAAAATCGTTTCAACCCATTTTGTAACGTAATCAATTGTCACAAAGATGAAGCGATGCCCATTTAAAACTTTCAGGATAATAGGTCTAACCACATCCATTCCCTACATTAAAAATGGCCAAAGAGGTGCCAACACATGCAACGAGACTAGAAAGGAGTGAATTTTATCTGAATAAATATGACACTATGGTTTTTTTGGTATAATTAATACAATCATTTTTTTAATATTAACCAATAAGATCCTACATTCATAACTTGTCTGGCTGTTATATATCTATTTGCATGTGCCTTACATATTCCCTTATATACCTCTTCAATAATTTTGTTAACTTTTTTTATACAAAATTTCCCCATCAAGAATGAATCACATAGCCAATCTTCTTATTATTCTTTTGTCATTCTTGAAAATGTGCTCTAGGTAATTATGGTATTTAATGTATTATATGATATCATAATACCACAATTGCCCATCAACTTCTTTTTCAACGTTCGAGCAGTGTGTTGACAACTCTCGTGTTTGCATTCTAATGGGTTGAAATTCTGTGTTTGCACTCAAGTTAAACATTTCAATCAATGTAGCCATGGCATCATCAATTTGGTTTTTCTCTCTAAGGATATGTTAAAACTGAACCTCCTCAAATTGTTTAATCAGTTTAGCTATGTGTTTGTGATATAAGACTAATTTTTGGTCTCTTATTTACCATTCATCTCGTAGTTGGTAAATAAACAAAGTTGAATCACCATACACCTTTAGTGTCTTAATTTTTCTTTTAACTACCATTTGTGGACCCATAACACAAGTTTTAGATTTGCCACATTGTTGGTACAATTGAAACCCAACCTGGCAGTGTAAGGATAATAATCTCCATTTGAGGATATCATGCCCCATGATGTTGGATATATTGTCAAAGAATATTTACCATACTTCTTTCATAGATTCCTCTTCTTCGACTTGTAATACTACCATTAAGTTTTCGTCTAGTAACTCAAACCTTATAGGTTCATAATTATCGATCGCATGATCTGCGAGAAAGTTTGCTATCCCACTATCTTTAATGGCTTTTTGTGCCACATATACAGTGTTATATTCTGAAAGTATAACTTGCAATCTCGTTATCCTTCCCTACAAAGATGGTTTCTCAAAAATATACTCGAAAAGATCTAATCTTGACACTAGCTAAGTCATATGATAGAGTATGTATTGTCTAAGCCTATGTGCAGCTCACACCAAAACACAACACATTTTTTTTAGCTAAGAGTACTTAATTTCATACTCAGTAAATTTCTTACTCAAATAACAAATGGCATGCTCTTTTTGCCAGTTTTATCCATTTTGTCCCAACATAAATCCCATAGAGTTTTCATGAATTGTCAAGTATAGAATCAGAGGTTTTCCAATTGCAAATGGTACCAACATTAGTGAATTGGATAAATATTCCTTTATCTTTTCAAATGCACTCTGGCATTCTTCATTCCATTTACAAGGATGCTTTTTTAAAGTAACTTGTAGATGGGATTACATTTTGAAGTAAGTTGAGAAATAAAGTGAGAAATGTAATTTAGTTTTCTTAGAAACCCTTTCACCTCTTTTTGTATGTATGGCGGGGACTAGCTTTTAATAGCATGGATTTTGTTTGGGTCAACTTTAATTCTCCTTTTACTGACTATGAATCTTAATAATTTTTTGAACTTGACCCTAAATGTACACTTTGTCAGTTTTAGTTTGAGCTACTACTTTGGTAATCCTTTGAAAAGCTATCCAAGAATGGTAATATGGTCTCCTTTCTCACGAGATTCTATTATCATATTGTCGATATATACCTTTATTTCTTTATGCATCATATTATGAAAGAAAGTTACCATCGATCTTTGATATGTAGCGCCAATATTTTTCAATCCAAATGGCATAACTTTATAGGAAATATGCCTCATATTGTCACGAACCTAGTTTTTTTCCATATCCTTCCTAGCCATTTTAATCCGGTTATAGTTGGAAAAATCATCCATGAATAAGAACACAAAGTGTTTAACAGTATTATTTATGAGAGTATCAATATGAAGGAGCGAGAAATTACCTTTTGGGCTATCTCTGTTCAAATCCCAATAATCTACGCACATCCTCATTTTTTCATCTTTTTTGGGGACTAGTACTATATTGGCTACTCATTCGAAATACTTGGCTATTTCTAAAAGGCTAGCAACAAATTCCTTTCTAACTTTCTCTTTGATTTTTAATAGCATCTCAAGCTTTGTTCACCTAAACTTCTATTGCACTAGCTTGCATTATGGTTTTAAAGGCAATCTATGCTTGAAAATATCAGTATTAAATCTTGGCATGTCTTGATACGACCATGCATATACATCTATGTATTCTCGAAGTAAATTTTCTTACTTTCCCTTTTTAATAAGCAGAAGCAATGTGTTGATCTTGATTTTTTTTTTATTTTCCTTATCCTCTAAATTAATCATCTCTGTAGCTTTTGATGTAGTTCTATCAATATTTTTGCTTCATTAATCTTAAAAGATTATAAGGTAAAGTGTAGTCCTTTGAATCCTTATCATTGTCAAGCTTATCAATGTGGATGAAATTTTTGAAATAAAATCTAAAGTTATTATTGGAACCATTTATAATGTTAATTATTTAGAGTCCTGAAAATATATAATATTTTAGAGGTATAGGTGGATATATCGATGGAAGTAAAATGCAAAAGTAATTTATGTTAAGAAATGTAAAAACAAATGGAAATGAACAACATGTTAAGTAAGGAATGCATCACATTTGTCATTTTATTAATGATGATGAAAAGTAAGCCTAGACAAACTTCCCATATGCTCTTAGGCATAGACAATTGGGGATCCCATTTTAGGTTCAAGGATAACAAAAATAAAACAAGCTATATCTTCTATTGGGCTTTAGAATTTGTAGTCGAAAAGATAAAAATAACATCTTTATCTATTTTTTTTCTTTTTTTTTCCTTTATTTCTTCTATCTATATTTTGGAAAAAAACCACCATTAAACTTTTTATTGGGTTCCCATTCTTCATCTTTATTGATCCAGGGTGAGCATATCCGCTAAAGCAAAATGTATATAAAGATAAGATAACTCCATTTTACTCCCATTTGGCTTTTGCCCTTCAAGGCGAGCTATTTTTTTTCCCTTTTTTTGGCAACGTCTTCCTCCTGTCAGCAATAGTAGGTTTATAACTTAGACCAAACACCTCTTTGTATTCTATAGCAATGGTCACCCTTTTTATTCCTTGCAAAATTCTACCAAGCCATTTTCAAGTTACCATCTTTTTCCAATTATTTGTTTAATCACCATCCCCTGTGATTCTTGATAAATGTCAAACATGTATTTTCTAGCCTTTTTCCCATATTGGTTGCATCAATGACTTCAAAAGCTCTGAATGAACATTCTGACGCCTTCTTTGTATCCTCAACATAGAGAGTGGTCAAGGCTTTAGTTACTAGTAGATCTTTCTTTCCATTCAGACAAACTTGTTTTCCTTAAACAATGAATTTTACTTTTTTATGTAGGGACGATAGTATAACACTTGCTATATGAATCCAAGGCCTACCTAGCAAGTAGTTGTACGACGAAAAAATATTTATCACTTGAAATTCAACATTAAAAGTGCATGAGCCTATTTGTAATAGAATCTTTCAAGATCTATTAAAAGCCCTTACCACTATATGGCTATTCTTTATATAAAATGGATTAATAGGTAATCTTGCTAGTATGGTCATAGGCATAATATTAATTGATGACTCAATGTCAATAAGTACTTTTGCCACTGTATACATTTTGCACTTAATGATGATATAAAGAGCTTTCACACTACCTCATCTTTCAGGCAGTATTTCATCATCGTTGGAAGATATGAAATTTGTAACTACTATATTTCTAACCATATGATCCAAATTTTTAACTAAAATATTATGTTTCATGTAGGCTTGATTCAATACCCTTAGCAAGGCATTGCGATGTGGCTTAGAATTCAATAGCAACGATAATGAGGAGATGTGAGCTGGCATATTGTTCAACTAGTCAACAATATTATATTTTCTATCCTTGATAATTTTAAAAAATTCACAAGCTTCTCTTTCTGTCACTGACTCTTTGATTTACACTTCTAAGCTTTATATTAGGTGAGCCGTTTCACCTTCTTTTTCATTTTCTCCTACTTTACCTTTACCGTTTCTATCTTTTTCCAAAATTTTTGGAGTGTAGCACTGACCACTCCTGGTCATTCATGCTACACCGATTATGTTCGCTGCATTACCAAGCTGTCTAAAATAGTATTGGTATTAGGCTTTGAATCTCAACATCATAATCATATTTCTAAGGGACATCCTTGTTGTTTTCATAGGGAAAGGGTTAGGGACATAAATTGTCAATGTCATCTTAGAAAGAGAGATAGGTTCTATTGCCATGGGCTTTGGCTTCTCATTATAGAAAATAGTTAATGACTTAAGGATAAAAGTCTTACTAAAAGGCTCTCACACTATCATATTCACATTTTCATCAAACCTAAAATATAATTCTATCAAATGTGCATCCATCAAATTTTGTAATAATTGAGGGAAGGCTTTACATTCTTGAATGGAATGTCCCACCACCTCTCCATGATACTTGCGAACATGAGCAAGATCATGATTTTTATTAGCATTCTGAGATACTGCCTATATTATATTTGTCTTTACTAAACAATCATATACTCGCTCGAAAAGAGTCTCTACCTTATCTACCTATCTTTTAATTCTTACCTTTTGTTCATCACCAAAAGCATTTACCCCTTCCTTAACATGATTCGAAAGAGGGTTCCCACTACGCTTGACTTGTTCCTAGTATCAAAAGTCAACTTCCCATTTTTTATCCGACTCTACATTATGTTTTTAAAGGCCATGTAGTTTTTAATGGAATGTCCCATATTCTCGAAATGATAATCACACCGAGCATTGGGATCATACCATTTGGGGTATGACAGTTTCAAAGGTTTTATACAAACAGGAACGATAAGATGAACTTTTAACAATTATAGGTACAAATTCATATAGGGCATCAAGATTGGATCAAACTAGGTCTTTTTTTGGATTATCACATGAACTTTCTTAGTTATATGCTTGGATGGTTTATAGGGCAAAAGATTAAGTTGCTAAAGCAATGGTGTAACTAGGCATTTGAAGACAAAAACTTGATTGATATGGTGGTTAATAAGGTGGTTGGTGAGGTGGTTGATAAGGGCAGGGTCCTTGTGACACTTAATTTATCGAAAGGTAATGAGGTAGGTAAGTTAGGTAGGGCTGATACAGTGTGAACGATCTAGGTGGTGTGCTTTCATAAGTCATTGTGTGAGTTTTTCCTTATTTTTTCTTCATAGCTATTTCTTTTTTCGTAGTGGATGAATCATGCCCCTCGATTTTACCAGTTTTGATGGCATTTTCAATCATTTCATTAGAGATTACCATGTCAACAAAATTTTTGGTGCCATTTCTCATCAGTTTCTCGTAGTATGGTGCTCCAAGAGTATTTACAAACAACACAGTTGTCTTTTTTTTAATCAATAGTGTTGTACTTAAGCAACCACATCTCTCTATCGATGGGTGTACTCTTTAAAGGTTTTATGGGCTTTTTTTTTCATATTTTGGAGCAACAACCAATCAAGGGCCATGTTGATCATATGTTTGTAATAGGTGATAAAAAGCTCGTGCCAAATCTTTCTAAGAGTGGATCCAACTCTAAACTAGTTGTATGTACCACTTAGTTGCCAACCTAGTTAACTTATTTTGGAAGCAATGGATTAAGAGCTTGTCATTATAAGTGTGCCCAATCATTTTTTAGCAAAACATGGTAATGTAGGCAGTAAGGTACTTGTCCTATCATATTCTTTAAAACTGGAAACTTTGAATTCTGCTTAAATAATCAAGTTAAGTACCAGGCTGAGTTCATTAGCATTAATACTTCAAAAAATGTCATTTCTTTCAATTACCCTTAATCGTTCCTTAAGTAACTTATATTTGTTTTGCATGTCCCTGTTCTCAATTGGCTTCGACACATGTCTTAGCTTCTTTTGCTCCTTAGGGTTAATAAAATTCAAAAGGAAAATGCTAAAAATAAATCTGTTTAGCAATTAAGAAATAAAAAGTTAAAAAAAATGCAGAAAAGTAAAGAACTAAAATCTAAATCTTAATCTAAATTTTCTCTAATTGCTAGCTCTCTCCCCTTATTTATAGCCAAAAGGAAGAAGCTTAAGGTATAAAAAAAATCCAAAAAAATCTTTATTTGGCTGGGCACTTCTTGAGCTTTCTTCATTCTTGCTATACATAGCTTTGATGCATTGGTTGTTTGTTGTTTGGCTCCTTCACAATTTTGCAATTTGATTTCACATGGAATGGCTGGTCTAAGGAGTTAAAGTAAAGACCGATTATAGCTTTTGAAATTGCCACATTATTTCTTCTCATAGATGAACATGCCTTGAAGTTTTGGTGCTTTAGCCATGCACTTCCATCACTTCCACACACCAATGTCCTTGCATCTTTTTTTTTCTACAAAATATTTCAAATATTTTATAAACATTTTTATCCTTCATTTTACTAAAAAATGACTATGAAAATAATACTAAAAAATTATGCAAGGAAAATCAAGAAAACTTTAGAAGTGTCAATTTTACCTATTGATACTAGTTTAGGCCACTTGCACAAATTGCATAAAAAATCCTTCAAATTCGTGTCAAAATTGACCAAATTTCTTCATTTTCATAATTTATACCTACACATGAGATAAATGTGTATTTAAGAGTAATTTTGTCAAAAATCCTAAAGAATAAGTTAAAATATATGAAAAATTATACTAGAAATAAGCATACAAAAGCCAAAATTTTAGTGCAATCATTCAGTTTGAGCCAACCAATTTTTTTTTATTATTTTTCTTTCTTTAATGCAATGAAATGCACTGTTTTGGTACTTACATAAAATCAATAAAAACTCTAAAATTCAATTTTACACTTCTTCTTTCTAGAAACCCTATTAGTCGTTCTTTTCACTTTTGTCTTTCAAATCTCTCATTTAGTCTTCATTGTCATTGTCGATGACTTGGCAGAATCATTTATCTTGTTTCAAATCTTTCAAGAACTTTTCCTTTCTTTCACTCATTGCTTTTGACTTGGTAGAATCATTTTTTGTTTCTTTCTTTTTCTCTTCTTTTTTATCTTAATCATTTGTGTCTTTAAAATCCTAAATCTAACTATTTTTGCCGCTAATGGTTGTTAGTATAATATGGATTTGCAATTTTCTTTTTCCTTCATAAACGAAAAAACCCTTATAAAATGCAAAACCCTAATCCTTAAATCCTTTTCTAAAGTCATGTCTTGTTATTTTTTTTATTCTCATTTTATTGTTATTATGGGTTTTTTATTATTTTTTTATTCTGTATTTTATATATTTTAATTTATTTTGCTAATTTTGGCAGATATTAGTTGTGATATTTTCATGACAAATTTTTTTTTATTTTGATTTTATTATAAATTAAGGGTAAAAAAGTTATTTTGAAAATTGAATAAGTGTTAGAGAACTATCTTGGATAGTTTTTATATATAGGTATTAAGCTAGAGGGTGTTTTTTTTTTTTGTTTTCTGAGTGCGGTTGTTGGTTTACTTTGTAATTACTTGATTGGATTCCTGAGTTTTGTTGGGCTGATTCTAGGTTCTTGTTGCCGTGCTTTTTTTTTTTTTTTTTTTGAAATTATTGTAATTTTCATACTTAGTTGAAATATTTTTTAGGGTGTTTTCTAGATATGGTTGTTGGTTTCCTTTGTGATTGCTTATGATTGGTTTCTTTGGTTTTGTTTGGATAATTTTGGGTTCTCTTACTGCAATTTGTTTCTTTTATTCTAAAATTTTTGTAATTTTCATTATGATTAAAGGGTAAAATAATAATATCAAATGGTGGACAGGTGTCAAGGAACTATCTCCTAGGGAATTCTTTTTAATATATCTATAAATATAGGTATAGATTTGGTGCCAGCTAACAAGTTAAACAATAAAGAGACTATTTAATTAATATGACATGGCAATTATTGATTAATTAATAGACGTTAAAATTGCTTAGTTATGACTAAATTGAAGTTTGGGATAGCTTTAATATATTGTATAGATATGTTGATTCCTAAATTATTCCTCTAATTATTTTATAATATAAAATATAATTTGATCAATAATTTTAAAATAGGGATAGTTTTAATTGTTTTTATAAATAACTTTGTGTTATTATATTTTAAAACATTAATGTCATAAATAATCTTTAAACTATAATAAAATATTTAATGAGTATCTAAATTTTAAAAATTTCTAATATAATATTTAAATTATAAATCTATCAATTAATATATTCACCTTTAATGTGATTAAATCCAAATGATAATATATGATAAACAAATAATTATTTAATTTCATATTAATTAATAAATTTATAATTCGGATACCATATTAAAAATTTTTAAAATTCAAGTGTCATATAAAATATTTTATTATAATTTAAAAATTATTGGTAACATTAACCTTATTTTAAACAGTCTTTTTGGTAGCAACTTATAATGATAAAATAATAAATTTTTTTTATTTTCAACTTATTAAATAATAAAAAAAAATTTTCTTCCATTTATTTTTTCATCTTTCTTATTAAAGGTAAAACTAATACCAATCAAAAAAGATTTTCAATTTTTTCATTTTTTTCCTCTAATTTTTTCGTTTACATTCTCGAGCAAGTCTAAATATTAAAAGAAATATCCAAAACAATCTAAAAATTCTTTGATGGGCACAAAAAAAAATTCTAAAAAGATAATATATGACTTCAAAACATTTTAACAAATAAAATGGGAGACAGAATAATTTGCTTTGAGTTTTGACTCAAATTGAAAATTGAAAAAATTTTAATTAAATAAAACCAATTTGATTTGATTGATTATTTTTGAACAGTTAACAAGTGCTTGTGAAAAAAAAAATAATAATAAAAGAAAAAAGTTGAAAATTGAAATGTTACCAGGCGAGGCGAGCTCAGCGTTTAAGAGGGACATTGAAATGTCTTTTTGTTTTGTCCTGCGACGGATTGCCCAACTCTTTTCTTATTCAAAATTAGAATCAGTGGTACTCGCTTCCAACTCACCGAGCCGACTCACTGCAAAAAATGAATGAAATGATCTCCGGAGTGGGTGATCCGGTGGTAACGGACGCAACAAAGGGCGGTGGATCTGATGCCGCTCGAATTGCGGAAGTGAAGGCGTGGCTGGCGGCTCAGTTTGATGCCGCCGGGAAGGAAGTCCCTAATTTCGAATACACTCCGCGAAGCATCGCCCATTTGTACAATCTGGCTACTGTCTCGCAGGCCAAGACTCAAGCAGCCAACATTGTTGCCAATGATTTTCGCCAGAAAGCCGCCGAATACCGTTCTCAAGGTCCCAAAATTCTTATTTTTTGAATTAAATTTCTCTTAATTTCAATAAGTTTGTCTTATTCTGCCTAAAATGAAAATTTCTTTCATAGCGGCACGAATTAGAGAGATATTGGAGAACGTAGGATTAGCGCAGGAGAGTTTGCCGTCAAATGTTGTTGCGTCGGCGCATGTTCTGGCAAATGTTGCTAATTTGTTGAATATTCGAGACACTGAACTTAGTAGGTGGGTTGCCTTCAACTTACAATTTCTAATACTTCCATAATTCATGTTGATTTCCGTGTACTATATTTGGAATTTAATGAGACTGAAACAAAAAATTTTGAATCTAGTTTTCTTGTAGCAATGGGTGATATTTCTTTAAGAAAAACTGGGGTAGAGGAGAAGAGGGCTAAAGTGCACAAAGAGTCCAAAACTCTTCTCGAGTATACTCGAAAAGCAATTGCAAGGCTAACCTATTTGAAAAGGTAAAACTTATACATTTGCCACCCTAAATTTAACTCTTTGTTTGAGTCTGTGGTTATTGAGAAGGACTCACCTTTGCGGTGTAGGACATTAGCTCAACTAGAAGATGATGTGGCTCCATGTGAGGCTCAAATGGAAAATTGGAAGACGAACTTGGGAGTTATGGCATCAAAGGAGCGACAGTATGTGCAACAGTATAACAACTATAAGGTATGGTTCCTTTGTATTATTATTATTATTATTATTTTCAGGAAGCATTAAGTTGCAGACCTAATTAGAGAAATTTAAGCTGTTGGTTCTTCTGAGATGACCTTGCCATTCACCAGTAAAAAAGGAAACAAATGGATGAAAGAAAAGCTGCCAATGCCATAAGTTGATGAAATTTACCAGGATATTCATGGTTAATATTGTAGCTGACTGGCAGGTTTATAGTTTATCAATGTCATATAGAAATACAGATAGGACATTCTATGTATAAAAGAACTTTGTATTATAATTCAAAATTATAATAAATAAAATAGGTTGAAAAGGTAACTTATAATTTTATACATAGATAGAGTTAGAATAGAGTAGATTATATGGTTCAATTTTAAAGCTGAAACCAGCATGTCTATCTGAGGTACTACAGAGTGGATAGAGGGAAAAGAGGTGAATATTACATGGTTGATGTTTCAAAGCTGTGAAAAGCAATTGCTGAGATACTATCAAGAAGAAAGAAAGAAGCATGTCGGAGGTGGAAAAGAAACAATCACTTAAATCACAAAATTCTCCAAAATCTCTGAATATGAAAAGTTTTAGCAAGAGAAAGTTTGTGTAAGAATATACTAAATTGTCTTATTTGGATTATGTTTCTGTGAATCATTAGCCTTGAGTAATCAAAAACTAAATTCTGCTTTAAACCCTTTTACTTAACACAATGGATTAACCAAAACAGCCTTGGACACCAAACTCAACTTCCTTGGATGTAAGTGATTTCTTTTGCTATTTATGAACAACCCTGACCTTAGACTTTGGTTGTTTCCAAAGAGGATAGCATCTATTTTACCAAATTGTTGATGTGATGTAAGGCAGGAAGTGATTAAGAAAATCTGCTTACATGGGGAAAAAGATGTATGGTTTTAGGGTTTAATTGGATGGAGCAAATACTCACAGTGTGCTGGCTGGTTTATCATGGAAAGAACTTGTTTTGAGGTTAAAATAAACAAAAATTAAAATAATAATACTGCTCTCACTTTGTTTTATATGATACGTGTTATGTATAAATAGTTTGATTCACCTTGGTAAGTCATGAGCCACGCATTAGTTTGCTTTTTCCTTGCAGTTCTTAGGTTGGTTGGACTTCAATTCTGGTAATATGGCAGGCTTCCAAATGAGTTATTCTTAGTTTCGTCCATAAAATGTAGTTTTAATCGATTTATGCCCATAAATTCTGTTGTCTGTAATTAAAATTAAAAGTGGCTGTTCATTTGAAAAGTTTTTCTTTGGTTTTGGGCTTTTGGCTTCAAGTGTAAGTAGAAAATTAACTTAGTTTGACCTGTTATGAGAATGCAAGGGCCAGATGATAGATTGTTTGATTACCTTGTATTATTTTTAAAAGCCTTGAAGCCTACTTTGCCATAGTTGTTGGTCATTAGAGCTGCTAAATAGGCACCATTTTGCAATCAATAAACTCATGCACTCGGACTAGTTCTGCTGAGGGTTATAGGATCTTAATTTCTTCCAAAGAGGTGAATTATGTAGCTATTATCTCTAGCATCCTATCAAATTGTTCATTATCCACTAAGATATTTGTTCTCACCCAACCAGTTAATACAAAAAGCTATTCTACATTTCTACTCGATAGAACTGGTTGATTTAAGAATCACCAAAAAAGGTTGGTATTCTTCTCCTCCAGTCGTAGTCAATGACCTCTTTTAGAATTTTCTAGTTGATAGTTGCTGCAAATTTATCTTTAGATCATTTGAGTAGATGAATCATTTTCCTTGGTGAATTTTGCACATGTGCATATGATGGGATTTAAATAATACAGTGCTGCACGTAAAGCTACAAGTACGTAGCTAGTCTTGTCTTCTCCCCTCATTGTTAATATTATCAAGATTTTGGCTATCAAATAATCACCTACTATTCTCTTGCTTCAAGTCTTTCTGCATTTCATTTATGCTTAATCTTTTTTGTCAGGCATTACTAAATCGTGTGGGCTACACGCCCGAAATTAATCATGGGGTGTTGGTTGAAATGGCTGAGCACAGGAAGGAATTAGAGAAGAAGACCAAGCCCATCTTAGATACTTTGAGGAGCTATCAGGACTTGCCTCCGGTAATTTTTTATTATGGCTGACATTGGAGCATTAGTGCTTTGGAGTTCATGTTTTTTCCATGCAATTCAAAATTTCTACACCATTACACTTTGTGTTTATCTTCTATATCAGACTCTTTGGTACAGGATCCTCTTGTCCAACTGGGTTCATTGCGCATCATGTCTTGTGTTAAGTTACAAGAATAAAAACGTAGTTGGAGACATACGAGGTTGCCATGCATCTTTACAATAAAGTTTCACATAGGTTTTATTTTTTTTTTTCTTTCTTTTTTTTGCATATTTCTTTCTCAATATCATTTATGGTTGTGATATACATTTAAACAAATGTATTTAATGTATAAACATATGAACAACTAATTTATATTTAATGTATACATTTAATCTCGTCAAATGCATAATCAGATACCCTTTTCCATGTGTCCTAACATTTTGGGGGTACCCTGCTTGGCACTGCATGTCATGTAGCACTTGTATCCTTGTCAACAAATCATAATATAGGTAATGCTGTTTATTCAGCTGGTCTGTGATCAAGTTCAATTTTGTTTTCGACCGTGTAGGATGTTTTAGACTTAGGGCCCTAGTTTCCATATCCCTGTCCTTGAAATGGGATGATTCTCTTTGATACTTGTCTTGGAGTTGCAACTCCTTTTTTGGTGTTCTGTTAATGTTGTCACTGATCATGAGGGAAGGTACCCTAACAAGCTCATTATTACTATTTTTTTTTTGTTGTGCAGGATAAAGCTTTGGCTGCCTTAGCAATCGAGGACAAGAAAAGGCAGTATGCTGCTGCTGAAAAATATCTTGAAGACGTGTTGCATTCAGCCCTTGCTACGTCAGATTGATTGCCTTAAAATAGATTTTGCTTTCTTGCTTCTAAATGTGCCTTTTTTTTTTTTAAATTTTTTATTGGAGAACTTCTGAAAGGTTGAGTTGGCCCAGGTGGTTGAAGCCGAAAGAAGAGTATGCCAAGTCCTTATTGACTTTCAGGGTTCCCCCCCCCCCCCCCTCCCCCCAACTTTTGTGTGTATTGTGATTTCTGTAAATGCAGACAACTTAGATTGATATGTTTCTATGCACTTAAAACCTTTTCATCAAGCAAAATTGCCATGAGATTCAAGTTCTAATGTGTTATATTAGTTCGAAGTTATGGTATATGCTGTTTGTGCATATGTATGCTTTTTCTGATGTGAATGCCAAGCGAACTTCTGAAAACCGCTCTCATCTGTATTTAGATCTTTCCTTTGTTTATTTATTAAAAGAACAAGAGAAGAAAAAGATGATGTTTAAGAACTGCCTGCCTCCTGCTCTTTCTCCTTGTTATCAACTTTGCAATGCAGCTATCCTGGATTTTTTTTTTTTTTTTTGGGTACAGAATAAGCTCTAGCTTGAGAATAGAAAAAGAGTTGTAGATGTTGGGATTAGAATCTCAACTTTACTGGAAATCATCTTTTAAGAATGGCTGCATAAATCAACTAAGCATTCTAAAGATTTTTTAAAAGTAATTGTATGAACCAACTAAGTTAAATTTCAGATTCTGCTATCCAGGAATTTAATTACTATAAAGTTGATCTTTCATTTGGTTTGCCCTTCTCTATTGTCTTTTCTTTATTTAAGATACTGCGTTGCTCCCTTTCCTGGATGCCAATAGCAATTCTCTTCCTTCTGTTTTTTTCTCTTTGAAATTGTCATGAAACAATAACCATGCTAGATTCTTCTATCGATTCATTGTTTTGAGCTCTTGGTGACCCCTTTGAAGCATGCCATTTGGCATTTTTGCAGTGTTTCTCGGACTTTGAAGATCAACACCAATTTGAGGGACGGTTCAACTTGGTTTACTTTTTACATTTGAAGCATCCCTTTGAAACCTCTTGTTCTCAATTACATATTTCCAACAAAAGAATAAAGTTTAGCGAAGAAAATACCAAAAACGACTTATTTTCTTTCTTTTCCCTGTTTTATTGAATTGCATCTTTAATTTCTCTTTCTGAATAGCTGAGCTGACCACTATCTTTCAAGCCAAACCGGTATCCACAATTTTAGTTAGTGCTGCTAGAGTTCAAATGCATGAAAATTGACGAAAAGTTCAACTGAAAACTATAGAGGCCTATCTATTTCCTCCAAGTCTCCATTTACTGATCATGTTAATATCATCCAACATGAAGATACAGCAGATATTAGTTTTATAGCTAAAGCTACACAACTCATTACACAAAAGGGAGGTCCGCCTAATGAAATCTTTAAGTTTAGCAACTTCAAAACCAAGTCAATATAGACCTCTGGTAAAACACAAAACCTCGACCACCAGCAACTTCACTTTCCAGCATAAACAAAAAGAAGCCCTGACACCTTAGACTCCCATCATCTTCTGTAAATGGTACACCATGTCTACTTCCTAAGAGTTCCCAGCAAGTGCCTTATCAATTTCCTCCGCATGATCCCGTAGAATGTTCCACTGAACCAGAAGAAAATCAGATAAGTGAAACGTACCCATAATCATCATAGTAGAAAGCATAAACTTTGTAATTCATACCTGATCCAGACTCAGAGCAATACCTAGAAGGAGCATAAGATGTTAGTTCATGAATATTAACAATTACAAAGGAAAAAGAAAATGGGAAAGAAAGATGCCAACTCTAAGCTTCAGAAGCCAAAATCCTCAAATTCTTTTATGCATCAACAACATGAATCCCAGTGTAGCACCAAGATAAGCATGGAGAGAGAGAAAGAGAGAGAGAGAGATGTCAAACTTTTCCAAAGCAAATTTACCCACCCAAAAATTCATCAACAATCTATATCTTCTTCAAATAAGGGTTTTCTCCTTTTATCGGATACAAATAGCAGAGATTCCCAACTTTGAAAAAGTCTATTTACGTTGGTTGAAATTCAATAACAGTGGGGAAACAAATTCATCAACCAAATTAATATTAAAAAAAATTAGTACATTAATCTCAACATAGAATACCATGAGTAATTTGGGGCGGGCAGCATTGGCAAGTGCATGCCTTGGTGCTAAGTCATAAAGCAAGTCATGAAGGAAACATTGAACTTTAACAGATGATGAACTTTAGTAGAGCTAATATTTAAAACTTTTTACGTAAGTAACGAACACAAGACAATAAGCAATGAATAAAAACAGAATAACTAACAAAATGCATCGCAATACCATATTTTTAATCTAACCTAAGACAATAGGCAATTGGTAGAAAGGTCCAACCTAAATTAAAGTCACAACAAACCAAACTTAATAACAACACTTAACATTCCCCTTCACATTTAGGTTCAAACTTACTGAAAAATTGGACTATACTCAAGAAAACAAACAAGTTTGCAGGATAGAAGGCCTGTATACAACAACATAACTTTCTTTCTCAGTTAAAACACCCCTGTTGTACATATCAGAGACTAAGTTAAGTCAAACTTCAAATGTAAACTGAAAAAAAAAAAAAAAAAAACAGAAATAACACATACCTGAAAACAAAATTTTTGGAAATAAAACAAAAAAAAGAAAAGAAAAGGACCTTTTTTGCCAGGCAATTGTTTACCATCCTTGATATAGAATTCACGAATATCAACCCAAAATTTTCCATTCCAGTTCCTCACTGAAACTCTTCTATTCTTGGATATCTGCAGCCCAAAAGGAAAATTTTCCAGATTTCACTAACTTTGTTCAATAAAAAATTAAAAAAAGAAAAGAAAAGAAAACCCTAGAATCGCATATGTTCGAAAAATAGAGCCATGAAATAGAATATAAAGGGAGAAAGAGCGAGAGAATGTGGAGAATGACCTCGCAGACGACGATGTCGTCGGAATCGTCAGAGTCGACGGCAGCAGAAGTTTTGGAGGCTTTCTTGGTGGGTGCGTGGCCCTCATGCTCTTCGGAAGCGTGATCCTCTCCGTCCTTTCTCTTCCCTCTAAACGACATTCTCACCAACTAGCTTTCTACTTCGCAAATTGCAAGCTTCTTTTTTAATAACTCAGTACCTCCCCCTCGCTTTTTTATTTGCCTTTAAAACTTGCTAACGACGCTCCGCAATCAACACCATTTTTTTTTTTATTTTTTTATGAGAATTCATTTCTTTATGAGCTTATTTGTATTCTTTTTTTTTTTCTATATATTTCAAATTATTTTAAAATAAAATTATTTAATTAATTTAAAAAAATAAAAAATATAAGTTTGCAAATTTTAAAATTTTAACATTTTTAAAAACTTTCAAATTTTTAAATGTTTCCGGATCACATATACGAAAATTTTTAAAAATTTTAAACTTACATTAAGAATATAATTTAAGTGGCTTAAACATTTATTAGAAATATCAATCATTTCCCCTTTCTTAGATTATTGAAATAAAAAAGAAATTAAAAAATATTATGGAAATAAAAAAAAATTAAAAAACACATGTTGTAATCATGTGCTTTTTTATATTAAATCTATAGTTTTTGTTCATCAATTTATAAATGAGGTTTTAATTATTTAAAACAAATTATATTTTTTTAATATTATAAAAATTCTTCAAAATATGAGATTTTTTATTAATTGAAGTTTTGAATTTAGAGTTTAATTTTTAGGGTTGTCTACCAAGATTGATTAAAAAATTTACCTAATATAAATATGCAAAAAATTTTAAAAATGAAAAAACTAATTAAATAATTTTAAAAAGAAAATGTAAAAAAAAAAAAATGCCAAATAGAAGCTTCATTTCTTTTTGATTTAAGGTAAATGGTGGTCTTCAAATTTTTGAACCCACGTTGTTTTGGTCCATTAATTTCAAAAAGTAGCTTGTTAGTCGTTGATTGTATTGTAACATTCTTGGTCCTCAAAATTTATAGCGCATATTGTTTGTGTTCTCAACTTTTTTTTTAAATAATACATATTTTAAAATTTTTAGTATATTTTATCAAATATTATAATTTAAAATAAATACATTTGAGAATATCTTATTTTAAATATTTTTTATTTTTTAAACATAATATAGATTCTTAAAATATTTATAAATATTATAATTTAAATAAAGATTAATATCATGAATGATTCTTAAATTATAGTAAAATATTAAATATGATACTTGAACTTTAATAATTTTTAATATGATAATTAAATTATAAATCTGTTAATTAATATAATATTTATCTTAAACTTAACTAATTTCGAATTATAACACATAATAAATAAAAAAAATTTTAAATATCATTTTATTTGATAAATTTATAATTCAAATATCATATTAAATATTTTATTATAATTTAAAAATTATTTATGACATTAACTTTTTAAATAACTTAGTTTTCAAAGTATCTATTTTTAAAAAGTTTTTTTTTATTTTTCAAATATAAATTAGTTTCTATCCTCGGTGTGGGGTGGTTTGCATCTAAGCCTATGCAAAATGTGCTAGACGTCCGTGGGAATGGGTGTCTTTGGTGTGGGACGGTAATCATGCTTTTTTTTTTTTTTCTCTGTTCAGCTACTAGATAATTTTCGTCAGTTAAAATATCGTTAAGACAAATGATTAAATTAATTTCAATAAAATTAAAAATAATAATAGAGATGAAATTAATTAAATAAAAATATAATTAAAAATAGTGGTATGATATTTATTTAAATACAAATGCAAAGATGATAATAATATAAAATATAATAAAAATAAAAAAATACTAAAAATATTAAATTAAAATTGATATATAATAAATTTTATTATATATTTTATATTTATAAATTTAACAAATAATTA
The DNA here is from genome assembly GCF_047325235.1 of Durio zibethinus. Taxonomy (NCBI): domain Eukaryota; kingdom Viridiplantae; phylum Streptophyta; class Magnoliopsida; order Malvales; family Malvaceae; genus Durio; species Durio zibethinus. The sequence goes on from NC_143185.1 coordinate 9,112,625, forward strand.
AAAGTTAATAAATTTTTTTATGAAATCATAATTTTATTAAAAATTAATAATATATTTATACATATTAAAATTTTATGGTACTGCACTAATATATTAAATGTGATTTTAGTGGAGTTAGGATCTCAACTGCACCCCACTAAAGGTGCAATTGGATCGAAACGGCCCCTAGTAGACCTTTCACTATGTTTTGCCTTTTAGTTACCCTTCAATTTATATCGTAAAGACAAAAATGTTACTACAATTTTTTTATGTTAATTTTTTATTTAAAAATTATGAAATAATTTTGTCATTTTATTATAATAAATAAAATTTATTATTATATTATGAATTAAGAAATAAATAAATTTTATTATTATATAATATACTAATAAATATTTAAATTTCATTGTTAAAATATTAATACAAGTTAACTAAAAAATAGATAACTACATAAATAATAAAAAATAAAGAAAAAAATTATTTGTTATATTATTATTTTTATCAAATTTTAATTATTTATTAAAAATTATTATTTTACATAAAAAAATCTAATAATTTTTAACTATTTATTAATTTTATAAATGTTAAATAATTTAAAATGTTTGTGAAATATAATTTTTAATTTAATATTTTTAATAATTCACCTCAGTGCACTAGGGATGACAACGAGTTGATGTGTGACAAGTTTTCACTTGCCTTAGCATCTATCCAACTTTTAAAAAATCTTATCAGATTATGATCTAACCCAGCTGCAGATTATTATTTCAATACTTGATTTTGACCAAACACATATATGTAATTCGCATTTAATCCTCATTTGATCCAAAATAATATTATTTCATAAAATATTATTTTTAATATAAATTATATCTTAATTATATATAAATATAGTATTTTTATTAAATTAATATTTTAAATTAAGTTGTTAAATACTAATTTTATTAATATATATGTATATATATAAAAATATAAAATTAAATAAAAAAATTATATATATATATCTTGAGGGAAGTTGCAACAGAGGACCCTAAAACTCAATTTCGACTTGACCTTGATTTTTAAAAGAAAAATACTTGACCTACCTCTTATCTGACCTTCAATTTTTAAAAAAATCACCCTTGTACGATTAAGACGAGTCAAAATTTATCGAATATGAGTTGTTTTATCATTCCTAATTGAATTGCTACTTTTGCATCCAAACACTTACTTAAAAGGTGAACTAAAAGAATGCCTCGAAATATTATCCCACATGTGCTTAGGGTAACATTCCCAAGTTTGACTAGTGTAGGTGTTTGAGTAAAATTGAGATTGTTCATCATATGAACACCTATCACTATGGTAAATTCTACCATGCACTTCACCATTATAATCTTGGCTTGGGAATTGATGAACAAGATTTGGTTTAGAATCATTTTTAGCTTTAATGGCTTCTAGTTGCTTTTTTGAAGAGTTTATTTTTATAAATAAAGCTTTAAGGGTTTACTCTCTTTTGGCTTTATTTTCATCACTTGACCATTGTACTAAGTAGTCATTAGCATAATAAGGTTTAGCATGGTCCTCATAGTGCTTGGCTACCTCATAAAGCTTAAATTCCCACATGAGAAGAAAAATAAATCCTAAACAAAAACGATGTATACTAAGGCTATCCACGTTAACCTATCTACGTTATAGCTATGTAAAGTAAAGGAATATGCATGTACTTTAGTTTAAGCTATGCTAAGGCCATGTACACTAAGTAACTATCCTAAGTTATATAAACTAAAGGTGAATTAATCTATAAAAGAGCATGTCAAAGCATGATATTAGCCTAATAGAAATCTTGACAACCTAATCCTCGACAATGTTGCCAAAAACTTGATTGGAGATTTCTACAAGCACATAGATCGTTCCTATGAGGATTAGCTAAAAAGTTCAAGTTAAATATCTATTCTTACCACACTCAATTTAAAGTTAATCTTTTCGATTAGAGGAAGCATTATTAAGCTAGTCTCAACAAGAAAGTAAAAACAAAGAAGTGAAATGCACATAACTGAAAACAAGCTTAATAAGTGCAAAGAAAGTATACATGAAAACCTAAGAAAAACAATAGCTAATTTGCATTGATTGAAATCAAACATCATTGAAACGTATATATAAACTATTGAACATGAATTAGAAAGATAAAATTAAAACAAAACATCGAGTGAAACATGAAAATTGAATGTAAACCAAATTTAACTACCTAAAATGAAACTAACTAACCACTAAACTTCCTTTGAAAATACATCTTAATTCTTATTACATTTTTTCTAAAACAAAATATTAAATGCAAGAACAACAATGAAACATGAATTAAACCATAATTGAATTGAACTTGTTTAAGAGAAATTGCAAGGGAAGTTCAAAATCTTGAAAACCCGAAACTAACTTCAAATTTGGAAATGCAGCAATTTCAAAATTTAAAACTAGATCTATAATCCTAGAGTGTGAATGAACTAAAACTAAGCTGAGGAAACTTAGATCTACAAGTTAACTACAAGATCTAACAAAGAAATAAATCAAAACAATGCATTAACAAGCTCAATCAACTTCTACAAAAATCAAGTGCAAAAAATGTAAAAATAGAGCAATTGAAAAGAAATTAACCAAAGACTATGTAAAAGCATGAAATTAAAGGCAATGAATCATAAAACTTAAAGTAAACAAGTAAAATAACAAGTGTAAAAGAGATAAAGAATCATCCAGCTACCTAGCATGGAGAAAAAGCCACCATAAATACTGTCACCACCTACTACTAGATTTCCAACCAAGAATTTGATAATTTTTAGAAAAAAAATGTAGAAGAAATTTGACAATGAAAATTTCTAGATCTAACGTCCTATGAATTGAGAGTTTGAAGAAAAACAATTGAAGTAAAATAAGCAAGAAATCATAGAGATCTAATATGAAAACTAAAAGTAGTACGAGCTAAAAATATTCGAACAGTTTTGAGTAACTAATGGAAAAACTTGTAAATGTGCAAGAAAACTAATAAAAATTAAATTGCATTGCTTGAATCTTAAAGTGCATGAAAATTAAATGCAAAAAATGTAAGTTTTGTTGGAAAATTAAATGAATTTTCTCCCAAATAACCCTATTAAAGAATAAGGAGTAAATTGCTTGAAAGAAAATGAACATGAAAAGTAAATGCAAGAAATGTAAATCCTAAAATCTAATATCTAATCTCACTTTCATCTAACTCCTTGGTTGGTTACTAGTTCTATTTATAGGCCAAGGATGATGTATTTAAACTAATCAAATAACAAAAATATGTTAGCTAGGATGCCACTTGAGCTAGTTATTTCATATCATCCAATCTTGCTTTATAAGCTTCCTAGTTTGCTTCTCTTCATTTCAATTAATCACAAGCTCTCTTCCTTTGATCTATTTAGTGCCAAAAAGTTAGAATTATAACTAATAAGAAGCCTCCAAAATGCCATATCAGCTACAAACTATTGCTCATCCATTTAAATCTAAGAAGAGGCAACAACTCTTTTGATCTTTATTTGATTGCGTCTAATTGTTGAGCATAAATCCTTCTTTTCCATTTAGGCATCAATTGTAGTAGTTTGCTTTTTCAAAATTTAGCCAATAAACAACCACCTAATTGCCAAATGAGCCATGAAAAATTCCAAAAAAATTTAGCTCTAATGTTGGCTCTAAAACTGCACTTATGACATTATCTTTTATTTAGCTCATGCAACTCTACTACAAAAGTGATAAAGACTTAATGATTTAAAGAAAATATTTAAGTAAGGAAAATATGAAGAATAAAACTTGAATTAAAGTTCAATTAAAGCTCAAATAAGCAAAGGAAGTAATGAAGTAAAGTTAAGAAAATCTCCCAAAAATTGGCAATTGCACAAACTTGACTAGGTTTGGCCAAATGATGGATTTTAGCACCAAAATGCATCCAAAATGACTCCAAAATTGCATATTTTCACTCCATATTTTTACCTACATATTGAATATCTAACCAATTATGAGTATTTTTTCCATATTTTGTCAAAGAGTAAGCAAATATTCACCATAAAATTCCCTTAAAAGGTATGATAAATCACTAAAATTTTAGTGTAATCATATTTCAATAATTGGTACTTAGACTAGATGACCTAATAGACAATCTTTGTGGGATGATAACTCTATTTTATTGTTATATTACTTGAATTGGACTATACACTTATAGTCACCAATCAATTTTTTAGTGTTGTTGCTAGAGATTGTGAAGATTACCTTTAGTCTAATATCATCTTTTGATATACTCTTTTATAAATTAGTTCACCCTTTAATGTATATATCATAGGCTAGCCATTTACCTTTGATTTAGTCTTTCTATGTTGTATATACACTTAACTTCCCTTTTTGCCTTAGTTTCTTAGGTGTATATATTAATTGCCTTATTTTGATTTTTTTTTCTTTGATCTAGTTGTCTATGTGGCCATTGTATGCAATTAATTATGAGTTGTGAATTGATCCTTCTTGATCCCAAAATAGAAAATACTCTTAGAAGAATTAGAAAAGAAAGATAAGCTAACCCTATTGTCATGTTTGAACAAGTGGACATTAGAGCTCTTAGGGATTATACTATGCTCAACTTTAATGGTTTCCAACCCATCATAAGGCAGCTAATAATTCAAGTAAACACTTTTGAGTTTAAACTTGAACTTGAGATCATCCAAATGATCCAAACCTCGATTTAGTTTAGTGGCCATGTGAATGAGGACCTTAATGCTTATTTAAGGAACTTTTTGGATATGTATGGCACATTCAAACATACTAGTGTTATTGATTAGACTTAAGTTATTTCCTTTTTCCATTAGAAACCAAGTTAAGAGTTAGTTATCCTCCATGCCATTAAGGTGTATCACTAACGGGATGGTTTTGTGTAAAAATGCATAGCAAAATTCTTTCTTCTATACAAGATGGCCAAAATAAGGAATGATATCACAACATTTGCTCAGTATGACTTAAGGACCTTGTATGATGCTTAAGAAAGGTATAAGGAGCTCTTGAGGTGGTGTCCACACCACGGACTATATAAATTGCTAGAAATTTAGATTTTCTATAATGGTTTGATAGGTTCCACTATGACTATTCTAGATGCCACCACTGGTGGTGCTATCATGAGTAAGACCTCTAACTTCACCTATAATCTAATAGAGGATATGGCTTTAGACACCCATTTTATCTGAGTTCTTATCAATATTCTTAGGCTTCAAGCTTTAATTTGATATTAGGCTTTCAATTATGCCATTGATTTTAAGTCCAAATAAAAAGGCCTAAAAGGTTTTATTTCATTTTTTTAACTTTCGGTCAAAAAATTCAATAAAAAATAAAAAAAAATGTTGGGAAAGATTTAATTATGTAAATATTCTTGAAGATTCATTGAGCTTGAATATGGAATTCCTTTGGCATCAATTCTTGGGTAAAAGAAAAGTGATCTAAAAAACAATTAAAGTTGGATCTGTCATGATTGATTACATGAAGATTTTCCTTTCAATTTTGGAAATTAGCTGTAAAGTAGACATAGTGAGAGGCATTCAACAGGCAGCAGAGATAACAAAATCATAATAACAAATAGAATCAGCTTCACACACAGTCCTACGGTCATTCCCAGAAAACAGTTTTTGGTTTGACAAAACCATCAATTAAAGAATCAGGAAGCAACACAATCAACAGTCATCAAGCAATACAAATCTTTGAATTTTGAGGAAGAGGTTCTCCGTAACAGGGAAAAGAAGAATCACCAACCAAAAAAGAATGTGCCATATACATAATATTAAAGCAGAGAGGTCAAGCAAAAATTTTCTTGGCAGTAAGCTTTATTTAGGGTCCAATAGCATTGATTAAGTACATTTTCTTTTATGGTGTTATATTTTTTTTGTTGTTTAATGTGGTTTAAGGTAATTTTTGTGATAATAATTTTTTATGAAATTATTTTGTTTTGCTAGTTCTTTTTACTTGTTTGTTTATTTCCATATTTATTTATTCATTATTTATTATTTATTTGGGTTTTACTTTTTTTTGCTTATTAATTTATTTAATTGATGTAAATAAAAATTGAATTATATTTTTTAGAAAAGTGTAAATATACTATTTTATGACTGAAAACTTGTAAATATGCTTGCATCATTCTTTGTAATTAATATTTTGTAAAAAAATGAAAAGAATGTAGCTAAATTGTTTTTTTGTTATAAGATATTTAATAAATTTGACAACAGAGCCTTTTCAAGTAACAACGAGTTTATCTTGAATACTCTTTAGGTGAGAAAATTTTATTTTTCGTTAAAGTCTAAAGATTTTTTTCTAATAATTAAATATCAAAATTAATAAAAATGTATGAATAAAACCATTTGAATTAGGATTTAGACAAGATAACATGTGATTAATTTGGTACCAATTTGAGGTGTTGTAGGGGGTGCTAAAACCTTCCTTTCACGTAACTGACTCTCAAACTTTGTTCTATTGATGTAGATCAGAACCTATTCTTTTTAGAGACCTTTAGTTTACGTTTAGGACAACCTTAAAAATGATAGATTCACATAAGTGACTAATCACATCTAAATAAAAAAGATTGGTGATGAATCTATAGTTTTTGTTTAATAGGTAAGTTCTTGGATTTGAACGTTAGGACAATGGTGACCAATAACTGTCAATGGTCTAATAATAGGCAGCTTACTAGAAAATCTTCAAGAGTGTATGAACTTGATGCTTATACGGCCCTAACTGCTAGAGTCTTTGACTAAAGCTATAAAAGGCCATGAAAGTTGCACCTATTGAGCCTAGTTATAGTCTTTCTAAACCTACTTAGAGCCCATTTACATGTTGTGAGATTTGTGGAAGGGATCATACACTCTTGAGGATTTATGGATTGTTTTTTCTTTTCTTTTTTGCATGCTTTTATTTTTCTCTTTTAGTTGTGCTTCCACACTCCAACGTATTGCATCTTTATATCTAAAAGGAGTTGGGATGGGTTTTGTTTTATTTCTAGTTTGTTTCTTGGTTTAACTTATGCTACCATACTTTTAAAATGTTTTATTTCGTGTTAAGAAAAAAAAGAGAAAGTAAACCCGCCTCATCACCAGTCAAAACCTTCATCTGTTAGCCTTCATTAGATGTCTGAACCCTGCAGCCTTGTTTCTTATAGGCAATCACAATTTGAGTTCTTTCATAGTGTTTATCCTTCATTGTTTTCTTTCCTTATATTCTTTAATATTCCTTATTTCAGTTCCCTACTTATAGTTTCCTTACTTGTTAATGGTGGAAGCAATAATTACTTATTCAAGCTCATTTTAAGTGCTAAAATCATGTTGCATCCTCTAGCTAAGTAGTCATAGTTTGACCATTGTTTTAGGTTAGTTTTATTTGCTTTCCTAGAAATGCTTTACTAATTCCTTACTTAGTTTTCCAACATTTAATCTACATTTCATGCAACTTGTGAAAGAAAATATTTAGACTTTGTGAAGAACACAGGGAACTGTTTTCATCGATTAGATTTGATATGGGTGCTATCATACTAAAGTGTTTTTATTAATTATTCGTTCTTTGCATAATGTTTTTAAAATAATAATAATAATGTTTTAGTAATTAATAATAATAATAAAAATAAAATTTTTAAAATCCTTGCCAAGACGTTTTGAAGGATTCAAAATTGATTTTTTTTTTAAAAAAAGTTGAATTTACCTAATTATTAGGAAATTAAATCTTAGTAAAAAAAATAATTTAAAAAAAGGATTTTAAAACATTAGAAACATAAAATTAAATCATAAAAATAAATAATAATAATGAATTTTTTTACAAAATTTTAATGAAAAAAATATAAAAAATGTAAAAATTTATTTTTTTTAAAGAAATTACAAAAAATGAGCTTACTCCTTTATCTAGATGTTGGAGATTTTTTTTAAAAAAGGTTCGTAAATTCTTAAAATCTTAAATTTTAAATAAAAAATGAAACCTAAAATGAAACCCAAGATCCTAAGTGAAACCCTAGCACAAAATCTTAAAAATGAAACCCTAAAACCAAACCTTAGGTGGAATCTTAAACCCTAGGTTAAGATCCTAGGTGAAACCCTACATGAAATCCTAAAAATGAAACCCTAAAACCAAACCCTAGGTGGAACCTTAAATCTTAAGTGAAAATTTGAAACCTTAAAATGAAACCTTAAATCCTAAGTGAAGTTTCAAAACTTTAAAATGAAAACCCTAAATCCTAGGTAAAGTCCAAAACCTAAATCCACTCCAAAAGCCTGAGAACATCCTAAATTTTTAAGGATTTATATGAAAGCTTTTTGTAAAATAATCTATTCCTGAATGCTACTTAGATGATGGAGTATTTAGAAAATTTTATTTCATTAAGGTTGTTTTTATATATAACTCCTTAATGAAATAATAATAGAATTAAATAAGGATATAAAAATAAAAAATAGGATTTTAAGATCTTAAATTCACGTGTTCATCTTTTTTAATTATTATTATTATTGTTCCTTGTTTAATTGTGGCATTATCCCTTTTCTGAATAAATATCTTTTATGAAAATATAATTTAAAAATCTATTTAAATTTAAAATAGTATTCCATGGGATATAAATTTTTTTAGTACTTTGTCTTGGTGTTGGATAATTATTATTTTCAAAAAAATATTATTTTTATTTTTAAGGAAATGTTGTTGTAAATCTTAGACGAAAATGATTATCTTCAAATTCTACTTTTATATTAGAGAATTTTAAGGTATTTTTTTTAATTTTAGAGAATTTCATAATATTTCTAAATAAAGATTTTTAATTGATTTTATTTCTTAAAAGTGATGGGAATTATTATTAAATTTCAAAATAAAAAACCAATTTTACCCAAAATTATAAATAGCACATGATTAATTGGTACTAATTATATAGGCATTGTGGGAGTGCTAATCATTCACCACGTGTAATCAACTTTTGAACCTGATCTTATTTTCGTATGATCAAAATTATCATTTTAATAAACTTTAAACCTGTTTGTTGTTTTATTAATACGATAAAATTTTTAGGTGCCTATCACACCCTAAAAAAGATTGGAGGTAACTATTAGTGTATTCACGAGTTCAAAATTTTTACATCTAGCAATTGAGTTTTCGAATTGATACGTTGTGACATTCGCACAGTAGAAACAAAACAAAACTAATTAAATCCAAAAACATGCAATTGCTATAAATTAAATTTAATTTAAGACTTTAAACCTAGAAACTAATTCAGCTAATTAACATGCAAGAATACTAAATTAAAACTTACTAGTTTAATTAAATCAATTAGATTATTGATTAAACCTAGTAGCATTTAACCAAAACCAATTAAACTTATCTTAAGTTAACTAATCCTAATTAAACCTTAAAACATGCAAGTTAAACAAATTAAAGTTTAACCAAATTAAATTGAACCTAAGAACATGCAATAAAATCAAGTAGCAAATTAAATTAATACCAAACTAAAGTGCATAAACCAAAACTACTATGATGAATTAGAGAATGCAAATATCAAATTAAGAAGAAACCATTGTATAAATCTCATGAATTAAGAACATTAAGCAAGTATGTAATTGAAATTAGACAAGAACTAGAAAAATGATTTGGAAAAACTTAAAAATAGTAATTGAATTAATTTGGAACTTGAAGTAAACTTACATAAAAATTAAATGAAGAGAGTTTTTAAAACAATGAAAACTTAAAGAAAAATTAAGAAGAAAGCGAAACAACTAAAGATTGGTCTATCACCCTAATCATGTTTTTTCTCTGACCTAAGCTAGTTATTTATAGAATCAAACTACAAGAAACTTTTAACAGATGAGTAGGAAGGGGCGGATAGCTTTCTTACTTTGAAAAAATATTTGTTTACTTTTAAACTCTTTCAAGTAACTCTTAAAGTCCCAACTTTTGGCTACTTTCTTGAATGATAAATCTCTCATTTTATTGATTTTCAATTGCTTTAAAAGTCTTGAATATTTCAACTGTTTGTTTATTCTTGGTACTTCTTTTAATGAGTTTTTGAAGAGTTAAATCACTAAAATTGAAGATGTAGGTTCAACTAAATCTTCATAAAAATCAAAAATTGAAAGTCTTCTAGAAAAGTGTTCTTTAAGTTGGAATAAATATTGTTCCTTATTGAAGTTTGCCTTCAAATAAAACTTTTCTTAAAGAGAATAAAATCAATTCTATGTTTAAATATCATATACATGTTTCCCTCTCTTTAGAAGTCATTTTATATCCATGCAAATCCTACCCTAAGTAGGAATAAATGCAATCCAAGTAGAGATAGGAATTCCAAATTAATGTAAGAAAACTAATGGTTGTTTGGACTTTTTCAATTTGACAAGGAAAACCAAGAATAGAATTGTCAAGTCATCATGCCACATAAGCCTCCAAGTCATCTCTCTTGGCCAATGAGAAATATCCATTAGTAATCCCCTGCATGCGCACTACATAAGCTACCATGGATTTACATTAAACTTAAAATTAAAAATCTAATCTAAATAATAGCTGAACATGCCTTTTTTTATTCTTGTATGAATTTTCTAAATTTTTCATCAAGAGTGAACAATTCTAACACCCACAGATTCAGCTAAACAAATCTTGTATAGTTTTCACACTTTCATTCCAAGATTTTCAAAAACTCCAAGAATCATCCAGAAACTATCAAAAATAGTTCAAGATTCATTCCAATATATCAAGAATCATCCAAGATTGATCAAGAACTTTTAATACTATTTAAGATTCATCAAGATTGAATTAGTATTTTAAGATTTCCTACAAAATAGCAAATTAAACATATAAAAAATAAAAATATCATTTTGTCACCAAGAACTAAGCAAAAGTAACACTAAAACAAGTCTAAATAACTATATTTTATAGAGTTATAAAAAATAAATAGAATGCTTGAAATGTAAAAGCAATAAGCTTTGAAGAAAATGTAAATGGAACTTTGTATTAAAAGAATGCTTGAAAACAAAACTATGGCTGGTTTGTCACCCTAGCTAAATAGACTAAAAAGAGTTAGAAAAAAATCGAAACTAAAAAGAAAAAAATAAAATAAAAGTAGGAAAGGAATGAGATATGTTTACAAGTGAGATGGCCTAGCCTATTTATAGTACTAGTTTTGGCCTAAGGGGATAAAGTGTAAATAGTCCTACTTCAATTTTAACTCTAAAAAGATTAAAATGTAATCTTAATCTTAATAAGAGGTTAGCTGAATGTGAAAAATTTCAAGAATGAGATGAAACTTATGTGGCTATATGGGATTCTTTCATTGGTCCTCTATACTTATGTGTCTTTATCATGTTAGCATTATTTTGCCATCCCAATGAGAGTTTCAACTAAGGTAATCCCAAGATTATATCTTCTTCAATTGTTTTACTTGATTTTAAACTCTTTTAAATTAAAATTCAAAGAGTCCTGCTTGCACAATAACTCTAGCCTTAGTCTTATTCTATGTGTTCTTCTTAGCTTAAAACACTTTTAAGATAAATAAAGAGTCCTTATGCAATTACAATTCCTCTTTGCCCTACTTTATCATAATTAATCCCTAGCTAATTGGTTCAGCTATAACCTTTATAGTGTGTTTAGATTAAGGGGATGTGAAGGAAAATAAAGGAAACTAAAAGAAACAAAAAAGCCCTTCCTTATTTGGATAAACCTTTAATTTAAAGAAAGGAAAATAGGTGAAAACTCAATAACTTTTGATTTCTTTTGCAAACCCAACTTTTTTCATACCATAATTTGAAGGATAAGCTATGGAAAGGAAAGTTATTTGTTTATAAAAAGATTATTATATCCATATTTTTATTAACACTAAAAATCTAACCTTGTCGTAATCACGATCATACACATTGAGTCTGAAGATAATTAAGTAATTAGTATAGTGAATAAGTACGAGTAGCAAAGTATCCTTTGATTGAGAATATTTTCCCTTTTCTTAACAGTTTAGGTTGGTAAAAAAATTGGGTCAACTTTTTAGTCTTTGGCAATTATTATTATTATTATTATTATTATTATTATTATTATTATGGTCATCATCATTATCAGTTATGTTTTGATGAAACATATAAACTTAAAATATTTTAAAAATTTTATGGATCAAAATATTGTATTTTAAAGATTACAAATAAAAATAAAATATTATACAAAAATCTTGAATGATTGATCCATACACTCTAGACACTGGCCATGCAACCTCAAATTACATATTATTTAATTTACATTAATTCACCAATGCAACCTCTTTCATTTTAAACCTTTTATAGCTTTTCACATTCTTTATTAACATCATATACAATTTATTAAATACAAAAGAAGATGGAAACTAGTTAAGCACTTTTTTTAGTGCTTTAAATATTTTAAAGATTATCTATTGCATCTCTTTTTAACAACGAATTTTTGTACTTTTTTTTTTCACATAACATTTTCTCTTGTACAATTTTGTTTAACCTTTTGACATATCAGATAAACTAGAACAAAATTTATATAGTCAAGTCAAAAGTTTTTTCCAATAAGTGTCAAATCAAAATTAATATTTCATATTTGTTTTTTTTTTTGTCATTTTCAAACTGTATTATATTTACTCAATGTTTTGGTTTAGCAATGGATGTTTATCCTTCATAGGTAACACTTCACTCCAATGGAATCTTAATATAAATATTAAAAATAATGTTTATAGTTTTTATATCTGAGTGGCAATTTAGTCAAATTAAAGTATAATTAAATCCTGCCAATTAAGTTGTAATTTAGATAACATACATGTTGGTTAATTTTTTGAATATTGTAAATTTGAGAGGACTTAAACACGTAATGTGCTTTTAATATAGGTTAAGCCAAGAATGGTTGGAGGTTAAGAATGTATTAGGAATTGAACAAGTATAGTTAAATCCTTATTATTATTAGTTTAACAAAATAGGTTGAAGGTTTATTTTTATATTAAATGTTATTTTATAAAAAAGAAAAGGTTATAATTGGAAAATATATTATAATGAATAATTTTATTTTTTTTCATTTTTTATCCAAACAATGGTTGCTAGGACTCTTTTCCTTTTCCTATCCTTTAATAGTTTTAACTATCTAAATAATAGGTTAGTGCATGGCCAAAAAGGGCTTAAGTCTAGGTCTTGACCAAATACTTTTACCATTTTAGCCAAACCTTAAAGTTAAGATTTCACACATTAAAAGCACCAAATTGCTGCAAATTTCTAAAATTTTAAAGCTAAGTGAACTTATAATAAGTTATAAATTTAATAGTCATCAGGTGTGATATGATTCATTCATATGTATTTTAGAGTCATCATGTAAATAGTAAATAAAGTTTGATCACATGATTACCAATATATTAGCTAGTTCTTGAGTCCACTATTGTTTAGTTATTGGAGCATCCACTTCTTCAAAACACTTGGACTTTTCATAGAACAAAGAGAAAAAATATAGGCAGTAGGGATTGATAAGTTTGTTATTAGTGAAATTAAAATGGATTTATGTTGATCCATGGACAAAGAAATTTTTTGTTTATTAATTATTTTGCACTAAGCCTGGAATTTAGTTACGAAAATGAGGAATGATAGTTTGATCAAGAAAGCTAATTGATGTAAAATATATTTTCAATAAGTGTATGACATGCAATTGTTCTCTTAGAAACCTATCTTTTGTTAGCTATGACGGGTTAGTAGTTTGATCAAAGAAGTTAATTGATGTAAAATGTAATTTGTCTAGAATTAATGATTGTATATGTTTCATTAATACTTTTATTGTGATATTTAAATTACTAAGTGATCAAAAGCTACAAATTAGAGCATTTTTTTATTTGTGTCTTTTTCTTATTTATAAATTTTCTATTGTTTAAGTTTTTTTTTTTTGTTTTTAAAGTTCTATTGTTTATGTTTTGTTTAAACAAAAGTTGCATTAAGGTTAAATACATGTTATTAAGGATTTCAAATCTACTTTTGACTTTGTCATACATTGCTTCCTAGATTGATTGTTGATTTCTTATAATTTCTCGACCAAAAGATGGAAATTGAAATTCTATTTCCAAGGTTACTATTTCTTTGATAATTGTGAGTAATAAAAGGTCAAAAGGGGAATTGAGGCCTCACAATTTCCAATCTCAAGAATTAAGGGAGCTTTCATAAAGAAAGATTGATTGGTAATATGTAAGCCCTAAAATCCTCTTTTAATGTTGAGAACTTAACAAAAAAAATGATACATGAAGATTTGAATACATTGCTTATGTAACTTAATCCTTTTTGAATGAAAAGGTTTACTTCATTATTTAAAACCTATACAATAATTGTAAGATTTTTTTATCTTTTTGGCATTAATATATGATTATTTGGTATGAAGCATGGCCATGCTTGAAGTTAAATTGATATGAATAAGAACTTTAAATCTTTTTTAAAAGCACAAAATTTTATTTAGCTTTATGTTATGTTTTAGTTAAATTTCATTGACAAGTTAATGTTTGAATATATTTTGATTATTAATTTTCTTCATCTTGCCAAGCTGTGATTAATTTAGTGCTTTAACTACAAGTTTTGTTTTGATTCCTACTAATAAATGTTGGTACTTTTCTATAACAATGACTCACTACTAGAAAAAATACCGTTAGTGGTAACTAAGTTGGTAATGCTATTCTATCGATAATAAATGAAATTCATTAGTAATTATTGATGAAAAATCGATCAGTAAATTCTAGTGGAATTATTACCTACGAAATTTACCGATCGAAATTTCATTGGTAATTATTGAAGGTAAAATTCATCGGTAATATTTATTTTTCAGTTATATTTAATTTATTCTATTTATAATTTTTGTCTTTTTTTTAGTTTTTTTAATTTATTTATAAGGTAAATACATGAATACTAAATATATATAAATAGAAAAATAAATAAACAAAATGCTCCATTTTATTTATAAAAGAATATAAAATATTTTGCAAAATTGTTTATAAATTTTCTTAAATAAAAATACAAAAAATGATCCTTTGTACTCTTTTGTAGTAAGAACTTGTCAATGTTCTAAATCTTTCCTGCCCAGCTGCATGCACATTTAGTATAGATAAGTCAACTCAATAAAAAAAAAATTCCCCCTACATTAAGTTATAAGCAAAAAAAGTAGCAAATTTTTTATCATGCAAAACTGATTTACACCACAACAGATAATAAGATCAATAAAGATTTTTATAGCAATATGATCAAGCACTAAAAGCCAAATTGAGTAATTTAACAAGGACGTCTAGCCAAACTAGATGATGTAGAGAATGGTACAGCAATTACCACATAACTTGTTTCATTCACAAATATTTCCACTAAGAACATACTAGCATCTCGATTTAATGATTTTGTGGGGAAAAAATGTGTAGACCATTGACAATGTCATTTCTAAAGCAACCACAGAGCTCAGCTCCACATATGTAATTGTTTGTCTCAAAACACAATAAGACTAAGTAAGTTATTAAGATTTCACTATGACCAAGCCTAATATATGGGCATACAGTGCCTTTTTGCTTCTTGGCCTTTAATTTGAAAAAGCTAGAAAAGTATATCAATTGTGTGTGAAAGAAAAATGAGTGCGACCAACAAAAATAGACAAAGCATCAATCAAAAAGAGCTTTAGTAAACTCAAACTCTTAGAGACAACTAATCTTAGCTTAATATTTTCTTTCAATAAGCTACTTGTCAGAACCTAGTGACTCTCTAGTAACACTTCTGCTTGCCATCATTTTTCACTATTCTTTAAAAAAAAACCTTTGCACTCACCAAATATAGGTGAGCTTAGGCTTTTTGGTTTGAACAGTAAAATAAAGGTTTCTATTCTAGAGAAACTCAACAAAAACTTGACAAAGTTAGAAGTGATATATTAATAGGGAAAGAAAGCAAGCAAAGTAGCCTAAACATCATTGTTTATAATGTCACTATGGCATGACAATTTTTAACTAGGACTTATGAAAAACAAGAAAAGTCAAATAATATATGAAAAAAATCAAGTTATATAGTACAAAATTAGAGAATACAATAATCATTGAAAGCCCACTTCTATCATAATTGAAAATTAAAGTCAAAGAAAAAAAAAGAATACAAATAATACATTAGCAAACTTTTAGTTTTTTCATGTATCCCAAATTGCAAGCTTCAGATTCTTAACCCTAGCATTTACATATTTCACTTTAAAAGCAACACCTACGCAACAAAACAAGTAGAGTTGTAAATCAGGACATAACGATAGCTTGGCAAATTAATGTTTCTTATAATTAGTTTAATGGGAACGTGTTGAAGGCTTAAAGTAATTGTATAGTTTATAACCACATAACACATTTAAGACTCACTAGTACATAATTGATTTTAGATAAACACAATAAGTAGCTGTCATGAATAACAATTTCAATTAAAGAAACAAGGAGGTAATACATGCCTAACTAAAATCACGCATTTCTAATCCATCCACCCTAAAAAAATAGACATTCCAAAGCTAGTAAAGACAAGCCAACCATTTTAATATAAAACCTGGTATTTTTAGTCTCAAAATGACTAGTAAACAATTGCACAATGCTGACAATTGAAGTAAAAGATTTGCATCATAAAGCATATTATGTTTTGTCTAAGAGGTGCTCGAAAAACAAGTTGGTCAAATGTTAAACATTCCCCACTAGTTTTCTCAATCCTTGCCTTTGCTATCTTAATGAATCTTAGTACAATAACCTTCAGCGTTGAAACTTCATACACATGAATGTCATTGGTGATAGTTCCAACCAACACAACAATCTTATCTTCTTGGTCAATAAAACCAATAACAAGATTAATCATTCATCAAACAAAAAATTTCAATCAAAACTCCAAACCGAAAATCATTAAAAAAACCTAAGAAAACAAATTGGAAAGATATAATAAATTGTTTTACTAACTAGCCGATGATGGAACATGGTGGGGAGAGGGGAGACTAGGTGGGGAGAGAAGGAAAGGGACTATGGGAAAAGGGAAAAAAAGTTAAGGATTTGAGGGTTTTTTTTTTTTAGGTTTGGCCGATTTTGGGAAAAGGAGATTTAAATTATAGTGTTTTTGCCAATGGAAAAACTAATAAAATTTCGTTGATAATGTCTAATTTTTTTTTGTAAATTTTTTTTACTAACAAAAATTTTTTATTTGTAATCCATAGGTAAAAAAATTACCTACAAATTATCGATGAAATTTTTCATTGATAAAATTCACGGTAATTGGTGCCAAATTTTCATCGATGGATTTAATTTCGTTGGTATTCTATTGGTAATCCATCAATAAATGTCAAATTTTTTTATACAATCCATCCATATTCTGTTATTTAAATTTTGATTATGATAGTGTCTATAGTTTTACAATTTTTGTTATTTAAAATTTGTTGTTGTTCTTTCTTTTGTATAATGTAGATTTCTGACTACTTTTATCAGATTTAATTGATCAACTATAAAGAAAGGTAAGATCACTTATTGTGACAAATAATTTATTGTTAGTGTTTTCTTTGTTGTTTTATTAAATAATTATTTGTACATTTTAGTTTTTTGATTTTCAAAGATTTCAATGCTTTTGCCAAAAGGTAATACCATTCTTTGTCAATTTAAACTTTTATATTGACTTTTTTTTTTAAAGTATTTTGGTTCATGTTCATATATGTGTATATATACCATTAGTTGCATGCATTTTGATTTTTTTTTTTTTTTTGTTTAATTAACGGACTAATTTTTGTCTTTTGTTTTTATCTTTTAAAATTTGAAATTATAGTATCATTGACCCTTATTAGCATATATGCATAGTTGTAGTTTTGATATCAAAATTAAAATGAATTTAGTTTAAATTTTATGTTTATTTAATTTAACTTAAGACAGATTGAATTATGAATAATAACATTGCAATTTATTCTGAATAGGTTTTACTTTTTTTTTTTTCTTTATTTTAAAGTTCAAGTTACTAAGTGAAAAAGTTACCTACATATAATTTTTTTATAGTATAAGATTTTAATTTTAGAATTTTCTCATACCTTTACTTTCTTTCGTGCTTGGAAGTATTTTTACTATGGATTTTTATTTCGGGATATAATTTATTCTGTAGTGAAGCGAGGGCAAGTTATCTAGTTTTAGTTAATGCTGCCGTCGGAAAAAACTCCAGTTAACCGCATAAAATTTTAGCAATGCAACGCAATTGCACAAATGTGGTTCCATCTTAAAATCAGAAACATGCTGCTCGCCACCAAACTGCGCTTGTCATCTTTTCCTCCTCATTTTTACTACACCAAGCTTCGTTTCTCCTCTTCCTCTTCCTCTTCCTCTTCTTCTTCTTCTTCTTTGCAATTCTCTTCGTGGTCTGGTCTCCAAAGCTGGAGGGAGAGCCCACTAAACGAGGACCGGTTTTGGGGACCCAATGGTCCTCAACCTCTGTTACATTCCCAACACTCTTCCTCAGACATTGACCCCATCACGCCGGCCCGGCTGGAGGCTTCTGGTTCCTCTCTTGCAGAGCTTGGTGCTCTGGTTCTCTCTACCAGTGACCCTCTTACCAAATCCAAGCTCTCTCATTTGGCTTTCTCCAGATGGCGCAATGAGAATCTGCCTATTGGGCTCTGCCAGCCTCCTTCTCAACCTGCTCGCCCTCCTAACCCTCAATTGGTTTGTTTTCTATTTCTCTACAAGTTTCTCATTCAAAATTATACGGCATAGAATTGGAGTTTCTTTGTATTTTGCAGTGTGGTATTTATTCTTTCTATTCATAATCTATACTTATGATCAACGGGATTTGTTCCTCATAACTTTTTTTTTTTTTCCTGAAACCTGATAACATGATTGCTTTAGCTCATTCTATTAGTGCAACTTTTGGTCTTAGAGATTGTGACTTTTAACTCATCAAATTATCACTCATTAATATTATTATGGCTACTCTTAACTGGCTTTGTTAGTTTTTCCCAACGGAACGTAATTATTGATTTTTTCAATGATTCAAGAGTCTTGCTTATTTATTAATTATTCCTATATAATAGTTCACTGAAATCTTGGGTCCTTTCAAGTAAATAGCACTTGTGATTGATCTTTGTGATCAATTCTTCATTTGGGCGTTGCCTATCTTTCAATTACTATAAAGTTCTATAGGTGAAAATGATTACTTTTTGGTTGGTTTTTGTGAAATGCAGGTGTCTCCTAAGGAGATTCCGGTGCCCAAAAACTCTGGCCTGCCTCTTAATGCTTACTTGCTTCATAACCTTGCTCATGTGGAGCTAAATGCAATTGATTTGGCATGGGATACTGTTGTACGATTTTCGCCCTTCTATAAGATTCTTGGGGATGAATTCTTTGCTGACTTCGCTCATGTTGCTGATGACGAGAGCCGTCATTTTGCATGGTGTTTACAAAGACTTACTGAGATTGGTTTCAAGTAAGCAGAGTTCTCACTTCCTATAATGTGTCGATTTGTAATTTTCATATTGAAATGACTTAAAGCTCTTTTTCCTTAACTAGTTATGAAAATGTGCATGCTTGTAATCAGAGGTTTTACCATTTTAATTATCCAAAAACAAGAAAAGGAAAGAGTTTTTCCTATGAATTTTGCACTTATTAGTTGGGAAGCCCTATTGCCAAACACAATTTTCTCATCGTCATTGCTTTATTGTGGGTCCCACTTGCAAATTCACATGATAACTGGCATTGACATTTGAAGAAACAAAATATGCATGGAAATAGGCTCATCTTACTACTTTGTACTCTTCATTTGTGACTTCCATGGAATTGATTTGTCCTTTATCTAGTTATGGAGATATGCCTGCTCATAACTTACTTTGGAGAGAGTGTGAGAAATCATCAGATAATGTTGCTGCACGTGTGGCTGCCATCCCATTAGTACAGGTGATTTTTTACTCTTGACCTATGTTTTCATACTTGACTGGATGCTTCTTTTACTGAATTTATGATTTCAAGAGAGGAAATCTTTATTTCTTTTCTGTGTTAAAATGCAACTGCTCAAGATGGAAATTGCCCAACCTGTGTCTTCTGCTCCTTTTCATCTGACACAAATAATTCTCGATACCCATCTTTTGCCATTGCTCGCATAAATGATTCTTGAT
Source organism: Durio zibethinus (assembly GCF_047325235.1). Taxonomy (NCBI): domain Eukaryota; kingdom Viridiplantae; phylum Streptophyta; class Magnoliopsida; order Malvales; family Malvaceae; genus Durio; species Durio zibethinus. Next base: position 9,132,701 of record NC_143185.1, read on the forward strand.
GACTGCAAATTGTGACAGTGATAGAAATATTATCATCAGAATCTTGCCGACAATGGATTAGCACATTCTGTCTCTCTCTCTCTCGTCCTGCTCAGGGGTTGGGGAGCATGAATGTAATGTTCCATTTCAGAATAACATCTTCTTTACAAAGTTTGCATGACTCAAAATCATCCAGCAATCTTACTTAAAAGTACTTTCCAAAGCCATGCTTTGGCTTTGGGTAATGATGTGGGCTGATTAGATTTTGTTCCAGTTTGAGATGGGCATAGCACCGGCTCTAGTTGAGGACATTTCATATGGAAATTTTTATGAATCTAGATTAATTTAGTTTTTAAGTGCATAGTTTCTCATGTCCAATCTGATGCCTTAGTAGGCTGAAGTCACGCTCAGGGCATTTCCTAAAGTAACATTTATAATCTAGTCTTGGCCGAAGTTGAAGCTTAAAAAATTCTATCATCAGAAACTGCAGTTGTTCTTGCTTCCTTTAAGCTTAAATTTAACTATTTCAGGTCATATGCCTCAAGGTTGCATCCAGGTTCTGAATTACAGTTATCTAGCTTAACTATTAGTTTTTAGAGTTTATGGAACTTATTCCTTCTACGCCACATACTTTAATGTCATCGTTGTTATTCAGAACCAATTGTTTTGAATGCGTAAGCCATTTTCTGTTGCATTTTGGTATCTGTGTACTAGTACTTGTTTCTAAATTTTAATAAGAGTCTGTGATCTTGTCAATCTGGTACTTGCATATTTAACATTTGGAGGAAAGGGTAAGAACTGTAGTTCATCCCTTTGATCACTTATCTGATATACCCTCTAATTGATATTTATATCTGCATATATATGGAAATTTGTTTCATTTTAATTTTGTTTGAAAATTCACACGCATATTTTTATGGATATAGGAGGCTAGAGGTCTTGATGCTGGGCCACGCTTGGTTCAAAAAATGGTTGGCTTTGGGGATCACAGGACATCTAGCATTGTAGCTAGGATTGCTGAAGAGGAAATTGCACACGTGGCTGTTGGTGTATACTGGTTTATCTCCATCTGTCATAAAATGAATCGTGCCCCATGCTCCGCATTTAAAGGTTTAGTAGCATTTTGTCACTTCAGGGCAAGTTTTTATTGTGTTTAAAATCAATTCCATTCAGGCTCTGCAGCATCTTATGTAGTTCTTTGAGAAACTGTGCAGAGTTATTGCTAGAGTATAATTTGGAGTTGAAAGGACCTTTTAATTATTCAGCTCGAGATGAAGCTGGTATTCCACGAGAATGGTAAGTAAGAAAGTTCTGTATATTGAGTCATTTGCTTGGAAAATATCTAGATACAATTTCCATCATATTTATCTTCATGTAATTTAAAATTTTTTACTTATACCTTATCTTCTCTTTACGACCAATTGGCAAGACAATTTTTATTTAGAAGTTACAAGCTAGATATGGCTGTCTTTAACTAACTTGTTGTCTGTCACGCTGTCTAGGTATGACTCATCATCAACAAATAAACAAGAGCCGGAAGAGAATCAGAATAATCGTCAGCAGCTTTCTGTGGTAAGCGCTGCAGAATTTTACACTTGAAAGATGAACCGTTTTCTGGGAAAGGATTGATTTTTCAAATTTGGTTGCAGGTTTATGATAGGCTTGCGTGTATTATCTCCATGGAGAGTGAGCATTCAAGTTTAAGAAGACCATCTGAATGAACTTTTATTTGAGTACTCACTGCAATATCATGAGTACATTTCTCTATGTTAAAGCAATGGTAAGAAGCTGTCCATGTAACCTGACCAAGATGAGAAGGAAATTTTTCTTACTGAATTGGTTGTTTGGTTCTGCACAATATCTAAAGGTGACATGCCTAAGAGGTCGGTCGTTTGTCTGACTTAGGATTAGACACAAAATCTAAACTACTTTGTACATCGCTGTGAAAGCTGTAGCAAACTGAGTGCTTCTCTCCTGCTTTGTGTCCTTCTAATTGTCCCTTTGTATATCCATGGTTGAATAATTTTTAAAAAAAATGAAAATCTTCTTGCTGATATTGTTTCTGAAGAATTTGGTGCCTGAATTGATCAGCTTATTTTAGCTGTGCGGCGATCTCTCTAGAGGGGACATCCAAATGGGTTTGAATATGATTGTAAAGAGTTCAACACTCACCCAAAATCTTATTTTTTACTTAATAAATTATGATAAGTAAATTAAACAGATAATTTTGTTTGTCAATCACATATCTATGTGTCTGCAAGAATAATTGAGCGATAATTCTTTATCCAATTAAATGCAATTCACCTAATTATTTGCCTCTATGATTATAGGTGTTTTCATCAAAATCATATATGATAATAAATGGTATAAATCATCTTTCTAGTTAAGCGTTGTCTAATATTTTGTCTCAAGAGATGTTCAAACAAAATTTAAAATATGAATATAACTTTGAAAATCAATGCAACTTCACATCTACATAAATTTCAACTAAATATACATGCATTTCAAAGATTAAGACTAAGTGCTCAAGAATGATGAACTATTGTAATTAAAAAGAAACTAATTCTAGAACTCATATCATGCTTTTACTATATTCATTCTTTTTAAAAAACTATATTCAAAATCAATCAAAGTTATTATCATTAGATTATAAGAAAATAATCATGGGAAGTGTAATGATGATTGAAAACATGAAAAACTAAGCTAAAAAAAACTTGAAAAAATTTGACACAAATTTTCTCCTCCCAAATTTAAATGCAACATTGTTCTCAATGTGTGGAAATAAAGCATAAAAGCACCAAAGGGAAAAGAAATAATCTTTTAAATTCCAAAACCTAAAACTGCCTTCAAGAAAATTCGTCATTGCTGAATCTATCATATCCTTTTTACTCCTAATTCCTACAAAAACAAAACAAAGAAAACCAATGCCTTACCTGTTCAAAAAATTAAAATAACAAACTAAAAATAAATATGCAAAACTAAAATTTAAAAACTTAGGTTGCTTCCCAAGCAGCACTAATTATAGTCAAGCTTGACTAATATAAAAATCTAAAGGGTTACATAATTACTTCGCACTTAACACCAACATTTACCCATTTGATGGTTTTTCTATTTACCATATCTTCAATAATAAATTCTAAGTGATGGTGCTCAGTGAATGTGGTGAAATTGGGCATGTGGCCTACCCTAAGTTATGTCTTCAATATAGCATTAGTTGAACTAAGGTAGGTGAGCACTGGTTTCAGTACCAATGAAAGAGGTACCATTATGGTAAGTATAAGGTTGGGCTTTAAAGTGAGAGATTCCTCCATAGATGTTATAGTATGAGTAAATGAAAATGGTGAAATGATTGAGGGTTTTGGCTGAGGATCAGAGGTTGGGGAAACTTTTAGACAAGTAGGGAATTCTATGGCATTGGTTCTATCTTCCTTTTCATTGTTTTCTAAATCCTAGTGTTTATTTAAAAATTCCTTAATCCTATTATTATCCAATTCCTTTCCATTATAATATTCTTTCATTTTTTTCAAAAATGCCTCTATTTCATCCTATTCACTAAGTTCGACAAGGGAAGTTTTTAAAAGTGTAAGAAAATCATAAAATACACAACCTTTATCAGTAGGCTTTTCCACCTGAATCATCTCCAAATCATCTAATGTTTGATCTTTAAAGGGTTGAGGAAATTACATAGGTGGACTAAAAGGCTCAGACTCTTATTTAATGAAACTAACGCTAGACTCTTCAAGAATGTTAGATTTTAGAGCTGATTCTTTATCCTCTACTTCAATTTCACAAGAATGGTCTTCTACTCCACAACCTTTTTCATCCACCACCTTAACAAATGCAAGCACATCAATCACAATAAGCTTATCATCGTCATCATCATCAACATATACTATAACTCATTTTCTTTGATCATCCTTAAATGTGCTTTCCATGCCATCCAACCAATTAGGATCCATTGGTTTATTAAGATTTTTTAAGATAGCTACTTAGGTTTGAAAGAGGTTGGTTTGGTTTTGGATGACTTCGGTGAAAAATTCTTTATGTGAGGGTTTCATTTCTTATGGAGGTAGTGGTTGATATTAAGTAGGTGATGGAAAGTATTATGGTGGTGTGTGGTATAGAGGAGGTGGGCCATAAGGTAGAATGTGCTGTGATGGTGGGAAATCATGGTGTGGGTATTGTGATGAATAATAAGGTGAAGGAAACTTAATACGATAAAGAAAGGTGTATATAGGTAATGAACTAAAAGATTGCCCTGGATTGCTACCCCATGAGACTTCTAACCTATTCTCCAAACTTGAGTGTAGGTGTTTGGGTAAAAATGAGAGCGTTGACCATATGCACACTTATCACTATAGTAATCCTCATCATAAACATTACCATCTAAGCAATTAGATGTCCATTAAGCTTGCAAATGCTCTAAAAAGGGAGTAGCATAGTTCCCATGGTTCTTGACCTCAAATATATAGAAACTTGACATAAAAAAAAAAAAAACATAGATTTGTACAAAAAAATCAACTCCAAGCTACAAGAAGGATGATTGGTATCAATAATGAAACTACTCCAACAATCCTTAAGAATGACGCTAAAAACTTGATTGAAAATCTACAAACACATAGAGTCAATACAAGTAATATAAAATAAGTCAAGTATCATTCCTACGGAGATTGTATATATGAGTGTAACAAGTACCAAAATTATCTTACCCTATCTTACACTTGGAAAACTAAAAAATTATGCAATTAACTAAACTAATATGGAACCCAAAAATTAAATAAACTAAACTACTAAATGAATTTAATAGTGCAAAAATAGAAACTTTAATAAGAAAACTTTAATAACAATGCAAAAATCCAACTCCAACTAGGAAAAGAAAATAGAATTGCCACTTCATCATGCCATATCATCTTCTTTAACCAATAAGAAAGCTTTAAATGTCATGTCATCTTATAGGAATCCCATGCATGTGCACCTATATAAGCTATCATGGACTTGCAATCATGTGAAAGTACAATTCTACCCTTCCATGTGGTCAGAATTTCTATTTCAATTCTTTACATAAATTTTCTTCATTCTTTTTTCAAGATTCATCTTTCCATCTTTATTAGACTCCATAAAACCAATCTTGGACTTATTTCCCATTCTTTAACTTCAAGATTTGAAGAAAATCAAGAACTTCCAAAAACATCTCAATTATCCATAAATGATCAAGAATTATTCAAGCTTCAAGAAACTTTGAGAATCTTCAAGAATTACCAAGAATCATTCTTTTCTTCAAGAAAACCTACGAAACAACAAATTCAACCCTTTAAAAGTAAAAAGTACTTTATTTTACTAAGAATCAAGCAAAAATCAACCTTTAAAACACTATAAATAACTTTATAAAATAGAGTTATCAAACAGCTAAACTTGAACTTTTGTTTGTCCTTAAGCAAAATAAAACTAAATTGAATACATGTAGAGATCAAAATATGCACTCCCAATATTGTAAATCCTGAAAAGTTGCATGATAAGTATAACTAGAAAGAAAATCAAGATCATAGTTCCCACACAACAATCATTTAAGGATTAGCTTGCATTTCAATAACAAATTTCTATGTGTATGTGAATAATCTATCTCAAATCAATGCAAGATATTCAACTAAAGCTAAGCAAATATGAAATCAACTAATCTTTTCAAAGCATTAACAAATTTCATAAGTTCACTTTTCACATACCCTTTTAGTAATTTAGCCACAAACTTAACCAAAGATCAATAGGTCTTTATTAAGCTTGTAATGTCAGGCTAGGGTTAAGGTAAGATAAAAGAAAATTTAGGCTCATAAACCTAAGCATGCATTACTTCAGTTCTGCACTTTTATAAGAGAGTTTCAAAAAAAATTGTAGAACTTCCAAACTGAAATTCTTTTTTCTTTCTTTTTTTTTTTTTTTTCAAATGGTAACTAGATTGATTTTCATTAATACTTTGTTGTCTTTCACATTTTCATCATTTTTTCTTCTTTTTTTCTATTTTGTTTTTTCTTTCTTTGAAATGCTATTTTTAGCTTTTTATTTTATTTTCTTTTTGCTTTGAAACAGAATTTACAAACATTCAAACTCCACCTTTCCATCCCAGTGAACATAGCTTTCATAATACTTTGATTGATCCATATGCACATAAGGTAGGGTAGAAAGAAAAAAAATAAAACAAAGAGGTGGCTGTTATTATAGGTGAAAACAAAGAAAGTGAATACATATATATTAGGCTTAAAAGGGGTAACTAGGGTAAACATAAATAAAGATTAGCTTGAAAGGCTCAAACAATCCATAGATGGCCTAAATTGTCTCTCTAGTTAAATGTGGTCTATTATTTCACCTCGAAGGATGCTCAAGCAAATTCTAAAATATGCACAATACTTTAAAGATCAATGCAATTCAACATCTACATAAATTTTAACTAAACATTCATGCATTTCAATGATCAAGATTAAGTGGTGTGAAAATATTACAATTAAAAAGAAGCAAATTCTAAAATTCATCTCATGCCTTCACTACATTTAATCTTTTCTAAAAAGCTATATTTAAAGTCAATCAAAGTTACTATTATTGGATTATGAGAAAAATACTAAAGGGAAGTGATATAATGATTCTAAAATGAAAAATTGAGCTTAAAGCAAAAAATTTTAAAAATTTTAAAAAAAATTTAAAACTTTTACGCAAATTATCTCTCTCCCCAAACTTGAATAACATAATGTCCCCAATGTGTGCAAATAAAGCATAAAATGCATGAAAAGGAAAAAGAGATACTCCCTTAAAGTCTAAAAGTTGAAATTGACTTTATGAAAATTTTCCTTTGTCGCACCTAGTTTAGTTTCCTTGCTCCTAATTCCTACAAAAACAAAACAAAGAAAAACCAAAGCATAATTTGCCATTAAAAAAATCAAAATAAGCAAACTAAAAATATGCAATACTAACAATTAAAACTTGGGTTGCCTCCCAAGCAAAGCCAGTTATAGTTAAGCTTGACTTACTAAAAAATCTTCATACTGGGGTTAAGTGATTATCCCACACTTGATACCAGCATCCACCCACTTGATGGTTTTTTTTACTTACCGCATCTTCAATAATAAATTCTAAGTGGTGGTGCTTAATGATTATGTTAAAAATGGATATGTGACCTACCCTAAGCAATGTATTCATTATAGCACTAGTTGAACTAAGGTAGATGTGTATTGGTTTCAGTACTAGTGAAAGAGGTATTGCACCATGAAAATTATAAGGTTAGGCTCTAAGGTGAAAGATTCCTCCATAGATGGTGTAGTATGAGTGAATGACAAGGATGAAATGATTGAGGGTATTGGTTGAGGATTAAAGGTTAGGGAAACTTCTAGATAAGTAGGGAATTCAATGACACTAGTTCTGTCTTCCTTATCGTTATCTTTTAAATTCGAGTGTTTGTTCAAAAATTCATCAATCCTATCATCATCCAACTCTTATCCATTATAATCTTCTATCATTTTTTTTTCAAAAAGCCTTTATTTCACCATTTTCACTAAGCCTGACAAGAGATGATTTTAAAGGTATAAAAAAATCATCGAATACACAACCCTTATCAGTAGGCTTTTTTACTTCATTCATCTCTAAATCATGTAGTGTTTGATCTTTAAAAGGTAGAGGGAATGACATGACACTCATTCAATGAGACTAATGCTAACTATTTCTTGAAATTCAAGTCCCTTAATTGCTTTATCATCTTTTAAAATTTCTATAAACCTAGATTGTTCAAAATCACTACACAGTTCCAAACCATACTTAGGATCATTATGATAGTTATTCTTTTCTTCATCTCCTCTAACGCTTTTTCCCTATAGTACTCCTCATCTTCCCATAAAGTATTAGAATTGGTATCTCTAGGTAAGGTCTTTTAAAGTTTTGTGTTAATCGCATTTATTAGCTGTTCAACATGCACTTTAAGATTTTTACGCTAGGGTTGGTTTTGAAGAATGAAAGCAACTTGATTTTGAAAGATTTGGTTTAATGCCTCCTCAAAGGAAGGTTTTTTTTTTTTTTTTTTTTAAGTTTAGGAGAATATTGGAATAATGGTGGGTGATACTATATAGGATAAGAATACTGTGGTGGTGAAAAGTATGAAGGCTCAGTAGGATAAGTCGAGTTATAAATAGGTGTTGAACTAAAGGATACCTCTGACTATTATCCCACAAATAATTAGGATAACCAACCCAATCTTGATGTAGGCATTTGAAAAAGAATATGATTGTTGACTATAAACACCTATCACTATTATAATCCCTACAATAAACATCATATTGATTTTGTGAAGCTAGAGCAATAAAGGTATCAACGCTAGAGCAATTAAATGACCATTGAGCTTGGGAATTCTCCAAAAAGGGTGTCATATAGTTCCTATCATTTTTGGTCTCATATGAAAAGAACTTGGACAAAAAAGAAATGAAAATAAATTATTACAAAAAAATCCAAGTTACAAGAAGAGTGATTGGTATCAATATTGAAATTAGTCCAACAATCCCTTGCAATAGTACCAAAAACTTGATTAGATAGTTACAAGTGCACAAAATCGACAAGTAATATAATGATAAGTAAAGTAGCATTTCCACAGAGATTGTTATAGTGAAAATAACAAAGTACCAAAATCGTAATACCCTATCTTATACTAGGATAAATCAATTAAAAGATAATAGAACTAAGCAAATAAAACCTAAACATTCAATACTATCATAAACCAAAATCAAGTTAAACCAATCTAAAATTAACTAATGCAAACTAAAATAACAAGCAAATAACTAAAATTAATCAATATAGAAATTAAATAATGCAATTAAGATGAAATTGAATCAATTAAACAATATATAAGCAAACCGAAATCAAACTAACATGCAATTAATCAACCCTAACTAGATAAACCCTAATAACATAAACCAAATACTAATTAACGAAATAAACTAGCAACATGCAATACTTAGCTAATGAACAATGACCAAACTCAATAAATCAAGTAATCATGCAATAGAAATCAAAAGAACCAAATATAGAAACTTATGTAAGCTAAATAGGCAAAACCTAATAAGAATTAAACTCAATTATCATGCAAATTAAACTTGTTCAACTTAACCAAAACCCTAAATAGGTTAAAATCATGCAACAAACTTAAATAAACTATTAAATATGCAATTAAACTAAAATAAAAGAAAACAAAATTTAAATCAAGCAATATATAAAAATTGAATGTATTGAAACCCTAAAACTTTCTAATGAAACCTTAAACCCTAAATATGGAAAATTTTTAAAACAAAAACAAATAAAAGCAAATAACCATGAATTTAATCAAGAACATGTAAAAAAAATGATGCAAGAAATAATATTTAAACCCTAAACATGCAACCCTAAACAAATTAACGAAAACTTAATTGAAAAAAACGTTAATGCTATAAGCCTATTGCTTTAATTTAAATTAAACATGCAATTGTAAGAGTTAAACTAGGAAAGAACAATAGCTGAATGTAATTTATCTAAGATAAATCAAAATCACAACTTGCAAACTTCAAGAATGAAAAATAAAAAGGAAGAATCAAGATTTTAACCAATTGTATGAAAACTAATGGAAACCAATTTAAAAAGAATGTAAAACAAAATTTAATTAAATTAAAAACTTGAAAGAAGTGTACATAAACTAAATTGAAAGCAAAATAGAAAATTAAACACTAAAGAAAGCTTAAAGAAAACTAAAGTTGCTAAGATTGGTCTATCACCCTAACTCCTTACACTTTTTTTCTAAAAAGAATATAATGTTTTTATAGGTAAAAAAAAACCCTAGGTAGGTTTAGCTAAAGTAGATTTCCAAGAGTAGCCCACATATGTTTGGCCAATATAGGTTTTTTGAATCCAAGAACCTCTTTGAAGTTGAATTCAATAAAGATTCTCAAAAAAGAAAGCTTCTAGACCATTCTTGTCTTCTAGATCATTACATACCATTATTTATCATATAGCAACTCATACCATAAATAAACTTACCAAAAACAGAATCTTGCCAAATCGAGAAAGAATTTTTCTAGCTTTACTATATTTAGCTTCCAAAAAGTTGCTTCAAATCCTTCCATCTTGATCTTTGTCTTCTCTTTCATGCCTTGGCTTGAATTCTTGAAGAAAAATTAGAAATTAACTTCACCAAAAAAGTTTCCTTAATGCTCATACAAGTTGTATTTATAAACCTATGCATAATTCTAGTCTAAGTAGAATTAGAAATACATACTCACTAAGAAAAGAAATCCAATTCCAAATAGGAAAAGAAAATAGAATTGCCATTTCATCATGCCACATCATCTTCCTTAGCCAATAAAAAAACTTTAAATGCCATGTAATCCTATAGTAATCCATGCATGTGTACCTATATAAATTATCATGAACTTGCAATCTTATGAAAGTATAATTTTGCCTTTCCTTATAGTCGAAATTCATAGTTCAATTCTTTGTATGAATTTTCTTCATTCTTTTTTCAGGATTCATCTTTCCATCTTCATTAGACTCCTTAAAACCAAACTTGAACTTCTTTCCCATCTTTAACTTCAAGATTTTTAAGAAAATTAAAAACTTCTAAGAACATTTCAATTATCCATAGTATGATCAAGAATCATCCAAGAATCCTTAAGAAACTTTGAGAATCTTCAAGAATTACCAAGAATCATTCTTTTCTTTAAGAAAACCTACAAAATAGCAAATTTAACCATTTAGGAGTAAAAAGAGCTTTATTTTACGAAGAATCAAGCAAAAATCAACCTTTAAAACACTAGAAATAACTCTATGAAATAGACTTATCAAACCATCGAACTTGAACTTTTGTTTGTCCTTAAGCAAAATAAAACTAAATTGAATACATGTAGAGATCAAAATATGCACTTCCAATATGAAATTCTTATAAATCCTCAAAGGTTGCATGATAAGTATAACTATAAAAAAAATTAAGATCATAGTTCCCACACAAAACTCATTCAAGAATAAGCTTGCATTCCAATTACAAATTTCTCTGTGTGTGTGAATAATCTATCTCAAATCAATGTAAGATATTCAACTAAACCTAAGCAAATATGAAATGAACTAATCCCTTCAAAGCATGAACAAATTTCATGAGTTCACTTTTCACATACCCTCTCCACTTTTTTAGCCATAAACTTATCCAAAGATCAATAGGTCCTTATTAAGCTTGTAATACCAAGCTAGGGTTAAGGTAGAGTAAAAGAAAATTTAGGCTCATAAACCCTAAACATGTATTACTTAGGTTTTACACTTTTATAACAGAGCTTCTAAAAAAATTACAACCTCCCCAAACTTAAATCCTTCTTTTTTTCTTTTTTTTTTTCTCTTTCAACTTTTTCTTTCAAATGGTAACTAATTTTGTTTGGTTTTGTAGACACCTAATTTTGTCCGAGTAGAGTTTAACTAGTTGTGAGGCCCTTAAAATTTGATTTGGTTCAAATTCAACGTTATTTTAATTTTGACAAGTTTTTAAAAATTGAATCTAGGATCAATTTGACCCAAATGCTCTAAGATCAAACTTGGTCAAACACAGTCAAACTTAATCAAGATTGGTCAAAATTAGTCAAACCGGATTGAACTTGGGTCAATCTTTAAAATTCACAACTAAATGGGATTAACAAGGCTAAGAAATGAAATTTTTGATTTTTTATGGACTAAAAACATTGATTGCACTTTAGGAAGGATAAAATTATCGAAACGCCCTTCAAGGATATTTTTGTAATTTGATCTTCTCGATGTTGGATTTTTGTGAAAAATTTTAGACCATGATTAAACATTATTTTATGATTTTTGATGCATCAAAAACCATGATTGCATACTAGGAGGTGTGAAATTATCAAATGACTTTTGGGGGTATTTTTGTAATTTAATCTTTTGAGGCCATTTTTCCATGAAAAACACTAGATCATAATTTGATCTTATTTAATGATTTTTGGTGTATTAGAAACCATGATTGTATGTCAAAATGTGTGAAATTACTAAAATATCATTTATGGATATTTTTGTAATTTGATCTTCTTAAGGTCAGCTTTTCACAAAACGCTTCAAATCATGTATTGAAATTATTTTATGACTTTTGGTGCAGTAAAAGCCTTGATCACACTTCGTAAGGTATGAAATTATCAAAATATATTTTAGGAATATTGTTATAATTTGGCCTTTTTGATGTTGATATTTTACAAAACTGTCAGATTATAATTTCATATTATTTAAAAATTTTTGATGCTTTAAATTCACAGAAAAAAAAAGGATCATTATGTTATAAGAAAATTACATAAAAAGGTCAAAACTTTAATAAGGGTAATTTAGCCTTTTCACAAGGTTCCAACTACACCAAAAACCTCATTTTATACTAGAATTATCATAGACCATTGACTTTGAAAATGCCTTGATCCAAGGGTGAAAGGTGACTGCTTGGTGAATAAACAAGGGAAAAATACTAGTTTTTTAATGAAAGGGCTATTATACAATTCCATGGGATATTTATTCATCATTTAGGTTGAATGAAAAAGAGGAGGTAGCCATAGCAGCGGGTGGTAGAGAGAAAAGGAGAAAAATAGAGAAAATTTGAGAGTTCCATTAAAGGTATAATTTCTTTTATATATCTCTCATTGCATTTCATACTATTTCATATAATTTTTTTTATAGTTTTTATTGTCTATTCTTTAATTTGTTCTTTGTTTTTTGTGAGAAAACAACTTTCTCCATAATTGTTTGCCTCTACAATTCCAAGGTTGGTCTAAAAATTCAATCAACTAATTCATAGTTTGGACTGAAACAAAAGAGATCAAGGTACATAAAAAATCCACCATGAATGTTCATTTGGAGGTTCGACCAAGCTTGTGATCCTCTATGGTTAAACCATTTTTTAGTTTTTTTTATTGTGTTTTTTGCTTTAAATGATGAATTTGGATTATTTGAATGTTATACTTGTTATTTTCATGATTGTTGATTATTTTAGTAGCTTGGATGATGTGTTTGGCTTATGTTTATGTTTTTATAATTTTCTCTTCAGGTAGTTTATTATGTGTTTGATGAAATTTCTTTTATAATAAAAATGACTTCATATAATAGTTTTATACATGTTTGATTCATCTTCTAGCTAGATGAAATGTTGTATGTTTATGGAGAGCCAAATGGAGCATTCGGCCAAGCTTCCTTATGCTTGGCCGAACCTCCCTCTTGTTCTTGGTGGCCAAATGGTACTCATGCTATGTTTGTTTGCTTGTGTTTATTTATTTATTTATTTATGTTTTCTATGAGTTTGATGAAATTGTCAATGAATAGAAATGAAGAATTAGTAAACTTTTTGGTAATTTTATGTTGTTGCTTGTGTTTGACCTAAAACAAAAAAATGGTGGAGACATGTCTTAAGTTTTTGGCCAACAAATTCTCCCATAAAATGGCTTGGCTAAACCTTATTTGATTTCTAAAACCATGGTATTTGATCTATTGTTGATTTGGATCTAATTGCAAGCGCAAAGGCCGTTCAAGTAATAATAAAGATTATAAAAGTCTAGATGTCGATCCCAAAAAGATTAGTTAAAAAGATTCCTAGCCTAAGTACCCTTTATCCCTATATCCTATCTAAAGTTGGTTTGATCAATCAATATCTATAAAAAAGTAACTCTTACAAAATTAACGACTAAAATCAAATAAGAAAACAAATGATAAAAAAATTTGAATTAATACTATGAAAATAAAATGCAATTTAAAAATTAATAAAGAAAACTCCAATTAAAATGTCACTGCAATTAATGTAATTAACAACTAAATCTTGTATGACTAATTCTAAAAAGTCAAGAACATGTAATAGGATGCAAAATTACAAGCAAGTGTGAAAGGTAGTGACATAATCACATACAAATATTACCTCAAATTCTAGAATCATAAAACTTGGAAATGACACCAAATCTAACTTGGAAAGGATGCCTATAATGAAATGAAAGCTGAAAATTTTAATTGCAACTAAAGCTAAACCTAAATGAATTTTACATGAGACTAAGAGAAATAGATGCTAAGAGAATAAACCTAAACTAACGAGTACACTAAGTTGGAAACTAAATAATAAGTAAAAAACCTAAATGAACTAGTGAAGTAATAAGTGCACTAAACAAAAGCTAAGAGAAAATACCAAACCTACATGAAATAAAAACTAAATTGTAAATCATCACACCAGTAGCACTGAAAAAGTAACTTGAATACTGAAGTTGATTTATCTCTTGATGATGAATGAATAAAATTTTACTTAACCTAAATAAAGAACTAAATAAAGGCTTAAATGTAAAACTAAAGTGTAGAAACAAAAATACAAAGAAAATGCATCAACAGTGAACATAAAGTGCATCAACATTGAACAAAACCTACACGTACATGAACTGTAACATAGCATTTCACAACTTAGGGCTTTAAACTATACAAATGAACCTATATCTAAAATGGAATTTGCATGAATAGTTAAATGACTAATTGAAGATTTAAAATGCATTAGAAAACTTGAAAAATAGTTAAGCAAATAGTGAATAGAAAATGTTTACAATTCATGCAGGTATTGAAATCACATGAGCTTTCATAAAAAAATTCAATATATGATCAATAACTATAAAAGAACTTCATATGAGTTAGGATAATTTTCATTGACAAGTGTTTCACAAGAATCAACAAAGAAATCATATAACTTAAGCATAAAACCAACTTAACAAACTTAAACTCCAAATAGTACACTGATGAACAACAAACATAATATATTCACAATATTTTTTATCCAAACAGCAAGTAAATTCAAGTAAAATCAAGGCATTCAATCAAAATATAACAAGCAACACATAAAACTAAAGATCTAAAGAGAAAAGGATGCAAACACAACTTCACAAGGAGAGAAGTTCCATGCTAAAGTGGATTGTTCATGTCTGGTTGCACCTGTACCTTGCTTCTAGTTGAAACCTCTAGCTTTGATATGGAATTTTATGTTCCAAATTTGAATCTAATTTTTATATATGTTGTAGATCTGTGGATTACGAACCTATGAAAAAAATTTTTAGCAAAAGCAAACAAGGTTTGATATAGTTTCAATTAAAAATTCGTAGGTACATTAGCAAAAACAATTCCACAAACAACTTGAGAAGTGAATGAAAAAATCAAAAAATTAAGCTGAAAATTGATTGAAAATGTAAAGTTTATTGCATGTTGGAAAAGATCACATAAAAATACACTAGAACATGTAATTTGGCAGCAAGTTTCAATGAATAAAGCTGAAAAAAAAAGATGTTTGGAATCTAAGAAAATCTAAGAACAAAATAGAAAATAAAAATGCAAAAAAAAAAGAAAATTCTAAAACCTAGGCTAAAAGTCTCTAATGGTCAGCCCTTGTCCTTATTTATACGTAGAGGGGAGAGGTCTTGAGTCTTAAAAATATCCAAAATTGTTTAAGTTCTAGAGGCATCATACTTTTTGTTGGTCATGGCTTGGTCACACTTGGTGCAAGGCTGGGTCGTTAGTTCTTCTCCCAATGCTTGGCTTTTCTTCAACAAATTAAAGTTTCATTCTTTCACGTGTATTTGCTTTAACCAAGTCAACTTAATAACTAATCATATCATCTAAAAATGAAGCATCATATCCTTAATTTGGTGCAATGCCCCTAATTCCACATTTAAAGAATGTGTGGATAAGGAATAATATATATGTAGAGATCTAAATCTAAACTTGTGAGACATCTTTTGTGGGATAAAATCATAAGACTTTCGAGTCAAAGTAGACAATACCTCACAGGTTAGGCGTGAGCATCCATAAATGGTATTAGAGTAATCATCAGCCAACAAATACTAAGTTCTACATCATGGAAGTCACTAAATGCCACATATTAAGGTCATGGGGTCACTAAGTGTTACACGGTAGAGAGCCACCTCTAGAATCTAAACATCTGGTATGATCTTGATTCAGTGGTTAAACTCAGCTTCACAGGGACATCAAGCTTTAAAAGGTGGAGAGATTGTGATGCTTTCAATCCCATATTGGAAAAATGATATATATATATATATATAGATTTAAACCCAAACTTATGAAGCACCTTTTATGGGATAAAACTATGAGACCTTTAGGTCAAAGCGAAAAATAACTTATAGGTTGGATACAGGTCTACACAAATGAGGTCTTTTCAAAGATTGATTTACGATTTAGATATCATCGATTGAAGATTAAGGTAGGTGATGTACCTAATACTGCTCTCCAGACAAGGTATGGCTATTATGAATTTTTGGTTATGCCTTTTGGATTAACTAATGCATTTACTTTATTTATGGACTTGATGAATAGAATATTTAAGCAGTATCTTGATTAGTTTATTGTTGTTTTCATTAATGACATTTTGGTTTATTCTAAGAGTGATGAGAAACATGATAAACATTTAAGGATTGTACTATAAACCTTGCAGGATAAGCAACTCTTTGTTAAGTTTAGCAAATGTGAATTTTGGTTAACAAGTGTTGCTTTTCTTAGCCATGTTGTTTCTAAAAATGGCATTTCAGTTGATCCAAAAAAGATTAAGGTAGTGGTGAATTGGCCTCACCTAATAAATGTGATAGAAGTAAGAAGTTTTATAGGCTTGGCAAGTTATTATAGAAGATTTGTTGAGGGGTTTTCTCAAATTGCTATGCCATTTACTCGTTTAACTTAAAAGTGAGTAAAATTTAAATGGACTAAAGAATGTGAACAGAGTTTTCAAGAGTTAAAGCAACAATTGGTGTTAGCACCTGTCCTTACCCTACCTTCTAATATTGATAGTTTTACCATTTATTGTGATGCTTCCAATAAGGGGTTGGGTTGTGTGTTAATGCAGAATGATAGGGTAATTGCTTATGCTTCTAGGCAATTAAAACCTTACAAATAGAATTATCTTACTCATAACTTAGAGTTGGCTACCATTGTGTTTGCTTTGAAAATATGGAGACATTATTTGTATGGGGAGCCTTGTGTAATTTATACATATCATAAGAGTTTAAAGTATCTACACATGTAAAAAAGTTGAACATGAGATAAAGAATATGGTTTAAACTAATCAAAGATTATGATTTGACCATCAATTATCATATAGGCAAAGTCAATATAGTCGCTGATGCTTTTAGTAAAAAGTTCATTGGGAGTAAAGCTGCTTTGATTACTTCATAACCAAAATTGTTGGAAGAACTTGATGCGTAGCAAATTGAGGTGACTATACAAGAAAAGAGGTTGCTATGGCTAGTTTATTGGTTCAACAAAATTTGATCAAAAAAATAAAATTGGCATAAAAAGAAGATAGAGAGTTGTATAGAATTAAAGAAGATGTGCAGAATGGTTTGCAATCGGAGTTTAAGCTTCACGAGGATGGTACATTACACTTTGGGAATAGATTATGTGTACCAAATGATTTTTAGTTGAAACAAGAGATCTTGGAAGAAACATATAGGTCTCGTTTCAATATACATCCTGGAGGCATTAAGATGTATAAGGATTTGAAAGAAAGTTTTTGGTGGAATAACATGAAACATGAAATAGCTTAGTTTGTGTCCCAATATCTAGTGTTTTAGCAAGTTAAGGCTGAACACCAAAGACTATCAGGTTGTTGCAACCTTTAGAGATACCAAAATGGAAGTAGGAGCACATCTCTATGGATTTCATGATAGGATTGCCTAGGTCATTAAAAGAGAATAATACAGTGTAGGTAGTTGTTGATAGACTTACTAAATCATTTTATTTTTTACCTATCAAGTCGACTACTCCACTTGATAAACTAACATAATTGTACATGGATGAAATTGTCTGATTGCATGGAGTTTCAATGAGTATTATGTTAAATAGAGATTTTAGATTTGTCTTTAAATTTTGGGTAAGCTTATAGTGAGCTATGGAGATAAATTTGAAAATGAGTATAGTGTTTCACCATCAAATGAATGGGCAAACATAGAGAATGAATTCGATTGTGAAAGATATGCTTTGAGTATGTGATTGATCTAAAAGGTAGTTAGGATGATTACTTACCTTTAGCAAAGTTTGCTTATAATAATAGTTACCAATCCAGCATTAGGATGGCTCCTTTTGAAGCCTTGTACAAAAAATGTAAATCCCTTTAATGTTAGGATAATGTTGGGAGAGAAAACTGTTGAGATTGGAAATAGTGTAACTGACTGTAAAAAAGATCAAGGTGATTAGGCAGAGACTTAAAGTAGCACAAGATCATCCAAAGAGTTGGGCAGACAAGAAAAGAAGGGAGCTGGAATTTCGATAAGGGGACTATATTTTTTTAAAGGTATCACCCGCAAAAGGTGTTATGCGATTTGGGAAACGAGGAAAGTTAAGCTCACGTTATATAGGGCTGTTTAAAATTCTCGATAAGGTGAGAGAAGTTATATATATAATATCCTTGCCACCTCAGCTATCTGGTTTGTACAATGTTTTTCATGTGTCCTTAGTGAGAAAATGTCTCTGACCTAAGCCATGTGATAGAGTATGGACCTTTAGAAGTTTAAGAAGATTTAACATACTTGGAATATCCTATTTGAATAGTTGATCAAAAAGAGCAAGTCTTGAGGCACAGAAGTATTCCTTTTATAAAAGTTCAATGGAGTAATCACACACCAAGAGAAGCAACTTGAGAAATGAAAGATGATATGAAGAAACAACATCTTTAGTTATTCAAAAATGAAGGTAAATCAAGTTTCAAGGATGAAACTTTTTATAAGTTGGGGAGAATGTAGTACCTATAAAAAATGGACTATTTTAAGTATTTTTATAAGTGGAGGGACTCTTTAATAAAGAATGAGAAATGAAGAGGACCTATTGATAAATAACCTAATTTTTTTAATAGAGTTAACTTATTCTACAGTTTTCAGTCAATGACTAATTGAAAAAAAAATACAAGCTTATTTTTCCTCTGTTTCTTATACAAAAAAAGACAAATCAAAGGATTCTAAGTGAAGGGTAACAACAAAACCTACAAGGAGAATTGTTTGTCAAATGTGAGTAATTTTAGAGTGTTAATTGTTAAGTCTTGAAGTGTAATTTGTAATCGAGAAACTCTAAAATTTTAGGGTTTCCATTATCCCTCTTCATTATTAGTTTGGGAAAATAATTTAGATTTTAATTAAAGTCTAATTAATTGTTGAAAAAGATGGCAATGTGATTTTTTTGCTGTAAAAATAAGAAATACAAATTTGATAGGGTTAAAAAAGAAAATTTCTGTCTCATATGAACTTTGATGTTTGCAGTGATGGATTAGGATGATATTTTGTATTAAGGGATAAAATACTACTATGATTGTTATATATTGTTGGAAAGCTTGCTGAATTTACTTTCCAATGAAGTAAACAGAAGTCAATTCCAAGTTTTTTGTGAAGAGTAGTTTAATATTTACTTAAGGATGGGCAGGCTACCTAGTAGCAGGGGGAGAATTATGAAACTCCTCTTAATTTTTATACAAGGATTTATAGATTAAACCATATATGTTAGGAAAGCCTATTGAGTCTACTTTCCAATAAGACAAGCAGAATTGAATTTGGAGTTTCCTATGAATAAATACTTAATTTTTATTAGAAGGTATACAAGCTATTTGGCAGCACCATATGATGTGGATTGCAAAAATTATTATAATTAATCCATAAGGAATCATGAGATGGGCCAATAAGGTTATAAAGCTTATCAAGTTTAGTTTCTAATGCTTAAAGAGATCTTAATTCTGATTTGGATATATTGAGATATGACTATTATAATGAAAAGAGGTCAAGCTATCGGTATTAGTTAATTGAGTTAATTCTTGAATAACTTAGTTGTTTTTAGTATCAATAGTCTCAAAAAGGGTTGATTAATTACTGTTATGTTGAAAATTTCTTGGTTAGGCTATTAATTATTTGGGGGAAAAAACTAAATGGTGAAATTAAAAGAACGTAAGTAGAATCTCACACACTTTACTTGTTTTCGAACCTATGTATATATGTGTGTTTCTAAATAAGTAATTGTTTTATTCCTTTATTTTTGATATATGAAAATAGGATCAAGCATATGATTATTTTATGCTTTTTCTATGTAAATGATGGATCATGCTTATGAATGAAATAAGAAAATGATTTATGCTTAAGGAACAAGTTTATGATAGCTATATTTTTACATCCCTAGGAAGTGGGATCATTGACACTAAAACTAGTTCTACGGCTTTGGCTAATGGGTAATAATAGTTAGCATAGACATGATCATACGATCCTGTTAATAGGTTATAGTAGTTAGCATAAGACCTTAGCTAGTGGGTTATAGTGTTAACAATGATCATAAGGATGAAATTATCGATACAGCCAATGTCACGAGTTATAGCAGTGACCGTAGCTAACGATAAATGAATGATAATGATGATTTATGATAATAATTATTTATGATGATTTTTTTAAATATTGATCCATGATTTGGTGACATGTTTTGAAATTGATTTATGATATACGAAATGCTTGATAAAATGTTGATTTTTGAATTATATTTGACATTATGAGTTTATGAATGTTTTTGGAATGATCTATATAGTACGTATGAAAATGATGTTTGATCTGGTAAGGTGTGTGAGCCTACACTTGTTGAGCTGTGGTTTGCTTATTCCCTATTTTCTTTTTTTTTTATAGATGATATGAATGATAAGTATGATTGGTCTTGTGAGGAGCTAGAAGAATATGAGTATTGGAGAACTATTTAGAGAACATGATTTTATGAAGTATTATTTTTTTTAGTTGTAATACTTGACATTGAATCTTTGGAGACTTGTTATTTAGTTATTTTATAGATATTAAAACTTATTGAGAACCTTGTTTTTATTTGAAGATTTTTCAATGGTTATGGATTAAGCTTCATATTACTTTGGGGTTTTACTTCAAAGTAATATGGTCATGTTATGTCGTGATCTCACAGTGTGATATAAAGTGGTATCAAAGTCAGCTCTAAGAGTACTATTAATGTGCCATCGAGGACAATAGCCTTTTTTTATAGTGGGGAAGGGTGTCATGGTCTTGGAGAGTAGCTATGAATCTTCCATCGACTGTGTACTAGAGTTGGTCATGGGATATAAGGGTTCATACCACCTTCTCCTTGTGAGGTGCTTTTTGTCAGGCAAACCATGAGACCTTTAGATCAAAGCAGATAATACCTCACAAGTTAGGTGCAGGTCTCTACAAATGGTATTTGAGCGGTTACCAGTTGGTGAGAACTAAGTGCTACATTATGGGAGTCACTAAGTACTACATGATGGAGAGCCACCTCTAGAATCCCAACGTTTGGTATGATCTTGGTCTTGTGGTTGGACTTGGCTTGACAGGGACATCAAGCTTTAAAAGGTGGGGAGATTGTAATGCCTCCAATCCCGCATTTGAAGAATGTATGGATAAGGAATGATATATATGTAGATATCTAAACCCAAATCTGTGAAGCACCTTTTGTGGGGCAAAATTATGAGACCTTTGGGTCAAAGTGATAGTACCTCGCAGGTTGGGTGTGGGTCTCTATAAATTGTATCAGAGTGATCACCAGTCGACAAGCTAAGTGTTCCATTATGAGAGTCACTAAGTGCTACACGGTGGGGAGCCACCTTTAGAATCCCAATGTCTGGTATGACCTTAGTCTTATGGTTAGACTCGGCTTGATAAGGATGTCGAGGTTTAAAAAGCTGAGAGATTATAATGCCCCCAATCTCACATTGAAAGAATGTGTGGATAAGGAATAATATATGTGTAGAGATCTAAACCCAAACTTGTAAGATGCTTTTTGTGAGACAAAATCGTGAGACCTTTAGGTCAAAGTGGACAATACCTCATAGGTTAGGTGCGAGTTTCCACATTTGGTGCATTCCAACCTAGCTTATTCAATGTTGTAATTACTTAATCTTCTATGCACGTTTATGTGTAATGGTCTGAAACTCAAGCTCCAGGATCGCATGACTTCAGGATAAAAGAATTACCTTTTTCATGTCTCAGATCAGCCTAACTATCACGGTTCATGTCAACTTGTGAGGTATTGTCCATTTTGACCCCTTTGGCCTTAAGATTTTGTCCCATAAAAGGTGCCTTACAAGTTGAAGGAGGTGTGAACCTTTATATCCCATGACCAACTCTAGTACACAGTCGATGTGAGATTCATGGCTCTTCCCTAGGATTATGATATTTTTCCTTATTCCAATGAAAGCCCACTGCCCTTGGTGGCACATCTCTAGTACCCCTAGACCTAACTCTGATACCACTTTTCATGGGCTGAGACTCAAGCTCTAGGCTCTCATGGCTCCAGAATATAGGAATGGCCTATTTCCTGTCCCAGATTAGTCTAACTATCACAATTCACACCAACTTGTGAGGTATTATCCACTTCGACCCCTTTGGCCTCATAGTTTTATCCCGCAAAAGGTGCCTCACAAGTTAAAAGTGGTGTGAACCCTTATATCTCATGACCAAATCTACTACACAGTGGATGAAGGATTCATGGATCCTTCATATGACTGTGACACGTGCACATCCCATATTCTTCTTGCCTTAAATTTCTTTTCTTCAAAAATTTCCAACACGTGAACATTTTTATCACACATTTTAACAAAAAAAAACTATAAATAAACCAAGTAAGAAAAGTTAAGAAAACTCCCTAAGTGTTAATTTTGCCTATTGACATTAGTTTAGGCCATTTGTACAAATCGAATCAAAATTTCCTCCAAATTGTATCCAAATTTACCAATATTCCTCATTTTCTTTAATTGCACCTACACATGAGAATAATGTGCACAAAAATGAGCATGAAAAAACTAAAATTTAAGTGCAATCAAACCTCCAAACTTAAGCTTTTGCTTGTTCTCAAGCAAAATAAGATTGAGTAAGAATTATACTATACTTTCAATGCTTTATTCAACATGAAAGCCTCATAGATTGATCAATAGATATAACAAAAGTAAAATCACGAACAAGTGATAGTATACAAGAATCAACCTAGGCTAAGATCATTCCTAATATGGTTGCATAAGCAAGTAACACCTTTCACACATCTTTGCATGAAATCTAGTAATGTTGTGCAAAACATGAACTTTAATAGCAAGGATCAATAAAGTATGTTCATGTTCCATAAGTTCATGTCACCAAAACCAGGTGTTCACCTGAACTAAGCGTACACCAGAACTAAGTGTACACCAAAACCCACATATGCATCAACACTAATGTTGTGGCACCAATAGCAAATATGAAGGTTCTAAAGGCTCAAAAGTGCACCATTAATTAGGACTCTAGGTCCCTCACCTTTGACTATAAATAGGGGATAGGATCGACCATGAAGAACACGTAGGCTAGATTTTAATTTCTATTTTCTTCTTTTCTACATTTTCTTAACATGTTTTTTAACTTTTCTAGATCCCAAACACTTGTTTTCTAAATTTTCTTAGTGAAACTTTTTACCAATTTACATGTTCTTGTATATTTTCTTAAGATCTTTTCAAATCTTGAAATAATATTTAAAGATTCAAATAGTTTTTAGCTCCAAATAGATTAACTCCATTCACTTTACCACTTCTTTATGAAATTGATTAGGTTGATATTCAGTAGGCTTTTACATTGAATCTATAGCAATTTTTGTTAGATTTTGCTCAAATTTTTTTACACATTACTAAGCTATAGATTTTCAACATTTATAAATTTTAGATTGAAACTTGAAGCAAAGTATTTCAGATTAAGGATTGAAAGGTACGATTAAAGTAGCTGCTAGTGCTAGACGTGATTACTTCTATATGGTGTGGGTCTGTTCTCCGTATTGAGATATGTTTGCTTTGTTTTCTTGTTAGACTCATGGTTTTATGAATTACTTAATGATTCTTGATTGATTTTTTAGGTTTTACGTGAACTAGATATTGTTTGCATCAAATACTTCTATTTAAGCATATTAGTAACCTATTTTGTGTTTCAATTTGCTGAGTTGATTTTACATATGATTTTTGCTCTTTTCTTGTGGATTCTTAAGAGACACTTGTTAATACTGAGGTTATCAAGGTTGTTGGAGATTTGTTGTTACCTTTTATGATTGTTCGTTGAAGTTTTTTTTTTTAAGATTCATGCAAAGCAGTGCATGGTAAAACAATTCTGATTGAGTTTTGGTTGAAGGTTTTTTTTTTTTTGTACAATTGATGTATTTTAGTTCTAGCTTTTTTTTCATCATTTCCTTGATCTTTTAAACTTCTTTTAGAGATAGGTTTCTTTACTAGCATAGGGATTTCATTTACTAAAGTTGGATGTTACATTTTCAATCACTGTTTACTTCATTCATTGCATGTATAAAACTAACATGTTTGTTTTCTATTCTCCAATTTTTTTTGTTCAACTGCTTGTTTAAGTTTGTTATTGCATTTTACTTCATTAAGTAAATCTTTTCTTGTCCATACAAAGTGCAATTAAATTTAGGATCATATATACATTTGATGAAAGTAAAATGAGCTGTTTATGATGGTGCAGTAGTGCAAATGAAGATGCATTCATTATTACTTACATATTTCTTGCATTTTGCTATTTCTTTCATTGCAACTCCTCATAAAAATTGGCATTTAGTTTTTCATTTAGGTTTTGTTTAGGTTTAATGTTTCATCATTAGACAACAAGTTAGTTTTAGCATGCATTTATTTTTTTAGAATTTCTTTTCAACGTGGATTGCATGAATATATTTTGTTTACATTGAGAAGTTGTTTAGGGATCTTGATATTCAGTGGTTCATTTGTGTTGTGTACTTGAAAATACAAAGTCACTTTAGTGTAGTTCTAGTTGCAAAGTAAATTTAGAAATTTCATTATAAGTGTTAGTTTGTAGATTACACTAGATTTAGATTTTTGAATCTTGATTTTTAGAAATTTAAGTACAATTTTTACATAATTTTGGTTTTAGAACTTTAAGTACTATTTTCATGTGAGTATACCGCTCTTTTCACATTTGATTTTTAATTGTACATTCTATTACTTGTTTTTGCATTTTATTTATTAGTTTTGATTCAGAATTTTTTTTATTTGTTTTTTGATTTGATTTTTCATCATTAATGTTGTAGAAATATGTTTTTCATCTTTTTTTTTTCATAGATATTGAATGAGCAAACCAACTTTAGATAGTGTATGAGGATAAGCAGTATTTAGTTTAAGAACCTCTTTTACTAATCCTTGAGGATTGATACTTAGACTTTTTATTCTCTATTATTACTTGACGGCTTGTGCGCTTACAGGATTTCCCAATCAAGTTTTTGGGCATTGCTACTAGGGATTAAGTCTAAAGAGTTCTACGTTAATGTCAACTTTTACCATACTTTATTATAGATTGGTTCACTTTAGTGTACATACTTTAGGCTAGAAATTAGATTTGCTTCAGTTTTAGTTGTACATACTTAGAATTTTATTTTTAGAGTGGTTTACTAGGTTTAGTGTGCTTGGCCCATGTATGTACTCTATTAGGAATCATGAGTTGGTTCCTTTAGATTTTGAGCATGACGCTACTCATAAGAGGATTATGAGGAAAAAATAAATCAATCTTACCATCACTATGGCTGAGCAAGACACCAGAGCACTTAGGGATTATGTTGTGCTCGATCTTCATGGTTTTTAGCCTAGTATTAGGAGGCCAGCCATACAAGTTAATAATTTTAACATTAAACCTACAATCATCCAGATGATATAGTAGTCACTACAATTTAGTTATAATTCGAGTGAGGATCTTAATGCTTATCTTTAGGATTTCTTAGAGATATGTGATACATTTAAACATAATGGTGTTACTAATGATACCATTAAGCTTAGGTTGTTTCCATTTTCCTTTAGAGATAGATTTATGAGTTGGTTAATCTGATGTCATCGATTCCATCAGCACTTGGGATGATTTAGTGCAAAAGTGCATGGATAAACTTTTTCTTCTAGCCAAAATGGCCAATCTTTGAAATGAAATTACTTCATTTGCCCAGCATGACTAGGAAACCTTGTATAAGACATGGGGGAAATACAAGGAGCTCTTGAGGTAGTGTCCACACCATGGACTACCAAAATGGCTAAAGATTTTGATCTTCTATAGTGGGTTAGTACCTAATACTAGGACACTCTTACATAGTTTATGATATGATTAAGGACATGACAACTAATAATTGTCAGTCGTCTAATGAGAGATAGCATCCTAGGAAAGCTTCGAGGGTGTACAAGCTTAGTGAGCTTACAGTGCTTAGTGCTAAAGTAAATTCCTTAGCCAAATCTGTAACATCTTGACATTGTAAGAGCCTAGTTCTAGTCATCCCAGGTTGACTCATGCCCATAGTTTCGTTGCTATGTACGAGACATGCAAGGTAAGACACCTAGGAGAGTCATATTCGAATACTCATTCAAAGTTAGTTTCATTTGTAGGATAGAACCCGAGGTAGTTAGTTTCATTTGTAAGATAGAACTCGAGGTAGTCTAACTACCTTTATTCTTCCACATATAACCCAGGCTAGAGGAATAATCCTGTTTTCTCTTGGAATCAATAGCAAAAGCAGTAACCCACATCTTTTCAGCCTAGTTAGGCACCATTACAACGAGTACCACCACCCAACAGCATGCTTAGTTTCCTAGACCACTTCATTCACCTAGCTTTCAGCAACCACCTTATCAGCAACATTCTTCACAATAACACTATACACCTCTATATCCATCTATGCCACCCTTAGATAAAAAGATCTCATTCAAGAATCTTTTAAGTTCTTTTATTAGAGCTCAGACTTCATTTATGCAGACTCAAAATACTATGTTTCAAAACCATTCTGCATCCATAAAGAACTTATAGACCCAGATTGGTTAGCTAGCTACTCTTTTAAGTACTTGACCTCAGGGCACCTTACCCAATAACATAAAGGTTAACCTTAAGAGGGAGGGGAAAGAGCATTGCAGGGCAATCACTCTTAGGAATAGAAAGAAAATAGCTAATGATTGCGCCTAAATAGGTTCTAAGTATGATGATGATGAGAGGTTTGATAATGATGAGCCTGATAGGAACATAATTTATGATGGTGAAGAGGGCAAGAAGAATGATGATGGTGTAGTCCCTATTCACACTCAATTACCATAGACATTATGCTTTAGTGCTATACCGAGTTCATTTAGGTATACTTATTTTAGAGTTGAGCCATATAGGCCTTATATTCCTTTCCGTTAGTAGTTTTAGAAGCAGAAGCAAGAGAAACAATTCTCTAAATTTCTTAAGGTGTTTTTTTTCATGTTATTTTTTATGCATATTTGTGTGTATATGTGTTTGCATGTTTGTTTTCTTATACATATTTGGGTTTCATGGTTTGTACATAGTTATTTTTTTGTTGATTTAGTTTTTGTACATATTAATGTAGTTTCATTGTGTAGTGGTTTTCTTTGTTTTGTAGGATAAATAAGAGTTTAAAAGGATACACTAGTTTCGACCAAAGCTTTGATTGAAGATTTAGTCACTATCTTACATGATGATAAGGGAGTTTTCTTTTTTTTTTTCTTTTATGCTTTATTGCTTGATGCTTACACATTAATGACAATGTGTTGTTTAAGTTTGGGGGTATTGGGGGAATTTTTAAAAGTTCTTTGCAAAATTTATAAATTTTCTTAATTTTTGCTTTGAAATTGAGCTTAACATATGGTAGTTTGAATCATTATGATACTTTCTTTTATTAGTTCTTCATGAAGCCAATGATACATAATGATTAATGAATATAGCTTTAGGAAAAGATTAAATGTATGTGAAATATGAGATGATACTTAGGTTTAGTAAATTCTTGAATATGGTATTCATTATGAGTGATGTTTTGAGTGTTGAATTACATTTTTTATTTGGTATTGATTATGAGAGCATGAGATTATTTTTGCATTGGTATTTGGAGTTGTGTTTCATGATTCTAAAATTTGTTTTGATAATTTCTTAAGGTGAAATTTTAAAGGAGACATGATTAAGGAAATGGTATAGGCCATTTTTAAATCGTTTGAGCCTTTTGAGCTATCCATAATTGCCCTATTTGAGCTTTATGATACCTTTTCTTTGTTTTGTAACCACATTACAAGCCTATAGCCTTATTTGGTATATTACCTATCTTTTTGGTCCCTTACATCATATATATTAGGACATCTATGCACCATTTGTGAGCTATGCATTATTAGGGAAGAAGGGTGGAACTTGGAAAAAGAATGGGAAATTGAAAAAAAAAGTTATGAAAAAAGTAAAAAGAAAAAAAAGAGAAAAGAAAAACAAAAGCAATAAAGTGGTAAAAAAGCAAAGAAAAAAAAATCAAAGTTTAAAGGGGTGATTCTTTAGTCAAGCTTACCTTTCTTACCTTGAAAGCTTAATGATTAATAATCATTGACTTTTGATGCATTGTTAGGGTACTTGAGCCTAAATGATTTTTATCATACCTTAACCCTAGCCTTACATTACAAGCTTATTAAAGTCTTAAATGATCTTTGGTCATGTGTTTATCTGCATTAGTGGAAAGAGATGTGATAAACAAACTTATGGAACATGGGCATGCTTTATTGATCATTGTTATTTATGTTTCATGTTTTGTATAACATTACTAGATTTCATGCAACAATATGTGAAAAGTGTTGCTTGCTTGTGGAATCTTAGTCAGGAATGATCTTAACCTAGGTAGATTCTTTATATTAGCACTCATTTATGATTTTACTTTAGTTATATTCATTGATTAATCTATAAGGCTTCCATGTTGAATGAAGCATTGAAAATATAATGTGATTCTTGCTAAATCTTGTTTTGCTTGAGGACAAGCAAAAGCTTAATTTTTGAGGTTTGATTGCATTTAAAATTTTAACTTTTCATTGCTTAATTTTAGTGCAATTTGACTATTATTTTACCTTGTTCTTTAGCATTTCTTAGCAAAAATACTCCTAAAATTACAATTGTATTATGTGTAGGTGCAATTGAAGAAAATGGAGAATTTTGAACATAATGTGGAGAATTTTGGTGCTAATGGCCTTCATTAGTGTCAATTGGTCACATTGATACTTAGAGAATTTTTTTTTTAACTTCTTTTGCTTGAATTTTTTTTAGCCTTATTTTTTTAAATAGTTTTTTGTAAAACTTTTAATGGAAATCCTCATTAAGTGTGGAATTTCTTTTATAGAAAAAAATATTGAAGAAGGCAACACACATTATGCATGGGGATTAAGCAATTAACAAAGATGCCCAAGTTGAAAAAAATAAAAATAGTTGATGTTGCATAAATGAAGCATTTGATTGGTTGATGAAGTGATTAGGAGGGAGCTCACATTCAGCTAAAACAACCAAGCAATAGTTAGGACTCTAAATCCCTTATCTTTGCCTATAAATAAGGGATAAGAGCGGCCATGAAAAACACATAGCTAGATTTTCATTTTTTTTTCTTTTTTTATGTGTTTTCTTTCTACATTTTTTTACATGTTTTTCAACTTTCCTAGCTACCAAGCACTTGTTTTTTTAGTTTTTCTTAATGAACCTTGTTGCCAATTTACATGTTCTTGTATATTTTCTTAAGATCGTTTCAAATCTTGTGATGAAATTTGAGGATTCAAACAATTTTTAGCTCCAAATAGATTAACTCCATTCATTTTACCACTGGTTTGTAAAATTGATTAGGTTGATATTCAATAGGTTTTTGCATTGAATCTGTAGAAATTTTTGTTAGATTTTGCTCAAAATTTTTAATAGGTTACTAAGCTACAGATCTTCAAAATTTATAAATTTAGATTGAAACTTAAAGTAGAGGATTTGAGATCAAGGATTGAAAAGTGCGGTGCTAGACATGATCACTTATGTTTGGTATGGATCTACTCTCCTTAAGAAGACTTACTTGCTCTCTTTTCTTTTTAGACTCATAGTTTTATGATTTACTTAATGATTCTTGATTGATTTTTTGCGTTTTACTTGAATTAGATATTATTTGCATCAAATACTTTCTTTTAAAACATATCAATAACCTGTTTTGTGTTTCAATTTGCTTAGTTGATTTTACATCTGATTTTTGCTCCTTTCTTATGGATTCTCTTAAGACACTTGTTAATACTAAGGTTATCAATATTGTTGGAGATTTCTTGTTACCTTTTATGATTGTTCGTTAAAGTTTTTTTTTTTTAAAGATTCATGCAAAGTAGCGTACAGTGAAACAATTTTTGATTGAGTTTCAGTTGAATTTGTTTTTATAGAACTATTGTTTTTTAATTTTAGTTTTTTTTTTCATCATTTCCTTGATCTTCTAACCTTCATTTAGAGATAGGTTTCTTTATAGCATAAGGATTTCATTTACTAAAGTTGCATGTTGCATTTTCAATCACTATTTACTTACATTCACTGAAGCATAAAACTGAAATGTTTGTTTTCTGTTTTGTTTTCTTTTTGTTTGCTATTTGTTTAAGTTTGTTAATGCATTTTACTTCATTAAGTAGATCTTTTATTATCTATACAAAGTGCAATTAGATTTAGGATCATATATACATTTGATGAAAGTAAAATGAGCTGTTTGTGATGGCATAGTCATGCAAATGAAAATGCACTCATTGTTACTTACATGGTTCTTGCATTTGGCTATTTCTTTCATTGCAACTCTTTATAAAAATTGGCAATTAGTTTTCATATAGGATTTGTTTAGTTTTAATGTTTCATTAATAGACAACAAGTTAGATTTAGCATGCATTTTTTTTTTTTTAGAATTTCTTTTCAACGTTGATTGCATGAATATATTTTGTTCATTTTGAGAAGTTGTTTAGGGATCTTGATATTCAGTGGCTCATTTGTGTTGAGTACTTGAAATTCAAAGTCACTTTAGCACAATTTTAGTTGCAAAGTAAATTTAGAAATTTCATTATAAGTGTTAGGTTGAAGATTACACTAGATTTCAATTCTTGAATTTTGTTTTGTAGAATTTTAAGTCCTATTTTCACAGAATTTTGGTTTTAGAATTTTAAGTAATATTTTTGTATGAATATACCATTGTTTTTTGCATTTGATTTTTAATTTGCATTCTATTACATGTTTTTTCATTTTATTTCTTAGTTTTGATTCATAATTTTTTATATGATTTGTTTCTCAATTTGATTTTTCATCATTAATTTTGTAGAAACATTTTTTTCTTGGTTTTTTTTTTCACAGATATTGATTGACCGAACCAGTTTTAGATAGTGTATGGGGATAAGCGGTGCTTAGTTTAGGAACCTCTTTTACTAATCCTCGAGGGATCGACACTCAGACTTTTTAGTCTATATTATTACTTGATGGCCTATGCGCTTACAAGATTTCCCAATCACATACCAAGGCAAGGTGTCATGTTGAAATGTTATCAACTACTTATTAGGAAAAGTCATACTAATACTTAGATCCTTGTCAATGTTGCCATTGTCTAACCTAGAATGATGGTCAGTGATGTGGTTTTTTTATTCTTTCTTATCTCTAATCTCCAAATCAAACTCCTGTAGGAAGAGAATCCACCTAATTAACGTAGGCTTTGCATTCTTCTTGATCATGAGATATCTAATTGTAGTATAATCAGTGTAAACTACTACTTTAGATCCTATGAGATAAAAACGAAACGTATCAAAAGCAAATACAACCACTAATAGTTGTTTTTTAATAGTTACATTGTTTAACTAAGCTCCATTCAAAGTCTTGCTTGTAGAATATATGGCATAAAATTGCTTTCCTATCCTCTAACCTAGAATAGCTCATGCTATCTAATCACTAACATCACATATAAGCTTAAATTGTGAAGACCAATCAAGTGCTATAATGACTAGAGCATAAACTAATTTCTCTTTAAACACTCAAAAAGCATGCAAGCAATCATCATCAAATTTAAACTTCACTTGCTTCTCTAATTATCTACATAAGGGTTTAGAAATCTTGGAAAAACCCTTAATGAATCTCCTATAAAATCCCACATGTCTAAGAAAACAATACCTTTAATTGTAGTTGAAGGTGGTAATCTCTCTATCACCTCGATCTTAGCTCTATCTAACTCAATCCTTGCAGTAGAAACCTTATGACTTAGCACTATCCCCTATCTCACCATGAAATGACATTTCTCCCAATTTAGCACTAACTTGATATCCTCGCATCTAGTTAAAACATGAGCTAAATGATCGAAACAATCTTTCAAGCTATCACCTAAGATTGAAAAGCCATCCATGAGCACCTCAAGGAAATCCTCTACCATATTGAAAAAAATTGCCATCAACACCTCTGAAAGGTAGCTAAGGCATATTAAAGTCCAAAAGGCATTCTTTTAAAGGCAAAGGTACCAAAAGGGTAGGTAAAAATATCATTTTCATAGTCTTTAGGTGTTACAGCTGTTTAATTGTATCTGAAATACCTATCAAAGAAACAATAATACTCATGCCTGGATACATGATCCAATATCTGATCAACAAAAAGTAGAAGAAAATGATCCTTCATCGTAGCCTTATTTAGCTTTCGATAATCCATATAAACCCACCATCCGGTACCAGTCCTAGTGGGAATCATTTCAATATTCTCATTCGGCACCATTGTCATCCGACCCTTCTTTGAGATACTTTGAATCGAGTTGACTTATGCACTATCCAAAATTGGGTATATGATCCAAGTATCCAACCATTTAATAATCTCATTTTTCACTACTTCTTTCATGATTAGGTTAACCTCTATTGCATCTCAATGGTTGGCCTGAATCCATCCTTCATTAAAATCTTGTATATGCAAAAAAATGGATTAATACCTCAAATGTCGATAATGGATTAACCTATAGCTAGCTTATGGTCATGTAGGACTGAAAGAAGTCATGCCTTTTGATCATTAATCAAAGGTGTTTATATAATCATAGGCAAAGTGTCATCCTTACATAAGTAAGCATACTTAAGGTGAAAGGGTAATGGTTTTAGCTTAAAAACTAGATGAAAGGTTTAATTGCTATAGAGAGAGTATCTGTGTCCACTAAAGGCTTAACATTAGGAGGTGGTGCATATCAATCGGTAGAGATTATCAAAATCACATCATCGTCCTTACTCAAATCCATATTCTCTACCTCATTGATGAAAAAGGAATCCTTAAACTATGAGATTGGATGCTCTAGGTGAAAAACATCCCTAACTAAGCTACTAACTACCTCTACCCTATAACACTCATAAAAATCATCCAAATACTTAAAAGCCTTAAAAACATTAAATCGAACCTCTTGATCCTGTACTTGCATAGTCAACTCACCTTTTTGTACATCTATCAATGCCCTTTTGGTGGCTAAAAATGGTATCACGATCCACCCTTATATCCAACATAATGAAATCAACAAGAGAGATGAATTTATTTACCTTAACCAAGACATCCTCTGTAATTCCTCATGGGTATTTCAATGTCCTGTCAACCAACCGTAGAATATTTGAGTTAGGTTTAGCCTCTCCTATGCTTAATCTCTAAGAGATAGACCAAGACATCAAGTTAATGCTAGCACCTAGGTCACATAAGCCTTTATCAAAAGACATGTTACCTATAGTACAAGGAATGGTAAAGTTACCAAATCTTTAAGTTTTATAGGTAGTCCTTTTTGAATCACTGATGTACACTCATTAGTTAGTGCAACTATCTCATAATCCTCAAGCTTCCTCTTACGATTGATGATGTCATTCATAAATTTTTCATCAGTAGATATGCTGAAGTGCATCTACAATTGGAATATTAATGTTCATCTTCTTAAACACCTCAAGAAATTTAGTGAACTACTTTTTTTCCTTTTGCATCTGAAATCATTGAAGGAAATGAATATATGGCTCAACTCTATAAGGAACAAGCCTAGATGAACTAGGTAAAGCACTAGAGGATGGTGTTTGATGTAATCGGGTATGAACAGGTACTACATCATCATCTTTTTACTTGTCATTCTCCTCATCTTGAATTAGGTCTCTATCAGGCTTATCATAATCAGACCCTTCATTTGCCCCATATTGAAAATCTATAACTACCTCCCACTCTTAAGTGTGATTGCCTTACAGTGCTCATTTTTTTTTCTCTTAGAGTTGACTTCTATGTTACTAGGTAAAGTGCCCTAGGGTCGTGTACTCAAAATGGTAGCTAGCTATCCAATTTGGGTTTCTAAGTTCTTTACAAATAAGAATTGGTTTTGAAACATGGTATTCTGGGTTTATATAAATAAGGTCTAAGCTTTAATAAAAAAACCCAAAAGATCCTTAACTGAAGTCTTTTTCCCTGGGGGTGGCATAGACAAATATGAAGGTGTGTAGTGCTATTACTGATATAGTGGTTGCTAAAAGCCAATTGGGTGAGGTGGTTTAAACAATGAAGCATACTATGATGGTGGTGGCATGAGTGGTAATGGTGCCTGAGTAGGCTGAAATGATGTGGAATGGTTATAATTGATTTTAAGAGAAAATTGTATTATTCCTTCAGCTTAGGTTGCATGTAAAAGAATAAGAGTTATTGGTGGGCTACTTAGGGTTCTGTCCTACAAGTGAAATTGACTTTGAATGAGTGCTCGGACATGACTCCCCTAGGTGTCCTACCTTGCATACCTCACACATAACTAAGGAACTATGGGTATGAATAAACCTAGAATGACTAGGACTAGGATTAGGACTAGGCTCTAAGGATGTAACCTTACACTTTAAAGATTCTACAGATTTGGTTAGGGAAGCTACCTTAGCACTAAGTGTTATAAGCTCACTAAGCTTGTACACCCCCGAAGCTTTCCTATAATGCTGTCTTTCATTAGACCACAAATAATTGTTAGTGAACTGGAAAATCTGCAAGTATATAGGCTGGACAAGTAGTAAAAATGATCTTTTGGTTGGAATGTTGATCCCATAAGGATTAGGTAGAACTTTCTAAGCTAAGTAGCAGTTATCACTTCACTCTTGCTAAAGTTGATTCAATTAAAGAATATCCATGAATATATCAAAATTAAATTCTACTAAACAAAATATAGATGCTCAACTAAAACCAAATAAAAAAAAAAAAAACAAGACATGGAAATAAATGAACAAATTGCAAATGAAAAATCATAACTAATCCTTAAATGCAAAAAACAAATAATAGCGAAAATAAAATTTATAATTAAAAATCAAGTGTGAAATGTAATTACAAGGCATATTCTTAAATTGTAAAGGCTAGAATTTATGCCTATATATCTAGAATTAATGCCTATGTAGTCAACATGCAAAACTAATATGCAATTCTTTTTAAACATGAATTGAATTCTAAACAACTTATATGAAAAACATGAATTCTAAAATTAAAAGCTGAGCAGAATATAAAAGAAACAACAAATTGAAAGCATTAAAACATAAACGATAAAGAAGAAACAAATGAAATTGGATATGACATCTATGCATGAATGTGAAAGTAAAAAATTGTAACAAGCAATTAAGGTTAAACATGAAAGCTAGATTTTAAACAACCTATGAACAACTTATGTGAACACATGATCTAAGGAGTAAGACATGAACATAACGTAACAGAAAAATCAATCTAAACAGATGCAACAACTTGAAATAGCAAAGACATGCAAGTTGTAAAATGATTTTTTATTTGACCCCTATTGATGAACAAATTGAACTTTTTGTAAGTTGATTGAAGAACTAATTGAAGCACTCAATGAAGAATTAAATGGCAAAAGAAAGAATGTAGGAAAATACTCCAACAATGCAAAGAAACTAAAACAGCAGCTAGTATGTAATGGAAATGCAAGAAAATTCAAAAGAAAAATTTCAGCAAGTGATTATATGCTAGGAAGGAACTTCATCTAAGCTAGAACAACCTAGATCTATGAATTAACTACCATAAGGAATGAGAAAATAGCATGAATCAACAAAGAAATCAGCTCAATTAACTTGAATTCAAAAACAATGCAGAATCTAGAAAAACATTACCTCATCAAAGAAAATTAATCAAACTACACCTAAAAGCATGAAATAAATTGCACAAAATGAAAATTAACAAAGTAATTAATAGAAGTAAAGATCTAAAGAAGAAAGAATGCCAAAAAAATCACCAAAGTGGGGAAAGAATCCATGCCAAAGTCAGTATCCATGCCTAGCCTGCAATTATCACCTTCATCCATGCATGACTTCTAACTTTCATCTGGATTGATATGCTGTGAGTTTGAAGCTAAATTTTAACTATGTTGTAGCCCTATGAATTATAAAACTAAAAACAAAAACTAGAGCGAAACAAGCAATATTTGATAGAGTTTTGATCCAAGAATTGTAGCTTGGTTAGAATAAGCAAATTGCAAAAATTGATTTGAACATTCAATGAGAAATCATACGATTTGAGCTAGAAAACAAATTCAAAAGTAAATTTTATTGAAAGATTATGAAACAACACTGAAAAATACTTGAGAAACAACAAAATTGCAATGAAATTTAAAGGGAAAATGCTAGAAATAAAGTGTTTGGAAGCTAAAAAAATGTAAAGTGCAGAAAGGAAAGTGCAAGAAAGTAAAGAAACAAAAATTTAAATCTTAAACCAACTCTCCCCTAATTGTCAGCCCTCTCTCCCTATTTATAGGTAGGGGGAGGAGCTTTAAGTCTAAACAAATTACAAAAAGATCTCCTGTTTGCTTGGTTTCGAGAGCCTTTTTGAACTTGCTGCCTGTTACACTACCGGTGTGTTGATGCAAGTTTGGTTGTTTGGCTGCTTTCTTTAATAGACTTCAAGCTTCATTTTTTCACGTGTAATGGGTGGTCTAAGAAGTTAATTTAATGACCAATCAAAACCTCCTAAAGTCTCAACTCAGCTAATCGCTTTGGTGCCTTTAAATTAGCTTGTAAGGCTTTACATTTGCTTGCTCATTCATGCATCCATGCACATGTCCATGCCTTTATTGTGTGCTTTGTTCAATTTTTTTTTGCAAATTTTTCAAACACTTTATGAATATATTTATCCTATATTTTACTAAAAGAAAATAGCTATGAAAATAATACTAAAAAATTCTGCTAGGAAAATTAAGAAAACTCCATAAGGGTCAATTTTGCCTATTGAGGCTAATTTAGGTCATTTGCAAAAATTGCACCAAAAATTACTCCAAATTGTACAAAAAATGTCTAGAATTCCTCAATTCCATTATTTGTACCTACACATGAGAATAATGTGCATTAGGAGTAATTTTGCCAAAAATTCTAAGGAACAAGCTCAAATTTATGAAAAATTACACTAAAAATAATCATGAAAATACTAAAATTTTAGTCTAATCAAACCCCCAAACTTAAGCTTTTGCTTGTCCTCAAGCAAAACAAGATTGAGCAAGAATCATACTATATTATCAATGCTTCAGTCAACATGGAATGCCTCATGGATTGAATAATGGATATAACTAAAGTAAAATCATGAACAAGTACTAATATACAAGAATTCACCTAGGCTAAAATCATTCCTAACTATGGTTCCACAAGTAAGCAACACCTCTCACATATCCTTGCATGAAATCTAGTAATGTTATTCAAAACATGGAACATTAATAACAAGGATCAATAAAGTATGCTTATGTTCCATAAGTTTACTTATCACATCTCTGTCTATTAATGTAGATAAACACATGACCAATGATCATTCAGGGCTTTAATAATCTTGTAATGTAAGGCTAGGGTCAAGGCATGATGAAAGTCATTTAGGCTCAAGTACCTTAATAATGCCTCACATGTCTAGGTTCATCCCTAATTGAGCTCTCAAGATAAGAAATGTAAGCTTAATAAAAGAATCCCCCTAAACTTTGATTGTGGTGATTTTTTTTCTTTGCTCTATTTCTTTGCTTTGTCACCTCTTTATTGTTTTTTTTTCTTTTGCAAGACAGCTGGATTTTTTTTTTCATTTTTTCTTGATTTCACATTCTTTTCCAAGCTCCACCATTCCTCTCTAATAAAGCATAGCTTATAAATAATGCATGAATGTCCAATGCATATAGGTTAAGGGACCAAAAGGATAGGAAATATCAAAATAAGGTTATAGACTTGTAAAGTGGTTTCAAAACAAAGAAAAGGATATCATAAGTCTCAAATGGGGTGACTATGGAAATATTATTTCAAGGATGGCTCGAAAGGCTCAAATGATTCGAAGACGACCTATATCATTTTCCTAATCATTTGTCCTCTAGGATTTTACCTCGAGAGATCATCTTCTAGAATCATGAAACAAAACTTCAAATACCAATGCAAAAACAATCTCATGCTCACATAATCAAGACTAGATAGAAAATACAATTCAATCTTCCAAAGCATCGATTCATAAATGAATACCATATTTAAGAATTCATTAAACCTAAGTGTCATCTCATCTTTCAAACACATTCAATATTTTACTAAAGTTATATTCATTCTCAACCACTACTTATTTCTGGCTTCATGAAGAACTAATCAGAGAAAGTATGCTAATGATTCAAGATACCACATGTTAAGCTCAATTTCAAGCCAAAAATAAAGAAAATTTAAAAAAATTTTCTAATTTTTCTAATTTTGTGCAATTTTCCCATACCTTTAAACTTAAACAACACATTATCCTCAATGTGTAAGCATCAAAAGAGATGAACCATAGCAAAAAAGGAATAAAGAAGCTTCCTTATCATAATGGAAGCATGGTGTCTGAATCTACTATCTAGTTTTGGCCAAACTAATGTATCCATTTCAAGCTCTTATTCATCTTACAAAACAAAGAAACAACTATACAAAAAAACTACATCAATATGTACAATGAAAAGTATAACCAAAAGAAAAGAAATGAACACATAAACAAGTATATAAAACCTAATAGAATGAACAAAGATGAGAATTATGTACAAATGAGAAAAACTGAATGTGCAAAAGAAAAGTATCATACAAACACATGTACACAAGCATGCACAAAAAGAAATAACATGAAATGTAAAACTTGAGTTGCCTTCCAAGAAGCACTTTATTTAAAGTCAAAAGTTAGACTATTAAAATAAGCTCACACTATATATTCATAGTGATCATTCCACACTTAATTCCTAAATTCAACCATTTTGAGACCTCTCTATTTACTATCTCATCTAAAATATAGTCTAATGGTAGATTTTGTGGGAAAGCTGGAGGAGCAGTAAACTTTTCAAAAAAATCATTAACCTCACATCTAGAAGGACTCAAGTAAGTGGGTGTTGGTTGTGGCATCCAGTCAATCGGTCTATCATTAACATTAACCATATCATATCTTTTTTGCATCATATCCATACCATCCCTCCTAGAAGGACTATGATAGGTATGACTAAATTGAAACTGCTCAAAGACCGATAAATTAACTAAAAATGAGATCCCATCAATAACAACTAGACCATCACCCCCCAAGACTTTGATAAACACCATAAAAAAGAAATGTCTCGTAGTTTGATGAATCTAGATTTGAAGGTCTAATCACTCTAAGGAGAGTATCAAGATCGAATACAAGTTTAACACTGGCAAAGTGGTGCAAATCAAAAAATAAAGGCTATAATATCTCATCATTATTTTCTCTCAAATCCATGTCTTCCACTTCATTGACGATAAAAGAGTCTTCAAAATACAAAACATGGTGCTCTAGATGTAAAACATCTTGAATCACATCACTAAATATCTCTAACCTTGATCACTCATCAGAATCATTAAAGAATGGTAAAGCCATAAAACCATAAAAAAGTGACCTTCTAATCTTGAACTCGCATAGTCAATTCCCTTTTTTGCACATCAATCAAAGTCCTCACAATGCTAAACAAGGTCTCCCTAAAATAATCGAGATCTCACAATCAACCTCTATCTCTAAAACCACAAAGTTAGCAGATAAAATGAATTTCTCTACCTCGATCAAGACATCCTCCATAATCCTTCTAAGGTATTTCTATAACCTGTTAGCCAATTGGTAAGTAACTGAGGTAGGTTTAGTTATTCCTATGCCTAATCTTTGAAAAATAAACCAAGCCATCAAGTTGATGTTAGCATTGAGGTCACATAAGGCTCTATTAAAGAAAATAGTACCTATCATACATGGAATGGTAAAGCTTCTAAAATCTTTAAGCTTTGTAGGTAATCTTCTCTGAATCATAAATGTGCACTCACTAGTGAGCATAATCTCTCATAATCTTTTAATCTTTTTTTTTTTTTATAGATAATGTCCTTTATGAATTTTGTATAGGTAAGCATCTATTCAAGTGCATCTACAAATTGAATATTAATGCATAGTTTCTTAAACACCTCAAGAAATTTTAAAAATTGTTTATCTTCTTTTTACTTTTCAAACCTTTAAGAAAAAAGAATATAAAGTCTAGGTGGCTCAACTCTAGGAAAAGTAAGCCCAGATGAATTGGGTAAAGCACTATGTAATGGTGTTTGTGGTAACTGGGTGGGAACAAATACTATACCCTCATCCTTTTTCTTGCCCTTCTTTCCATCATGAACCTGGTTTCTATCAGGCTCATCATCATCAGACTCTTTCTTTGCCACTTCTTGGGAACTTATCGAGCCTTGGGCTCTATTTAACTACTTCCCACTCCTAAGTGTGATTGCCTTGTAGTGCTCATTCCTCTCCTTTCTAGGGTTGACCTCTGTGTTCCTAGGTAAAGTGCCTTAGGGTTAAGTACTAAAGAGTGTAGCTAATTAACCTATCTGGGTCTCTAGTTTCTTAATGGATGCAGTCTCATTATATGACATAGTGTTCTGGGTCTATATGAATGAGATTTGAGTTTTAATCATGATACCTAAAAGATCTTTAACTAAGAGGTTTTTCTTAGGGGGTGGCATAGATGGATATGAAGGTATGTAATGCTGTGAAGGCTACTAATGTTGAAAAGCTAGCTACTAAAAACTTGGTGGGTAAGGTGGTTTAGTGTATTGAGGCTGCTATGGTACCTAAATGGACTAGATAGACAAAACTAGGTTATTCTTCCAACCTAGGCTATATGTGGAAACATAAAGGTTATTCGGGTGCTTAGAGGTTTGTCCTAAATAATGGATACTCTCCGGGTAGGTGCTTAGACATGAATCCCCTAGTGTCCTACCTCGCATACATCATGTATAGTTAAGGAACTTTTTGTATGAGTAAACCTAAAATGACAAGGACTTGGCTTTGAGAGTGTAACTTGACAATGTAAGGACTCTACAAATTTTACTAGGGAATCTACCTTAGCTCTAATTGCTGTAAGCCTACTAACCTCATACATCCCTAAAGCTTTTCTAGGATGCTGTCTCTTATTTAATCATTAACAATTATTAGTCACCATATCCTCAATAAGCTTAAAGCTATGTCAGAAGTCTTACTCATAAAAGCATCTCTTGAAGTGGCATATAAAAGTGTCTTAGTGTTAGGCACTAACCCATTATAAAACATTTGGATCTCCAATCATTTCAGTAGTCCATGGTGTGGACATTGCCCCAGGAGCTCCTTATATCTTTCCCATGCCTCATATAAGGTCTTCAAGTTATGTTGGCTAAAAGTAGTAATCTCCTTTCAAAGCTTTGCTATCTAGGGTGGAGGAAAAAATTTAGGCATGAACTTTTAAACTACATCATCCTAGGTAGTGATGGAATTTAATGGCATCAAGGCTAAGCAACTCTTAGCTCAATCTCTACGGGAAAATGGAAACAATCTAAGCCTAATGGCATCCTTAGTAACACCATTATATTTGACTATATCATATATCTCCAAAAAATCCTAAAAATGAGTATTCAAGTCCTCACTTTTATGACTACTAAATTGCACTAACTATTGGATCATCTGGATGATTACAAGGTTAATCATAAAGTAATTAGCTTTTATGGCTAGCCTCCTAATGCTAGGTTAACATCTATTAAGATTGGGCACAACATAATCCTTAAGTGCTCTAGTGTCTTGCTCGGCCATGGTGATAGTGGATCAATTTGTCTCTCTCTTCTAAGCCTCTTAAGGTAGTATTAAGCTCAGGATCTAGATAGATCAACTCACGTCTCCTAACCGAGTGCATACATAG
This sequence comes from Durio zibethinus, assembly GCF_047325235.1. Lineage (NCBI taxonomy): Eukaryota > Viridiplantae > Streptophyta > Magnoliopsida > Malvales > Malvaceae > Durio > Durio zibethinus. The sequence continues at coordinate 9,174,677 of NC_143185.1, forward strand.
GCCACAAGAGTACTATACGTAAAGAACACACTAAAAATGGAAACCTAAGTATGTACATCTAAGGAAAGTGAACAACAAAGAAAGATAGGCTATTTACACGTAAAATTGTAGATCCTAAGACTAGACTAGTGTATGTTCACTGAGGATAAACCAATCTATAGAAGAGTACAGTAAAAGATAATATTAGTCTAAGACTATTGACTTCTAATCTCTGGCAATGGCACTAAAAACTTGAATAAAAAAATCTACAAGTATACAAGCTGGACAAAAAGTAAAAGTGACCTTTCGATTAGAATGTCAATCCCACAAGGATTAGGTAGAACTTCTTAAGCTAATTACTAGTTATCATCTTCCTCTTGCTAAAGTTGGTTCAATCCAAGAATATCCATGAATATATCAAAATTAAGTTCTACTAAAAACTAAAAATGCCCAGTTAAAACCAAATAAGAAAACAAGACATGGAAAAAAAAAGAACAAAATACAAATGAAAAATTATAGCTAATCCTAAAATGAAAAGACAAGTAATAGCCAAAACAAAATGCATGATTAAAAATCAAGTGTGAAATGTAATTACAAGGTACATTCTAAAATTGTAAAGGCTAGAATTAATGCCTATGTAGTTAACAAGCAAAACTAATATGCAATTCTCTTTGAACATGAATTGAATTCTAAGCAACCTATATGAAAAACATGAATTCAATAATTAAGAGCTGAGTAGAATATAAAAGAAACAACAAATTGAAAGCAACAAAACATAAACCACAAAAAAGAAAAAAAATGAAACTGGATATGACGCCTATGTTTGAAAATGAAAGATAAAAATTGTAACAAGCAATCAATGTTAAACATGCAAATTGGATTTTAAACAATCTGTGAACAACCTATGTGAACACATGATCTAATGAGTAAGATACAAACATAATGTAATAGAAAAATCAATTCAAATAGATATAGTAACCTGAAATGGTAAAGACATGCTAGCTGTAAAATGATTTTTTATTGGACTCCTATTGACGAACAAGTAGAACTTTTTATAAGTGAAATGAAGAACTAATTGAAGCACTCAATGAAGAATTAAATGCTAGAAGAAAGAATGTAGGAAAATTCTCAAATAGTGCAAAGAAACTAAAATAGCAACTGGTATATACTGGAAACATAAGAAAATTCAAAAGAAAAAATTCAACAAGTGATCATATGCTGGGAATGAACTTCATCTAAGCTAGAACAACCAAGATATATGAGTTGACTACCTAAATCAACAAAAAAAAAAAGAGAATGAATCAACAAAGAAATCAACTCAATGAACTCAAATTCAAAAATAGTGTAGAATTTGGAAAAATAGAACCTCAACAAAGAAAATTAACCAAACAACATCTAAAAGCATTAAATAAATTGCACATAATGAAACTTAAAAAAGTATTTAATAAGAATAAAGATATAAAGAATAAAAAAAGCCAAGCAAATTGCCAGAGTGGAGAAAGAATCCATGCCAAAGTCAGTATCCATGCCTGGCCTCCACTTATCACTTGTTTCCATGTGTGACTTCTAACTTTGATTTGGATTGATCTGCTATAAGTTTGAAGCTGAATTTTAACTATCTTGTAGCTTTATGAATTAGGAAACTAAGAAAAAAAACTTAAGCAAAAAAAGGTAAGATTTGATAGAGTTTTATCCAAAAACCACGGGTAGGTTAGAATAGGCAAATTCAAAAACAGATTTGAACATTCAATGAGAAATTAGTAGATTTGAGCTAGAAAACGAATTCATATGTAAATTTAGTGAAAGATTCTAAAGGATTATTAAAAGACACTAGACAAATAGTAAAATTGCAATGAAATTCAAGGGAAAATGCTAGAAATAAAGTGTTTAGAAGCTAAGAAAAAGTTAGGTGTAGGAAAGTAAAGAAATAAAATTTAAATCGTAAACTAACTCTCCCCTAACTACCAGCCCTCTCCCCTTATTTATAGGCATAGGAGAGAAGCTTCAAGCTAAAATAGTTCCAGAAAGATCTCCCATGTGCTTGGCTTCTACAGCCTTCTTTAACCTACTAATTATTACACTACTGGTGCATTGATGCACGTTTGGTTGTTTGGTTGCATACTTCAATAGACTTCAAGTTGCATTTTGCACATGTAATGGGTGGTCTAAAAAGTCAATTTAATAACCAATCAAAGCCTCATAAAGTATGAACTCAGCTTAGCTTTTTGGTGCCTTTAAATAAGCTTGTAAAGCCTTGTATTTGCATGCTCATTCATGCAGACATGCACACATCCTTGTCTTTCTTGCATGCTTCATTCAATTTTTTTTCTATAAATTTTTCAAACACTTTATGAATATATTTATCCTACATTTTACTAAAAAATAACTATGAAAATTGTACTAAAAAATTATGTAAGGAAAATCAAGAAAACTCCGTAAGTGTTAATTTTGCCTATTGACACTAGTTTAGGCCATTTGCACAAACTGCACCAAAAATTCCTCCAAATTGTATAAAAATGTCCAAAAATCCTCAATTCTGTTATTTGTACCTACACTTAAGAATAATGTGCATTTAGGAGTAGTTTTGTAAAAAATACTAAGGAAGAAGCCAAAACATATGGAAAATTATACTAAAAATAATCATGAAAATTCTAAAATTTTAGTGCAATCAAACCCCCAAACTTAACCTTTTGCTTGTCCATAAGTAAAACAAGATTGAGCAAGAATCATACTATACTTTAAATGTTTCATTCAATGTGGAATGCCTTATGGATTGAGTAATGGATGTAACTAAAGAAAAATCATAAACAAGTGCTAATATACATCAATTCACCTAGGCTAAAATTAGTCCTAACTATGGTTCCACAAGCAAGCAACACCTCTCACATATCTTTGCATGAAATCTAGTAATGTTATGTAGAACATTAAACATTAATAACAAGGATCAATAAAGTATGCTTATGTTCCACAAGTTTACTTATGACATCTTTCTCCACTAATGTAGATAAACACATGACCAAGGATCATTTAAAACTTTAATAAGCTTGTAATGTAAGGCTATGGTCAAGATCTGATAAAATTCATATAGGCTCAAGTACCCTAGCAATGCATCACATGTCTAAGATCATCTATAATTGAGCTCTCAAGGTAAGAATGGTAAGCTTGACTAAAAAATGCCCTAAAACTTTGATTGTGCCCATTTTTCTTTCTTTTCTTTGCTTTTTCACCACTTTATTGCTTTTGTTTTTTTTTTTTTCTCTTTTACAAGCTAGTTGGACTTTTTTTTTTCTTTCTTTTGTTTTTCATTCTTTTCCAAGCTCTACGCTTCCTCCCTAATAATGCATAGCTCATAAATAGTACATAAATGTCCATTGTATATAGGGTAAGGAACCAAAAGGATAGGAAATATCGAAATAAGGCTATAGGCTTGTAATGTGGTTTCAAAACAAAGAAAAGGATATCATAACACTCAAATGGGGTGACTATGGAAATATTATATTGAGGATGGCTCGAAAAGCTCAAATGATCCAAATGTGACCTATATCATTTCCTTAATCATGTGTCATTTATGATTTTACCTTGAGAAATGCTCAAAATAAATTCTAGAATCATGAAACAAAACTTCAAAGACCAATGCAAAAGCAATCTCATGGTAACACAATCAAAACTAGATAAAAAATGTAATTCAATGTTTAGAAGCATCAACCATAAATAAATACCATATTCAAGAATTCGCTAAACCTAAGTATAATCTCATATTTCACACACATTCAATCTTTTCCTAAAGCTATATTCATTCTCAATCACTATCTATCATGGCCTCATGAATTAAAGAAAGTATGCTAATAATTCAAGCTACCACATATTAAGCCCAATTTCAAGGCAAAAATAAAGAAAATTTGCAAATGTTTTTAATTTTGAGTAATTTTCCCATATCCCAAAATTTAAACAACACATTGTCCTTAATCCGTAAGCATCAAAAGAGATGAAGCACAAAAAAGAGGAACAAGAAAACTCCCTTATCATTATAGCGGCATGGTGATCGAATCTCCTATCTATCTTTGACCGAAACTAGTGTGTCAATTTCAAGCTGTTATTACCACATTAATATGTACAATGAAAAGTATAACTAAAAGAAAAGACATGAACACATGAACACATATATACAATCTAACCAAATGAACAAAGATGACAACTATGTGCAAATGAGAAAAACTAAATGTGCAAAGGAAAACAACCATGTGAACACATATGTACAAAAGCATGCACAAAAAGAAATAGCAAGAAATGTAAAACTTTAGCTACTTCCCGAGAAGCGTTTTATTTAAAGTAAAAAGCTAGACTATCATAACAAGCTCACACTATTTATTCATAATGATCACTCCACATTTAATTCTAAATCCAACCATTTCAAGATTTCTCTCTTTACCATCTCATCACAAATATGGTCTAATGGTGGATCATATGAAAAAGTAAAAGTAGTGGTAAACTTCTAAAAAGAACCTTCAACCTCATACTTAAAAAGACCAAGGTAAGTGGGTTTTGGTTTTGGCATCCAATCAACCGGTCTATTATCAACATGAACTATATCATATCTTTCTTGTATCATATCTATTCCATATTTCCTAAAAGGACTATGATAGGTATGACTAAAGTAAAACTGCTTAAAGACCAATATATCAATGAAAATTGAGATCCCATCAATAACAACTAACCATCACCTTTAAACTTTGATAAGCATCATAAAAAAGAAATGTCTAATAGTATGGTGAATCTAAAACTGAATGTTTAATCACACTAGAGAGAGTATCGAGATCAACTATAGGCTTAGCACTAGCAAGTAGTGCAAATCAGAAGATAGAGGCTATCAATGTCTCACCATTACCCTCATTCAAAGCCATGTCCTCTACTTCATTGACTATAAGGGAGTCCTCAAAAGGCAAAGCAAAGTGCTCTAGGTGTAAAACATCATGAATCACATCACTAAATACCTCTTCCTTTAAGCACTTATTAGAATCATTAAGGAATGGTAAAGCATTAAAAACATGAAAAGTGACCTTTTGATCCCGAACTTGTATAGTTAATTCCCTTTTTTGTACATCAATCAAAGTTTTCACAATGCTTAAAATGGTCTCTTTAAAATAATCATGATATTATAATCCACCTCCATCTATAAAACCATAAAGTTAGCAAAAAAATAAATTTCTCTACTCTAATCAAGATATCTTCCATAATCCCTCTGGGGTATTTCAGTGACCTATCAGCCAACTACAAAGTAACTAAGGGGGTTTAGCCTTTCTTTTGCATAATCCCTAAAAAATAAACCAAGGCATCAGGTTAATGCTAGCACCAAGTCATAAAAGGCTCTATCAAAGGATATACTACCTATTGTATATGGAATGGTAAAGCTACCATGATATTTAAGCTTCGTAGGTAGTCTTCTTTGAATCACAAATGTGCACTTACTAGTGAGTGTAACTATTTCGTTATTCTTCAATCTATTTTTTTTAGAGATAATGTCTTTTAAGAATTTTGTATAAATAAGCATTTGCTTAAGTGCATCTATAAATGGGATATTAATGTGTAGCCTTTTAAACACTTTAAGAAATTTAGAGAATTGTTTTTCTTCCTTTTACTTCTTAGACCTCTGAGAGAAAAGAATATAAAGTCTAGGTGGCTCAACTCCAAGTGAAGTAAGCCTAGATGAACTGGGTAAAGCACTATGTGATGGTGTTTATGGTAATTGGGTAGGATGAAATACTACACCCATATCCTTTTTTTTTCATTTTTTTATCATGAACTAGGTCTCTATCAAGCTCATCATCATCAAACACCTTATTTGCCACATCCTGAAAACCTATCAGGCCTTGGCCACTAGCTAACTTTCTCCCACTCCTAAGTGTGATTGGCTTGTAGCGCTCATTCCCCTCCCTTTTAGGGTTGACCTCTATGTTACTAGGTAAAGTATCCTAGGGTTGGGTATAAAAAGTGCAGCTAATTGACCTATATAGGTCTCTAAGTTCTTAATGGATGCAGTCTTGTTATAGAACATGGTGTTCAGGGTCTATATGAATGAGATTTGAGTTCTAATCATGATACCTAAGAAATCCTCAACTGAGGAGTTTCCTCTCAAGGGGTGGCATAGATGGATATGAAGGTATGTAGTGCTATGAAGGCTACTAATTACACTTAAAATTTTAGCCTTTTAATGCTTAATTTTAGTGCAATTTGACTATTATTTTAACTTGTTCTTTAGCATTTCTTAGCAAAAATACTCCTAAAATTACATGTGTAGGTGTAATTGAAGAAGATGAAGAATTTTGAACATAAAATGAAGGATTTTGGGGCTAATGGCGTTCATTAGTGTCATTTGGTCATATTGATATTTAGGGAGTTTTTTTTAAAACTTTTCTTGCTTGAATTTTTTAGTTTTATTCTTTTAGATTTTTTTTAGTAAAACTTGTGATAGAAATACTAATTGAGTGTGGAATTTCTTTTATAGAAAAAATAATAAAAGGAATTGATGTGGCATCAAATAAGCATTTGATTGGTTTATGAATTGATTAGGAGGGTGTTCACATTTAGTGAAAGAGCCAATTACTAGGGGAGTAATTGAACCCAGGCATGCTTACCAGTTCTAAGACACTAGTAGAGAAAAAAAATTAAATTGTAAAGCTACAAATGCAAACCAGGATTAGTGTTCCAATTTTTTTTAGTACCTAGGGTCCTCCCCTTTGTCTATAAATAGAGGGTCAACCTTAGAGAGGAAGAGAATTTTAGAAAAGCTAAGGAATTTAGTTTTTAGAAAATTTTTTCATATTTTATTTCTTGTTTTCTAGGTTTTAAATAGTCTTGTTTTCAAATTTCTTAATTGCATTTTGTCAATAAATTTTCATAATTCATTGTATTTTCACATGATCTTTCCAAACCTTATAATAGAATTTAAAGAAGTAAATGTTTACTAGTTCGAACTAGTGCACATGTTGATTTTTTTTATTTGTTTGATGAATTGTTTAGGTTGAAAATTCTTTTGTTGCAATGGAACTTATTCAAAACTAGTTAGATCTTGTTGAGATTCTGTTTTTACAGGTTCTTAAGATCCAAAAATTCTTCATAATATCTTAAACCTAGCTGAAAGTTAGAAAAAATTAGTTCCATATTAAAGCTGGAGAGTGGAAGGAGTGAAAATTTTGTTTAATGATGAGTTGCTTTATCATGGAATTTTGTTTGCCATCTTTTCTCATTTAATCCTTAGTCTTAAGAGTTACTAGTAATATTTTGATTAAATGCCTTGATTTTACTTGTAGATAGTGATTGTTAAGATAGAAAGTGTGTGAATTTGTCTTCTTTATGGTTTATTAGTGCACTATTTAGAGTTGTAGGTTTATTTTTTGTTATTTTCTTGTTAAAGTTAATGGAGTTTCTATTAATAAAATTGATCTTAGCTCTTGGAAATATATTTTGAAGTTGTTGATCATGTATTGAATTTTTTTAGCTCATGCAAGTTCAAAAAATGCATTAATAGCAAAAGACTTCTAGTTAGTAGTAGTGTTCCACTGTGTTTCACATTTTATGTTGCATTTTAAATTTCCTTTTTAATCCTTTATCTATTGATGCAAAAGTTCATATAGGTATAGGTTTATTCATAGAGATTAGAGTTTAAAAAGTGTGAAGTTTCAAGATATAGTTTTGTTTTCTTTGCATGCAACGCCAATAAAGGTATTAATTGCAAATTTTTTTTTGTTTTATGCATGCTTAATTGTTATGCAAGTTTTCTACTACAACTTTGATCTTTTATCAGTTCTTTTATCTCTGGATATGTGGAGTTGAATTTGTATCAAGCAAAAGTGCAACTTGCGAACATTTTTTACTATTTTTTCTTGTTTGTAGCTGCATTTTTTAAGAAACATTGAATGTGTGGATTTTTAAATTCTGCTTTAACAATTTACATCTTCCTTTAATAATACAAATAATTTGTTAATTAGTTCTGTATTAGGTTTAGGTAGAAACTCATTTTAATAGCATAAGAATCATACAAAATCAATTTTAAAGAGGATTGTTCTTTACATTTTTGAGCTTTTGGTTTTGCTAAGCTGAATTTTCATTATTTACATTTTGTTCATGCTCCTCTATAGATTTCTTATATTTCTTGATTTGATTTTGTATCATTAATTTTGTGAGAATATTTTTTTCCTCTTTCTTTTCCATAGATATTAATTGATCGAGCCAACTTTAAATAGTGTATAAGGATGAACGATACTTAGTTTAGGAAACTTTTTCACTAATACTTGAGGGATTAACACTTAGACAAGCTAGTCTTTATTATTACTTGATGGCCTGTGTGTTTACAAGATTTTCTAATCAAGTTTTTGGTGCTGTTGTTGGGGATTAGGCCTAAGGAGTCCTAAGTTAATATCAACTTTTGTCATACTCTATTATAGAATTATTCACTTTAGTATACAAACCTTAGGCTAGAAATTAGATTTATTTCAGTTCAAGGTGTACATACTTAGAGTTTTATTTTTAGAGTGGTTTACTCCGTTTAGTGCTCATTGGGGCCCATATATGCACTCTATTAGGAATCATGAGTTGATCCTTTTAGATCTTGAGCTTAAGGCTACTCATAAAAGGTTTATGTAGGAAAGACAAATTAATCCTACTATCACTATGGTTGACCAAGACACTAGAGCCCTTAGGGATTATGCTGTGCCTGATCTTCATGGTTTTTAGCCTAGTATTAAGAGGCTAGCCATACAAGCCAATAATTTAAGATTAAACCTACAATCATCTGATGATACAACAATGAGTGCAATTTAATAGACGTTCGAGTGAGGATCCGAATGCGTATCTTTAGGATTTTTTAGAGATATGTGATATATTTAAACATAATAGTGTTACTAATGATGCCATTATGCTTAGGTTGTTTCCATTATCCTTTAGAGATAGAGCTAAGAGTTGGTTAATCTTGATGCTACCAGGTTCCATCACTACTTAGGATGATTTGGTGCAAAAGTTCATGGCTAAATTGTTTCTTTCAACTAAAATGGCCAAGCTTTGGAATGAAATTGGTACATTTACCTAGCATGAATTAGAGACCTTGTATAAAACATGGGAGAGATGTAAGGAGCTTTTAAGGTGATGTCCACACCATGGACTACCAAAATGATCAGAGATTTAGATATTTTATAATGGGTTAGTACCTAATACTAGGATACTCTTAGATGCTGCATTAGGAGGTGCTTTAATGAGTAAAACTTCTAACATAGCCTATGATCTGATTGAAGATATGGCAACTAATAATTGTTAGTGGTTCAATGGGAGACAACATCTTAGGAAAGCTTTAGAGGTGTGTAGGCTTAGTGCAAGACATGCAAGGTAGGACACCTAGAAGAGTCATGTCCAAACACTCATTCAAAGTCAGTTTCAATTGTGGGATAGAACCCAACGTTGAAGGAATAATCCTTTTTTCTCTTTTCTCTTAGATAGAACCAATATTCTTCCACATACAACCTAGGTTTGAGGAATAATCCCATTTTCTCTTTGAATCAATAGCAAAATCATTATCCCACATCTTTTCAACCTAGTCAAGCACCATTACCCTAGTAACACCACCACTTCAACATGTTTAGTTTCTTAGACAACCTCATCCATTTAGCATTTAGCAATTACATTATTAGCAATAGTGTTCACAATAGCACTACACACCTCTATATCCATCTTTGCCACCCTCAGATAAAAAGACCTCAATTGAAGAACTTTTAGGTTCTTTCATTAGAGCTTGGACTTCATTTATGCAGATTCAAAATACAATGTTTCAAAACCAATCTACATCCATAAAGAACTTAGAGACCTAGATTGGTTAGCTAGCAACTTTTTTAAGTATTTGACCTGAGGGCATTTTACCCAATAACATAGAGGTTAACCCTATGAGAGAGGGGATGGAGCATTATAAAGAAATCACCTTTAAGAGTGGAAAGCAAATAATTGATGATCGAGTCTAGGTAGATTCTAATGATGGGAATGATAAGGGGTTTGATAATGATGAGCCTAATAGGAACTCAATTCATGATAATGAGGTAGGCAAGAAAAAGGATGAAGGTGTAGTTCCAGTTCACAGTCGAATACCATAAACATTATCCTCTAGTGCTTTATCGAGTTCATTTAGGCCTACTCCTTCTAAAGTTGAGCCATCTAGGCTTTATATTCTTTTTCCTCTGTAGTTTCATAAGCAGAAGGAAAAGAGACAATTCCCTAAATTTCTTAAAGTATTTAAAAAGCTGCACATTAATATTCCATTTGCAAATGCACTTGAACAGATGCCTACCTATGCAAAATTTATGAATCACATTATTTCTCATAAGAGAAGGCTTGAAGACTATGAGATAATTGCACTCACTAGTGAGTTTACATTAGTGATTCAAAAGAACTACCTACTAACCTCAAAGATCCTGGTAAATTTACCATTCTTTCTACCATAAGTAGTATGTACTTTGACAGAGCTTTATGTGACCTAGGTGCTAGTTTAACTTGATACTTTGGTCTATTTTTTAAAATTTAGGAATAAAAAAGGCCATACATATCCGAGTTACTTTACAATTGGCTGACAGGTCACTAAAATAGCCTAAAGAGATAGTAGAGGATGTCTTGGTTAGGCTAGAGAAATTCATTTTTCCTACTAATTTTATTGTGTTGGATATAAAAGTGGATCGAAAGATCCTAATTACTTTAGGGAAACCACTTTTAGCTATAAAAAGAGCATGGATAAATGTGTAGAAAGGTGAATTGATTATGCAGGTACAAGATTCGGAGGTTTGGTTTAATGTTTTTTAGGCTTTGAAATATCCAGATAATTTTGAGAAGTGTTCTAGGGTGGAGGTAGCCAATAGCTTGGTTCTTGATGTTTTTCACCTAGAGCATCCGATATTGTAATTTAAAGATTCCCAATTTATTGATGAGGTAGAGGATACAGATTTGAGCGAGGATGATGATGATGATGATTCAATTTTGATGATCTCTATATAGGTAGATTTTTGTATATTAGCACTTAGTCATGATTTTACTTCAGTTATATTTACTGATCAATCTGTGAGGCTTCCATGTTGAATAAAGCATTGAATGTATACTATGATTCTTGCTAAATTTATGTTTTGCTTAAAGACAAGCAAAAGTTCAAGTTTGGGGGTTTGATTGTACTTAAAATTTTAGCTTTTTAATGCTTAATTTTAGTATAATTTGACTACTATTTTAGTTTGTTCTTTAGCATTTCTAAGCAAAAATACTCCTAAAATCACAATTGTCTTATATGTAGGAGCAATTGAAGAAGATAAAGAATTTTGAACATAAAATGGAGGATTTTAGGGCTAATGGCTTTCATTAGTATCATTTGGTCACATTGATATTTAGGGAGTTTTTTTTTTTTAATTTTTCTTGCTTGAAGTTTTTTCATTTTATTCTCTTAGGTTTTTTTTTAGTAAAACTTGTGAAAGAAATACTCATTGAGTGTGGAATTTCTTCTATAGAAAAACATAATAACAATAATAATAGGAGCTAATATGGCACAAAGCAAGCATTTGATTGGTTAATGAATTGATTAGGAAGGAGTTCACATTCAGTGAAAGAACCAAGCACCAGGGGAGGAGTTAAACCCAGGTATGCGTACCAATGCTGAGGCACTAGTAGAAAACAAAAAAAATCAAATTGTAAACCTGTAGGCACACACTGGGATTAGTACTCTAGATTTTTTTTAGACTTAATGCCCCTCCCCTTTTTTTATAAGTAAGGGATGACCCAACCTTAGAGAGGAAGAGAATTTTAGAGAAGCTTAGGACTTTAGTTTTTAGAATTTTTCTCTATATTTTCTTTCTTGTTTTCCTAGCTTTCAAACAGTCTTGTTTTCAACTTTCTTAACGGCATTTTACTGATAAATTTTCATAATTTATTTTATTTTCACATGATCTTTCCATAGCTTGCAATAGAATTTGAAGAAGTAAGTGTTTACTAGTTCAAATCAGTGCTCATATTAATACTATCTTGCTCGTTTGATGAATTGTTTAGGTTGAAAATTTTTTTATTGTAGTGGAACCTATTCAAAACTAGTTAGATCTTATTGAGATTTTGTTTTTGTAGGTTCTTAAGATCCAAAAATTCTTCATATCTTAAAATTAGCTAAAAGTTATAAAGATTTAGTTCCAAATTAAAGCTAGAGAGTGCAAGGCATGAAAATTCTATTTAATAAAGAGTTGCTTTCATCATGGAATTCTATTTGTCTTCTCTTCTCATTTAATCCATAGCCTTAAGTGTTACTAGTAATATTTTGATTGAATGCCTTGATTTTACTTGCAGATAGTGAATGTTAAGATAGAAAGTGTGAATATGTCTTGGTTTTGGTTTATGAGTGCACTATTTGGAGTTTAGAGGTTTGATCTGGTTGTAGGTTTATTTGTTGTTATTTTCTTGTTAAGGTTAGTGGAGTTTCTGTTAATGAAATTGATCTTAGCTCTTGGAAATATATTGTGAAGTTGTTGATCATGTATTGAATTTTTTTTAGCTCATGCAAGTTCAAAATCTGCATTAATGGCAAAAGACTTCTACTTAGTAGCTATGTTCTACTGTGTTTCACGTTTTATGCTGCATTTTAAATTTCTTTTTAATCTTTCATCTAGTTATGCAAAAGTTCATATAGTTATAGGTTTATTCATAGAGATTATAGTTTAAAAATTGTGAAGTTTTAGGATATAGGTATTTTTTCCTTGCATGCATAGCTAGTAAAGATATTAACTGCAAATATTTTTCTATTTAGTGCATGCTCAATTGTTATGCAAGTGTTCTATAGCAACTTTGATCTTTTATCATTTTTTTTTATCTCTAGATATGTGGGGTTGAGTTTGTGTCAAGCGAAAGTGCAACTTGTGAACATTTTCTGCAATTTTTTTCTTGTTTGCAGCTGCGTTTTCTAGAGAACATTGAATGTGTGAATTTTTGAATTTTGCTTCAACAATTTACATCTTCCTTTATTAATCCAAGTAGTCTATTAATTAGTTTTGTATTAGGTTTAGGTAGAAACTCATTTTAATAGCCTAAGAATCATAGAAAATCAATTTTAGAGATGATTGTTCTTTGCATTTGTGAGCTGCTATTTTTGCTGAACTGAGTTTTCATCATTTACATTCTATTCATGCTCCTTTATAGATTTCTTGTGTTTCTTGATTTGATTTTGCATAATTCATTTTGTAGGAATATTTTTTCTTTTTTTTTTCATAGATATTATTTGATTGAGCCAACTTAACTAATGTCTGAGGATAAGCGATATTTAGTTTAGGAAGCTCTTTCACTAATCCTTGAGGAATCGACACTTAGACTAGCTAGTCCTTTATTATTACTTGATGGCCTGGGCGTTTGCAGGATTTTCCATTCAACTACTAGTACTAAAAAGGTGGCTGCTAAAAACCTAGTGGATAAGGTGATCTAGTGTGTTGAGGCTATTATGGTACCTGAAAGGACTAGATAGACTGAAATTGGTTATTCATTTAGCTTGGGCTATATGTGGAAGCATAGGGGTTATTAGGTTGCCTGGGGGTCTATCCTAAATAATGGATACTTTTTGGGTAGGTGCTCAGACATGTCTCCTTCGGGTATTGTACCTTATATACATCACACATAGTTAAGGAATTATGGGTATGAGTAAACCTAGATTGACTAGGACTCGACTCTGAGGATATAACCTGATAATGTAAAGACTCTATAAATTTGGCTAGGGAATCTACCTTAGCATTAAGAGCTGTAAACTTACTACCCTTGTACAGCCTTGAAGCTCTTCTAGGATGTTATCTCTTATTTGACCATTGACATTATTAGTTTTCATATCCTCAATAAGCTCATAAGCTATGTTAGAAGTCTTACTCATCAAAGCACCTCCTTAATGCATCATCTAAAAGTGTCCTAGTGTTAGGCACTAATCCATTATAAAATATCTAGATCTCTAGCCATTTTGGTAGTCAATGGTGTGGACACCACCTCAAGAGCTCCTTGTATCTCTCCCATGCCTCATACAAGGTCTTCAAGTTAGCTGGAAAAATGTAGTAATCTCATTCTGAAGTTTGGTTGTGAACTTCACACTTAATCAGCCCAAGTGGCGATGGAATCTAGTGGCATCAAGACTAACTAACTCTTGGCCCTATCTTTAAGGGAAAATGGAAATAACCTAAGGTTAATGGCATCTTCAATAACACCATTATATTTGAATGTATCACAAATCTCTCAAAAGTTCCAAAGATAAGCATTCGGATCCTCACTTGAATTACCACTAAATTGCGTTGACTATTGTATCATCTAGATGATTACAGGTTTAATCTCAAAATTGTTGGCTTGTATGGTTGGGCTCCTAATGCTAGGTTGAAAACCATGAAGATTAGCCATAGCATAATCCTTAAAGGCTCTAGTGTCTTACTTGGCTATGGTGTTGGTTGGATTGATTTGTCTTTCCCTTCTAATTCTTTTATAGGTAGCATCAAGCTTAAGATGTAAAAGGATCAACTCATGATTCCTAATTGAGTGCATACATGGGCCACAAGAGCACTAAACCAAGAGAACAAATTAGAAATGGAAACCTAAGTATATATAGCTAAGGAAAAAAAATGATCAACAAAGGAACCTAGGGTATGCACACCTAAAACTGAAGCAAACCTAAGCTTTAACCTAAGGTATGTACAACAAATCTATAGAAGAGTACGGTGAAGATTGATATTAACCTAGGACTCTTAAATCCTAATCCCTAGCAATGGTGCAGAAAACTTTATTCAGATCTAACTACAAGTGCACGACTGTTTAAGTAATAATAAAGACTATAGAAGTCTAGATGTCGATGTCACAATAATTAGTTGAAGAGATTCCTAACTTAAGTACCATTTTATCCCCACACCTTGTCTAAAGTTGGTTTGATCAATCAATATCTATGAAAAGTAACTTCTACAAAATTAACAACTAAAATCAAATAAGAAAACAAATCATAAAAATTTTGAATTAACACAATAGAAATAAAATGCAATTGAAAAATTAACAAGGAAAATTCCAATTAAAATTTCACTGCAATTAATCTAATTGACAACTAAATCTTGTATGACTAATTTTAAAAAGTCAAGAACATGTAATATAATGAAAATTAAAAAGCAAGTGTGAAAGGCAGTGACACAATCACATACAAATATTACCTAAAATTCTAGAATCATAAAACCTGGAAAGGACGCATATAATGAAATGAAATTTGAAAATTTTAATTGCAACCAAAGCTAATCCTAAATGAATTTTGCACGAGGCTAAGAGAATAAACCTAAACTAACGAGCACACTAAGCTGAAAACTAAGTACCAAGTGAACAACGTAAATGAACCAGTGAAGTGACAAGTGCACTAAACAAAAGCTAAGAGAAAAGACCAAAACTGTATGAAAGAAAAACTAAACTGTAAATCATTGCACCAGTAGCAGTGAAGAAGTAACTTGAATACTGAAGTTGATTTGTCTCATAATGATGAAACAATAGAATTATACTTAACCAAAATGAAGATCAAAATGAAGGCTTAGATGAAAAATTAAAATGTAGAAACAAAAGTACAAAGAAAATGCATCAACAGTGAACAGAAAATGCATCAACAGTGAACAGAAAATGCATCAAAAGTGAACAGAACCTACACGTACATGAACTGCATCATAACACTTCACCACTTAGGGTGCTAAACTATACAAATGAACCAATATCTAAAATGGAATTTGTATGAACAATTAAAGGACTAATTGAAGATTTAAAATGTAGTAGAAAACTTGAAAAACAATTGAGCAAATACAAAACAGAAAATGTTTACAATTCAAGTAGGTACTGAAATCGCAAGAGCTTTCATAAAAAAAATTCAATATATAATCAATAACTGCAAAAGAACTTTATATGAGTTAAGATAATTTTCATTTATAGGTGTTTCGAAAGAATCAACAAAGAAATCATAGAATTTAAGCATAAAACCAGCTCAACAAACTGAATTCCAAATAGTACACTGGTGAACAATAAACAAAATATATTCACAATTTTTCAATCCAAACAGCAACAAATTCAAGTAAAATCAAGGCATTCAATCAAAATATAATAAGCATCACATAAAACTAAAGATCGAAAGAGAAGAGAAAGCAAACAGAACTCCATGAGGAGAGAAGTTCCACGCCAAAGTGGACTGTTCACGTCTGGTTGCACTTGCACCTTGCTTCCAGGTGAAATTTCCAGTTCTAATCTAGAATTTTATGTTGCAAATTTGAATCTAATTTTTATATATGTTCTAGATCTATGGATTAGGAACCTATGAAAAAAATTTGAACAAAACAAACAAGATTTGATATAGTTTTAATTAAAAAATCGCAGGTACATTAGTAGAAACAATTCCACAAACAGCTTAAGTAGTGAATGAAGAAATCTGAAAATTGATTGAAAATGTAAAGTTTATTGCAAGTTTTGGAAAGATCACACAAAAATACACTGGAACATGTAACTTGGTAGCAAGTTTCAATGAAGAAAGATGGAGAAAAAGATGTTTGGAAGCTAAGAAAATCTAAGAATATGACAAAAAATAAAAATGCGAAAAAACGGAAAATTCTAAAACTTAGGCTAAAAGTCTCTAATGGCCAACCCTCTCCCCTTATTTATAGGCAGAAGGGAGAGGCCTTGGATCCTAAAAATGTCTAGAATTGTTCAGGTTCTAAAGGCTTCATGCTTTTTGTTGGTGTACGGCTGGGTCGCTGGTTCCTTTCCTAGTGCTTTGCTCATCTTCAACAGATTTGGGCTCATCCCTTCATGTGTAATTGCTTCAACCAAGTGAACTCAATAGCAAATCATATCATCTTAAAATGCCACATTAGCTCCTCAATTTGGTGCACTCTAACCCAGTTTATTCTGCCTTGTAATTACTTGATCTTTCATGCATGTCCACATTATTCTTGCCTTAAATTTTTTCCACAAAAATTTCCAACACTTAATGAACATCTTTATTACACATTTTACCAAAAAAAAAAAAAGAAAACTATAAAAAAAATCAAGCAAGAAAAGTTAAGAAAACTCCCTAAGTGCCAATTTTGCCTATTGACACTAGTTTAGGCCATTTACACAAATTGCACCAAAATTCCTCCAACTTGTATCCAAATTGATCAAATTGGTCATTTTCTTTAATTACACCAACATATGAGAATAATGTGTATTTAGGAGTAAATTGCCAAAAATCTTAAGAAACAAGCTAAGATATAAGTCAAATTGCAATCAATTTTGACCATATTGTTGCATGTATGTTTAGTTTGTAATATATTTATAAATATGCCTAAATTTGTAATATGTTTATTTTCATACATGTTTCATGCATTAAGATTTGCATTTTTATTAATGTCATTTTTGTTATTTTGTTACATGCATTTCTCATGAAATCCTAAACCATAAACCCCAAAGCTAAACCCTAAACCTAAACCTAAATCGAAATCCTAACCCTAATCCTAAACCTTAAACCAAACCACAACCCTAAACCCTAAAACCAAAACCCTAAACCTAGACCCTAAACTAACCACAAAACTTAAACCCACCCACAAACCCTAAAACCAACTTGATCCCATTCACACATTTGCATCTCATTTCACTTTATTATTACATGCATTCTTAAATTTTCATGCATTTGTACCTTGTCATTCATGTTTAGTTATCATGCATACATCTTATATTATTATTATATTCATGCATATTGCATAGGTTTTATAAATGAGGTTTTTCAAGGGAAAATATTTTAAATAAGATGACATCTCAAATAAATATAATCTTTGAAATCTGGCCTAAATATAAGAGGACTCTCAATGGCTATCATTTATGCAAGGTGTCACCTAGGTTTTTGTGGGGTTATTTGGAAAATACTAAGTTAGTGGCATTTTTGAAACTCTACTTAAATATAGGAGGGTAGAGGAAGTGTTTCGATACTTATGAATTTTTCATTTTGATAAAAAAAAATCAATTTATTCTTTAAAAAAATGATATGTTTTTAAAAGAAAATTAAAAAAAGGAGATTCAACTTTATGGAATAAATAAAGGAATTAGTTTATAAGCATTACAATGAGACCATTTTTACCAAAATTTAAGGATAATATGCAATTAATTGATATTGTCTTCGATGGGCGTTATGGAAGTGCTAATTCTTTCCCATGCATAACCGACTCACAAACTCAATTCTAATTTTTGTTGACCAAAATGTTCTTTTAATAAACTTTAAATTTTTTTAAATATTTTATTAAAAGAACAATATTTTTAGGTGGCCAATCTCACCCTAAATAAGATTGGTGGTGACTCATTTGGTTTTGATTTTATTAAAAATAATTTTAGCCTTTTTTTTTATTCCCTAAGTCTAGTAGTCATGTTCCCGAACCTACACATTATGATAGGCTCAAATTCAAGATCTTGAATATTTATTCTTTGAATTAATATCAATATAACATATAAAACATCAATCCAAGTCAATGTGATGCAAGGCATTAACATGTTTAGCTAGTTTGGCCGAATATGTTTAACTAATGTCTTAGAAATTTGTAATTTCAATCATAATTTCCTAAACAATTAAGGAATTATAATTCTACTTGGATTTTAATGTAGCATGGTCTAAAACATTTAGGAATGTCAATCAAATAAGATCAAGCCAAAATACATACATTGGGAATTTCCTAGTCTAACTAGGTGCGTAGTGAAGTAGTTTCTTGTTAATTAGAAGTTCTAAATAATTTAAAAAGTCCAATTCAATTTGAATTTATATATGAAATATAATTTCTCAAACCTAAACTATTTAGGAATCCAAATTCAAAAAGAATCAATATCAAACTAGGGCTTGGCTGAAACCTAATCAAAATAAGAAAGTAGTGTTGTCTAGATTTGTATGGATGGAAACTTGGTAGTTTAAGCCTTGGCTATTATGCTGCCTCTACTAGGCCATCATCCAAGAGTTCTAAACTCTTTCCAATGCTTTCTTATGCCTTTCATCATGATTCTTTAATAACAAGAAATAATTACTTTGACTTTTACAAAAACAGTCCATTATACTTGGTGATCATGAAAGTAAATCTTGAAATCTTGGTGAACAAGTTTGGTAAGATTCCCAATGTTGATTACCAAATTGGTTTTCATTAAAACTTTAGTGATTAAGTTTTTTAAGTCTTTTAACATTTAATAATACTAGCTGCATCAAGAAAACTGATTACCATAATCATATTAGGGTTATTATGCATCATATGTGTGTTATACATACAAGCCGCCATTGATAGATTTTCTGGGCTGAATTTGTCATCAGCTTTTGAAACACCAAATCAACTTGGAAAATTATCAGAATTTTAAAAAATGATCATCAATATGTCTGTTTTCATGTGTTAAAATTTCGTAGCCAAATAATAACTCTAGAATGAGAAACAATTTTCAAAATATCACTACAACAGAATTTTCCTATTATAGACAGACTGCAAAACAAAAAATTCATAACGCATGCAAACAATGCCCAAAAATTATAAAATTCATACAAAATCATCCTAAGACATCATGATTTGATATTCTAAAAGAATTCAATCAAAATGATATAGAAAAAATTAATTTTCTAGCCTCTACAACACAGTAACAGATTGTAACCAAAACAGTCTTGATATCATGAACAACCAAACAAAGTTCTAAGTTGTATAATCTATATTGACAAGGCTTTGATACAACTTGAAGGGAATTATTCATCATCATACAGAGTTAAAGCTACAAAATTTTAAAACTTTTAATTCCCTAAAGCCAAGATCAATCAACAAGATCATACAAATATCCCACACATATAAACACACATGGGTTTGGCTATGAGTATGTACCTATTTGCCAAATTGATTTTGCTTCAAGCTAGTGATCTTCCAATTTGATTCCCAAGCCACAAAGCTACCCAAACATGCAGCCTCTAATGGTAATCCACATGACCTCTTATGAAAGAACCTTTATTTTCTCTCAAGTAGAAGAACATAAACCACTCTCTAGCTAGTGAGTGTTTTCAAATGCCTTTTGTTTTCTTTCAAGTTTTACTTTGAGTTTCTCTTAGCTTATTTTGCATCTAAGGTCTTGTATGTTACAAGAGGGCAAAGGCTCATGTTTTTCTTACAGAATGATATTCAACTACAACTAGGTTAATGCATGAGTTGCATATTTCCAATTAAATCCCTATGTATGGTTGAATGCCTTTAAACAATAAAAGTTTTTCTCTCTTGTTTTACTTTTTTTCTTTTATCTTTTAGTCTTACCAAAACCAAATTAGTCTAGCTTAATTTGTCCTAATTTTAATCTTTCACAATTGTTTTATTGTGTGTGACTCATTTGGTTTTTTAGCATGTTGGCAATAAATATAAGCATTGTGAACTTTTACATTCAGCTATGGATGAATCAAACCTTTTGACTTCATTACTAATTCTTCAATTAGCCAATCTTATGCTTATAGATCATGATCAATGCTAGCTACATTTCCATGACCCCCAATTGCTAAAGAAAAGTCAATATGGCTTGGCAACCTATCTATAAATGGTCTTAATGTATAATTAATATGCTTTCATCACTTAGTATCTCGGCTTGAATATTGAGTATGGTTTAGTATCGACTCAATCTTGCTCAACCATGTTAAGTCTTGTCTTTGAAATTAACTCACAAATAAGCTTTAGAACAATTTTAAACTCTTATTTCACTTTGGCCAAAGATTTCTCAAGTTAATTCAATTAAGACTAGTTGGGATACTCTCTTGATCACACAAGGAGATTAATACTATCTTGATTACTTTATGCATCTTTATATGCCTCATCTTATAACCAACAATACTCGATTGGAGCATTATTGGTTAGAACCATAAGTAAAGTAAAGTCAAAGTATAACATTCATCATATAAAATAATAAATAATCTTAAGTGAAAAGATCACTTATACAACTATTACATGAGAATGCAGCTATAAATACTATGTGAACTGCCATATAGCATTTTCATCTTAAGTCATGTTTAGTAAACTTATTCCTATAACAAGCACCTATATTTTAGCTTAAGTTCACGTAAATTTTAACTTATAAGATCAGTTGCTTGCTTATAAGCAAAAACATAATAATGTGCTAGTCTTAACAGATTTTGTCTATGTCCCCTTATTAATAAAACATTGACTAGGAACTATTGTGGAACATATAGCTTTCATGCAATGATGATCTCATTGTAATTCCCTTGCGAAGCTTTATTTATATTCCAAGAACTTTATCATATAAGCATTAACAACAAAATTTACGTAAATAAGCTCAATGATAAATAACTAAGACCTTTTATAAGATATGAAATATAAAACAAAATCACAAGTACGACAACTTTTGAGCCAAAAAATGATTCGATTTGAAACGCAAATACCAATACTTGATAGGTCAATTCCATTGGAACCAAATCCTAGTGCTAATGATACAATGTGGTAGGTTTATGAAACCCATAAAAACCATGCTAACCAAGCGCCATGTATTATGGTGGCTAGCATGATCCTCGAGTTGCAAAGGCAACATGAAAACATGGATACTCTGACCATCATTCTGCACCTTAAAGAATTGTTTGACAAATAAGGGCAAACCAAAAGGTTTCAAACCTTTAAGGAATTTTTCCTAATAATGATGTTTGAAAGCACATTAGTCAAAGTGCATTGTCTAAAGATGATCAATTAGATTAAGAAACTTGAACAATTAGGGTTTGTGATGATCACAAGTTAAGTGTTGACTTGATCTTTTCATCTCTTCCTAGTAACTTTTAACAATTTGTAATAAACTTCAATATGCATCAGATGGAAGTAACATTACAACAATTGATGAATATGCTAGATACTATTGAGAAATCCATAAAGAATAAAAAACCTAAGATTCTTCTAGTTTCTTCATCTAAGTCTTCGTAATGCCATGCACTATAGCTATGAAGCCTTCTATACCATAGTTGAATTCCATATGATCTAGCCCTTAAGTTAGCATAATGAACTATTAAGACCGTTGTTTGACCATCAATAATACATAGCTAGTACCTCCCTAAATTTCAAGCAACAAAACCCTAGGTTAATCCCCACAACTATACTAAATTGAGACATGAGTATCCATGGCACCCCTAAGTCACCCCATCTCTTTCTAGACTTCAATAGAAAACTATCCATTGGTATTTTGAAAGACTTTTAGGCCACTTTTTTATGTTGAACTTAGCCAATAATGCTAAGGATTTTGTATAAAACAATAATAGAGTTTGGTCGATGTCCCAAAAATGGCTCTGTCACACACAAAGCAGCTGAATACAACCAATCATCCTTCCTTCTCCCTTCTTTCTCCCTTCCTTTGGCAATGGTTCAGATACCTAATGGTTTTTGCCAAAATTGTTGTTGAAAGGTTAATCTTCTACTCTAATTGTACAAAAAGGTCAACCATTGAGGCCTTTATATACCCTAAAGCTCTTGAGAAGATCAACAAACCATAGATTGCTAATGCAAACATATCTATAACTCAATCTTTTTTAGAACTTCAAAGAATAATGTCTCATAGGAAAATCCACAGTATCCCTTCAGTAGTCCATTTCTTTTTATCAATCATTTGAACATCAATTTAATTATCTTTACTAACTTTTTTTCTACCCAGTTTTTTTTTTTTTTTTTTTGCTTTCTAATGCACTCTATCAGGTTTGGGCAAATCTAAGCACAATATGGTGGAATATTCCTCTATAGTAGTGTCAGATACTCCTTGTTAAATGTAAAGCATCAGTATATTAGATTTTAGAATCTTATTGTAGCTTTCAGCATTTGATCCTTAGGTTTCACAATTACCAATAAGGTGATGTCTCCGTACTTAGTCGTGAAAGCTACCTTCCTTTCTTGGTCCCACTAACTCCAAATGCTCTCTAAATTTGCTGTATCATTTTATCTTAAGTCCACATATACCATCTATGAAAGGCTTGTAATATACCCATCCACCAAAGCTGCCTATTTTTTAAACCTAGTAATTTGTGTATTCGTGTCGTATAAAGTGTTGAAAATTCATGTATTCTTGCCATATTTTACATGAAAATTATGTGTCATAATTTGTGTCGATACAAAAACATAAAACACATTTTTTTTGTTTTGTTAAACCTATTTATGGTTTTTGCTAAAATTTTAAATCGTGTTATCTTTGTGTTTTTCATTCATATCCTTTTCATGTCATGTCATAGTGTCATGCTTGAAATTGCCAAGTCTACCTTTTTTTACTAATCCCTAACCTCCTAGAATGATTTATTCACCAAGGATCCTATTTGTAATTAGTGGGATGCCATGAAAACTTCCGTTGATGAATTATCTATAATGTATATCATCGACACTTTTATGTCAAGAATGATGCATGAAACAAATAAGAAAAAGGAAAACATAAAAAATGTAGAAAAATTAGTCAAAAGGAAAAATAAATGCCAATGCAATGTAACAAGACAAGTTAACACATACATTTTTTTTAATTAATCAATTTTTAAACCCCTTTTTCATTTTTTTTTTTGTTTTCTACTTTTTTAACTTTTTTTTTGTTTATAAAGAATTGTAATTCTTAATGACTTTTCCTTTCCTTTTTTTATTAAAAGCAATAATTTAAATTATCAAACTAACAAAAAAGTAAATGAGAAAGGCAATGAGTGTTCCTTCATGTGACTTATTTAAGGTCAATTTCTATGGTGGCAATGAGCATGGCTTTACTTTAGGCTAACTCCCTATGGTTCATCATATGCTGGGCATAGAATTGAGTATTTAATGGTTCTCAAATTGTTCCTCACATTATTGTCTATCATAGACTAATGAGGCATATTGATCCTAACCTATTATAGGCTACTAGTGGAAAAGGTTCAATTTGAGTAGGAGTGTTTCACTAGCCATTGTAGAGGTTTACACCTTACAAGAATACAGCTACTTCATTTCCTCCTAGAAAAGGTTAGAGCCCAAGTATAGCACTTATACATATAATGCAATGTGAGTGTTGCAAAAGAACATACAAACTTTTCACATTTTCCTAAAATACCTTATCTTAAATGCCCTACAATTATTAAAAACAAAATAAATAACAACAATTTAAAATAAATGACATGATTAAAATATGCATGAAATGTGAAACACACATTTTTTTGTTTTTGAATTTTTTTTGAATTCTTTGGACACAAGGAAATAAAAATCAAAACATTTTTTTTATTTTTTTCAAAATTTTCATTTTTTTAAGAAAACGATAAAATTAAATTCAGGGAATTAAGATTAAACACCAATTAGGGCCATTAAACCAAAATTTAGGATAACATGCAATCAATCTTTGACTTGACTTTCTAAAACTACATCCTCAGTGGAGTCGCCAAGCTGTCGTGACATACGGGCTTGAGGAACCTAATCGTCGGACTTGGGGAATTAGAAAACAATGGTCTTACAAGGCTTTTTCAATAAAAACCAAAGTAAAAAGTCACCACTAATCTTTTTAGGGTGTGATTGGCCATCCATAATTTTTGTCCTTTTAATAGAACATTTAAAACTAGTTTAAAGTTTTATAAAAGAACATTTTGTGGTTTGCGAAAACAAAGTTAAGCCCGACAATCGATTACTTGTGGGAAAGGCTTAGCTCCCCTATAGCACCCTTCAAGGATAGTACCAATTAATTGCATGTTATCCTTAGATTTTGATAAAAATGGTCCTATTTTGAATGTTTAAAAATTAATTCCTTTATTTATTCAAAAAATCAAAATTTTTTTCCATTTTTTTTGGAAAGTAAATCATTTTCAGCTTTTCTTTTTTTTTTTTTAAGCATAAACAATTTATTTTTGAGTCAAGATGAAAATGTCCTATGTATCAACACACCTTTTCCACTCTCCTATATTTAGGAAAAGCTTAAAAAATATCTTTAACTTAGAAAATTTCAAATGACCTAAAACAGAGATAATACCTTACATAAATAATAACCGTTGATAGTCTCACTATATTTAGGTAAAATTTTCAAAGGTCATATTTACTTGAGATATTATTCTATTTCAAAAAACTTTCCTTTAAAAAACCTTATTTATAAAATATATGCATAAAATGCATGAACATAATTATAATATGAATGTATGATGATTAAACATGAAGGATAAAAAATGAATGCATGACCTTTAAAGAATGGATATGACAACAAAATAAATGAAATGCAAATGCAAGAATGGGATCAAGTTGGTTTTAGGGTTTGGAGGTTGGTTTAGAGTTTGAAATTGGTTTGTGGTCTACATTAGGGTTTATGGCTTTAGGGTTTGGAGCTAGGGTTTTGGTTTAGGTTCAAAAGTTAGGGTTTCAAGTTTAGGTTTGGCATTTAGGGTTTCAAGTTTAGGTTGGTTTGAGGTTTGGGTTTGGGGTTTGGGTTTGGGTTTGGGTTTGGGTTTTAGTCTTAGAGTTTTGGTTTAGGGTTTAGTGTTTGTTTAGGGTTTGATGGAAAATCTATGTGACAAAAATTACAAGAATGCCATTAATGAAAAATGCAAACTTTGATGTATGGAAAATGCATGACTATGGGAACAAATGTATTACAAACTTAGACATATTTAAAAATATATTACAAACAAAACATGCATGCAACATTATAGTAAAAATGGATCAAAAAATAAAGGTTTTAAAATTTTAAAGACATGTTCAACCATTTTTTTTTTGTTTTGAAACTCATGTAAATAACATAAAATCACTAAAAAGTCTACTAATTCAACATTTTTAGTCATTGAAAATTTACTCAAACACATAGAAAACTTGATGAACAAATCAAAAACTCATGCAAACAAGTAGGACATAGGCAACATTTGGCCATCATAGAAAGAAGGAAGGTTTGACCAAAGCATGGAGAAACTTGGCAAAACACGCCCATAGCTTCCCACAATATGCTACCATTTATATTTACCTAAATCATGCACCAAAAATTTGTAAAATCATCATATGAAGGCAATTATATCATGAGAGGAATTTTATCAAACATTTAATAAATTAAACAAAGAGGAATCCATAAAAACAAGCATTAGCCAAACACTATACACAAACTGCTAAACTAACCAACATACGTGCAAATAACAAGTAAACCAATAATCCAAATATCTAGATATATAATCTAAAGCAAGGAAATCATCCAAAGCAAGCCAATGGAGGTTCAGCCATTGGAGGAATAGAGGTTGGACAAACCTCTCATAACCATTTTAATGGTGGATTTGTTTTTTGTTGCTTGATTCTTTTGGTTTCAATCCAAACTATTGTTTATTTGGATGAAATTTTAATATAAGCTTGGATTAAAAAAGATGGAAAACTATGGATTTTCTCCAAAAAATAGAGAAATTAAAGGCTAAATGATATGAAAAATATGGACAATGTTATGGAATGCTATGAAAATGCAAAGAAAAACAAATAGTAGAAATTATAACTCCTCTAAGCTTTTCCAAATTTTTTTCTATTTTTTCCCACTTTTTTTTCATGCCACTTCTACTTCCTCATTTCAGCTCTCAAATGGTGAGAAAAAAATCCATGTAAGTGAAAATGGCCTTTGATCAAAGATTCATCTAATGGCCATATTTTCTTCCATGTTTATTTTTGGAATGAGTCACTTATCACCATTGGATTCAACCTCTCAAGATTATCCCATAATTTAGAATGTTCATGGCCAAAGTTTACATTTTTAATGATGTTAGGCCTAAGTGAAAAGACCATTTTACTCCCCATTAGAAAGTTCACCTTTTATGCAATTTTCTTGGAAAATTATGATCTCTTTTTCATTTTGTGATTTTAAAGCACCAAAGATCTAAAATAATATTAAATAAAGATCTGAAAGTTTTCATGAAAAATCGACCTCAAAAAAGTCAATTACGAAATTACCCCTTAAAGGCCTTTTAGTACCCTTTAAGGGCATTTTAGTAATTTTACACATTTTGAAGTGCAATAAAGGTTTCTAATGCACCAAAAATCATTAAATAATATGAAAACATGATTTAGAGCATTTCAAGAAAAATCAACCTCGAAAAGGTTAAATTACACAATGCCCCTTAAGGGTATTTTTGTAATTTAACACCTTCTGAAGTGCAATCAAAGTTTTAATGCACTAAAAATCATAAAATAACATAAAATCATGAACTGAAGCATTTTGCAAAAAATCAATCTTAGGAAGGTTAAGTTATGAAAATACCTTTAAAAGTATTTTATAATTTCACACCTCCCATAATGCGATCAGGGTTTTTGATACACCAAAAATCATAAAGTAGTATTTAAATGTGATATGAAAGTTTTCACAAAAATCCAACTTCAAGAAAGTCATATTACAAAAATATCCCAAAAGGTCATTTTAGTAATTTTATCCTTCTTGATGCAATCAAGGTTTTTAGTGTGTTAAAATCACAAATATCAGTCTTAAGCCTTATTAGTCCCATTTTATTATAGTTTTTGAAAATTGGCCTGAGTTCAAATTGATTTGATTGATTTTGATCGATTTTGACCAAATTTGACTTTGTTTCACTTAGTTTGACCAAGTTTGACTCTGGGACATTTTGTGTCAAATTGGTACTAAATCGATTTTGAAAACTTGTCAAAATTAAAAAAATATTGGATTTGAACCAGGTCAAATTTTAAAAGTCTCATAACTAGCCAGAATTTGCTTAAACAAAATTAGGTGTCTATAGGGTTTTGGTTTAGAGTTTGAGGTTTAGATTTAAGGTTTAGGGTTCAATTTCAGGGTTTGGGGTTTGGTTTAGGATTTGAGGTTTTGTTTTATGGTTTAGGGTTTAGTCTTATGGCTTTGGTTAGGGTTTAGGGTTTTATTTAGGGCTTGGGTTTGGGTTTAGCATGAATAATGTAGTAACAAAATATATGAACGTGGCATCACTAGAACATGTAAAATTTAATGCATGAAATAGGATTACATAGGAAAACCAATGCTTGAAGCAAATTCACAAACACTTAATAAACTAACCATACATGCAAAAACTTAAATAAAAGAAAATCAAACATTAAGGGTCAAGGAAAGGACCAAGGTTTAGCCAAGCCATAGACAAAGCTAGAATCAAAACCTCATTGGCCATTTGAACATTTATTGTGTTAGCCAAATATAAAGGACTACGTATCCACCATTTCATTTGACATAAACACATGAAAACAAAGTTAAATCCCATTATAAAAACTTATTTATTCAATAAATTTTTTTTTGAATTTTTTGTCAAACACATAGAAAACATAAAATTTAATTAGAAACACAAGCAAGCAAACATAGGTTGTCAACTTCTTGGCCAAGAATCAAATTAGAGGTCTCAACCAAGAAATGGAAATTGCTAGGCTGAGAGCCACCCATGGCCTATCCACAATCCTTTTATCATTCATTTAGCTAAGACATACATCAAACACTTATGAAGGCATTTTATTATCAAAGAATTTTCATCAAACACATGAGAAACTATCAAGAAAGAAAATGTTAGAATTATTCATACTTACCAAACAACCAGCATAGCTCATAAAAGTACTAAACTATCATGTAAGTAACAATCAATACAACCACAATCACAACATAATAGATTAATCTAAGCAAGTAAACCACATAAACAAACCAAGAGGAGGTTCGGTTATGGGATGAGAGTGCTTGGCCAAACCTCCATTGGTGGACTTCTTAGTGTTTTTTTATCTTTCTTACTTCAAACCATTCAAACCAAACTATTGATTTAATTGGTTGAATTTATTAGATCAATCATAGGAATATGGAAGAAAACAACTATAGGGAAATTTGTTCTCATTTGAAAAATCACAAAAATCAAAGAAAACTAATATGAATGAACATGAAATTGTGCATGAAATGCATGAAAATGAGGATAAGGGATTATACCTTCAAAAGTTGCTCTAAGTTTTTTTCCTTTTTTCTCCCTTTTTTTCTCCTTTCCATGCCATTGGTTGGTTGCCTTCCCCTTCATTTCTAACCCTATCTGATGAATTTAAAGGCTAAGCAATGACTTTTTAGCCTTTTGATCAAAATTCATCCAAAGGCCCCTAAGTCCTTCCATTTCTCTTCAAGTTTATTCATCAAGCAACCACATTTGACCTTAAGATTTAAACCTTTGAAAGATCAATGGCCCATAATATATATAGCACAAAATGTGACTCTTAGTACAGCTAACTTAATGGAAAAATACTATTTTACACCTATTAGTATTTTTAGCCCTTTTGCATGATTTTTTTAAACGTATATGATCCCACCTTTGTTCTTGTGATTTTAATGTATCAAAATTCATGAAATAATATCTAACTTTGATATGAAGTTTTTTGTGAAAAAACTAACCTCAGAAAGGTCAAATAATGAAAATAAACCTAAAAGTGAAATCACGAAATAATATCAAAACATGATTTTAAGCTTTTTACAAAAAAAAATACCTTGAAAAGGTCAAATCATCAAAATATCTTTAAGGGGCATTTTAGAAATTTTAACCCATATAGGGTGCGGTTTGGGCTTTTTAAGGCATCAAAAATTATGAAATAATATCAAAACTTGATCTAGAGCTTTTCACAAAAAATTGACATGGGAATGTCAGATCACAAAAATATTCCTAAAAGGTATTTTCGTAATTTCAAACCTTTTAAGGTGTGCTCAAAGTTTTTAATACATTAAAAAATCATGAAATAATATCAAAATATGATATGGAGTTTTTCACAAAAAACCAACCTAAGAAAAATTGAATTACGAAAATACCCTTAAAGGGTAATTTGGCAATCTCACATCTTCTAAGGTGCAATCATGACTTTCAATGCATAAAAGTTACAAAATTGTTAATCACAAGCCTTAATAATCCTGATCAATTGTAAATTCTAGTGGCTGACCTTAGTTTGACTAAGTTTGACTAATTTTGTTCATGTTTGACTTTATTTGACCAAGTTTGATCAGGTCAAATTGATCCTAGATTCATTTTTGAAAATTTGTCAATCTTAAGGAAGTATTCATGTACCTCACAACTAGCTAGAATCTATCCGAACAAAATTAAGTATCTACATCTACTCCTCTTTGTATATTTTGAGAATAAAAAATAATGTAAAGACAATGACATCAATTTTGTTCGATACTAAGGCTTGAAGAGTTTTTTTTTTTTTTTGTAAGATTATCAAAGGTTTTAAAATCTTTTAAAAACTTCTTTTGAAAAGCTCATCTTGAACAGAGGCCTTGAAACTTTAAAAATCTTAACTTTAAAAAGCTCTTTTTAAACAGAGGCTTTGAAACTTAAATAAAAAATATCTCATCTTAGAAAAAGCTCCTTTAAATAAAGGCTTTCAAACTTTTCAAAAAAACCTCATCTTAGAAAAAGCTCCTATAAACAAAGGCTTTAAAACTTTTAAAAAATTCTTATCTTAGAAAATGTTTTTTTTAAAAAAGGCCTAGAAACTTTAAAATTCTCATCTTGGTAAAGGCTTTTTTAAACAAAAGTTTTGAAATTTAAAAAATTGCATCTTCGAAAAAGTTCCTTTAAACAAAAGCTTTGAAACTTTAAAAAAATGTCATCTTGAAAAAAACTTCTTTAAACAAAGGCCTTTAAACTTTAAAAATTTCATCTTGGAAAAAGGCTCATTTAAACAAAGGCTTTAAAACTATAAAAATCTTATCTTGAAAAAGCTCTTCCTAAATAAAGGCTTTGAAACTTTTGAAAAAATTACTTGATAACTTAGAGATTATGAAAGAGTTCTTACAAACCTTGACATTAAACAGATTCAACTCAGAAAACTTATGAATCTTGCTCGAAGAACTTAGAGACTATGCCCAAAGGTCTTACAAATCTCAACACTAAAATAATTTGACTTGGAAGACTTATGAATCTTGCTTAGAAAACTTAAAAATTATGCCTGAAGGTCTTATAAATCTTGAAACATACGAATACTCCTTTAAACAAAGGCTCCATAACTTTAAAATTTTAAAATATTCTACCCAAAAGACTTTTATATCTTTCTCATCTTTGCTAGGAGGTCATGAGGATAAATTTCTCATCTTAATGCCTAGAAGTCTTTAAAATTTTTTTCATTTTGAATGTTTTAAAAATTCTCATCCATTTTTTTTTCTTAAAGCATTACAAATCTTGTCCAAAAGACTTGGAGATTATGCCTAAAGGTCTTGTAAATCTTGAAATGAAAACAAATTCAACTCAAAACATTTATGAATCTTGCTCAAAAGACTTACAGACTATGCCTGAAGGTCTTATAAATTTTGACATTAAAGTGAATTTAGCTTAAAAACAAAAGACTTAAAAATTATTCTCGAAAGTATTATAAATCTTAACACTAAAGCGAATTCAACTTGAAAGACTTACAATTCCTACCCAAATGTCTTAAAAATCATTCATAAAGCTTATAATTCTGAATAGAGATCTTGGAAATCATTCAAAAAGTTAAGATTTTGCTCAACAGTTTTCAAAATCATTTAAAATTTTAAAAATTTGTCATGAGTCTTTGAAATCATTAAAAAATCTAAGATTTCACCCAAAGGTCTTGAAAATCATTCAAAAATCTAAGATTTTTCCAAAAGTCTTAGAAGTCATTAAAAAATGTAAGATTTTACCTAAAGGTCTTAGAAATTATTCAAAAATCAAAGATTTTGCCTAAAGGTCTTACAAATCTTATATTATTTTTCCTAATCATAATCTCTTTTAGCATTTGAAAAATTTCTAGTTTAGAATTTCACTTTTTGTCTCAAAATGTTTCATTTTTATTTCAAAACATCTCATTCTTTAGATTTGAAAACACTCAATATTTTATTTTTGTTAGAACCCCTTTTTTCCTTCTAAAAGTGCTCTACACCATTTCTCAAGTATTTTAAATTTCAAAAAACAAATTACCTATTTCTTGTTTTATCACTAAAATTTGGCAAATATAACCATGATACAAA
Source organism: Durio zibethinus (assembly GCF_047325235.1). Lineage (NCBI taxonomy): Eukaryota > Viridiplantae > Streptophyta > Magnoliopsida > Malvales > Malvaceae > Durio > Durio zibethinus. The sequence goes on from NC_143185.1 coordinate 9,206,597, forward strand.
GGAGTATTGAAATGATTATATGAATACACATTTGTTGGTCCAAGCAAAGATGCTAGTACATCTATCTTGATGCAAATGCTCTATGCGAATATGCTAATGTCTTTTCCTGATGCAAATGCAAATGTTCCATGCGATTATGCAAATGCAAATGTCTATCCAATGATGTAAATGTCTTACATTGATGTACATGAAAAGATCCTTGCCATGATGGAAAAGTACATTCCTTTTACATGATGTAAATATCTCTATAAAAATGCAAGTGCCAAATTCCTTTTTCTTTTCCTTTTTTTAGATTTCACTTTTGTTGATTTCTCTTTGCTCATCAAATTAGCTCTTCAACTTCCTCTCAAAAAGGTCTCCTCTTCCATTTTTTCATGTCTTTTTCTTTATTCCTTCACTATCTTCCTTATAGTATCTTTACTAGCTTTCACTATCTTTTCTCTTCAAATAGTACTTCTTGAATTTTCTTTCATTCTTATTTCTTCTATCATTCTTGCTTCCACCATTAACTCTAATATACTATATGTATATGATCATTTCAAACTTATTATATGCATCATGTAAAAATCAAGAAGACAACTATGTTCCTACCATTCTTTATGTGCATAAAAGAATATATTTTTCTTTTTAAAAAATGTTTATTTTCCAATGAAAAACATTTTTTAATCAAAACTAATCTAAATGATTTCTTTTTTCATTACAAAAGTGCCTAACTAGTCACTCAAACTTTTTTAAAAATGACTAACAAAATAGCCCCACATAACTAAATCTCATGTTCAAAGAAAATGAAATAGTTCAAAAAGTGAAATTTCAAGCCTTTTGAAATTTGGCATTCACTATTACAGATGAAAGAGTTGACAATTTCCACTTTCAAATAGATTGACCATTTGTAACATCAACATTTCAATTATTTCAAGAAGGCTTCACCACTTGAAGAGAATAAAAGAGACGTATATTTTTCATCTAGCACACAATAAAACATAAATTTTTCTGAAAACATAAATCCCTTGAAAAACCAAACATGTTTGACACTCTTTTTAGCATCCAGATGCGGTATTTTGATAGATATCAAGATCAACTATGATGGGCTTAAAATTTTAGAAGACCATTTAGGAATGGGAGAATAAGGATCAAATTTTAAAAAAAAAAAAAAATTCAATGCCTTTAATTGATTTTGGACTTTTAAGGTCCAAATATTCTTGGATTTTCAATGGTCTTATTTATTTCTTATTGACCTGCATTATTTGCTTGACATGAAGAGTGGGTTAAAGTCTTCTAAATTTGCTCTAAACTACTTTTTTTTAGGTTTCCACCATAGAGCCACATCACCTTTTTTTCTTCATCTTCTTTTTTTCTTCTTCTTATTTTTTATTTTTTTCTTTCTTTTTCTTCTTTTTGATTATTAAACCATGCTTAAGAATTCAAACTTATACAAAATGAGTTAGTGGTCTAAAAGGGTAATTAGGTAATAAAAGACAACATAAAAGGTTAATAGGTTTTATAGCCATTCCTCAAAGAGAAATTTTTTAATGTTAATGGTTGATCCAATATGAACTTTTCTAAGGATGTAACATAGGCCAAGGCTCAGGTTTTCAAAGAAAGGAATAGATAGACCCAAAAAATAAATGTTTAAGGGTGATTAAACCAATGATCATTCTTTCTCATTTAAAGACTTTGGTGCATTTGTTCTTACATTGTCCCATACTTTCCAATCAATCAATTTATTTCTTTTTCTTATCCCTTTCTTTTCCTTCTATTCTTTTGTTCTTTTTTTTTTTTCATTTTTCCTTTCTTTCATTTTCATTTTCATTCCCATTTCTTATTTTCTCATCATTTCACTTTTTCTTTTCCTTTTCTTTGAGTCGATTCACAACTTTGTAAGTTTTTATTGGACATTTGCCCCCAACCTATAGGATTCCTTCTTGGACTTCACCATGCTTAACCTTTAAATACATTCCTTTTTGCCCCTAGTATAAAGGGTGATCTTTGGTCTAAATTTATTTAGAAAAAATTTTATCAAGCTCAAAGGTAAGGATAAATTTTTACATTTGTGAAAGAGTGATGAAAGATGGTCATTTATCATCTCAAGCACAGTTACTCAAATTTGAAAAGCTATTCCTTTCGAAAAAAAAATTTGAAGAAAAGGTTTTTTTTCTCTTTTTAAAAATTTTCTTTATTTGCGATTTTCTTGGTCTTTCTAACTTTCTTTCAATTGATCCAACAAGCATTAGTTAAAGAGATTCTTAGACTAAATACCTATCGTCCCCAAACCCTATCTAAAATTGGCTCAATCAAACAAAGGTAAACATGAACATGAATTAAAATATAAACCTAAGCTAAGAATGAAAATGACAAGTAGAAAATTTAACAAAAATAGTAGCTAAGTAAGTATAACCGAAATAATTAACATTAACTAACTCTAACTACCTTAATTAACTTTTAACTTCCAATAAGACAAACATCTAGAAAATGCTTTGAAATTTGATCACAGCAAACTAAAATTTGCAATAATAGAATATAAATTGAAGATCCATATAGAATTAATGTGGAAATATAGAAAAAAAATCACAAATGTAAAGGAACAACCAAAACCAAAGCTTAAGTGCTAAACTAGAACAACAAATTGTGTAACAAGAAATTTAAATCTAACCTTTAACTAATTGAATGAATTTGAACTGAAATTTGTAAAACAATGAATGATCTAAGGTAAAACTAGAATTAAAATGCAAGCAATGAAAGGAAATTGCAAGATCTAAACAAAAACTTGAAAACTGAATATTGCAATAGAAATTAACAATTCTTGAAAGAAAATTTAGATCTATAGCTCTCTAAAAGGAATGCATTAAAACTAAACTAATGCAAGCTAATTCAACAAGTTTACAACATGATTCAACAAGGAACTTGCATCAAACAAAGACAATTCTAGCTCATTGAACTATAATTCCAACTGACTAAAAAAACTAGAAAAATAGAGCACTTGCAAAGAAAATCATCCAAACAGTAGGTAAAAACATGAATTTAAATGCAATTAAATGAGAATTAACAAGTAAACACATGAATTGAAGAGTGTAAAGTGCAGCAAATGCAAACCAAATGGGAAGAAGGAGAGAAGTCCCTTGATATGTTGTCACTCATTCAAAGTTCAACTCTACCAACTAAGTTTAGCCAAAATTTTGAAGCTAGATCTAGAATTGTATGGATGGAATTTGAATGAGATTTTTTCTAGATTTAAAGATCTATGAGTTACAAATCTAATGAAAGAATTTGGCTCACAAAAAGCTAGATTTGAGCAAGAATAGATCAAAACATTGCAAAGAGGTCAAAAAGTGAAAATGCTAAACATATTTGAAGAACACTTAATTCAATTGAAATTGAAAATGAAATTGAAGACATCATAAAATGCATTCAACAAATTTATAATATGATTCAACAAAGAAATTGCTTAAACAAAGAAAATTCCAACTTATTGAACTACAATTCCCATCGAATGCAAAAATTGAAAAAATAGAGCACTTGCAAAGAAAATCATCCAAACAGTAGGTAAAAACACAAATTTAAATGCTATCAAATGAGAATTAAAAAGTAAACAAATGAACTGAAAAGTGTAAAGTGCAAGAATTATAAATGAATTGCCAAGAAGAAGAGAAGTCCCTTGATATGCTATCACTCATTAAAAGTTCAACTTTGCCAACTAAGTTTAGCCAAAATTTTGAAGCTAGATCTGGAATTGTGTGGATAGAATTTGAATTACATTTCTTCTAGATTTGAAGATCTATGAGTGACAAATCTGAGGAAATAAATTTGGCACAAAACAAGCTAGATTTGAGTAAGAACATATCAAAATATTATAAAGAGGTAAAAAACTAAAAATGCCAACAAATTTGAAGAACACTTGAATTTAATTGAAATTGAACTTGAAAACTTAAAAATCTGAAACTTGTATTGAAGAAATCATAAAATGCATTGAAAATTAAACCAAGAAAAGTAGATTTTGTAAGAAAATAAAGGCAATTTTCTCTCAAATAGCCTTATAAAAGAATAAGGAGGAAACCATTTGCGGAGAATAGAAAGTAAAATGTAAAAAAAGCAAAAAATGTAAAACTAAGCTACTCAGTCCCTTATGGCTGGCCACTTTCCCTTATTTATAGACAAATGGGAGATGCTTCAACCTTTAAAAATTGTAGCAAAAAATCTAATTAGCTGCTAATCTTTTAGATCCTTCTTCTTCCCTTTCTTCATGCCTTTGGTTGCTTATTTGGTTCCTTTAACTCTTTTTTCCTTTAGGCTCTCTTTTCAAGAACCTTTGGACTCCAAAAAGTCAATATTATGACCAATGGGAGGCCTTCAAATAGCCAGCTAAACAACTCCATTTGGTCCCTTCAATCTCCAACATAGTGGCATAATGCATTTGATCACATAGCATAAGCATCAATCATTTTAATTGAACTTAGATTTCAATATTTTGGCACCTATTTTAGCCAATTCCTTCTTCATTTTGCTGCCAAAATTCAGACCATTAAATGAACAAATTATGCATTATAATCCTTAAAAAAATTTTGAACAATTACAAATTCAAAATTAGCTTCCAATTACACTAATGCTTCTATTACCTTTCAAGCATATATAAGGATACTAAAAAGGTCATAATGCATTATTGAGCTAAGGTAGACAATTGCAAATGAGAATTATGAGAATTGAGACTTGAAATAAAGTTTTATGAAGTTTATTTGACCTTAAAAAAATCATAGAAAAAAAGGTTAAGAAAAACTCCCATAAAAGGTAATGTAGCATAAACACACTGGTTATGGCATTTTCTAGCTTTTGGCACCAAAAATCCTCCAAAATAAACCCAAATATTCCAAAATTCCTCTTTTTCAATATTTTCACCTACACATTGAACATTTATTCATTTAGAGTATTTTCACCAAAATTTTCAAGGATTAAGGAAAAATTCAAGATAAATTACACTAAAAATGAGTATGAAAATGCTAAAATTTAGTGCAATCAAACCTCCAAACTTAAACTTTTGCTTGTCCTCAAGCAAAACAATATTAAGCTAAAATAATCAATTACTTTCATGCTTCATTCGACTTAAATGCCTTATGGATTGAATAATGGATATAACTAAAGCAAAATCATGAATATGGGCTAATCTACAAGAATTAACTTAGCTAAGTTCCTTCATAACTATCAAGTGCCAGCAATACATCTTTGAAATCCTTGCATGAAATTAAATGATGTTATGCAAAACATAAAAATTCAAAAACAAAGATCAATAAACTGTGCTCAAGTTTCATATTTTTACTTATCATACCTCTCTCCACTAATGTAGATAAATACATGACCAAAAATCATTTAAGACTTTCATAAGCTCGTAATGTAAGGCTAGGGTCAAGGTATGATAAAACATATTTTAGCCTTTAGTACACTACAAATGCATTATTTTATCTATGATCATTCAATGTTGAGCTTTCAAGGTAAAGAAAGGTAAAGCTTATCTAAATAATCACCTACAAACTTTGTTTTTACTTTTTTTTTCTTTCTTTTCCGTTATTTGCTGTTCACCAATTTATTGTTTTTGTTTTTTTTTCTTTTTCATGTTTTTTTCTTCTTTTTTTGGTTTTGTTTTTGTTTTTCCATTCTTTTTCCAAGCTCCTCCTTTCCTTCCTAATAATATATAGCTTAAAAATGATGCACGAATGTCCCAATGCAAATAGGATAAAAGACCAAAAGATAAGAAATATACAAATCAAGGCTTTGAGCTTGTAATGTGGTTACATATAAAATGAAGGTATCATTAGGCTTAAAGAGGGTGACTATGGAAAAATTATATCAAGATTGGCTTAAAAAGGCTCAAACGATCCAAAGATTGGATATATCATTTCCCTAATCATGTGTCCTATAGGGTTTTGCCTCAAGAGATGATTACAACAAATTTTAGAACATGAAACACATCTTCAAAGACCAATGAAAAAAAATCTCATGCTCATATAATCAATCAGTAAATAAAAAAAATGCAATTCAATGATCAAAGTATTAACACAAATGAAAACTCATACTCAAGAAATCACTAAACCTAAGCATCATCTCATATTTCACATAATATTCAATCTTGTCCTAAAGCTATAACCATTCTCAATCTTTACTTATCATTGGCTTTATAAAGAAATAATCAAAGAAAGCATACTAATAATTCAAACTACAATAAGTCAATTTTAATTTCAAGACAAAACTTAACAAATTTTGAAAAAATTTTGAGCAATTTTCCCATATCCCCAAACATGAACAACACATTGTTCTTAATGTATAAGCAAAAAGAAATAAAGCACAAAAGAGAGAAATAAGGAAACTCCACTAAAAACATGGAGGCATGGCAACAGAATCTCCCATGAATGCTTTGACTAAAACTAGTGCTTCTAACTTTAAACTCTTATTCATCCTATAAAACAAAGAAAACAACTACACCAAGAAACTATATCAATATGTACAAAGAAAGGATAACAAAATGAGTAAATGAACAAGGAAAAATAGGCAACATAACTGAATGAACAAATGAAAACATTAACAAAAAGAAACAACATCTATATACAAACACAAACAAAAACAAACAACATGTAAAGTAAAACTTGGGTTGCCTCGCAAGAAACACTTTATTTAAAGTCAAAAGCTTGACTTTCATTAGTGTTAGAGAAGCACACCACATTTTTTTCCTACATCTAGCCATTTCATTCTCTTCTTTTGCACCAAATATGTAATGGTAAGGTTTAAATGACCCTAGTGCTTAAAGGTAGAATCATAGTCCACCTCTATAAATAATTTAAGAATACAACATGAACCAATAAAGGTGGTCATTGGCTTTAGTACCAATGATGTGGGTATGACCATAAAAAATATGGGTTTTAGCTTTAAAATGAAAAATTCTTTCATGAATGGTCTAAGTCGAGTAAGCATAAAAGATAAGTCAAAGGTATTAAGTGGAAAAGTAAAGGTTGGGAAAATTTTCAACAAGTAGAGAATCATTCTATATCATCATCATCCAAATTTCTACATTATCAACTATTGACATTTCTTTCAAATTCTTCTTTATTGCATCCTCATCCTTTTCACGTGGCTTATCAAAGTTGTCAAAAAATGGGCTTTCAACCACATACATTTCCAAATCAATAGCTAATGGATTTTCGAAGTATAAAGGAAAATGCATGGATATATTATGAGGTTCACTTTCTTCTCGATTAGGACCAATGCTAAGACCTTCTTGCTAATCAATGTAGGAAGTTAAGCCATATTCTCTAAAATCATTTTCACTCACCTTTTTCTCTAAGGATGTTTTATCTAGAGAAAGCTCTAAGAATGAGGTATCTATAGCTTCGGGCATAAGATCATGGAATGTAAAAGTTACTATACAAGTAAGTTCTTTCCTAATGGGTTCTTTTTCATTATTAAGCTTGAGACTAAATTCAAGTAGAAATGTGTCTAAGGGCTTAAATGATTTAGCTAATAGGCTTGCCTAATCAACACATCTATCCACTTCATGCCTTTTCACACAATCAAGTAAGTGATTTTCAATGAATTCGAGAAATGACATGTGTGGAATATCAAGCTCAACTTTTTTTTAATGTTCTTCTATTTCTTAACTCACCCATATGATCATTTATCTTCAACTTCCCTAGCCCTAGGATTATCCTTTGTCACCATTATTTATTCCTCCATAACTTTTACAAAATTTGGTAATTTCACCATAATCGACTCATCATCATGATCAATCCACATCAGAATTCCTCTCTTCAAATGATCCCTTAATGTATGCTCATTCTTATCCTATCAATAAGGTTTTGACTCTATAAACCTAGGCATGGAATCTTGAAAGCAAATATCTAGGGTATGTACATTTTGACTATGTTGCCTAAAAGTCATCAGGGATGCCTTTTGGTCTTACTGGAATTTTTCTTGTGTTTGGATCAATTCAATGAGCATCTCCTCAAGGAAGGGTATATTTTCTTATATAAGAGGTGGTGATGATTATTGTGTGGATGGAAAATAATATTAAGATGAATGGTATTGAAATGAAAAAAATGTTGTTGTGGTGAAATATAATGTGGCACTGGAAAGACTTGTAGTGATGATGGAGAATATTGAGGTGGTAGAAGGTATTATAGAAATGAATGCTCAGAAGGATAAGTCAGGGTGCACTTAGGTGGTGAACTAAAGGAATGTTTCGACTAGTATCCTACATGATCTTAAGATGACCCTTCTAAGTTTTAGTAGTGTAGGTATTTGAGTAAGATTGAAATTATTGGTCATATGGACACTTGGCACTATGGTAATCTCCACCATGCAGTTGATCGTTATCTTGTTAGCTTGGAAAGTTATGGACAAAAGTAGGTTTAGGGTCAATCTTAGCTTTAATGGCCTCTAATTGATTTTCTAGAAAGTCTAATTTTTTGAATAAATTTTTAAGGCCCGACTCTCTTTTGGCTTGCCTTCATCACTAGGCCATGGTCCTAGGTAGTCATCAAAATAATAACCTAGAGGCTTAGCATGGTCCTCATAGTGCTTGGCTATATCATAAAAATTAGACTCCGACATGAAAAACAAAATAAAACCTAAACCAAAATATAATAGTTATGTCTAAACTATTTACACTAAAGTTATGTGAATTAGAGGGTGAACCAATCTAAAGATAAGCATGGTGAAGCACGATACTAGTCTAAGACACTTTAAACTTAATCCCCAACAATAGTGCCAAAAACATGATTGGGTAATTCTGCAAGCACACAAGTCGTACAACTATTAATAGAGACTATAAAAGTCTGGGTCGATCTCACGAAATTAGTTAAAGATATTCCTAGACTAAGTATTTATTATCCCCAAACCTTATATAAAGTTGGCTCAATCAAACGAAGGTAAACATGAACATGAATTAAAATGTAAACCTAAGTTAAGAATAAAAATGACAAGTAGAAGATTTAACAAAAATAGTAGCTAAGTAAAACCAAAATAACTAACATCAACTAACTCTAACTACCTTAAATAACTTCTAACCTCCAACAAGAGAAACATCTAGAAAATACTTATAAATTGATCTTAACAAATTCAAATTTGCAATAACAAAATGTAAATTGAAGATTCAAATAAAATTAATGTGAAAATATGGAAACAAATTTGCAAATTTAAAAGAACAACCAAAACCAAAGCTTAAGTGCTAAACTAGAACAACTAATTATGTCAAAGAAATTTGATCTAACCTTTAACTAATTGAAAAAGTTTGAACTGAAATTTATAAAAATAGTGAATGATCTAAGGTATAAACTGAAATAAAATGCAAGAAATAAAAGGAAATTGCAAGATCTAAATAGAAACTTGAAAATAAAAAATTATGAGTAAATTGGGAAACTAATGATTCTTGAAGAAAATTTAGATCTACAACTCTCTAGATAGAATGAACTCAAAATGAACTAATGCAAGCTAATTCAACAAGTTTGACAACATGATTCAATAAAGAAATTTCATCAAACAATGAAAATTCTGCTCATTGAACTACAATTCCAACCGAATGCAAAAACTGGAAAAACAGAGCACTTGCAAAGAAAATCATCCAAATAGTAGGTAAAAACATGAATTTAAATGCAATCATGTGAAAATTAACAAGTAAACACATGAATTGAAGAGTGTAAAGTGTAGGATTTGCAAACCAAATGCCAAGAAAGAGAGAAGTCCCTTGATAAGCTATCACCCATTTAACTTTAACTCTACCAACTGAGTTTAGCCAAAAGTTTGAAGTTAGATCTAGAATTTTATGGATGGAATTTGAACAAGATTTTTTCTAGATTTGAAGATCTAGGAGTTATGAATTTGAAAAAAAAAAATTGGCTCAAAACAAGCTATATTTGAGCAAGAACAGATTAAAACATTGCAAAATAGGTCCAAAATTGAAAATGCCAAATAAATTTGAAAAACACTTAAATTTAATTGAAATTAAACATGAAAACTTAAAAATGTAAAACTTTTTATTGAAGAAATCATAAAATGCATTGAAAATTAATGCAAAGAAAGTAAATTTTTGCATAAAAATAAAAGGCAATTTTCTCCCAAACAGCCCTCTAAAATAATGAGGTAACAGTTTGAGGAGAAATGAAAGTAAAATGCAAGAAAAGTAAAAATGTAAAACTAAGCTACTCATCCCGTTATGGTCAGCCACTTTCCCCTATTTATAGACAAATGGGAGATGCTTCAGCCCTTAAAACTTGCAGCAAAATATTTAATTGACTACTAGTCTACTAGATCCTTCTTCCGTCCTTTCTTTATGCCTTTGCTTGCTTGTTTGGTTCCTTTAACTCCCTTTTCCTTCAAGCCTTCTTCTCATTATCCTTTCAACTCCAAGAAGTCAATATTATGACCAATGGGAGGCCTTCAAATAGCTAGCTCAGCAACTCTAATTGGTCCCTTTGAATCTCCAACATTAGTGCTATAATGTATTTGATCACATGCCATAAGCATTATAATTGTGCCACTTAAACTTAGCTTTCAATATTTTGGTACATATTTGAGTCAATTCCCTCTTCATTTTGTTGCCAAAATTCAAACCATTAAAAGGACAAATTATGCATTATAATACCTAGAAAAATTCTAGGAAATTGCAAATTCAAAATTAGGTTCCAACTACACTAATGCATCTATTACCTTTGAAGCATATATAAAGATCCTAAAAAAGTAATAATGCATTATTGAGCTAAGAAAGACAATTCCAAATGTGAATTATGTGAACTGAGACTTGAAATAAGGTTTCATGAAGTTCATTTGAGCTTTAAAAAATCATAGAAGAAATGGTTAAGAAAAACTCTCATAAAAGGCAATGTAGCATAAACACACTAGTTGTGGCCTTTTCTAGTTTATAGCATAAAAAATCAACCAAAATGAACTCAAAAGCTCCAAAATTCATCATTTTCTATATTTCCAGCTACACATTGAACATTTATGCATTTATGAGTATTTTTGCCAAAATTCTTAAGGATCAAGCCAAAATTTAAGAGAAATTGCACTAAAAATAAGTAAATGCTAAAATTTTAGTGAAATCAAATATTCAAGAGGAAAAGTGAGATTAGTCAATTCTTTAAAGGCTATTTTCATTATTTAAAAAAATCCCAATTTTTTTTGTTGCCTTTTTTTGTATTTTTCATTTAATCATATTTTTAGCCACTTTTTTATTTTACAAATTCATCATGTGGGGCTTTATTTTGATCAATTGCATAAAAATGAATTCCACAGAAAAACTCTAAAGCATCTATTTTTCCCAAAATCAAATCTAACAATATTAATCCATATATCTCCTAATGACACAATATGCATGACATGTACCAAATAAAAGTTTAAAGGTTCAAAAGAAAATTATCCTATCTTGATTGTTAAAAACTTGAAACTTCCTCCCATATCTGAGCTCCTCAAATTTTGTTATTGGATAGAGTCAACTTCTATTGTTCCATAAGTTCTAGAGGCAAACTACTACTCTTAATGAAATCCTCAACACTTTATTTCAATAGCCTACGTTTTTTGGTCGAATAGCTAAGGAGTTGTTTTCAAAAGCACATGAATGAGGTACTGACCTTTTATTAGCAAAGGTAAAAGATAAAAAATGGGAGTTAGTAGTTTCTTTTTGCCGTTTCTTGATCTCCTTTGGCTTTTATTAGTCAAGTGATAGGCCTAAGTGTAAGGATAGGATTGTGATCAGTAATTTAAGGATGGGGATTTGCTTGAAAGGCTAACTGTCAGATTGGTTGACAAATATATGGATTTTGGGAGATGTTGCCTATGACTAGGTGTAAAGTTGATGAAAATGATAAGGATTGTATGAGATGAAGTTCTGGGATAAAAGCTCATCAAGTGTGACTCATTGCACCTCCCTTTTATTCTTTTTCAATGTACTACCCCTTTCAACTTTAGTCCCATCTTTCAACTCAATCATGCCATTCCTGATTGTATTTTTTTATCATTTCCCCATAAATCACCAGGTAAGTAAAGTTTTTAGAGACATTCGTAATCATTTTTTCATAATAAAGAGTGTTCAAAGAGTTGACAAACAAAATAGTGATTTTTCTCTATCAAGAGTGGTTGTACTTAAGCAACTACATCTTTCCACCTTTGGACATACTCCTTAAAGCTTTCATTGGCTTTTTTTTCTATATTTTTTAAGACCAATATGTTAGGAGCCAAGTCAACCACATGTTTCTACTAAGTAATAATGGCATTGGCTAGATCTTTCCAAAAATGTATTCAATTTCGATCCAATTGAATATACCACCTAACTACCAGCTCTGTTAGGCTATCCTAAAAGTAGTTAATGAAAAGCTTTTTGTTGTGGGTATGACCCGTCATCTTACGATAAAACATTGTGAGATGGGTAGATGAGCATTTAGTTTTATATATTTTTCAAAGTCTGAGACCTTAAACTTTACAAAGAAGATCAAGTCAGGGACCAAATTGAGCTCATTTGTATGGATGCTTTCAAGGACATCACTCCCTTGTACTATCTAAAGCCTCTCTTTTAACATATCGCATTTTTTTTGCATTTCGATATTCCCACCTAGCTCTAGCATACCCCTTGGTTTTTCTTATTCCTTGAAATCATCTAGGTTTAGCACTAAAATGGGATCAACAGGACTAGTTCCTAGGTTGACATGCATTAGGGCAGATTGTTAGCTTTCATATGGGCTCACATTGGCATAAGCATAAGGTTGTTTATTTACTAGTGGTGAATGTATGTCTCAATAAGTTTGAGAATGTTTTCATGGATACCATAGTAAGGGTAGTGGTTCCTCTTTAGCAGTGTTTTCCTTGTGTCTCAATTTAGAGGTATAGCAACTCCTTAGTCCTTTAATAAATTTGTCAACATCTATTTTAATTTTACCATTTGTCGATTAATGTTTTCTTGAATTTCGGCCATCTCTCCCCAATCTCATCTTACGTTTTGTCAATCCTTTTCTATTCTAGCCCTATGATCTTTCATGTTGTGAACAAAACTACTATAAAAGGATTTAGCAAGAAATCATCACTATTGAACCTTTATTCTTTGAAAAAAATGATTATTATTTTGTTGCTATCCATCAAGAGTACTGCAAGTGTACGGGCCGTAAAAGTAATAAAGATTATAAGTACTCCAGATATCATCTCCTTAAGGATCTATGAGTTCTAAACCTAGGGTACATATCGATTTGGACCTTTCGAATATATCTGGTCCTACAAATTTTTTTTAAAAGATCTAATTAACCTAAGATTAATCTAATAAAATTACCAAATAATTAAAACCTAAATTTAACTATAAATTACGGAGGTTAAGGATCTATAAGGAAAACTACTAAAAAAGGTAATTTCTTAAAATGGCAAGTTACTAAAATTGAAGGCAATAAAATAAAAAATTAAATTAAACATAATTTAAAGAATAATTTAAATTTGAAATTTAAGAGCAGAGGGCTAAAAATAGAACCTAAATTCAACAATAAAAATTGAAACTAACCTAACAAAATATAAAAAAGTATAATTAGCATTTTAATTTGAAAATGAACTTACTTAAAAATCCTAATCTAGCCTAAAATGCATGAAAATGTATGGAACAAAAATTAAACATGAATATAGCATGGAAATGCATGGAATGATGTCCTAAAAATAAAAATTAAAGGTTACCTAAAGGCTAAACTAAAATCCTAAATGAAATAGCCATCAATTTTCATTGAGGCATTTCATCGAACATCTAGTGTACATATGCAAACTATTTAATAAACTAACCTAAATCCTAAGACATACAACCAAAATTAAATCTAAGCTAATCTTAATGAAAATGACATATAAAATGTAGAACAACGCATCAAATAAACAAAAATTGCTAAATAACTTAATTAAAACTAAAAGGCAACCTAGCCTACTTTACTGAATGAAAATGACCTAAATCTATATGGTACTGTAAAAACTAATTGAACTAAATAAAAATAAACCTAAAAATGAACTAAAATGATGTATGAAAACAAGTTTGAATACCAACCAAAATGCACAAATTTAAAGTGTAAAACTAAATAAAAAAATACACACTACATTCAACCTATGGCCTAAAATGCTATGTAAATTTGACCCCACCTAAAGAATTTGCAAAAACTATTTTTCTACCATAAAATGGACTCAAGAATGAACCAAAAAGATGTTGTGACACCTCTCTAAAATAGAACACAAAATGCAAAAAATTAAATGCAAACCAAAATACTAGAATGCATGGACACTAAGACCTATCAAGTAAAATGCATGGCAAATGTAATCCTACCTAAGGAATTTACAAAAACTATTTCATTGCCTTAAAATAGACATGAAAACAAGCAAAGAAGGTGCAGGAAAGCTTTGCCTAAAATTGGCTAGAAAATGTGTAAAACAATGTTCAAACCGAAAGCAAAATAAAGGCCTAAATTGAAAATCTAATAGGCTAAATGCTACCCAAAATAAAAAAAATGCATAAATGGTTTTATCCCTTCATGCTGCAAGCAATCAAGTTCAGCTTTCTCTTTATTTCCTCTCAAATGTTCTATTTTTCAAGCCCTATCCTAGGTCTTTCTTAGCCCATAATTTGTTTATTGAGCCAGGCAAACCTGCAGCCATGCTTAACTTTTATTTTTCATTGTGTTCCCACTTGTTGCTTAACTTGTAATTGGCTCCCTTTGCTCTTTTTTTTGTGTTGTTTTCTTTTTTTTTTTTCATAACCAATTTGTTCCACAACCAATTGTCAAAGAATGAGGCACAAAGTCAAAGAAAGACTACCAAAAATGCTACATCAGCAATGACTTTACAACCAAAGAAAAATTACAAACTCCCTATCAACCGATTTTAAGACAAGTTCAACTCCCCTTTTTCTTTCCTTCTTTGTTGAATCTTTTTGTCAAATTACAAATTGTTTGGCTTTCATTTTGTCTTTATTTAAGCACTAGTCTAAGCTTGAAGCTCTTGCAATAAGCCTACATTTTTAATCCAAGTCAGCCACAAAGTGTCAAGCTTTAATTTGTCTCAAGCTAGTAGTGTTCGGGCTCCAATCAAAGGAGGTAAATGCCACCATTTTACCTCTTTCTTTATTCGGCTAAAGAGCTGGTATCCCTTTTTAAATTTTCCTTAGTGGCTTACTAAATTGGATAGACACAAAGCAGCATAATTTCTTTTTCATGCAACCTATGAGTCCATGCAACTCAGCATCCTTATCCATTTGTTCTATTGATCTACCATATGATGTGCCATGCATTCCATGCAAGAGTGGTCAACTCTTTTCATGCACATGCAATATGGAATCAAGCAAATTTCACCTTATCTTTTTAATCTTCTAATTTTCTAAACATGAGAAAATTAAATATAATTAGGTGGATAATTAATAAATTTGCTAAGAATCAAGAAAAAATTAACCAATTTTCACAATTAATCAAATAAATTCATGATAATTCTATAAAATAAAATAAAATTATGACACCCCTAAACTTGACTTTTTGCTTGCCTTCAAGCAAAATTAACTTATGCTATGTGTCAATTTCACTTCCTATAATCAATTAGAAATTGTTTCTTCAAAAATTGTATAATGATTATAGCTAAAGGTAAATCCTAAACAAAGGCTTGTTTCATTATGTGCAACATTCATCACATATCACCACATGCCATCTAGCTACGAATGTGCAACCATGAAATTAGCATAGCATAATTGAAGTGTGCATACATTCATAAGTTTGCCTTTCACACCTCTCTCCACTAATTTTGGCCAACACTAAACTCAAGATCCTTAGTCTTTGCTTGTTTGTAATGTTAGGCTAGGGTAGAGGTAAGACAAAAAGGAATTTTTAAGTTCAAGTACCCTATTCATGTACTACAAACTTAGGATCAATTAGAGTGTTATTCAAGACTACTAATACCCTCAAACTTTATCTTTGTCAACTTTCTTTATTTAGCACACTTTTATTTCTTTATTTGTTTCTTCTTCTTTTCTTTTTTTTATTGATTTTTTTTATTTTTTTTCAAAATTTTATTTCCTTCATTCCTCAAATGTGACATAACTCTCTAATTATATCATGTGTAATCCTTATGCACATAGGGTAGGGATAATAAGGATGAAAATACAAAATAAGTTCTAAGTTTATTGATGTGGGTGCATAATAAAGAAAGTGTAAAATAAGGCTCAAAAGTGATGACAATGAATATATGCATTAAGGTTGACTTGAAAGGCTCAATCGATCCAAGGATGTCCTAAATCATGTCTCTAATTTAGTATAGCCTAGAATTTCACTTTGAGAAGTGATTAAACATATTTTAGAACATAAGCACAACTTCAAAAATGAAATGCAATTTCTATAATTAACCTAACAATCACTAAATGACATACAATTCAATGATTAACAAATTCAAAATTTCATCTCATGCTTTACCTAAGTTTATTCTTTTTCTAAAGCTATAATCAAGGTCAATCCTAGTTTCTATCATTGTATCAATAACAATCAACCAAGGAAGCATACTAAAGACTCATAACAATAGTTAATTAAGCCAAAGTCCAAAAACGTTTCAAAAATTTTTGAAAATTTGGCTAAAATTTTCCCACCTGCAAACTTAAAATGCACA
The DNA here is from genome assembly GCF_047325235.1 of Durio zibethinus. Lineage (NCBI taxonomy): Eukaryota > Viridiplantae > Streptophyta > Magnoliopsida > Malvales > Malvaceae > Durio > Durio zibethinus. Next base: position 9,223,214 of record NC_143185.1, read on the forward strand.
TTGTCCTCAATGTGTAGGCAAATATGAATTTAAGCACAAGAGGTGATGAATACTCCTCTGACTAGCCAAGGCTTTCCTTGAAATTCCCATGATTGGCTTTTATTTTTTCTACAAACAATAAAAAAAAGCAACCTAACAAAACCTCAAACGAAGCAAAAAGTAAAAGCATAATGTAAATTGTAAAAAATTAAAAACCCCATTCTAATGTTTTGGATGTGATCATGTGAGTCCAAAAGGTGCCTTTATTCATGTCTATAAGGCACAAAAAAAAGGGATTAGTAAATATAAACTAAATAAAAATAGTGAAGAAATGAAAACAAAAGATAGAAAACTTAGGTTACCTCCCAAGAAAAGCTGAATTCAAGTCTAAAGCCCAACATTCTTTTGAAGCTCAAGATAGGTTAGAAAGTAGAATTACAGATTTGAGTTAATCAACAACTTCACTCAAATAGTGCTTCAACCTCTATCCATTCACCTTGAATGGCTCATTTGCATTCTCATCCATAATCTCAATGGTCCTATAGGAAAATATGCATGTGACCATGTAAGAACCTAACCATTTGGATTTCAGCTTACCTGGAAAGAGTTTCAATCAGGAATTAAAGAATAGAACCTGCTAGCTAGGCTTGAAGCTTCTTTCTAGGATTTTTTTGTCATACCACCCTTTTATCTTTCCTTTGTATAGCTTGGAACTTTCATAAGCTTGTAATATGAACTCATCAAGCTCATTAAGTTGCAACAACCTTTTCTTACCAGCTAGATTCAAATCAAAGTTTAGATTTTTTAAAGCCTAGAAAGGTTTATGTTCAAACTCAACCAGAAGGTGACATCCTTATAGGAGTTTTGAAGGTAATCTTGTAAACCTAAAGTGAATCATCTAATCTTTTAAACCAGTCCTTCCTTAAAGGATTCACCATTTTTTCAAGAATCCTTTTAATTTTCCTAATTGATACCTCAACCTGGCCACTAGTCTGTGGGTGGTAGCTAGTAGCAACCTTATAAGAGACTTTATATTTCATTAAAAGTCTAGCAAAGCGTTAGTTGCAAAAATGAATTCCCTCGTCATTAATGATCGCCTTAGGGTCCCAAAGCGAGTAAAAATGTTCCTTTTAGTAAAGTTCATGACCACCTTGGCATCATGAGTGGGTAAGGACAATGCTTTCACCCACTTAGAAACATAATCAATTGCTACCAAGATGTAAAGGCTACCATAAGATGAGATGAAAGGTCTCATGAAATCAATATCCCACACATAAAAAGTTTTTAACTTCAAGTATGTTGTTTAGGGGCATTTCATTTCATGTCTCTTTGAAATGTCCTCCTTTCATTGACACTAGTCATATTGAGAGACAAACTGGTGTGCATCTTTAAATAGCATTGGCCAATAGAAACCAAATTATAAAACTTTTGTTGTGGTTCTCTCTCTTCTAAAGTGTCCTCCATAATCTAATGCATGACAATGTCTAAGTATGCTTTCTACTTTTTCTATAGGAATGCACTTTCTAAGGATCTAGTCTTTGCATCATTTGAACAAATAAGGTTCATCCTAAACATAATACTTGACATTGTGCAAAATTTTTTTTCTATTGGTAGCACAATTTCAAAGGGAAGACCTTACCAACCAAATAATTAACATAGTTCATGTACCAAGGTAAGTTGGAATGGCCATAAGCAAAGAGCTGTTCATTAGGGAATGCCTTATTAATGATGGCCTTACTCACTCCAAATTCTCTAATCTAGAAAGATGGTTAGTGACTTGATTCTTGAACCTTTTCCTATCTTTAATCTCTAAATCAAACTCTTAAAAGAGAAGGATCCATCAAATAAGTCTAGGCTTTGCATCTTTCTTTACTATCAAGTACTTAATGGTAGAGTGATCTATGTAAGCTATCATCTTTACATCGATGAGATAAAAGTGGAACTTATCAAATGCAAAAGCAATAGCAAATAGCTCTTTCTCAATGGTGGCATAATTAAGCTAAGTGTCAAAGAGAGTCTTACTTGCATAGCAGATGGTGTGGAACAGTTTACCTTTCCTTTGTCCTAAAATTACCTTGACAACATAGTCGCTAGCATCACACATGAGTTTGAAAGGGAGGTTTCAATCAGGAACTATAATGATAGGTGCAATAATCAATTTCTCTTTTAGGGTCTTAAAGGCAGTCATAAAGGACTCATCAAATTTAAATTGCATCTTCTTTTCAAGCAAATTGCATAAGGGTTAGAGATTTTAGAGAAATTCTTAATAAACCTCTAATAGAAACTTACATGTCTAAGAAATTCCTAATACCCTTAGCTATGGTAAGAGGTGAAAGTTCCTCAATGACCTCAATTTTGGCTCGATTAACCTCAATGCCTTTGAAAAAAACCTTATAGCCTATTACTACTCATCTTTACACCATAAAATGGCATTTTTCCTAATTTAACACCAAATTGGTTTTTTCACATCTCTTTAAAACCAAACTAAAGTGAGCTAAGCATTGTTTCAAGCTGTCTCTAAAGACAGAGTAGTCATCCATAAAACCCTCAAAAAAAATATTCTACCATGTTGGAAAAGATGGCAAACCTACACCATTGAAAAGTAGCAAATGTATTGCATAATCCAAAAAGCATTCTCCTAACGATAAAGGTCCTATATGAACAGGTAAAAGTTATCTTCTCTTTATCTTCTAGAGTGATGGCATCTAGTTATAACTGAAGTAACCATTAAGGAAACAGTCAAACTCATGTCTGGATAATCGATTAAGCATTCAATCAATAAAAAAAAGTCAAAAATGGTCTTTTTTGGTCACTTTATTGAGCTTGTGGTAGTTTATAGACACATGCCAACTGGTAATAGCTTTTGTGGAGATAAGCTCATTATTGCACCCTTTTATGATGCATCATTTTTTGACACACACTACATTGAGTAACTTATGAGCTGTAAAAAATGGGATAGATGATACCAGCGTCAAGCCATTTAATAATTTGCTTTTTCACCACCTCTTTCATCATAGGATTTAGGTGACATTGGTGCTCTATAGTAGCATGATGGTCATCCTTAAAAGGATGCATGCACACAAAAGAACTAATACCCTTAATATCGACAATAAACCAACCTATCACTCTTTTATGCTTCTTAAGAACTTGCAGCAGTTCATTCTCATAAGTAAGATCTAGAGTAGAAGAGATAATAATTGGCAAGGTGAAGTATTTTCTTAAGAATTTATACCTAAGATGATCAGGCAAACAAAGGCACTCCTAATGGCTCAAATTGACCCTAAGGACCACAATTGGTGGGTTTTAAACCATTTGGCATTATCATAGGACTTATCATCAAAAAAAGACTCATAGGGGTTACTAGGATGATCATCTAAAAATGCATCATAAACTAATCTATTCACTGTATCTACCCTAAAACAATCATCAGAGTCTTGAGGATATTTCATTACTTGAAAGACATTAAACTTCACATCTTCATTCTAGACTCGCATTATGAGTTCTCCCTTCTGAACATCAATGATGGTCATACTAGTAACAAGGAAAGGTCTACATAGGATGATTGGCACTTTATTCTCCTCCATCTTTAGAACTACAATATCAACTGGGAAGATAAAAGTCTTAACCTTGATTAATACATCATCTACGATGCGTTTAAGGTATTTTAGTGATCTATCAACTAACTGGAGTGTCACTCTAGTAAATTTGGCTTCACTTAACCTTAATTTCCTAAATATGGAAAGAGGCATCAAATTAATGCTAGCACCTAAATCATAAAGCACTCTATTTAGCACCTAAATCACAGAGCACTCTATTGAAGAAGAGATTACTTTTGGTTTAGGATATGGTGAAACTACGAGGGTCCTTAAGTTTGGGAGCAATGCTCTAATAGATAATGAAATTTCACTCCTTAGTAAGTGTAATGGTTTCATAGTTTTCCAACCTCTTCTTTCTCAAAATTATTTCTTTCATAAACTTTGCATAGCTAAGCATCTGCTCTAACACATCTAATAATGGGTTATTGATATGCAATTTTTTAAGAATCTTTAAAAATTTCACAAACTGCTACTCATTCTTTTGCTTTTGAAATCTTTAAAGAAATGGTATCAAAGGTCAATCGATGTTTGGTTTATTGGCTGAAGAAATAGACACACTACTTTATACAGAAATCTAAGAAATCACGCCATCGCCTGCATTATCTTTTTTCTTTGATTGTCCTTCTTTCTCTTGTTTCTCATCATTAACAAGAATAGGCTAAGTGGGTGAATTAGAGGATACTATCGTTATAGTAGTGTGATCAACTAAATGCCTACCACTCTTGAGGGTAATTACCTTGCATAGTTCTTTTCTTCTCTCCTTGGATTAGTTTCAATGTTGCTGGAAAGGCTACCCTAAAGGTAAGTGTTAAAGGCATTAGCAATTTGCCCCATTTGTACCACTAAGTTCTTAATGGCAGTTGCCTAACTCTAGAGTGTAGTGGCTTGCCCTTGGATAAAATTAGCTTGATTCATTAACATATTGTTTTACTTCTGAAGAATGGAAGAGAACATGTCTTCAAAGGAATTTTTCTTTTCTTGAGATAAGGATAAGTGTGGTGGGTACTAGGACACTAGGTGCGGAGAGAAACCAATAAGGTATTGGAATTTAAAACTAGAGGATTGACTCTGAGTATTTGACCATGAAAGGTTTGGGTGGTTCTTCTAACCACAGTTATATGTGTTGGAATATAAATTGTTTTGTTGCCTACTAGGCTAAGTGATGGGTTGGATAGACTCTATCTTACTAGGACGATGATCCACTAAATGATCGCCTCCACATATCTCACAGCTTGAGAAAGAGCTAATCAACTAAACTGGGCTGACATAATGGACTTGGTTTTAAGTATGGTTAGATCTCAAAGTGTCCATTTTCTTAGTAAGAGTTGCTATTTGAATAGTCAAAAAAGTAATGGCATCAATCTCATATATGCTAGTAAGTTTTCAAGGATGCTACCTCTCGGATGTCCACTGATAGTGGTTCATGGCCATCTCTTCAATCAATTCATATGCATCTTCAATGGATTTGCTCATTAGAGCTCTAGCGACAGGAGCATCTATGATATATCAGTGATTTCCTGAAAGTTCATTGTAAAAATTCTAAATTTCAAGCCACAGTGGAATAAGGACAATTCCTAAGCAACTCCTTATATCTCTCCCATGGCTCATACAAAGATTAAGACTCTTGTTGGGAGAAGCTAGTAATGTTATTCCTCATTTTTGCTATCTTTGCAAGGGGGAGAGCTTTGTCATGAATTTATACGCAAGATTATCCCATGTGGTGATTGATCTAAAAGGTATAAAGATAAGCTAACTTTTAGCCCTATCTCTCAAGGAAAATGGAAACAACTTAAGATGAATGATGTGATAAAAAATGCCATTGTGCTTAAAGGTGTCGTAGATTTCAAGAAAGTTCTCGAGATGGGCATTTGGGTCCTTACTGGGTAAAACCTACAAACTAGACAGAGCTTTGGATCATTTGGATTATGGTAGGCTTAATTTCAAAAGTATTAGCTTGGATTGCTACCTTTTAATACTAGCTTAGAATCCATGAATATTAGGCATAGCATAATCCTGCAAAGTTCTACAATCAAATGGGTTAGCCATGCATTGGGCAGGGGTAGGGTTACCAAATCTTTCTCTCTTAAGATTTCTAAGAGTTTTTTCTATTTTTGGGTCCAAAGAAAGAAGATTGAAACTTTTAAACCTACACATGTACTAACCATAGGGTTGCAGGGCAACAGAGAAAACACACAAAAAACAAAAACACTAAAATAAAAAAATAAAAAAATTTACAAAAATACCATACTACACCCTAACATGTCTCTACTGATTTAACCCTAGCCTAAATGCACCAAATCCTCGACAATGGTGCCAAAAACTTATTGCTACTCATTAGAACTACCGCAACTATAAGGGTCACAAAAATGATAAAAATCAGAAGTATTCTGAATATCATCTCCTCAAGGATTTGGGAGTTCTAAACTTAGGGGTAAGTATCGATTTCAACCTTTTAGGTATATCTGGTCTTACGAATTTTTTTAAAAAGATTTAATTAACCTAAGATTAATCTAATAAAATTACTAGATAATTAAAACCTAAATATAACTAAAAAGTATGGAGGTTAATCTACAAGGAAAGCTACTAAAATAAAGGCAATTTCCTAAAATGATAGGTTACTAAAAATGGACGGTAACAAAACCAAAAATTAAATTAAACATAATTAAAAGCATAATTTAAATTGAAATTTAAGAGTAGAGGGATAAAAATAAAACTTGAATTCAGCATTCAAAATTGAAATTAACCTAACAAAATATAAAAAGTATAATTGGCATTTTAATTTAAAAATGAACTTACTTAAAAATCCTAATCTAGCCTAGAATGCATGAAACATATGGAACAAAATTAAACATGAAAATAGCATGGAAATGCATGGAATGATGTCCTAAAAATATTAATTAAAGGTTACCTAAAAGCTAAACTAAAATCCTAAATGAAATGGCCATCAATTTTCATTCAGGCAATTCTTAAAACACCTAGTATACTATATGCAAACTCAATTAACTAACATAAATCCTAAGACATACAACCAAAATTAAATTTAAGCTAATCTTAATGAAAATGACATATAAAAATGTAGAACAGTGCATAAAATAAATAAAATTGCTAAACACTTTAATTAAAACTAAAATGTAGCCTAGCCTACTGTACCAAATAAAAATGACCAAAATCTATATGGTATTTTAAAAATTAATTGAACTAAATAAAAATAGGCCTAAAAATGAACTAAAATGATGAATGAAAATAGGCTTGAAGACCAACCAAAAGTGCAGAATTTAAAGTAGAAAACCAAATTGAAAAATGCATATTGCATGCAACCTATTGCCTAAAATGCTATGTAAATTTGACCCTACCTATGGAATTTGCAAAAAATGCTTTCCTACCTTAAAATAGACTAAAAAATGAACCAAAAATATGCATGTGACCTTACCCCAAAATAGAACACAAAATGCAAAAAAATAAATGTAAATCAAAATACTAGAATGCATGGACACTAAGACTTATCAAATAAAATGCTTGGCAAATGTAATCCTACATAAAGAATTTACAAAGAATGTTTCAAAACCTTAAAATAGACGTGAAAACAAGAAAAAAAGGTGTGGGAAATCTTTGCCTAAAATTGACCAGAAAATGAGTAAAACAGTATTTAAACTGAAAGCAAAATAAAGGCCTAAACTGAAAATCTAATAGGCTAAAATCCAACCAAAATAAAAAATGCATAAATGTAACATGAAATCTAAGCCAAGAATCATAAAATAGACATGAAAATGAACAAAAAAAATGTAAGGGAACTTCACCAAAACAAAACTGAAAATGGATGCAAAATAGTTTTGAAAACTATCAAAGAAAAATGCATGAAAATGCATGGAAACCAAAACTACTTCCTAACCATTTCACCAAACATAAACTAACATCTTTTTGTTTTATCATCTTATTAATGTAAAAAGTAATAAAAACATGCACAAAAAACCACAAGGCAAAACATAAAAGAAAAAGAAAAATCGACATAAATTAATGTAAAGTGAAAGAGCATGAAATGAAAATAAAAAGAAAGAATCAAGTCTCTCAGGCCCCCATCAAAATTTTCTCAAGCGAAGGCCACCATAGACTATCATATTCTTCCAATCAAAAGCTCAAATATAAAACAAACTAAGGTAGAAAATAGAAAGAACCAAAGCTAAAAACTAAAAATGAAAGCTGGAAATTCATTACCAAAAACGTAAGGGGAAAAAGAGCAAAAATGTAAAATTGAAAGCTTCCTACAATCTTCCTCCCTTAACATAAGTCAAGCAATTTTATAAATCATCAAAACAAGCCAAAATTGAGCCCCTAAAAGTCACTGCTAAATTAGCAAAGGCTACCTGCCAATCACGTTGAAGTAGAAAAATGTGAGAAGAAAAATCATGCTCCAAGCAATTAGGTTCAGCTCTCCTTTAATATCCCCTTAAATGTCCTATTTTTCAAGCCCTATCCTAGGTCTTTCTTAGCCCATAAATGGTTTATTGAGTTATGCAAACTAGTAGCCATCCTTGACTTTTATTTTTCATTAGGCTCTCACTTATTGCTTGACTTGCGATTTGTTCCCCATGTCCTCTCACTTATATTGTTCTCTTTTTTTTTTTTTTTCATAACCAATGATTTCCACAACCAATTGTCAAAGAAAGAGGCATCAAGTCAAGGAAAGACTAGCAAAAATGCTACATCACCAATTACTTTACAACCAAATAAAAGATGCAAACTCCTCATCAACCAATTTTAAGACAAGATCAACTCCCATTTTTCTCTCTTTAGCTAAATCTTTTTTGTCAAATTATAAATTGTTTGGCTTCCATTTTATCCTCATTTAAGCTCTAATCCAAGCTTGAAGCTCCTCCAATTAGCTTTCATTTTTAATCCAAGTCAGCCACAAAGTGTCAAGCTTTAATTTGTCTCAAGCTGGTGGTGTTCAAGTTCCAACCAAGGAAGGTAAATGCCACCATTTCAACTATTTCTTTGTTCTACTAAATAGCCAGTATCCCTCTTTAAATTTTTCTTGGTAGCTTGCTAAATTGGATGGACACAAAGCATCCTAATTTCCTTTCCATGCAACATATGAGTCAAAGTAACTCAACATCCTTATTCGTTTCTTCCATTGATCTACCATATGATACGCCATGCTTTCCATGCGATCGTGGTCAACTCCTTTCATGCACATGCAACATGGAATTAAGCAAATTTCACCTTATTTTTTTAATCTTCTAATTTTTAACACATGAGACAATTAAATACAATTAGGTGGATAATTAAATAAATTTGCTAAGAATCAAGCAAAAATTAACTAAGTAAGTGTCACCATTAATCAAATAAGTTCATGATAATTCTATAAAAAATAGATTATCATATTTTTCCTAATGCTTACAAATGCATAGATCATAATTAAGTAATAGTAGTGATATAAGTAGAGTGTCATCCCACAAGGATTATAGAATTGAATTATTAGGTAGATTGAAGTATAAAGTCGATAAACTAAACTCTTATATCTAAACTAAGAGAAACTTGATTTGGTTTGCAAATAAAAATAAACAAGAATATACAAAGAATGATTGTATAGACCTAGATCTACTTAACTAACTATCATTTGGCAAGCATTAGATTTGGCCGAATAGAACTATCTAAAGAAGAAAGATTGAAAACTTGAACATAATAAGAAACTAGGTTTACCGAACCTTAGAATAGCATAAAAGAAAAAAATAAACAAAAGTGCATTAAGAACCGAAACTTGTATTAAAGAAAAGAGATTGGCCAAATACTATAAGTAAAAGAATTAAAAAAAAAATGATTGCAACAATGAAAACTTTTTTAAAAAATAGATATTGAAATTGAAAATCAAAATTTAAAAAAACAAAGGTTTTTGTAATGGCTAATCTATCACCTTAGCCTAATACAAAGAAAACCTAAAAAGAAAATAGAGAAAATAAAAAAAGTGAAGAGAAAAATGGAATATGGAATGTTGAATACAAGAGTGAACCTTCCTATATGGCATCCAGTGCTGTCATCCACCCATATTCAAGAACTTTTTTTCTTGCTCTTTAATAATATGATTATGTAGCTACATTGAAAAACATCAATAACAACTAAAACACATGTTTGGCTTATATGACAAGCAACCAGTCCTTACAATTCGAGCACTACTCCTATTAATCTGTCCAAATCATCCAATCTGGTGTTAAAAAGCTAAAAATCTGGTAAATATTGCTTAGCATTGTACAATTTGAGCAACTTGATTAAGTGATTGTTATTAGTTAGTCTGAACTTACGAGTAGGTTAGCCTAGTGATTGTTCACGCACATATTAACAAAGTACAGTTTTAGACAAAATCAAGTTTAGAAAATTTATGAATAGGTTGAGATAAGTTGATAGAAGTAGCTTGTTTATCATTGTGGTGGGTTCGCTTAATTTTCTATAATCATATATTAAATGTAGAATTATAACAAAGAATAAATAGGCAATCTTTAATTTTGTTTTGTCTTTTTGACGATACAATAGTTAGTAGTTTTAGAATTCCACTTGATTTTGGCTATAAAGTTTGAATTTCTTTTTGCTTTTATATAAAGTTTGAACTTTCTTTGGTTCTTTGTGAGCATGACTACATGAGAACAAGATGATATCAAAATGTCACTTTATCATGATATATATATAATGGCTTAGAATCGAAGGTGATTCAAATTTTTATCTTAATTGATTGATAAGGTTTTTCAATTTTTGTTACAAGTGTTGATAATATCTTCTGATAAAGAATTAATGTTGATAGAGTTGGTCAAGAATACAATTTTGAAATTATTACAAAGTTAGAAAATAAAATTCATGAGTGCATAAAACCATTTATTGAAATGGAGTTTCAATCTTTGGATGAGGTTTTAGAGTACTATATTAAGTATGCAAAATGTGAAGGATTTGAAATTCGTAAGAGCTATTTTAAAAAACCTTGAAAAGCTCAAGTGATTATTAGATAGGAATTTGTTTGTTTAAATGAAGGTTATCGTAATAAAAAGTATCTTGAAAGGGAATATAGAATTCAAGTATCACTAGATGAGACATGAATGGGATACAAAGCCATGATTTATGTGTCCAAGAAAGATGATATCCAATGTTAATTTCTAGATTTATAAAAGATCACACTCACGAGCTTTTTACTCTAAAAAGTGCTCAATTTTTAAGTGTTTACAAAAAAAGGGACAAGAGTTTAATGAAATTTAATTAATGTGCTTGATGATTTGGTAATTTGTCCTAGTAAAATCATGTCAATTTTAGCTAATGAATAGAGTGATGTTGATATGATTGGTTTAATTAAGAATGATATTCAATATTATTTGAATAATACAAGGTAAAAAGAGCTTAAAAAAGGAGATGCATAGTTAGTGTTGACTTATTTTAAAGAATCTTAATCAAAGAATCCAGCATTCTTGTATGCAATACAAATGGATGTAGAAGGTCAATTAGCAAATTGTTTTTGGGCTAATTATAGGTCCAGAATGGCATATAAGTATTTTGTGATGTTGTAGCTTTTAACCCAACTTATTTAACAAATAGGTATAAAATGCCTTTTGTTCCCTTCACTAGAGTTAATCACCATCACCAATCCATTTTATTTGATTATGCTTTGTTGTGGGATGAGATAGAGGAAACATTTGTTTAGTTATTGAACACTTGGTTGGAAGAAATGTTTGAATATCATCTAAAAATGATCATTACAGATCAAGATATGACTATAACTAATGCAGTTGTGAAGGTTTTATCACATACTAAACATTGTTTTTGCATGTGTCATAAATAAAAAAATTTTTTAAAGAATCTTAGCCATGTTTACCACCAATTTGATGATTTCAAGAATCAATTTTTTAAGTGCATCCATTATAAATTAGTTCCTAATGAGTTTGAATCAAAATAGCCTAAAATAATTGGAAAGTATGGTTTGTAAGAAAATAGTTGGTTGAAAAAGTTGTTTCGAACCCGACTTGACTTTATACATATAATACCTAAATCTGACTCGACCTGATAATTTTTTTATTTTTTTCATACTCAAACTCGATCCGACTTGATATTATATAAAATTATACCCGACCTAACCCGAAATTAATAAAATATTATGTTTTAAATATAAAATATTATTTTTAATATAAATATAAAATTAAATAAATATATATAAATATAAATTAATTAAATAATTAAAAATAATTTTTTATATATATCGAGTCAGGTTAAGTTTGTCTAAAACCTGATGCCAACCTGACCTCAATTTTTTCCTACTATTATCTGACCAACTTGATACCCACTTTTTTTAAAAAAAAATTAACCTTAAGAAGTCAGGTCGGGTCGAAATTCATCAGGTACAGGTTGGACTACCTTTTGTAAGAATATTTACTATTTAGAGAAGTGAGAGTATAAACAAGTATTTCAAAGATTATGTCAACTTAAGCACATCGAAGAGTAAGCTCGTTATTCAGTATGAAAAAGCCCTTGATGCAAAGTACAACAAAAAGAGGGAGAAAATCTTCAAAATAATGAATTCCAAGCTAATTTTGAAGACATTTTATCCAATGGAGAAAGAAGATTCAAAGGTTTACATAAGAAAAATGTTTAGAAATTTTCAAGATGAGTTGATTCATTTTCAACAGTATGTTGCAAAAAAGATCACTATAAATGAGCAAGTGTATAGTTATTGAGTGCATAAGTTTGACAAAAAGAAGCTTGAATATATTGTGACATTTGTTTCCTTATCAACAACTACAACTTGTTCATGTCACATGTTTGAATTTGTAGGCATTCGTTATAAGCATCAATTGATAGTTTTGATTAAAAAAGATGCACTCATTACCTGATTGATATGTTTTAAATCGGTGGACAACAGATGCTAAAATGGGAGAAGTAGAAAGCATCTTGGATGAACAACATCATAGTGCTTCAAAGTCTTCATTTGTGCAACTAAAAAGTAGATGCTCCAATAGAGTGCCTTCATCTGTGCCAACAAACTTCAATGGCGAAAGTAGCTTTAGACCAAGGTTAAAAGCTAATACAAAAGAATATTTTCAATATGATTTCAACACATAAATAAGTTCATTACTAATTTTGGTTGGCTATGAAATAGCTGCATCAGGATGTAATAAATTATGCAATCAGAATTTTCTAAAGCTATGTAAAAAATATAACAATAATCAGCTTCCTAATGTATCAAAAGGACAAATTAAGATATAGAATACTCAGTCCTTTTATTAAATAGGCAAATCTTAGCCTAAAAAAGAAAATTAACTAGGCAATGAGCTTGATAATATGATCACTAGTTGACAACATCTTGAGAATTTGCATAATTAAATTCAAAGAAAGAAAAGGCTCAAAATTTTGGTAGACTCACAACTCATAATGCACATGACATATTAATCTTCATAAATAAATTAGTGAACTTCTAATCATTTTGTACAAATGGCTCACTTCCTATTTCATTACACCACATCTATCATGCAGCAAAAGCTAAAAATTTATCAAGCTCTAACTAAAGCAAGCTATGAATTTTTTGTTTTATTCTTCTAATTGCAATGGGTTCCATCTCCCAAATACTTCAATTTTTCATTTTTTATAACATTGACAATGATTCACATGGCATTCAAAATCGATGATTGGTGCAAAGCCCTAATTAGAAAGAATAACAAAAAGAAAAAAGATTACCTTTACACAAGAGGCAACTATGTATAACAACCAAAGAAGAGAGATTCTTAGTGAATAGGAATTCTTAATGATCAAGTAAGGAGACTTTATAAATATAGAATAGATCTTAGCCCTTATAATTATGACAAAGATGTAATCTCTATGTGATTTCTAATGGGAGATGATTTGTAGGGATATAAGGAAGAGTTTGAGAAAACACTAGGTTACATAGGATAAAGTTCTATATTTTTAAACACTAGAAAAATGTGGAAGCTAAGTTTGTTTCAGGACTTATGATTAGTGTTTGTCTTTTAGTGTTTTATACTCTCCATAATCTCTATGTTTATAGTGAATTTTTCTTGCTTGTCCATAAGAGAAAAGGTTTAACTTAACATATTCAAGCTTGGTTTTTAAGTACATAAGTCAATCCTTTCATCACTATATCTAATGGTGATAGAGCATGCTTTACTGTTTATTGCATGTTCCCTAACAACTATGATTCTTGATTCCTGAATCGTTAACTCCTCAAATGAACTTTGAATGATATTCAAACTTTCATTTTACTTTGCAAAGATTTAAGAGTTAATTTTTTTCAAAAATAGTAAGATATTCGCTTGATCACTCATGGTGATGAATCTTATCTTGTTCATTCCTCTAAATATTGAGCATGATGTAACCCAATGACCCCCCTATTGAGCATCCTTGCTAAGCTCATTGTAGGAATGATAGCAAAGAGTATCAGTTGTCATACAAGTTTGATAATGATCTTAATTCAAATGATCACTTATGAAACCATCACATGAGAATATTATCTTAGACGTTTAAGTGATATAAGTGACATTCTTAGTTCAAGTCATGTTCAGTAAACTTGTAATGAGCACATACGTATTTAGCTCAAGTATATCTATACTTTAACTTATGAAATTAGTTGTTTATTTCTTAAATAAGAAAATAAACATGTACCTATCTCAAAATATCAATTCTTGATAAAGCATCTATTAAAAACAATTTTAGAAATAATACTTCGATGCAATAAAGATCTCTTAATTACTTCTTTGTAATTCTTTTTGCAAAATATATTTATTCCGCAGACCTTGCCTTTTGAAGTGAATATATAATTGAATATAAATAAACCAGAAAATAAAAAATGCCTTTTATTATAAATGAAACGCTAAATATTACAAATTATTCTATAGTCAATTCGATTGGCTATAGGGCAAATCCTAACAACCAGCAAGTGATTTTTTTAATGAAAGATTGAAGACCTAACCAGTGCTTGATTACACAAGAACCTACAATTTATTCACATCTATCCTTCTGATATTTGACCCTGTAAAGTTTAATTAAACCACCTGAGTAACCCCAGTTAAAGCTATATTGGGCGAGGTATTATCTGAATACATCCCATGCTTGGTTGAGTCGTACTTCTCTCCATCACCCCATAGAGCGTACGCCTCTTCGCCATGCACTGCGTCATCTCCAATTGATAACTGTTTCTCCGACATACGCAACGGGATCACTAGGTTGATAGCTACACAAATAATCGATGTGACGACAAGGTTCCATGCAATTATGAAAGCGCCGCCTGCTAGTTGTTTCAGGATCTGGATCCCCCCAGAATCTCCGTAGACGCCTCCCCTTGAGTTTGTTACGGGTAAAAACATTGCACAGAGCTGAGGTTCAGCAAAGAGACCGGTCAGGAGACCGCCAAGAAGACCGGCAATTGCATGGGTATGGAACACTCCTAGTGTGTCATCAATATGTTGAAGCAGTGTCCATCTTTTGTGTACGATCATCATAGTGAACCATGGAACGCTGCCTGATAGAATTCCCATCACTATCGCTGCCCATCCTTGCACGAGACCTATATATTTTTAATGGGAAAAGCAAAAGAAAAGAAAATGAAAATTCAATACTTCTTATGTCATCAGGTCACCGAGGTTTAAGTCACCGACGTAATGCGCAAGTTGACTTTAGAAGACAAATAAAATAAGTACATGTCAAAACGGAAAGAATCTAAAGCCCGGTTAATACCTGCACCAGGAGTGATGCAAACAAGGCCTGTAATCATGCCCTGGACAGCACCAATGACGGAGGGTTTCTTGAAGAAAATAACATCAAGCCAAGTCCAAACGAGAAGACTAGTAGCTGCACAAATATTGGTATTTAGAACTGCCATGGAAGAGTCAACGTTGGCAGTGTATGGATCTCCACCGTTGAAACCTGCCCATCCCAACCACAACAATCCTGCTCCTGCCAACACCAATAGCACATTGTTTGGAGGAAACCTCTCTCTGTCCTTTTTTGGTCTTGGCCCCACCTGCATCACATAGCTACAATCAGAACTCGCTGCAGATTTCTTCCAAGTTCCACCTAACAACGTCTAATAAGAATAAAACAAATAGAAAGGAGCCCAATTCCTACAAGTGAAAAAAATTTCCTTTTGAAACGATACTAGAAGCCCAAAATATAAGGTTTTTGCAGAATGAAACGTACTGTAAATAGTAAAAGCAAACAAAGAAAATCCCTTGAAGAGAAACGTTTCCGTTTACTGAAAGTTATGTTCTTCTAGTCCTTCCAATTGAATTAATAGTTTCATTTTTCTTGTTCCAAGTCAGATGATCAAAATTGTTGATAAGATTGGAAACTAACCCAAAAGGCTGCAGTGAAACCAGCAATCCCTGAAGAAAGGTGAATAACATAACCACCAGAATAGTCCATAACTCCCCAATGAAACAAGAAACCTCCACCCCACAAGCTAAATGCACCCACAGTATAACAGAAAGTGAGCCAAAGAGGTACAAAAGCCATCCAGGCTTTTATATTCATCCTCCCAAGCACTGACCCAGCTAATATAATCAGCGTGATCGCTGCAAACACGCACTGAAACCAAACCATAGAAGCCATAGGATAAAACGGTGTTATCATAGATGTCTCCACCGTACCATCATCATGGAACTGTGTTGTCTCAGGAAGAACTGCTTGATTCACTAGAAACTTTTGGCCCAAGGCAGGCCCTGCTTTCCCCCAAAAGGGCAAAAGCTTATGCCCAAAGGACATCTTGTACGCCCAAATAACCCAGCAGATAACTACGGCAGCAAAAGCATAGAGGGCCATGAAAGCTGAATTCACTGCCCACTTTTTCTTGACAATACTACCGTAGAGGATGACCAAGCCCGGCACGCTTTGGAGGCCAACTAGCGTGGCGGATATCATCTGCCATGCATTATCTCCTTTGTTTAGCCAAACTGGGACTGCTGGTGTGCCGCCTTCGTAGGCCACCAGCATCGGATTGGGCGGAAGAGCAGCCATGCGATATTAAGCCAAAAATGAAGGCTACCTCACAGTTCAAATAATAGCTTGGGTTGCACATATATATAGCGGACTTATTGAAGGAAAGGGACTTTATATGAAGTATCAAGGAAATCCTTTTGGATTAAATACAAAGTCATCATATTATGGAATGAGCTGTTCTGAGCTGTGATTATTGATGCAGAATATTCTAAGAGATCGACAATTTTGTCCTATTAGATTGACTCATAGTTGGGTAGCCAAGGCTTACCATTAGAGAAAGGAATCTCTGGAATCTTTTAATCATGTCAACCATCGCCGCATGGCAACAAGGACTTAAATATTCTCTCAAGGGAGATTAGATAGCCACGCAAATATCCATCTAAAAAGTGAAGCATATCATCTACCATGGTTATGTTATAATTAATGACTCATAATTTAAAATTATATAAGATTTATCAAAATTTTATATAAAACTTATACTTATAAATGATAAATATTTACATAATTTTTTAATGTGACCAAGAATTATAATATCATAATAAAATAAATCATAGGTGTATTTTACATGATAAAATTTTTTACGAGGAGGATCCCCATTGCTAAAAGATAGTAAATATTTTTTGATGATCTCTCAACTTCTTTTTGTTCTATTTTTCTCTTACTCTACAAAGGATGGCAAAAGATTATCTAGTTCCTTAATTAAAACTTTATGATCCAGTTTTCACAACGTAAAAGAATAAAATTTAGCTAGAAAAATACTTAAATATAATCAATTAAATTATTATTTGCTACTGCTCCATTTAAAGAAGACATTTAATGCCGTACCTATTTGAAAGCAATGGGTTTAATAATAATGTTGATACATTGAATATATTCAGACACAAATGCCATTGCTTAAATATAATCAATAGAATAAAACTTCTTTCATTAATACTAAATATATCTTGATGAAAAAGAAAACAACAGATTAGAGTAAATTTAATTAAAAAAATTCTGGCTAAATGATAGTTCTTTTGAGAAAGTAAAACTTGCATATAAGAATCAACAAAGCATATCTTTAAACCTTGAGCTATTAGGAGAAACTTAAAAATCTTGGAAAATAAAATCCATCCTTTGTATGGAATACCATCATCATATTCCACAGGAATCATTGGGGGTGCATATGGAGAAAGATTAGGTCTAGCTACAAAATGAGTAGGCTTTGTTGAAGGATCTACAACTCTTTCCTGAAAAACAAAAGATATTCCTAAGAATCTATTGGTCCAAAAAAGGGTCTTAAAGTAGAGATGTGAAAGAAAATGTTTCTTGTTAACATTCCAAGTCAAAATATCCGTAAAGTAGAAAACTTTTCATCAATAGACAAAGGACTACTCCAATACAAATTTTCCCAAACATAGACCTAAAAAAAAAAAGATGATGTCTATAATGTTAGAAAAATGGGGTTTAGCCCCATGTAATTGGTTTTGGACCAATCAAAGGTCATGGGCCTTGGTCTTTCTTTTTACACAGAGCCCTAACTACTTAATAAAAAGAGGTGAGATTATTTTAAGGTAGTGTTGCACACCAAGAAAAGAAAGAAGAAAAGCCAGGAAAAATAAAGAGAAAAAAAAAAGAGAGTTGGTTGAATGGAAGTCGATTTGTGGTCTGATTGAGCTGAAACTTTGTTAGCAGATTTATGATTAAGAATTCTTCATTTTGAACGGTGAAGATTGGGTTTGAAGCTTTCTAGAAACAAATCCAGAGTGTATTTGTTAAGTTGCCTATTTCGTGAGATTTCTCCAATTGTCTTTGTAGTTGTTGATTAGCTCTAGTTTTAGCTAGAAAAGAACGTTGTATATTCATTATTTGATAATGGAGATTTTTCTGGAGATCCATAGTTTTTCCCTCTACACTGAGGGTTTTTCACATAAATCTTGGTGTGTTTTATTTTTTTTACGTTGTTGATTGTTAATTATTATCTATTACTGTGGGTTTATTGCGATATACTACTTCTGCATTATTGTGTTCATTGCTTCAGGCCCAATAAGTGGTATCAGAGTGAGGGTTATTTTGAGACAACGATACAAAAGTAGCTCAAGATAGAAGTAAATTCTGTTTGAGATCATAGAGAGTGATACAGATTCCATGATAAAATTGATAGCATCAAATTATTCAATTTAGAAGCCTATGATGGAAGATCATTTATACTGTAAAGATTCATATGAGTCGGTATTGGGTGATTCGACTAAACCAGCAGATATGAAAGATAAAAATTAGAAGAAGTTAGGTAGAAAAACACTGGTTACAATTAAAAAATGGATTGATATCAATGTATTCTATCATATAGCATAAGAGGTAGATGCCCACATTATTTGGAAAAAATTGATAGCATTGTATGAGAGAAAAATATGTATAAATAAAGTTATGCTTGTTAAAAAACTTACAACTTTACAGTACATGGATGGACAATCGATTACAAAGCACTTGAGTGAATTTCAAGACATATTCAATCGAATGACTACTATAGAGCTTAAGATGGATGATGAAAATAAGGCATTATTTCTTTTGAGTTCATTGTCAGACAGCTAGAATACTCTAGTTGTGACTGTTCTTAATTCAGCTTCTAATTACAATGTGACATTAGAGATAGTAAAAGACAGTATGCTTAATAAATAAGCAAGGTAAAAAGATATAGACCCTAAAAATCAAGCTCTGGTTATAGAGAACAGGGGTAGAAACATTGACAGAGGTCAGAACTCAAAAGGTCATAGTAAGTTTAAACATAGATCCAAGTCCAGAGATAAAGTGAAGTGTTTTCATTGTGGTAAAGCAGGTCATACAAAATGACACTATAAAATCTTAAAGCAAGAGTGAAAAGATGAAAAAAATAAGAGTTCGAATAATGGCAATGTTACAGTAGTGAATTCAAATAGTGATTCAGTTACTTTGATTTGTACACATGGTGATTGTAATCATGTTAGTGATCTCGACATTGAGTGGATAGTTACACAGAAACAGTATATCATTGTGTTCCTAAGAGAAAATTATTTACAACTTACAATGCAAAAAACTTTAGTTGTATCAAGATAGGAAACAAAAGTGTGTCACAAATTATTGGGATTGGTGATATTGTTGCACAAACTAGTACAGGCTACATGTTGACTTTGAGGGATGTCAGAACATTTCGGATATGAGAATAAACTTACTTTCTATTAATGTTCTTAATAAAGAGGGATATGAGAGTCGACAAAAAAATAGGCAATGAAAGCTTCTCAAAAGATTTATGGTAGTTGCAAGGAGAAAACTATAATGCACAATATATAAGACATGGATGCAATTGAATGGCAACCAGGTAAACATCATTGAATATGATGCTTCAACAAACTTGTGGCATAAGAGGCTGACGCACATAAATGAGAAGGGTTTACAGGTTTTGGTAAGGTAGTCTCTTATTCCCTTAACCAAAAATATGTCTCTTGATTTATGTGATTATTCTTTGTTCGATAAGCATTGTAGAGTTTCTTTTCATAAGATTCTCAAAGAAAAAAAAATAGATTAGAATTGATTTATTCTGACGTATGTGGTCTTATTGAGTCATTAGGTGATAGCAAGTATTTTGTTACCTTTATTGATGATGTTTCATGTAAAACTTAGGTGTATATATTGAAATACAAAAGTCAGGTACTATAGTATTTTCAAAAATTTTATGCCATGGTGGAAAGGATGACAAAATTACCCTTGAAGTGTATTTAAGTGTATTTAGACTGATAATGATGAGGAATACACATCCAAAGACTTTGAAGAGTACTATTCAAAGCATGGGATTAGGCATAAAATGATAGAACCTAGAATACCGTAGCATAATGGTGTAGCTGAAAAGATGAACCGCACAATTATGGAAAAAATCATATGTATGTTGAGGATGGTAAAATTATCGAAACCATTATGGGGTAAAGAAATCAACATAGCTTGTTATTTGCTTAATATATCAACATCAATTCTTTTGGGCTTTGACATTTCAAAAAGAGTATGGATGGGGAAAGATGCTTCATACTTTCACTTGAAAGTTTTTAGGTGTAAAGCATTCATGCATGTGCCGAAAGAACAGAGGTCAAAGCTTACAGTAATGCCACATAGTGTATGTTTGTAAGATATGATGATAAGAAATTTGGCTGTAGGGTATGGGATCCAGTGAAAAGAAAGATACTCAGAAGTAGATATGTGGTCTTCCATGAGAAAAAAGCCATAACAGACTTTGAGAAAAATGAAAAGACTACACGGGTTACTATTAAGTGTGATATTTCAATATTAATAGAGGTTCTACAGGAAAAAACCACAAATGGTGGAAATGAACAAAAAATAAAACTTGGAGATATGAATGAGCTAGCCACAGTTAGTGATGAGCCAAATGCAATCAATTTTGAGCAGGGGGAGCAATCATCTCCACCAAAGAGTGTTGACCAAGAAGAGTTACCTTTGACATCAGATAGTGTAAAGTATCAAACTGGAAGATCTACTAGAAAGCATAGGTCATCTACTAGGTATCCAAGTTCAAATTTTATTTTAGTTACTAGTGAGGGGGAGCATGAGAGCTTTTAAGATGTGTAGGCTACTATGGGTAAAAAGCACTAATTAAAAATAATGAAAAAAAAGATGAAGTCATTATGGAAAAATAGTACCTATGATCTTATTAAACTTTCAAAAAGGAAAAGGCCATTAAAAAATAAATAGGTGTTAAAGTTGAAAAATGATGGTGAAAGCTAGTGAGGTACAAAGCTTGAGTGGTGGTGAAAGGTTTTTCTAAAAAACCAGGTATCGATTTTGATTAGATCTTTGCTCCAGTTGTAAAGATGAGTTCCATTTGAGTGGTACTGGAATTAGTAGCTAGTTTGAATCTTGAACTTGAATAACTTGATGTCAAGACAGCATTCTTGCATGGTTACTTGTAAGAGGATATTTATATAAATCAACTTAAGGGTTTTGAAGTGAAAAAGAAAGAGCACTTGGTTTGTAAACTAAAGAAAAGTTTGTATGGCTTGAAACAAGCTCCGTGATAGTTGTAAAAAAAGCTTAATTCTTTTATGGTAAGCCATAGCTATAAAAGAACAGTAGCTGATCCTTATGTGTATGTTAGAAAATTTTCTGATGGTAACTTCATTATTCTCTTATTATATGTTGATGATATGTTGATTGTGGGATAAAATGTTGGTATGGTTTATAGGTTGAAAGAATAATTGTCTAAGTCTTTTGACATGAAATATTTAGGTTTAACAAAGCAAATTCTCGGTATAGACATTATCTAGGATAGAAGAGCTGAAAAGCTATAGTTGTTATAGGAAAAATATGTTGAACAAGTACTTAGTAGATTCAACATGCAACATGCTAAATTAGTTAGCAGTCCATTTGCCAACCATTTTTATCTAAGTAAGAAATCCTGTTCGGTGTCTAAAGAAAAGCAACTAGCTATGTCTAGTATTCCTTATTCTTTTACAATCGGTTCTTTAATGTATCTTATGGTTTGTACACAGCCTGACATTGCTCATGCAGTTAGTGTAGTGAGCAGATTTCTTTTTAATCTAGGAAAGGTTCATTGGGAAGCAGTGAAATGGATTTTCAAATATTTGAGATGAACTTAAAAAATATGCTTGAGTTATGGAGTTTCACGATCAGTTCTAGAAGGGTTTACTGATGCTGATATGGCAGGTGATCTTAATGGTAAGAAATTTACTTCAGGGTATTTGTTCACTTTTGTAAAAGGAACTATATCTTGGCAATCTAAGTTGCAGAAGTGTATTGCTTTTTCAACTACAAAAGCTGAGTATATTGCAACAACCGAACTAGGTAAAGAAATGCTTTAGATGAAATGTTTTCTTCATGAATTGGAGTTGAATAAAAAAGAATATGTGATGTTTTGTGATAGCTAAAGTGCTTTAGATTTGAGTAAGAATGCCATGTACCATACTAGAATGAAGCACATTTATGTTAGATATCATTAGTTATGTTTAATGATTAAGGAACAACAGATGCTGTTAAAAAAAATCCATACTAATGAGAATGTAGTAGATATATTGACTAAGATACTTCCTAGGGAGAAGTTTAAGCTCTACAGTAACTTGGCCAGAATGAGTTCCTTGGCCAAGATAAGTTTCAAATGAAATTGCTATGGTGATAAATCTCCTCCTAATGGGGCTGGAGGGGGAGATTGTTAGGAAAATGGGGTCCAACCCCATGTAATTAGTTTTGGACCAATCAAAGGCCATGAGCCTTGGTTTTTCTTTTTACATAGAGTCCTAGCTACTTAATAAAAAGAGGTGGGGTTGTTTTAAGGTGGTGTCACAAACTAAGAAGAAAAAGAAGAAAAGCCAAAAAAATAGAGAGAAAAATAAGAAGGGAGAGTTGGTTGAATGGAAATGGATTTGTGGTCCGATTGAGCTGAAACTTTGTCAGCAGGTTTATGATTAAAAGTTCATCATTCTAAACAGTGAAGATTGGGTTTGAAGCTCTATAGGAACAAATCCAAGGTGTATTTGTTGAGTCACCTATTTGGTGAGATTTCTCCAATTGTCTTTCAAGTTGTTGATTAGCTCTAGTTTTAGCTAGAGAAGAACTTTATGTATTTATTATTTGATAGTGAAAATTTTTTTGGTGATCCGTGATTTTTTTTCTTAACATTGGAGGGTTTTCCATGTTAATCTTGGTGTGCTTTATTTTTCTTGCATTGTTGATTATTGATTATTATCTATTACTATGGGTTTATTACGATATACTACTTTTATGTTGTTGTGTTTATTACTTCAGGCCCAACACGTAAAGTAGAAAACTTTTCATCAATAAACTATGGACTGCTCCAATACAAATTTTCCCAAACAAAGGCCTTAAAAAAAAAAAGATGATGCAAAAGCAATGATGGATAATAATGCCCCCATAACATGATTCGAGTGTAAACTACATGAATCTAAGGTCATCAATCAAAATTCCACCAAAGAAATAGCTCCTTAGTAGCAATTACTATTTGAATCTCCATCTTAACACCTTTACCACAAAAAATATAAAATACTATGCTAAACTGAATAACTTTCCTACAATCAATGAGCTTCCCTCTACTACCTCACATGCATAAGAGAGTTTTCTAGTGTTAATGGAAGCAGTTATTCACATCTCTTTAAAGGTGCCTATGTAAAAGAAGAGATAGATGTAGATAGATAATGTATACATGTTAGTGTCACAGAGAGAGAGAATTTATTTTTAGTTGATGTCTAATTTTATGCATTTTAAGAAGTAACCAACCAAGCAGAATCATAAAAGCAAACAAAGCACAAATAAGTGCAACTTTGGACAAAGAAAGAGAGAACTAGCAAATCATACCTTTTTGCCTTTACTTAAATATAATCAACTGAAGCTCAAGATCAAGGTTTAATAACAATGTTGATACACAAATCCATTGAATCAAACTAAAAAAAAACTCACATCTTAAGCAATTGAATTAGACCCTAAACTCATGCAAAGAATATCTCAAAACAACTCAAAAGCAAACAAATTATAAGTATAACAAGTAAAATTAAGTAATTGAATAATTAAACCATACTCATAGAAAATAAGCGCAAATATTTTTCATGCAATTTTCACATGTTACTTAAGAAATAATAAAGAAAAAAAGATAATTTAAATAGTAAAAAATCATATAGATATATATATTATCTTATTTAAATCCAGAAAAAAATTTTTAAATAAATTCAAAATCTATAAATACAAAAGAAAAAATCAAAAGGAAAACAAAATTCTTAAAAATAATAGAGAATCACAAAATATAAAAAACGTGATGAGGGATCATAAAAAAGCTGTCAAGCTTTACCTCTTCAATAAAATCTGTAAATAAGAAAAAATCAAATCCAAAGAGAAATTGGCAAAAAAAATCAAAGATAATAGAAAACTAAAACATGAAATATGCGAAAAAATCATTAAGAATTATTTATCGTTTTTTGCTAGCCTTTTTTTTAGTCTTTTTTTTTTTTTTCATTAGCCACTTAGCTTACCGCTAGCCCTTCTTCTCTATCTCTTTTTTTTTCTTTTGCTTTCTCGTTCATCTTTTCTCATCTCACTCTCTCTCTCTCTCTCTCTTTCCATTTTTCTTTCTTTTTTTTCCAGTTTCTCCCTTTAAAAACTTATGGAGTTTATTTGTGAAATAGTGAAAATTAAAGCAAACATGGTTGATGCCCAAAAGGGAGAGAGGACAGCTAAACAACGAAAAAAACAAAGCAACTTTTTATGACCTAAATTACCTTCAATCTTTTTTTAAGACTTTGGAAACATGGATAGTAAAATTGAGATAGGGGATTGATATTAATGTATGTATAGATTTTTAAAATATATTTAAATTATAATTTAGAAATATGATAATTAAATATGTGTTTTAGTCAACACAAAAAATTTTCAACATCCAAACTTAGATATAATTGTTGATAAAAAATAATTCATAAAATTAAATTCAAAAATTTAGCCATGAAATATGGATTAGGCACAATCCAATTTAATCAATGATTAGCAGGGTTAAAATTGGTTAACTAGTGGTTCATTAATCAATTAAGAGTGTGGACCTTAGTTCAAGCCAATGTCTTTGGGTTGCTATGTGCCTAAGATGACGAAAAATCCAAAACTAAATGGACAAACCACGAGTGAAAAAAGTCAAGAGAGTTTGATTCAGACAATAAGGCTATATGGCAATTGATTTTGTATTTTGTTATATAATCTAGCATAGTGAATGGTTTGTATAGTTACCAACGGTTGTATATTTTATGCTAGGATGATATTCAACACAATGAAACAAAATAATTCAATTGTGATTGAATTCATGGCACCTAAGAATTTTGGGAATTGATCATGCAATCAGCAAATAAATGCACCAAAATTTATTTTTTTTTTTTTAAACATTGATTACATAGTATACAACATGCACATAATTGGTCGTTTTAAAGTGATTCTTCACTTGCACCAAACACAACACCTCCAAAATCACCAAATTAGGTTGTTTTAAAACTTCAGTTGCTTTAGTGTACAACCTTTGACGACAGTCCCATGAGCAAGGAGCTAAAAAGCCTTCTTGATGGCTGAAAAGAATCTTTGTCAAATACTATAATTATGTGGCTATCTCTAATTTTCTCTAGATTCTTCTTAACACGTAAGACTAGTAATTGGGATAATGAGAGAGCGGCCATGCCTTCTTTAAATAAAGGAGTATTTGACACTACCTTACTCTTAGTAAGATTTGCGTCTTTAATTATTTTGTTTATATTTTTAATTCATTATAAGAAAGTGGATATTTAAAAATCCTATTTTACAACAACTGAAAATATCATTATCAAATATTATTATATTTACAATGACCTTTTATAATCGTTGCTTAATTAAATTTTTTTAATATTTTATACAACAAAAAATTTTATTATAGTGAATTCCTTTTCTATTTGTAATGATAATAAAAAGTTATTGTGAAAACTTATTTTATTTACAACGATTTTTCAATGTTGTTGCTTAATTTGTTTTCCAATATTTTATAAGATAACAAAAAAGCTGTTTCGCAACTTTTTATCATATTTATAAGGATAAAATATTATTGTTGCAAAAACTTGTTTTAATTCCAATGATTTTTTAATGTCGTTGCTTAAGTTTTTTTTTAATATTTTATGCAACGATAAAAAAGTTATTACATAAGTTTTTATCATATTTGTAACAATAAAAAATTATTGTTACAAAAACTTATTTTATTGGTAACAATTTTCAACATCATTACTTAAGTTATTTTTTAATAGTTTATATAATGACAAAAAAGTTATTATGAAAATTTTATCATTTTGTAACGATAAAAAAAATATTGTTGAATAAACTTATTTTATTTGCAACAAATATCCAATGTCATTGCTTAATTTATTTTTTTAATATTTTATACAATGACAAAAAAATTGTTACGAAAACTTTTATCATATTTATAACAATAAAAAATTATTATTGCGAAAACCTATTTTATTTGCAACGTTTTTTCAAAGTTGTTACTTAATTTGTTTTTTAAATATTTTTATACAATGATAAAAAAATTATTACAAAAATTTTTATCATATTTGTAATAATAAAAAATTTTATAATCATAGCTTCATTGAATTTTTTAATATTTTATACAATGATAAATTTTATTGTTATGAATTCATATTATTTTGTAACAATAAAAAAAATTATTATGAAAACTTGTTTTATTTGCAACAATTTTTCAATGTCATTTCTTACTTTTATTTTTTTAATATTTCAAACAATGATAATTTTTATTGTTGCAAATTTCTATAATATTGGTAACAATAAAAATAAATCATTACGAAATTTTATTATATTTGCAACAACTTTTCATTGTTGTTGTCTACATAATTTTTTTAAAAATATTTTATATAATGACAAAAAAAAAAGCTGTTATGATATCTATACTGTATTCATAATGACAAAAAAGAATGTTGCTTCAAAATATTATTAGATTTGCAACAACTTTTCTTAGTCATTGTCAAATTAAAAGTTTTTCAATATTTTATGCAACTATAAAAACAATCATTGTTACTAAATGTTTAACATCAAAAAATTGTCATTGCTAAGTCTTTTTAGATTTATAACATTTTTAAAAAAGAAATTGTATAAGTTAATGTTTTCACGAAAAAAAGTAATTGTAAAAGAAAAAAGTTATATTATGTTTTTAATGATTAAAAATCATGATCACTTATGAAAATACTCTTAACTCTTTTTTATTTTTAAAACACAACTTTTCTTTTTTGTTTTTAAATCAACATTAGTTTTGTACTCATGTAGTGAGTGTATCACATTCTTATACATATAGAAAATAATATTAAACACGGTATTGTAATATACAACTTCTTTTCTCTTAAATTTTAAAATAAGTTAAAAGCTGTAATTTCATGTTATAGTTTTTTTTTAAAACGTTATAATATGAAATTAACAAGAAATATTTCTATCAAACTATTTCTATAATCTATAATATATATATAAGTGTAAATTATTTATTATTAATGTAATTCTTAACTAAATTAAATTAGAAAGTGTTTTAATTATAATTTTTAATATTTTATATAACAATAAAAACAATTGTTATGAATTCTTTAGCATTTTAAAGACAAAAATACTAATAAAATTCTATTATAATTGCAACATGACATTTAAAATTAGTTTAGATAATACTGATTTAATTTAAGATTTGAACTCATTAAGATATTTAATGTTTTTGACTTGAATTAACTTAATAAGTCTAAATATCTAATTAATCAATTAAGTCGTTTGTTGGATTAACTAATAGCATTATTAAATATTATTGAGCAAAATGCAAAGGTACTAAAATTTCACACTTAAATGTAGATTTTCATTTGAATAAATTATCCTAATAGAAAATGTTAATATTGATTTATAATTTGTTTGTATAAGAAAAACCATAATTAAGGATAATGAAAAGGGCTGCAAGTGTTGAAACTTAACTTTAAATCTATTAATGCTATTTTTTAAAAGTTAATTTATGAACCAATTAAATTAGATCACGAATTCATATTATTTTGTAATTTCAATCATTGATGGAAAGGTATAAACTATATACCACATTTTTTTTCTAATTAATTTTCAACAAAAAAATATAAAGATTTTTCTTTCATTCTTTTTAAACCTTTATTATTACTTTTATTAATTTATTAAGTTGTCTTTTAAAAGAATCCAATTGTTGTGCCTAATTGATAATTGTTTAATATTATAGTAAAAAACAAACACAAAAAAGGGAAAGATCATATAATTATTTCATTAAATATATAAATAAAAGGTGAATAAAAAATGTTAAATGTAAATAAAAAAGAAAACAAAAAAAAAACACTTATGGCCCCTTTTTTTTCTCTCATTTTCTTTCTCTTCTTAATATGAAGAGGTCCCAAACAAAAAGAGAAAAACCCAAACAAAAGCCTTCCTTTCACCCCCACCATCAACATTCTTACCATGCCGCCTTTCTATTTTCAAAAAAAAAAAATCAAACAATTTTTCTAAATTAATTACCACTCATTTTTATCCTTTAAAAAAATATTTTGTATAATTTTTCTCCATATAAATATATTAATAAACACTTTCCTTTTCACTTTCTCTGTAACACCCCAATCATCATTCAATCTCTTCTTGCCCCCTTGCTTTCTCTCTTTATCTCTCTATCAAAAATCCAATTTTTTTCTGACAATCATTTCTTTTCAAAACCCTAAAATTTGTTGTAAGATTTGTTGTTAGCTTTACCTTTTCGTTTGAGATTAAATTGAGAGTTTTTGAGAGATTATTTAATTGGAAAAGTAGGATTATTTTGGGTAGACTAGTGGGTTTTTGAGTTAAGTAAATGGCGGATATGCTTGGACTCCACCTCGATAGGATTATTCATCGTTTTGAGGACTTTTCTTATTTTGCTACTATTGCTAGGCTTAGTATGGGATTGGATTTCATAGGCTTCCAAAGTAGTGATTGTTGCGAACTGTGATAGTCAAAGGAAGTTGGAAAAGTTAAAGCAGGCTAAGCATGCTCTGGTGCACCTCCTTTCTAATATACCAATTGTTGGCTACAAGCTCATTTCTATCATAACATATAAACCTATGGATCTATTGCTAGATGTAGATTTAGGGTCACCACTAATCTTTTTTGTTTAAATGTAATTGGCCAGCTAATTGAATTTGCCCCATCTTAAAGAGTAGTCCTAAGCTTGACTTGAGTATTTTTAAAAGGTAGATTCAAGTTTATGAAACCAAAACTAAATTTCGGAGTACAATTACATGTGAAAAAGGCTATGTACCCTTACAACGCCCATAAAAAATGGCACCAATTTGATTTCATATTATCTAAAAGCCTTAAAATCTCACCAAATAATTTAACATTGGAAATTATCCTTAAATTACTCCAATATATCGGTAATAATTGAAGAACATTCCCTTACCTCAGAACCATTCAAGAAGATTATTTGTCACGTTTTGAAAAGGCTTCGTTGTAAAAAATTTTTTTAATTAATTACTTTTTATTAAGTTTTTGTTTTATCAAAAATATATCTAATTCTTCCACCATTAGACTTAAATTAGAAAAATTTTCTCACCTAGAGATTTTTCAAAATTTTCACCATTTAGGCCAAATTTAGAAATACTTTTCCTAAAATTCATATTCTTATTATTGAATTTTATTTGTTATTTGTTTTCAATTTTTTAGCATGAAAATAAAATGGCAATTATTGTTTGAAATCTTATCCAAATTTCATCCACCATTTGAGCTGAATTTAAAAAAAATTGTTACCTAGAAATCTCATAAAAATTCCACCGTTGGTGATTTTTCTTAAGATTTCATCCTTAGATAATTGTCATATATTTTCAAATATATTCCTAAGTTATATTTTTTTCCTTTTTAATTTGAAAAATAATGCAATCACTTTTATTGAAATTTCATTTAAATTATTCCACCATTTGGATTAAATTTTAAAAAATTCATTACCTAGAGATTTCTTAGAAAATTTACCGTTTGAAATTCCTCACCATTCTAAGATTTCTCAGATAATTGTTAATTCATTCAAAAATTTTTATTAAATTTATTTATGTTTTTAATTTCATTTTGAAAATAATTATTAATTATTGCTATTGAAACTTTATCTAAAATTTTCCTCCATTTTGGTTAAATTTAGAAACAATTCTCACTAAAAAATTTTTTAAAAAATCAACCATTCTTGATTTCTTAAAATTTCATCATTGGAATAATAGCATAATTAGAATTATTTTTGTTCAAATTATTACTTTTTCATTATTAACCACTATTTCTAAATCATAAAATATATCCTTAATCGAAATTTAACAAAATAAAGTAAGTGAAAAATAGATAAATAAATGCTAAAACTAAAAAACAAAATAAAAAAAAAAGAAAAAAAATGCAATACCAAAATTTGGCTTAAGATCCAAGTCAACAATCAGTTTGGGCTAATTTTTTTTGGGCTTGGTTTGATCATAAGCGAAATTAGGCCTTAAATTGCCTTCTAAGTGGGCTTAGCCCTAACTGCAACTTGGATTGGGTCTAGAATAGGTTGTAATTGGGTTACTTGGAGTAGGTCATGAGCTAATTGAATAGCTCAGCTGAAGCAGGTTGAAGTGGGTTTGATATTGGCACAGATTCATTTCTCCTTTTAGACTCTAAACGATGTTGTTTCTATTAGAATAAAGCCTCTTTTTCAATATTTTCCTTCCTCAAACTCTTATTTCTTGCTTTTTCTAAAGACTAAAGACATCCAAAATTAGTAATCCAAATTCCTAAATACCAACAATCTAAACCTCTAGATTTTTGCTAGCCTCAATCTTTTCTACCATTGTCGACCACCATTAATTGTCGAAAATCACTGTCTTTGGTTTGTAAAAACTTAGTCTAGATTTCTTCACTCCCTTCATCTTAAACCATTAATGATCAAAGTAAATGATAGCTACTCAAGTCTTAGAGTTTGATGAGTTTTGCTACCATGAGCCAATTACCACATTACATTGCCACCAATCATTGCTGCTTTTGTTCCCACAGCCGCTCGTCGAATAAGGCACAAACGCCTTTGCCTTTTACCACTAGTTAAGGTTAGAATGTAACCATTGGAAGTCACTATTAGCCCTCTTCCTTCTTGTCATTTAGAGCCCCAAAAACACTCAATCAACATGGGTCATAGCCAACATAAGTCACCCCTGGTGCCACCAACCACCAATGTAGGTCATGAGTACCATTGCCAAAATTTTTATTTTTTTGTATTGTTATGATTTATGTTCTATGTTGTGGTGAAACCTAAGGTTGATTGTGATCTTTGTATTTTGTTTGTCCATTGGGTTTTTTAATTAATAGGGTTTTGGGCATAGGGTATTGCTTGGCTTTCTTGGTGACAGATTATGTATTGCTAACAAATTGGGTCTCTATATTTGTATATTGCTAGGAACAAGTTTTTTAGGTATTAGACTAGAAATTAGGTGTATTTTCTCCGTGTGATTTCTCTTTGATCACTAGATGTTTCTTCATGTTGTTTCTTGATTGTTGTATATCTATTTATAAGGAAAGATCGACAGTGTTTCAAATTGTTTATGAGTTAATTTTTCATACTTTTTGCATTATCATGAGAAATAATCCACATTTATCCCCATTAGTTCAAACTCGAATCAAACTTTATCACCAAATTTTAACACCAATCACTTTTCTTTGATTTTCACCGTTCATCTTTTTTTTTTTACTTTTTTTAGATAATAAGATCATTTAAAAAAAATAAAATATTATTAAAGCTAGAGATAATAAACTCTACAGATAACAAATAAATAATAATAATAATAATAATACAGTAAATGTAACAAATAAAATTCAAAGATAATAAATAAATAAATAAATAAATAACATAGATATATATATATACACAATAAATGTAATAAAAAGTAAAACATCAAATAGATAAACAAAAAGTAAAAATAAAATAAAAGTAAAATTTAATAATTGGGCTTGTATCGAATCTAGACCTAATTAGTATGGGTTGAATTTGGGCCCAAGTAGTTTGGGTCCTAGACCAAATAGAGTGTTTATAGTTGCCTCTCTTTATGCATTTTTTGTGAAATAGGAATTGTGCAAAAATATAAACAACCTATTACGTCTGGATCCAAACTATTTAACACATTTTTTTTACAAGTTCCTCAAAAATAGAGGCTCACAACTTTTTAAAAGTAAAGACTGTTTAACAATAAAGGCATACAACTTTAAGAAAAATAGAGGCTCTATAATAGAGGCACAACTTTTAAAATAAGGCTCTTAAATAATAGAGGCATGCAACTTTAAAAATAAGGGCTCCTCTGTAATAGAGGCATACAATTTTAAAAATAAGGACTCTTCCATAATAAAAGGCATAACAACTTTAAAGATAAAAGCTTTTCCATTATAGAGGCACACAACTTTGAAAATAAAGGTTCCTCTATAAAAGAGACACAACAACTTTTTAAAATAAAAACTCCTCCATAATATAGGCACAACAACTTTAAAAATAAGTCTCCTCAATAATAGAGGCACATAATTTTAAAATAAAGGCTCCTCCATAATAAAGGTATAACAACTTTAAAAAATAAAGGCTCCTCTATAATTAAGGCACAACAACTTTAATCATGACTACTTTTCTTGAAATTTTCTTTTTTCAACAATTAGAATCTTATCTCAGAAGTTTGTTCTCAAATGAGAATTTGAAATTCCTCACTAGAGAGTCTTCATACTTACCTTTTTCATGCTGGATCTTGCAATATTCCTATTTCCTAGATCATGCACTAGACATTCCTAAATGCAATGCAAGTGATACAAATATTTGTTTTTTTCAATTATGGTACATAGTTTCTTGAAACCTTCTTTCTAACTTTCCACCATACAGCCTTAAACAAACTGAAAAGTTCAAACATTCTCATATTTTCTTGGCTCAATCATCTCATTCTTAAAAACTATTCTTCTTGTCTATGAGTTTTTTCCACTAGATGTCTTTTACATTTAGCATTTCTCCTTGCCTCATAAATATCTCTTTCTTTATAGTATTTACCTATTTCCCATAATGAGCACTGAGATCCAAAAGGCCACTTAAACATTTCTTAAAATTTTCACTAACAGTAATGGAAATTGCCTCACATAACTATCTTTCTAAACATAAACCCATTTTTCACATGTGATCAAATCTCTCAAAATTGATGATTACTGTGTAGAATAAATATGATGAATCACAACTTTGTTTTTCCAAAAAAGATGTGATGATTTGACATTTTATGATCTTAGTTATTAAAGAGAACCTGGCCATTGACATATTATGATTTGTGAAAGAATTTAAATAGTGTAATGTTTAAAATAGCCTTGATATTTATTAAATCATCAAAATCCAAAAATTTTAGGAAAGTGCCTTAAAAAGATTTACAAATTAATTGACCATCCCATTGCTCATAGCCCAAATGAAGGTCAATAATTTTTAAAGTTCATCATAGTTAAGTAAGGTGAAGTTTTGAAGCTTTTATCCTTGGGGATTCTCAAGATTTTTTTTTCCAATTAAAAAGAATGAAATGTTCAAGGTAATGGCTTAGGATGCTTATTCTTAACAGTAATCACCAAATTCCTTGGGACTTTTTATATGCATTTAGAAAATTAGCCATATAGAAACTCAAACAATCAACATTTAAAGAATCAAACTTATTACAAACTTCTAAAATTTTCATGTTCAAGACATCAATAAACAAAGAAAAATCAACCTATATTAAAGTAGATTTTATTGTTTTAAGAGCCTTTGGGTCAAGATGCCACTGTTGATGAGGCTTTTAATCTTGTCTCTCAACAGCCTACATTTATCAATTAAATGCTCAATTGGCCCCATGTGATGATCATATTTACCACCTAGATCATAACTCTCTATTGATGGATTGGGAGCTATTTTCAAAGGTACTAGGGTAAGATATTGACGCTTTATTAGTAAAGGCAAATGACTAGGAATTGGATTTGAAATTTTCTCATGATTATTTTTTGGTCTTCTTTAATTACTCCCTAGTCAAGCAGTAGCAGATTGGGAATACAAACTTGTATGAGGACCTAAATGTTAGACTGGCTCAAAAAGGTTATTTATGGTAGGGTAGTAAAGTCAATAAAAATGGTATGGGATAAAGCTTCTAACTTGTTTTCTTTCATAAATCATAGCTTAAACATTTTCTCTTTTCATTCTCAGTGCACCAACTTCCTTTGCCATAGCTACATCAATATTTTCTGGCCTTTTAGAATCATTAAGGACTTGGATTGGATCATATTTACCTCCACTCAAAACAAGAGCAGTGTATATCTTTAGGATTATTTTTGCACAGCTACTAAAGGTATTCCATGATGAAAGTATACCCCAAAAGGTGATGCTTATTGTGATTATATCCTTTAGGATGTTTGGACTTGATATGAACCATACTTAGCACTATATAAAAAATCTTTGATTATTGGAATGTGAGTTTCCTTTATTTTTTTTAGACTTTCAGCACTTTCATTATTTGGGCCAGGTCTCTTTTCATTTCAACTTAAGCTTTATCAATTTTCTTAATTCAGCTATGTTATTTTTGCTCAATGAGTAGCAAGTAGATTATCTTAACAATTAGGCTCTCAAACTTTTACTACCACAATTTTATAATTAGAATATTATGCTCATGTGTGATACTTTAATGCATGATTAAATGCACTAATAATATTAGCCAAATGACTATTATTGATAAAAGAAATCTCAATTTGAAAATTTATTAAATAAAGTTTTAAAGCAATATCCTAACAAAGCCAAAACAATATTCTAAAGTCCTAAATATCAATTATAATGCCTCCGTATGAACTTTCTAGATTCCTAAATATCAGTTCTAAACGTCAATCCTAATGCTTCTTTATGAATTTCCTAGCTTGTTGGTAATGCTCTTGTGCCTTATCTAGGAAATTAAGCAATCATTATCTATGAGCTTTTACTAGTTGCACTACTGCCTTCAATTTTTTTATTTTTTCTTCCATTTTTTATGCTTTGTTCACAGTCTTGCATATATGATCGAACAAGTGCCTTAAATGTTTATATTTTTTCATACACACGTTCTTCCATTACTCGCTTTGGTTAGCATGTATTTTGTATTCATTAGTCAAAGCACTTATTTGTGCTATGCATTAATCAACTATCTTTTGTAGCATCTTACTACATCTTTGTGCTCTAGTAATGACCTTTTGTCCCTCATCTACCTTTGCTTACAATAGCTTATTTTCTTTTAAAAGTCGGGTAAGCTCGAGTGTAATCGATGAATGTGTCTTTTCTAAATCAGTGAATAGGGCTTCTATTAATCCTTTTATTCATTGAGGTTTTGGATTCTTTTCTCATGTAGCTTTGAACTTTCTTATGCCCTTTAAGCCTGATGTGAGCCTCCCTTACTTATCCCTGATGGTCTATTTCCATGCCTTTTTTATTTTTTCAATTTTTTCGTATACCCTTTGTTTTGTAAAAGAATATTAAGTCCATATGTTTCAAGAATGAATTGCTCACATCCAAACTATTTTTACACCATAGTTAGGGCATAAGTAATGACACCTCATAAACCCAAAAGGAAAACCCAAGGCTGATTCTCATAACTATACAACATCGAATCATGATGCATCCAAGGTGCTCTCTAAACTATCTCTTAGTTGTTAAGCCTATGAAGATATGAAACCCATTCATCCTTTGATTTTGCCTTTAGCCATGTGCTATAACATAACTCCTTGATTAGAATGCTAGAATAAAGGTATGATTTATGAAACTTTCTTCAAATTTGATATGGCTTTTCATCCAAACATAAAAAGTAATTGTACACACCCATTGAGTTGGCCTTTGCCATTTTTACGACAATAATTCAAATATTAAATGATTTTAGCCAGAATAGTTGATGTTGCATTGACTTTATGCTCTAACTTATCAATAAAATCTACCACTACAACTTTAACATATCTAAGAATTTTAAAAAATATCACTAGTCCATGTAGAACCAGGGCTATTACTGTCATTCCCTGGTCGTCATCCAAAATGTTCATGAATGAAGTTCCACAGAAAACTCCATGGAATACCCTTGTTTTCATCCTTTGACTTAGGACATGCATCAACCTAAGGCAAGTCGATTCCAAGCATTTACATAAGCTTCTTATGATAACTTACCTTGTTTGACCCATAGATTTGGTCTAGGTTTGGCAAATTAAGGCAAAGCAAAACCATGTACTTTTCAATTGTTGGCACCATATCTACTTCATTAAAGATAAAACACCTATAAAAAGGATCCTAGAACTGCAAAATGGCTTTGATCAGATTATAGTCCACATCAAGTTTGAGCAATGAGGCTATGTCCCCATATTTGTTTTTAGATATCTCTTATCTCATTTCTACTCATGCAGCTCTAAATGTTATTTAAATCAGCTAAGTCATTTTGTTGGAGATAAGATGAACTCTCTCGAGCAAAGATTAGACAAAACTTTTAGGTAAACAATTACCTTCTTTTCTTTGGCATTCCTTTTACTTTTATTTTTAATTGATAAGAGATTCATAATGAGTTGATGCAGACTTTAATTGCATTTAACCTTCCATGAATTAATTATGAGATCTCATTTATCAATAATTGATATGTGACAAGTATTTCTTATATGAGAATGATGTAAATGCATAAAATTAAATATAATAATTGAAATGATACACAAAGTTAAATAAACAATATGATAATGCAAACAATATGACAATTGAAATTATGCAAATGCATAAAGTTAAACAAATAAAATGGTTAGATAATCAATATATCGCACAAACTATTCCTTCTTATGTCTTACTTTAGGTTATATCTATCATCGAGTAGGAATGACTCTATCTTAAGGCTAACCTCTTAAGTGTCAACTATATGTAGGGTTGGGCCAACTCTAAAAATTTTTAAATTATTTCTCACATCAT
Organism: Durio zibethinus; assembly: GCF_047325235.1. Lineage (NCBI taxonomy): Eukaryota > Viridiplantae > Streptophyta > Magnoliopsida > Malvales > Malvaceae > Durio > Durio zibethinus. The sequence continues at coordinate 9,260,255 of NC_143185.1, forward strand.
TATCCATTATAGACTGTAAGGTACCTCAATTCTCACCCACCATAGGCTATAAACAAAATAAGTTCAATTTGAGCGAGAATGTTTTGCTAGCCCAAGTAAAGGTATAAAATCTCATGAAAGCATAAGTACTTTACTCTCTCCTAAGGGATGAAACTTGGGTATAGAGCTCATGTTATGTATATGTACATGAATGATAAAATATTAAAAGCTTAAAAAATAAATCAAGAAAAAAATCTTTTTTAAAGAAAATATTAGACTTGGATAACATAAATTTATTTACTGGCCTGACTCCATCATATCTCCAGCAGAGTAACCAAATTATCATAACGCATAAATCCATGGTCCTATCGCTAGACATAGACTTAGAAATCGCCTCTAATCTTTTTTATTTAGATAAGATTTGGCCACCTAACTGAATCTATCCAATTTTCAAGAGAAGTTTCAAGCTTGACTTAAGTATCTTTAAAAGGTAGATTCAAGTCTACAAAACTAAGACTAGATCTAAAAGTATGATTACGTGCGAAGAAAGTTGTAGCACCCTCATAATGCCAATTGAAAATATGGTACCAATTTGATTTCATGTTATCTAAAAGCCTTAAAATCTTACCAATTAATTTAAGATTGAAAATTATCCTTAAATTACTCAATATGTTGGTTAATAATTCAAGAACATTCTCTCACCTCAAGAGTATTTAAGGAGACAATTTGTCACATTTTAAAGAGCCTCTGTCATTGATAAAAGATTTAATCAATTATTTTTTATTAAGTTTTTGTTTTATCAAAAATAAATATAATTCTTCCACCTTTTGGGTTTAAATTAGAAACATTCTCTTACTTAGAGATTTCTAAATTTTTTACCATTTTCGCCAACTTTAGAAATATCGTTCCTAAAATTCAATTCTTATTATTGAATTTTATTCGTTATTTATTTTCAAATTTTTTGAATGAAAATAAAATGGCAATTATTGTTTGAAATCTCATCCAATTTTTTTTCCATCATTTAGGTTGAATTTGGAAAAGATTTTTACCTAGAAATCTCATAAAAATTCAACCATTTGTAATTTTTTTAAAGATTTCTTCCTTAGGTAATTGTCATATATTTTTAAGTGCTTTCCTAATTTATATTTTTTTACTTTTTAATTTGGAAAAGAATGCAATCACTATTATTGAAATTTCATTTAAATTATTCCACCATTTGAGTTAAATTTAGAGAAATTCCTCACCAAGATATTTCTTTAAAAACTTATTATTTAAAATTCTCAGAGTCTCACAAGCGAAAACCATTTAGCTTGGTTTGATCACAAGCAAAATCAATCTTTGAATTGCCTTCCAAGTGGGTTTAGCCTTAATTGCTACCTAGACTAAGTTTGAAATGGGTTGTAATTGGGTCACCTAAAATGAGTTGTAGGCTAGTTGAATGAGTCAGCTGAAGCGGGTGGAAATGGGTTTGATATTGGTACGGATTCTTTTCTCTTTTAGACACTAAATGACATCATTTATATTAGAATAAAACATCTATTTCAATATTTTCCTCTCTTAAACTCTTATATCTTACTTTTTCCAAAGACTAAAGACCTAAATAATCAGCAATCAGGATTTCTAAATACCAACAATTCAAACCTCTAGATTTTCATTAGCCTCAATCATTTCTATCACCATGGGCCACCATTGATTGTCAAAAACTATCATCCTTTGTTTGCAAAAACTTATTCCAAAATTTTTCCCTTCATTCATAAAATAGATTCTTAAACCCTCAATGATTAAAGTAAGTGGCAGTTGCTCAAGTTTTAAAGTCCGATGAGTTTTGCTACTATGAGCCAATTACCACATTATGCTACTACTAATCACCACTGCTTGTGCCCCCACAACCACTTGTCAAACAAGGAACGAACACCTCTGCCTTCCACCCTTGTTTAAGGTTAGAATGAAATCATTGGAAATTACTGTTGGCCTTCTTCATTCTTGTCACTCAAAGCCTTGAAAGCTTTTCAATCAATATAGGTCACAACCACCATAAGTTGCTTCTAGTGCCACTAACCACCAATACAAGTCACGAGCACCACTACCAAAATTTTTATTTTCCTATAGTGCTGTAATTTGTGTTCTCTGTTATGGTGAAACCTAGGATTGATTGTGATCTTTATATTTTTTTTGTCTACTGGGTTTTTTGGTTGATAAGGTTTTGGGTATTGGGTATTGCTTGGCTTTATTGCTAACAGATTGTGTATTGCTAACAAATTAGGTTTTTTTGTTTTTATATTGTTGGGAACGAGCTTTCTAGGAATTAGGCTGGAAATTGGATGTATTTTCTCTATGTGATATCTTTCTAATCACTAGATGTTTCTTCGTGTTGTTTCTTAATTGTTGTATATCTATTTATAAGGAGAGATTGATAGTGTGTCAGATTGTTTATGATTTAATTTTCATACTTTCGATATTATTATGAGAAATAATCCACATTTATCTCCAGTAATTCAAACTCAAATCAAATTTTATCACCAATTTTTAATGCCAATCACTTCTTTTTTATTTTTAGCTGTTCATCTCTTTTTTTTTTTTACTTTTTCTTAGATAAAAAGATAATTTTTAAAAAAATATGTTAGTAAAACTAGAGATAATCAACTCTGAAGATAACAAATAAATAAATAAATAAATAATAATAATAAAACAAAGTAAATCAATAGATAAAATTAATAAGAAATATACAAAAATAGATAATGATAAAAAAATAAATAAATAAGATAAATATATAAACATAAATAAATGCAATAGAAAGTAAAACATCAAATTGATAAACAAAAAGCAAAAATAAAATAAAAGTAAAATTTGATAATTGTGCTTGTATCGAATCCAAACCCAATTAGTTTGGGTTGAATCCTAGCCCAATTAATTTGGGCCTCAGACTAAATAGGGCATCTATAACTCCTTACATGCTTTTACACCAACTTAACAAGACCATTACCACTGATGATCTGCCTAATCCACCTTTTTTATGGTCATTTCTTGAGGTGCAAGTGGTTAATGTTTATCTATTTTATTGATTTTAATGGGTTTGGTCATTTGGGTAGTTCTTATTTTAGCCTATTAGGTTCTTAGCTAAGTTTATTTGATTTCAACAAGAGCATGATAGAAAAGAACTAAATCTTAGAGCTGACCATCATAAGGAGCTAAAATGTGCCCAACATCAAGCAAAAGATGAACTCAAATAGGTATTTATGTTGTTAAGGGTTAAGTTTGAATTAGTCATATTAGTATCAAATGTATTTAATTTGCTAATAGTTTAAGAATTGGTTTGGAAAACATCTCTTAAGAATGAACATGAAGTTCCAATGAAAGTTTTTAGGTGTCAATTTAAAGATGAATGCAAAAGGCTTTAGAAATATTTAAGTCTCAAAAAGTCCAATGTATGTATTTGCTTCATCTTTTATATTAAATGGGCATAATATGTGTTTTGAACTAACTTTGTGTTAATATATTGCAAGAAAACAAGCAGAGAGCTCTATTGCAACTGTAGTGAAAAATGATGGTTGACAAACCATGAGAAGAACAAGAAGTGAATTTGAGAAAGGTTAGCTTGTTTCTTTGATAAATTGCTCATTTTCTCTCTCGTCTCGTGTATACATGTAAAGAATGGAACATACCTTTAACTGTCACACAAACAACTTCATGCTATCCAATATGTAGATACTAAAACCTCTATTGCTCATTATGTTATAATTAGGCTTGGCAATGATTATTTTTACCAAAATATTTCATTGAATCAGGTTTATACTTCTAAAGATAGTTTTTAAGGTTTGGCATTTACTGGATTTAATTTTCATTATATAGCAAGCATGGCTTAATCTATTTATTTACATGATTGACTTAATCTATGCTTTTGGAAAGGGAAACACAAGTGGATAAAGAGTAATGAAGAATGGTAGAGTCAAAGATCTTGTATGTCACCAAATACCATTGTAGTAGCTAAGATCATAACTTAGAGTTTATGCTGAGACATTCTACTTCAACATAGACAAAATACATCAAAACACACAAAAAACACATATACACAAAGACAAGCATGGTTACTAGGCAAACTTAGATAATTCAAATTCATCCGTTATGTGCTGACTATAAATACATGCCAATGCTAACTTGATGATTCTTGTTGGTGAAAACATGCCTAACATGAACCATATGGTGGTGTCTTGGAAAAGGATTTGGTCACAAAGGCTTTAGATAGGTGAAGAATATTGCTCAATTTTTTGCATTATGCAATTGTTTTTTGAAGTACATAGTTGTTTTCATTTGTCTTTTCTTTCTACATTAGGCAATTGTCATTTTTGCATAAATTATCGTACACTTAACTTCATTTATGTATTAGACAATTGTTTTTATTTATACACTTAATTACAATTTTATTTCTTTGTAGTACTCTTAGTTTAAGAAATTATAACGGTTGTATGTGTTTTAAGAAAAATGTATTTTAATTCATAACAAAATGTATTCTTTTTATGTTAATATTAATTGTATTGATTTTTTGACCAATTATTGTATTTAAAGAAAATCATAGGATTACTATTTACTACAACAAAGAATAAAATATTAGTTTATATATTTGAAATCTATTTTTTATTATATTTATGGATAACATAATAAACGAAATGATTTTATAATTGGCTACAATAAAGTTGTTGCAAAAGGTATAAAAGAATTTTATAAAATCCTTTTGTAACGATAATAATCATTTTTACAATTAATAAAATTGGTTGTGTTAAAAATTTTACAATGATAAAAAGGATTCTGTAACCGAAATATAAAGTTGCTAAAATAAAGTTAAAATAATGATATTTAATCATTCTGAAATATGATATGTAACTAAATAAAGACTTATTACAAAATATTATTTAGCAATCACAATATTGTTGTTACGTAAAAAAATCATCAACCAAAATAATATTATTATGTAAAAATTTTTACAATCAAAATAATATTGTTACATAAAAATTTTTGTAACCAAATTTTATGGTTGTTAAACTGAAGTTTATACAATGACATTTTATCATTGCAAATTATGTTTTAGCAACTACAATATTGTTGTTACATAAAAAATTTGACAACCAAAATAATATTGTTATGCAAAAATTTTTTGCAACAAAAATAATAATGTTACATAAAATTTTTTTAATCAAATTTATTATTGCTAAAATAAAGTTTACACAATGACATTTTATTGCTGTGAAAACATGATTGATATGGCAACAACTAAAAGTCATTGCAACATGTTGTTTTTTTCAAAGACAATATGATTTGTTTCCTTAACTCTTTATCAATGGAGTTAATAGCAACAACTTACCAACGAAAAAAAATCATTTTAAAAAAATTTAGAAATGATAAAGTGGTATTTTGCAACGACTTTAACCAGTGCTAAATATCTATTTTCTTGTCATGATTTATTTAATTTAATCCTTCAAGTTCTAAATTTCTTTTAATAAATTATTCCTACTTAATTTTACCCACAAATCATGTTCTACATTTGTGTAACCCATTAGGTTCCTTAACATGTTATAATAAATATAAGTATTATAATCCTTTCGTGGTTTCAAATTAGATGAATCAAACTTTTGTTAATTCATAATTAATTTTTCAATTAATCAATCTTATATTTATAAATTATAATTGCCATCTATCAATAAGCCATGACTTTTCAATTATTAAAAAAAACCAATGAGATTTGACTAACATATATATTCTTAGTTTCTCAGTATAACTAAAATTCTTTCATCATTAAATATTGTGATTTAATATTGAATATAAATTTGTGTTTATTCATTAGATATAATCATATTAAGTTTCATGTTTCCACTTTAACTCTTTAAATAAGTTTTAAAACTATTCTAAAATTTTATTCCTTATTTGATTAAAGATTACGTGAGTTAATTTTTATCAAAAATAATTGTAAAGAAATATCTCGAGACTGTGAATGAAAAGAAACTTAAGGAAGTTTATACCTTAAGCATGATCATAAGATCATTGTTACGCTACTTATGGTACGTGATACATTATTCTTTAGATTGGTTCTTAGATATGTTTGATATATTGTAAGGATCAATAGAAAAAAGCACTGGAAGCTTGACCAAGTAAGTGGCAGTTGAAGTTGAAGAACTTAGCCAATTTTTGTTGATTTTAAAAGCAATTAGTTTTGATTTATCTTTTAAATGTTGGGTTTTTTGTTTTGGCATTTGAGCGAAGTGATTTGGGGATGTTTATTTTTGGCTATATTAATGATTTTAGATACATTTTGAAGATATATTTAATAGATTTTGCTAGCACTAAATGCTAACCTTATGCTATGTTTCTCCGAATGATAAATCATATAATGTGTGGGATTTTATCCATATCTTGGTCTAATCATTCTCATCATTAAATTTTTTTTCTAAATCAAAAACTTTTTATTAAATAAGACACTATACAGCTAACACACCACACTCTTAATTATAAGACCCCCTAATAGTCAACATAGGTTCTAATGCCTTATAAAACAACTCTTGTTACCATCAAGTGTCATAACATACGAGTTTAGGAATCCGATTGCTTGAAAAGGAAAAATGAAAAAAACCAATTTTGAAAATTTTATCAAAATTGAGGAGTCACCACTAATATTTTTTTTAAGGTGTGATTGACCTCTTAAAAAGTTTACCCTTTTAATAAAATATTAAAAAAGTTTAAAGTTTCTTAAAAAGATATTTTAGTCTATAAAATTATATTTGTGTTTGGAAGTCAGTTATTCATGAGAAAAGATTAGTACCTCCACAATACCTTTTAAAAATGATACTAATTGATTGCATGTTATCTTTGAAATTTTGTAAAAATTATCCTCATTTTAATATTTACAAGTTAATTCCTTAATTTTATTTATTCATTCTGAAAAATTAGGTCCTTTTAACTTTTTGTTTTTGAAAAATAAAATCATTTTTTATTTTTTGATTTAAAAAAAATATTTTGTATCAAAGTGAAAAATCCTAAGTATCGAAACACTTCATTCACTTTCTTATATATATGAGGCCTTTTAAAAATGTCTCTAACTTTAAGAGTTTTCAAAATGCCCCACAAAATCAAAATAATATTTTGCGTAAATGATAACCATTGAGAATCCTTTTATATTTAGGCCATATTTCAAGGGTTATTTTTACTTGAAATATTACCTTACTTTATCATTTTTAAAGCATTTTCTTATAAGACTTCTTTTTATGAAACATGTAAATGATATGCATTAACATAAAGATATTTTATATGAATGGCAATTGAAAGGTAAATGAGAAACACAATGTATGAGTGTAATGACATTGCCAAAATGCAAATGCATGCAACAATTTCATTTAAAACTTAAATGTGAATGCATGAGTGGGCTTGGGGTTAACTTTTTGGGTTTAAGGCTTGGTTTAAAGTTTGAGGTTTAGGGTTAAGTTAGGTTTAAGGGTTTGGCTTTTATTTTGTTTAAGCTTAGGGTTGGTTCAGCTTGGTTTGGGATTGGTTCGATTCGGTTTAATGCAAGTTTAGGGTTTAAAGTTTTGGCTTAGGGTTTGGGGTTTTGGTTTAGAGTTTGGGGTTTTGGTTTAAGGTTTGAGGTTTTGGTTCGGTTTATGGTTAGTTTAGGGCTTGAAGGTTTGTTTTGGGATTTAAAGGTTTGGTTTAGGATTTAAGGTTTAGTTTAGGGTTTAGGGTTGGTTTTGGGTTTGGTTAAGGCCTAGGGTTGGTTAGGGTTTAAGTACAATTTAGGGTTAGTTTAGGATTTGAAGGTTTATTTTGGGGTTTAAAGGTTTGATTTGGGATTTGAGGTTAGTTTGGGGTTTAGTTAGGGTTTAGGGTTAATTTAAAAGATTTAAGGGTTTTGTATGAGGTTTTAGGGTTTGTATAAAGGTTTAGGTTCTACATAGGGTTTGCATGAAAGTTTAGGGGTTTAGATAGGGATTTAAGGTTTACATGAAGGTTTAGGGTTAAATAGGGATTTATGAACCTCCACAATGTAAAAGGAAGAAGAAGTCAAGAAAGAGGTAGAAAACTCCTTAAACTCAAAAGACGAGCTAAAGTTAGGCTCCAAACTCAATTTATTTATTTATAAGAAAAAGAAAAAAATTAAGGTTGGGAAAGATCAGAAAGATGGGGGTTATTAAAAGAGAGAGTTGAGAAAGAGGAAGAAAAGTCAACTGGAAGAGCTAAACTAACCTCTGACATTAAGACTGGAGGATTCTAGAGCTCAGAATCTAATGCGACAAGAAGCTCATCCATCTTGTGATAAACTTATTCTCCCCTCATATGAGCATTATCTTCAATTGATTTTTAACCTTCAATAAACATCGAATTTAACTAATAAACAACTTGGCTATAGTATTATCTTGCAATAACGAAAGGACCTAATCATCTGAATAGAAATCTTCACAACCAAGTTAATCTTTCTTTACTTCTACCTTAAAGTTATCAGACATGCTAGAATGAAAAGATATAATGAAAAGGGAAAAAATGTACTAAACAGATTAAAAGTAAGAAGGTCAATCGAAAAAAGGCTAGGAGTATTTAAGGTTGGTTAAATCTAGTAGGCCCCCGAAGGCCTCTTATATAGCCAATTCAAGGTTCAAATGAACACCCTAAATTGTGCCACATCACCCAAATGGTTATCATTGATGACATTTCACATTCTTGACCTATATTCATTTATTCGCTAATTTTTCTCTCTTTAATAGTCAGATTTTCCCTCTCCTTAATAAATGCAAATATATATGAACCTATAAGAGGGGCATATTGATCATTCCACCATAAATTTTACTGTTCAGAAATATACGTGCTTAAGTCATCTAAACACTTGCAACACATCAGGCCATGTATCACCACAAAAGGAAAATTAAAAAATGAAAGAAAAATATACAAGTTCCACATTGGTTACCATAATAATAGAGCAGCAAATCACAAACAAATATGATATTGAATATACGAAACACGTAGGCTACCATTTATTGGTTTGACCAATATAGCTTTCATCCACATCGGCACCCATAATTGTTAACCTTGGTAATCTAAAATCGAACCAATAGTATAAAATTCTTCTCAAAATTCGAGCCCAAAAGTTTAAGCTTGGTATCACTAAACACAGGTTAGATTAGCCCAACTTACACTCATCAGTTTGATACTCAAATTGCTCGATGAAAGAACACAATGTTAGGGACATTTTTGGATCCAAAAGACAGAATAATCATTTTTCTTCATTAGAGATAATCAGCAGATAACTAAAGGCATTTTTTATTTTTTAATTGAATTGACATGTCAGGTCGACCTCATTCTATAGTACCATGTCAGTGCAGCCACTCACTAGTCTACTCATTAAACCCCCTAAATACTGATTTGTCATCTTTTAACCGAGTGGTCAACGTTTAGCTCAACTCAGCTTATCAGGCCATCCTTGACCTTAAGGCTTACCTCGGATAGCTTAGGTTGCCTAAGATCCCTCACCTTATAGGATAAATAGTATTTTTCAGGTACCGTTTAATCTATCTTACTTTTTATGCTTTCCTATATTCTTATTCCTATATTTTTTTTAATAGATCTCTGACTTAAGTGTCAAAGCACAAATATTGAGACTATTTTCAGCTTTTGTCTTTAACTACTTTCTTTCTCTTTTTCTTGATTTTAGGGTTTTACGTCTAAGAAACAACAACACCACCAGTAACTTATCATGACAATTGTGAAAGAATATCTTTACATTGATTTTTTTTTGGATTATTATATTATCTATATTTGTGATGAAATTTTTAAACTTTGCAAGTAAAATAAAATGGTTGTTATACGTTCATTCAATATGAATTAATTTGTTATTTTTAAATATTTAATGGATGCATGTTAATTCTTTAAGATCCATTGTAAAATTTAAAAACTTTATGGTCAATGTATAAGATAAACTTTTTTAACTTAATTTTTTTGTAATAACTTTGTTATTTCTTTAAAAATTATGCACGAAAAACTTCATATTCATATTTTTTTGTATTTTAAAAGAAAATATTCCTTCAATCCTTTTTTGTGTATTCCTTTTTACTTCCATAGATATTAAAAAAAAATAATTGGGTATGATACTATTGTCATTAATTGATCAATAATTAAATGATTGATCAATATTAAAATTTAATAATTAAATGATCGATATGAAAATTAAATAATTAAATAATAGTTTCAAAAAATTTAACTATAATTAATTAATCAATATTATATTTTATCATTAAAGTTTTGAGTTTATGAAAACAAAATAAAAAAAGTTAAGAGATAAAAATAAAAGATGAAAAAAATTGTTGTTGTTTTAATTATAAAAAATTAATTTAAATTTAATAGTTTAAAATATGATAAAGCAATTCGAAATATACACAGTACAAAAACATAATTTAAAATTTTAAAATAATTATACATAAATTTAATAAAAAAATACATTTCAATCTAACATATAATTTTTTTGTAAAATACCATATAAAAATATAAAATTAATATTTTAAAAATACATAACTCGTTTTATCTATTCTAATCATAGGAGAGAAAAAGAAACATGTGCTTTTGATTCCCCAAATTTTCTCCGTAACTCGACCCGTACCCAAAGTTTCTTTCACAATTCTCAGGGGCCTTGTCTTTAATTCTTCCATCTCCCTGTCTCTCAGACGTGTCTCACACCTTGGGGGTCCCGATTGGTGCTTCCTATTTCCTTGTTTTCTCTTTCAATTTCACTTATTTCTTTACTTGAACAAACCTGTGGATCCCTTGATTTTGCGAATTAGATTGCCAACGATCATCGACAGGGATCGTGCGATTCGATTCGGAAGTCGAATTCTTGTATCTCTGCTTTACCCGATGGTAATTTTGTTTCATTTATGTCTCAGATGGATTTCTTTCATTATATGCAGATTTGGATTGAAACAGATATCCTTATCACCAGGGAGCTGCCGAATTAAAATTTGCTTCTATGACATGAGCCTAGTCCGTCATATTATTGCCTGCTGCTGCATGAGTAGGTAATGAAGGGTTCTCATGAGGGGAATGTTGCTTTAAAATGCTCTTCTAAAACTGCTATCGATAGCTCACCATCCCCTGGAACTGGATTAGAGCCAGGTCCCAGTGACTTTAAGTTCTCCAAGAGTTCTGTCTGGTCAAACTTCTTTGCTTCTGCTTTCTCAATCTTTGACACATATAGTGAGTCGTCGGCTTGTGAAAAGAAGGCATCCCTTAGTAAAAACAATGGGTGGACAGCAGCTGTGAAGAGGGCTGTCTCCGGTGGCTCAATGAGGAGGGTTCACGAGCGTGTTTTGGGGCCAAGCAAGATTGGAATATCTAGCTCAACTAGCGACATATGGCTTCTAGGCGTGTGCTATGAAATTTCACGGGAGGAGTCCTCTGGAGATATGGATGCCACCAATGGATTAGCTGCATTCAAACAAGACTTTTCATCACGAATATTGATGACATATCGTAGAGGTCTTTATCATGAAGTTTGCTCCTTACAGGAGTCATGGTGATAACACAATTTCTAAGTTGTTCATTTGCAGGTTTTGATGCTATTGGAGACACAAAAATTACAAGTGATGTCGGCTGGGGTTGCATGCTTCGAAGTAGCCAAATGCTTGTTGCTCAGGTATATTCATTTCATTTTGTTTTATTTTTCTCTTGAGAATGTTTAGACAAGAAGTAGGAGACTTTGATATGCGTTTTCATCATGAAAATTGACATTGCTTGTTATCTGGCGTTTGTTTTAGCTAGTTCATGTATTGGTTTTCTTCCCTTGCAGGCTTTGCTTTTTCATCGATTGGGGAGGTCTTGGCGAAAACCTTTGCAAAAGGTGGTGCGAAACAGTTTCTATTCCTGGACTTGCTTATTTCCTCTAGCTCATATGAGAATTAGACCATGATAGAACCAAAAATATTTTGTTTTCTTCTCTGACACCTTTTGGCCTATGCAGCAATTTGACCAAACGTATATCGAGATCTTGCATCAGTTTGGTGATTCTGAGGCCTCAGCTTTCTCCATTCACAACCTTGTTCAAGCTGGAAAGATTTATGGACTTGCTGCTGGGTCATGGGTAGGCCCATATGCCATGTGTCGCTCGTGGGAGTCTCTTGCTCGCTCTAAGGGGGAGAAAAATGACCTTGAGCACCAGTTACTTCCTATGGCTGTCTATGTTGTTTCTGGTGATGAAGATGGTGAGAGAGGAGGAGCTCCAATTGTTTGCATTGAAGATGCTTCTAGGCACTGTTTTGAATTTTCAAGATGCCATGCTGATTGGACCCCTATTGTTTTACTTGTACCCTTGGTTCTTGGACTTGACAAAGTAAATCCCAGGTTTGTGATGTTTTGACGTTTCTTTGTTTAATAGTTTCATAATTGGAAGATTCATCAGGCCAGATCTTTTGTGTAAATTAATTAATCATCTTTGTATCTATTAGCTTTCTGGTTACCGATATTTCCTTTACTGTGCAATTCTAGGAGCCAACAACTATGATTGCTAATGTCTTCCTCATTTAAGTGTTATTGCATTAGTATACTGGATAGATCCACTTAGAAATGAAAAGATAGGCTTTTCTTACACCTAATTGATGCAAATTAATCAAATTGGCACATTTATAAAAAAAATCTTAGTTAACAAAATTGGATCAATTCTAGGTCTATTTATCATAACATGGTCGTTGTTTCCAACTCCTGATTCTCAGACTATGACTTGGCCACTTGAAGATCATTAGTGCATTGATTTTAGTGAAATTTTATGTGAAGAAATTAAGTGGAACTATGGAGAGAATAGGTTCATCCTAAGTAAAGAATTTTAAGACGAAGGAAACCTTTAAAGCTTAGCCAGAGTGAAAGAACACATCTTAACAATCCTATGAAGATTCGTCAATTTTTTTTAACACCTGTGGCATCTTACTTCGATAGATAGATTGGAAGGTCTGAGTGGGTTTTCAACTTTTTATGGTAAGGCATGTTTGCTGGAATTGATTGTAACAAAGTAATTGGTCTAGTTCATTTCAGCAAAGCATCATGCCAATGCCAACTTCTTTAAATGATCTGTGTTCTGTTAGTGGAATTATTCATAAGATTCAACCCTATTGACGCGCTTAGTTAGAAAATTACAAATTCTGTAGCCCAAAAATTATTTCTGGGTAAGGATTATTCTGCTTGATTCCTTAGAATGACTTGCTTAAATTTTATGCCCATTTAGTATCAAACTGTAGAACTAGAAATTTGAAGTTGCTTTTGATAGTGTTCAATAGTTTGTTTCAAGGAATCTCAAGCTTAGTTTTCTGACTTTGAACTCACTTTGAGCTTGAGAAATTAGCAATCCAACCGTGATTTAGCAGTGATCAATTAGGTAATCCTAGCATGGCCTTGTGAAGTTGTATGAGCTCCAAAAGTGGCTCTCTAGGGATTCATCGTGCGTTATTGATGTTTTGCTTGTAGAGAGCTCCTAACTGGATTGATGGTTGTTTTAATTATTTTTAAATCAAATTCTAGATACAGGGATTAATACGCCTATGAGTTCAGAATGAAGTGAGCATGTACAAAACTGCATCCTTCTATTGTAGAGTATGGATAAGTGATAATGAGCCCAAAATACTCATTTACTTGTCTTAACTATAGTTTATCTTCTCTTCACTATGGAGATTGGTTGGAACATCTTTCTCTTCCATGTCAAATTGGTTGAACTATTTTATATTTTAACATTCAAACACCTTTTCCATGTTTCATTAATATGCTTGTTTTTTTTCTTTCAAGTAGCATGATTTCACTTGAATGGTTTTAATGATTTATGATCTGGTCTGTAGGATCCATATAATATTTTAAGTTTCCTGGCCAACTAAGAGTAAATATTAGTTTTATGAAGAAATCTATTACCTTTAATTGCGAGAAAGTTGATGCTCTCATTTAACATTTGAATAGTCATGGTGTTATAAATAGGGATTTATAGTGCCCATTTTGTGGCATGGCATTCACCATTTAGGAGTAGTGGCGCCCTACCCACCACAGCTATTCACTGCAATTGAGTTGTGAATGGTGATTCACATGCATAACAGCACAGCAGATAATAGGCTACAATGGGATGCTAAAGCCACTATTGATTTATTTTGCCTCTATTATTAGTTCTTTCTTTTCTTTTTTCTTATCAAATCAAATGGCAATCCCATACCAAAACTAAGAGAACCAATCCCAAGTCCAAACATTTAGTAAAAATTCAAAAAATTTGAGCATCAATCAAAATAAAAGAGGGAATTGATTAATGTAAGAAACAAATATTCACTTAAATTACCCCTTTTCCTTCACAATTTTTTAAATTTAAGTTGTGGATGGTGTGGAGAGAGAGCTCTCTTATATTTTCATGGATGTGGGCTTTTGGTTGTGTCATCTTCTCTAGTCTTGACTCTTGAGAGAGATGGATGAGACATGAGAGTTCAAAATTCTAGAGGGAGAGGCATTGAGGATGTGGGTGAGGTATAAGGGTGGTTGGTTAAGTTGGGTCATGGGTGGCTTTGCTATGGAATGAGGAAGAGAAGCGGACGGGATCCTGGAAAGCGGACATAGAGAATAAGAGGAGAATTGGGTTGGGTGATTGCAGTGGCTTATGTTTCGTATGCCATCTAAAAGTCAAAAGTTTTTTTTCTTTTTTCTTGTTTAGTTGATTACTTAGGTGGGGAAGGCAAATGATTGGACATTGGTATTTGAGAAATTTTTTTGAAGATTTAGATGAAAACTTGAGTTAGAATGTCAATTGCTGATTACTGAAATTATTTTTTATGAGTTTTATGTATGAACCATCCTTTAAAAAATAATTAATTTGAAATGACTATAATTTTGATATTAAAGTTAATCTTAATTGTGATTTTTGTGTGTTTTATTAAGATTAGATTGCTATCCATTATATTATTTTTGTTTAATTAATTTTTTAACAAGTTGCTCACGGGTGTTTGACCCAATGGTAAAGTGTATGTATCCTTGGTTACAAAGACAGGTTGGATCCCCCTCCCCAATAACCATATCTTACGAGGAAGAAATTTATTTAAAATGTTCATCCCTTATTTTTTCTGATTAAATTAATTTATGATATATGATATTTCTTCTATCATATGTATTTGTAGCATTTATGTCCATAAAATTTGTGGATAATATTAGTGAACACCTTTTTAAATATGCATACTCACTTCTGAGTTATAGTTAAAAAATGTGAATAATTTATTTCATCATATAAATGAAACAATTATAATCTCATAAATTATTTTAAATATCATAAATAAATGTTATTATGGGTACACTTGTTATTTACTTAATTTGATAATAAGTTGTGCAAAACTGAAAGAATATTTACGACAACAATGATTGTGACTACTGTTATTTTATTATTTATGTCCACAACCGCAATAAATGTTACTCCACTTAAAAGTCGATTGCATTGCAATTTAAATCTCTGGTTCTAAATGAATGTTATAATTTCTTTTAGCATTTGGAAAACATTTTTATGCTTTTTGTTCTTTCAAGTAATGTCTCCAATCTGATTTAGAGTGTAATAGCCGGCTTTCTTTGCATGTGTCGTGGTTATTTTGTACATATTAAAGTCCCATTAGGCTTGTGCTACACCAAGGCAGGTAGTTCTCTCTCATTGCATTAAGCCCATCCTCCTCTCCCCAAGATCGACCTGAGATGTTTAGGAAGAAATCTCAAGTTCAACCGTTCAGGTGTGCCCTTGGTGGTCTGCATTCTGTGTTTCTTTTATACACGTACTACTTGCTACATGTTGAAAAAATGCATTCAGCTTTTGGTATTCTTGCTAAGATAATAAATTATTCTATTCAGTTTATTCTTGGAAATTGCTCCAGGCTGTGGAGATTTTAGGATGTTACTTTCTTTACCTATTTTAGTTTTTTTTCTCCTAAGCAAGTTCTCCTTACCATATAAGACACTAGTTTTATTTTCTTTTCGTTCCAAAATTACTGGTCTCATTTCAATTTTGAAGTGTTAAGAATAATTTCCACAATCAAAATCTCAAGGATATTTTCTGCTAAACCTCCAACTTCACCTCACAGCCACTAAGAGCTTCTAAAAGAAAGAAAACACCATAATGATAAAATTAGCCCATGGTGTTATCCGTGAATTACAGTTTATCTTAATCATTTTGCTTTTTCAAAAAAGGTTACCTTTTGAGATAGAGGGAATACTGCATTAGGACTCTGCTTATCTGGAGTCAGTAAAACATGTATTATGGTTCAATGTAACATACTTCAAAGAATAAATGAGTACACACTGCTTGTCCTCACAAAAACAAGTAGCATTAAAGTAATCAATTATGAAATTAAACTTGATTTCTGCCACATATTCTAACCACTTGGAATTTCGTAAATTTATTATTAGGTACATTCCATCATTGCAAGCAACATTCACCTTTCCACAATGCCTTGGCATTTTGGGTGGGAAACCTGGTGCCTCGACTTACATTGTTGGTGTTCAAGAAGAAAATATTTTCTACCTTGATCCACATGATGTTCAGCCGGTAAATTCATTGATTGCTTTATATTATCACTCATATGTTACATTCTCTTATTCTTTTAGATGCGATATAGGTGGATAGACTTATCAGGGAAGCTTCTTTTACTTGTTTGGTTTAGTGCTGAAGAATGTCTTGTCTCTTCACGAAGGATGTGTTCTGGAAATCATTTATTTTGCCATTATGTGAAAAGTTATGGGAGTAATATAAGATTTTATCTAAACTAAATATATTTTTTAAGCCAGGCAACTGATTGATAAATTTGAATTCCTAAAACTGGGCTATTCATCCACAGGCACGGTAGTGAAGAGGGTGTGAAACTTAGTTTCTTAAAGATTCTACAAGCCCCAGTGTTGTTAAGGTGTTGTGCCTTAGCATTAGACAACAAAAGTGCCTCAGACACTTTTGGGCAAGGTGCATTTGATCAGGTGCGAGGTGCACCTAGGTGCGCTTTTTTGTAAGGCTGTAGGGGCAAAAAAAGCCCTCCTGATTGAACTTCTCTTTAATTTCTTTAATTTTTAAAATTTTTTCATTAACTAAACCTTTAATAGTAAAAGAAGTGCACAATAGCAAACTCTCTACTTCTCAAGGTTTAAGTATTACAACAAACATGGGAGCATAAGGAAATCATGCATATTGACGACCAAAAAAAAAAAAAAGAAAATTTTGCATGTTTTATAGGACAAAATGGACCACTCTTTAGAGTTTATTATCAGAATCATATATCTTAAGCTTATTATATATATAAACACACGCGTATACAAATATATATATATATATATTAATACATATACATATTGTGTCTTCACTTAGGCAAGCCCTTCTTTACACCGTGTGCCTTAGGCAATATAAGGGTTCTAGTGCCTATAGTGCACCTTGCGTGCTTGACAACACTGACAAGCCCTTACTCTATTGATGTAGTGCTGAAGTAGAAACATTTAAAATAAAACCAGAACCAGGACTAAAATTGATATGAAATAGAAGTTGGGATAACAAAATGATTTTAGGTTGTAAAACCTTAACAATTATATCCAACTATAAATAGTTGCTTAATTTGTCTAAAAGACTATTTATACTAGGGTTATAAACAGCTTTTAGTCCTAACCCTTAAATACTTATTTCTGCTTTTTCTATCCTTTCAACCTCTTCTTTTATAACAAATAATTGTTATACTTTCATAAACAATGTAGAATGTCACTTTCCCAAAAAAAAAAAAAATGTAGAATGTCATCATCTACACTTTTAATGATGGTTACTATATCTCCTTGCAACATTCTTATGGTTAGAAGCAAGGTATCTTCTCAAATATTCTCAGTTATTGTAGAGAGGATCAAGTGTAAAAGATGACTCAAATTAGTACCATGTTTTCTCACACCAGATGTAAGACAACAAACAAGAAGGCATCATTTTTCCCTTTTCTTGCCAGTACTATATATTGTGGTTTTGTCCATTGATTTAACTTGGATTGGTTGTGGTTTGCATGAATATGGGTTGAAGATACTAAGAGCACAAGGTTCATATTTGATTGAATCTGCAATATGTATCTAGCATTGGCTTAAACGGGAAACTTTTTTATGTTCAGTTTAAATTGAACATGTAACAATTGTTATTTCAATCCAAATTGAATAGTTAAAAAGGGGTCCAATGGCCATTTATTGTTGCTGTCCTTTTATTTCCTCTCAAGGATTATCATTGTCATGTTTGGAGTAATATTTACATTCTCTTGTGGCCCTTTTGGTTAAGGGGAAGGTTGGCAGTGCATTTATGGTGCCAAAAAGTGCTTTGGCTCCAAATGCAATGTCAAACACATGTTGCACTGGCTCTAAAATTGCTTTTTGACAGCACTTTTGCAGCCAACCACAAAAGCACCTGTAAGGCAATTTTAAAGATGAAATGACTAAAATCCCCATTTATGTTTTAACTTTCCAAATCAATTTCTGACAATTCTTTTCAAATGTGTTTTTCCCAAATCGAGTTTTGTCAATTGCAACGGCAATGCCAAATTAAGCTTAAAGCTTCTTGCATGACTTTATTCAAATGTGCTTCTGAGTTCTGGTAATATGTTTGCCGTTACTTAATTTGGTCAAACAAACTTGGGAGTTCATGGAAATTGTAGTGACACCGAATTTTTTTATCAGGTAGTTAATCTTAGTCGGGATAATCTGGAGGCTGATACTTCGTCTTATCACTGCAAGTAAGTACCTTGTTATTTACTTATAAGTTTCACATACATTGATTTCTTTGTTCCTAATTTTGTTGTCTCTTGTATGATCCAGTGTTATACGACACATTCCTCTGGATTCAATTGATCCATCCCTGGCAATTGGATTTTTCTGCCGAGACAAAGGTTTGGTTGTTAGTCTTTTTGGTATTTACAATTTTACTTGTTTTGGGTTTGGACCAGGCAACTTAATGACGAAAAATGAACTTTCCCTTTCTATCATGTTCTTTTGGCAGATGATTTTCAAGATTTTTGTTTCCGGTCTTCCAAACTAGCTGATGAATCAAATGGTGCTCCCTTATTCACTGTTGCTCAAACTCTTATTATTTTTAAGCCCATTAGCTATGGCGATGCTTTGGCTGACACTGGTGAGGTTCGAGAGGATGATTCCTTTGGTGTAATGCCTATGGGTGACATGGATGGCAGCACTCATGAGGACGACTGGCAGCTCCTTTGATGGGAACTTTCTTTATCTTCTGCTGGATTGTATACTCAACTCCCTGGTTCCTCCATTGGAAGAACCTTGATTTACAACTTGGGCGATTCTGTCTACTGTCCATTAACTACATTTGTAGGTAGTGTCTAAGTTATAATGATTCTTTACCCTCAATTTTAGACTATTGCAAGCTGTTAATAAAATTGACCAATATTGATTTGTGTAAGATACGTGCGATTGCTGTTGAATTTTTTTTTTATTTTGGTAGACAACAATGTGCTGCTGATTTTTCTATTGCAATGCTATGTTTGAACTCTTGCGTTAATGCAAAGAAAATTTTCATTAACTTGATCCAAAATTTTCAAACAATGAAACATAACAACCAGTCAGAGCGAGTGGCAACACCTGTTAAAAAGGACATGAGTGGAAGCATCAATTCTTTTCCCAAATAAGTAGAGAGGTGCTTATAAAAGCTATGGCAAGTACAATCCAATGCTACCCAATAAGCTGCTTCTCGTTCCCAAAAGCAGTTATGTAGTGAGATTGAAGGGGTGAATTCTGCCAAAAGAGGTTGGTTGAGATGATAAGGTTCAAATATTTCAATTGTAAGGTTTAGATTCGAGTCTCATTGTTAGTATTTGGTAGGTGATCAATAAATTCAATATAAATTTTTTCTGAGACCTATGATATGTAAATTCAATTTAAGTTTTTTCTGAGACTTGAAGTCTGACCATAAAATATATAAATCTCTCTTTATTCTAAACTTTTATGCACCAAAAAGAGTGAATTCCAGTATTTTGTGGGGATGAGGTAGAGAGGCAATGAAAGTTCATAGGCGGAGTTGGGGGATATTGACAAAAATGAAGTATGGAGGTATGGGATTCAGAGATCTTCAATCGTTCACAACCTAGTCTTAATAGCTAAACAAGAATGGCAGTTGATGCTTCCTCGGCTTTAGTCACTGAAGCTGTTGCAAAAAAGAAACTGTTGTTGCCGAGGAGAAGAATTTTGAAAAGGTGATTCTGGAATCTGACTCTAAAGATGTGGTGCAAGGGATTAATGAAGATAGGTTTTGCTCAATTTGGGAAGTGGAGCCTGTTAGAATACGATGGAAGTGGAAATCATCGCTTGAGTCTGGATTCTTAGATCTTCTAAGGAAGTAGTGAATCAGGCTGCAGTTATATGTCGCGAGAGGATGTGCCCGTTGGATTAGGTTAATAGCATCCCTTTCCTCTTTGTTTGGGATCCTGCCTCGTGATGAATGCCAAGTCGACTGTAGTTTTCATATTGTTTTATCAATGGTAATGCTAAAAAATATATATAACTTTGGTTATTATTTTTAAATTTATGGATTTGTTGGATTTTTATCGGTGAATTTGAAATATCTATAGGTATTTGTGGATTTAAATTTTTTATAACATTTTAAATATTAAGCATGTTGAATCTATAATAAATTTGTGTATTTTATTTTCATTACAACTCAAAATAAAAATAATTTTTTCAAATTCATAAATTTCGGGGCTTGCTTGCTATTTTAATTTATCTTTCTTTTAAAAGGTCTAATGAAATTTTTGTACATTACAATTTTCTAAAGAGTTTATTTTGCAAGATTGAAAAAAAAAAGAATATTTTTTTAATGTAAATGACTTTATGTATCAAAGGAAACTTTCCTTGGTCTTTTAGCAGAATGTGTATCTCACGAGCTCCAGACCTTAAACCTGCGACCTTATGTTGAAAATTGATTCTGTATGCCTAAGTTCAACGTACTACACAAGCATACGGGCACTACACCAACAAGAAAGGTAGAATATGCAAGCTAAGAAAATATAATGGATGTTGAAATATGCTCTGTATATTATTGAAATGTGTGATTAATACAACTGAAGGATGACAACCCTCTATTTATAGCCTCAGCACTATATAGCTACTCCTAAAATTAAAGGATTACATGATTCTTAGAATTAAGAGATTACACATTAAAATACAGATTACATCCTGATTTTAAGGATTTCCTTTTAATTCTTAGGGTTAATTAGACCCTCCAACTATGTGCTGTCGATCCTAAATGCTTCTATATGGTTCTGAATCGATTCCACTCTCCTAAGTCCACCTAGGTGCTATGCGAGCATGATACGAGCTTGGCCCTATCATGTGGATAGGCATGAGTGTTGTGCAAGTGGTCTGGACACTTCTCCCATGCTTATTGTGCAAAATCCCACTTTTGTCCCTAGTGCTCGAGCTTGGGCTACTGGTGCTCGGGCCTCAGCTCGTGGTGCGCTGGCTAGGGCATGACATTCTCTCTCACCTAATCTCACAATGCCTTGATTGTGTCCTCTGCGTGGAACCGCATGATCTAGTCCTAAAATTGCCATAGGTCATCTATTGGTTCCTAACTAGCTTTACTATCTAGAAGCCCCTTTCGCTGCACCAAGTACTCATTTCTTGGTTGATAATTTCATCGCCTTACAACCCTGTTAGCCAGAATGCATTGAACCTCTTTTTCATAAGAGGCCCTGGCTCCCAATGGTGCACGCCTTGAGTCTGCTCGTTTGGGATCCCTTTGGTCCTTGTGGTACAGTTTGAGCATGCTAAGATGAAACACTGAATGTACTCTTGGCTTTGGTGGCATATCCAGCTTGTAGGCAACCTTGCCTATCCTCTTACGAACTCTAAAAAGGTCCCCAATACCTTCGAACTAGACCCTTATGTAGGCCTTTATGTCGTATGATGGGGTGCAACTTCACCAAGACCAAGTCCCTCACTAAAAACTGCACAACCCTCCTCTTTTGGTCTGCCCACTTCTTAGACCTTTTCACAGTTTTATGTAGACAGACTCTGGCTAAGTCAACTTGCTTCTGCCAAACTTTGCCAAACTTATGGGCTACTGGGTTAAGCCTTGTATAACCTAAGATAATTGAATCGAGCGTTAGCATTTCCTACCCTATCACAATCCTAAAAATGCTCTGGTTCATTGCTTCACACAGCTACAGGTTATATAAAAACTGGGCAACATCAAGTAGCTTCAACCAATCCCATTGTATGGCACTCACATAGTGCCTGAAATAGACCTTCAACAATCTATTTACTTGTTCAGTCTGCCTATCGGTCTGGGGATGCATGCTAGTAGAAAAGTTCAAGTCTGACCCCAACAGCTTGAACAACTCAATCCAGAACCACCTTGTGAAATTGTTAGTCCTGATCACTAATAATGGTCCACGGTACTCACCAATACTTCACCACATTTTTTAAGAACAAATGGGCTGCCTCCTCAACTAGGCACTCCTTGGTTGTTATAATGAAAATCCTGTACTTGAAAAATCTATCCACCACTATCATAATGCTCCCAAACCTTTTTTCCTTCGGTAAACTGACTATGAAGTCCAGAGTGATGCTCTCCTATGGTCACTTTGGTTAGGCAAAGGCTCCAAGAGATCGCCTAGTGGCTTGAGCTTTATCTTGTCTTGCTGGCACACAAGACAATTCTTCATATAGGCCTCAACATCATCCCTCATGTGTGGCTAGTAGTAACGATCATCGAGCAAGGTTAAGTCCTTCTTTTGGACCATGTATCTGCGTTCAGTCTTGTTGAGCTTTTAGCTTTCAAATGCAGTTGAATGGTTCTCCTACATCAGTATGCCCCCTATCGTAAAGTCTGATGCATCCGTATGCACCTTATACGATTTGGCATGGTTTAATAAGGCCAACATTAGCTCCTCAGTCACTGTCCACTTCAACCGATTAAAAGCTTCCTGGCACTCGGTGTTCCACTCCCACACTCTCTCTTTTTTAAGCAAATCAGCCAATGGTGTGGTGACGGATGAGTGGCCTTTAACGAAGCGCCAATAGCAGTTAACCAACCCAAGGAATAATCTTAACTTGGTGACCTTGGCTAGCAGTTCCCAATCCAGAATGGCATGCACCTTGCTAGCTCCATGTGTATCTTGCCACCTTTCACTATGTGGCCTAGCAATGGTACCTATTGTTGGGCAAATGGACACTTCTGCTTTTTCACAAACAATTCGTTCACCTGCAACACCTCGAACACCTGTCTTAAGTGGTCTACATGCTCCCCTAATGTCTATCTATAGATCACAATATCATCAAGATAAATCATAACAAAATGATCAAAGAATAGTTGTAATACCTTGTTTATGAGCATGTAAAATGTTGTCAGAGCATTGGTGAGTCCGAATGTATGACCAAGAACTCATAAGGGCTGTAACAAGTGAAACATGTAGTTTTAAGCTCATCTCCCTCTACTATCCTGACCTGGTAATACCCTGACCTTAAATCTAGCTTAGTGAACCACTTTGCACCTCCAAGTTGGTTGAACAAGTTCGTAATGAGGGGGATAGGATACTTGTTTTTTATGGTCAACTTGTTTTTGATGGCTAACTTGTTCAGTGCCTTGTAGTCAATACACAACAGTAAAGACCCATCATGCTTGTGTTGGAATAGAATTATGAAGTCATACGAAGCCTTAGATGGCCTGATGTAGCCAACATTGATCAGCTCCTTGAGTTGTTTCCTTAACTCCTCTAACTCTTGGGCTGAAATTCGGTAAAAGGCCTTGGCTGGTGGCTTAACCTCGAGCACCAGCTCGATATTATGGTCCACTTCTCTCTTAAGTGGCAACTTGTTAGGCAACTGTGCATGCATCATATCGCTAAAGGTCTCCAACACCTCTAACACTTCCAAAAAGGTGTCAGACTTTGTCTCACTCGGTTCATCATACTTTAAGGTAGCCAAGAAAGTGTCTTCATTCTTGCTCACCGCCTTGCCAAATTGAATGGCCAACAGCAGCTTGGTCCCAAACCTAGACCTTTGCCTCAATGGTATAAGGCATTGGCACCGTGCATACAGAATGCATATGTAGTTGGCAAAAGGCACAAGAAGGGCATTAATCCGAATAAAAAAATCTAAACCAATCATAAACTCATAATCATCTAAAGATATTACCTCAATGGTCTCCTTACCCTTCCAATTTCCAAGCTGTAGCTTTACCCTATATGCCACTCCAATGGCTGGAACCTCTTTAGAGTTAGCTGTCTTGATGGTAGCAGTCCCCTTGTACATCTTCAGGCCAAGCCTATGGGCTCCATCACCAAACATGAACTAATGTTAAACTCTTATGTCCATTAGAGTATTCACCATTTTGCCCGCAACCAATAAATCCACATACATCAGTGCCTTTAGCTTATGGCTTCCCTTACCTTAGACAACATTGAGCATAATTAACCCAAGCTTCGCTGTTTTTCTCTTTGGCATCTCATCCAACTCCTTGTCTATGGTAGCCAACTTACCTTTTTTGGGGCCATCTTGAACTCTATGTAGTTCTCCACATAGGTAATAAGAGATTGACTCCCTGTTTCTTTTAGCCTTCTACTTTCTTTTTGGTGGCTTCCCCTAGCCATCCTTGTTCGAATGATCTTGGTTACCATTTTTGGACTGTCAGTCTCAATCTCTATCTTTGTACTGTCGATCTCGATCTCTCTTACCCTTGGCCTTCCCTTTAGGCTTGGTAGACTCCAACTTGTTTTATGGCTTGAACTCCACCAATGACTCAGTGATGGTCATGGCCTTGGCTAGATCATGAACCCCTTTCTTTTATGGCCTGTACTTCACCCATGGTTTGAACCCATCTATAAAGGTAAATAGACTATCAGTTTGAAATCTGTAGCATCAATTTAGAGAACTTCTAAACATATTTCCTGACCTCTCCCTACTGAGTAAGCTAGTGTAACTTTGCCCGTACCTCATCATTAGTGTACTCGGGGTAGAACTACTCCCTGAATTTTTTTTAAAACTTTTCCCAAGTTCTAATCAAGGTACCGTCGTACCTCACATCATCACACCTGTGCCTCCACCACAATAAGGCAACATCAATATTATACATTGAAACAGTGCTTACCTTAGTGGCATCATCCAGCATGCCCGTGGCTTGAAAGTATTACTCTATCCCTCATAGAAAGTTGTCCACTTCCTTAGCAGCCCTAGTTCTCTTGAACTCCTTAGGCTTGGGGATGTCCATACGGGACTTAGGTACTTCAACGATCATGCCATTCCCAATGGCTGTTTTACAAGTAATGAGCTCTTCTCTGAGCTCCTTGAACTCCTTACCATGGTCTCTACCAAGGCCTCTATGTCGATGGTCTCATTTAGAGCAGCCCTATATCTCTCATTTGAGCTCTTTTTTCCTTGAGTCCAAATCCTCAAAGTGAGCCTCCACCTCATTAAGCTTTTTTTTCATATCACACATTGTCACCTCCACGTTGACAGACCGCCCATCTATGGTAGACCAGATGTCCCTTGAACTAGCTTTCTTCCCTCTTCTGTGGCCTTGCTTCTAGACCTCTTGTTGTTGGTTAGCAACATCACTATAGGATGCCATTTCCGTGAATGCCTTAAGTGTAACCTAAACACAATTGAACAGAACTTACTGTGATACCAACTGTCACGGGCTTCGAACTTTAAACCTGAATTTGTGTGGGCTTAGGCTGGGAATTGACTCCATATGCCTAAGTTTAGCTTACTACACAAACATACAGGTACTATGCCAACAAGAAAGGTAGAATACACAAGAAAAGAAAACATAAGGATGCTAGAATATGCTCTATATATTATTGAAGTATGTCATTGATACAACTGAGAGAGGCACGACCCTCTATTTATAGCTTTAGCACCATATGGATATTCATAAAATCAAGGGATTATATAATTCTTAGAATTAAGGGATTACACATTCAAATACAGATTACATCCTGATTCTAAGGATCCCCTTTTGATTTTTAAGGTTGATCAGATCCTTCAACTATATGCTGTTGATCCTGGATGCTTCTAGATTGTTCTAGATCATATCCACTCTCATGGGTCCACCTAGGTGTAGTGTGGGCATGATGCAAGCCTGGCCCTGGTCATACGGGTAGGCTTAAGTGTTGTGCAGATGGTCTGGACACTTCTCCCATACTTATTGCACAAACCCTTATTTTTTATCCCTGGTGCTCGAGCTTTAGTCACTAGTAATTGAGCCTCAGCTCTTGGTATGCCCACTAAGGCATGACATGTAGATATACATTCACGTGTTAAAATTTTTTAATCACACAATTTGAAGCAATAGTAATTATTTTTCAAAAAACAAAAAAAATTATTAAAGATCTATCCTAAAAACGTTCAAATTATATAGAAAATATTCCTTTTTAATTTTTATTTTAAATATTTATAATTTTAATAGTTTTCAAATAATATATTTTATTATCAACAAAAATAATTAAAATAATTAAATCATAATCATTAAATGAAATAAATATAATAAAGAATATCATTTCTATACACAGCGGTAGGTAGTACGGCCAAGGCTCTGGCAACTGACACGGCTTTAGTTCTGGGCTCTCCGGGTGGTAAAGTCCTGACAATACTATCTGGTACTATGACAACAGCATGTAGATCGGTCCAACTTGACAAGATAATACCAACCATAAGCTTTTCATAGATCAGACATATAACCAAGGTATTCTAGCTGGTGTTCAAGACTCTGGCGCCTTCTTGGCTTTAACGTCGAACTGGGGACCTGACTTTTATGGAGATATATCTTTCACTATAGTAACTTACTATTAGTATGATCATGGGGTAGTATAACTTTTCTTTGGCTGAGGGAAAGGGATCAATGATCTGTTTAACAGATTAACAAGAATTTTTTATGCAGAGGATCCATAATAATATGAAAACTGCAGAGCATACTCAACTTGAATCACTGCAAACTTTTAATAACTTGAAAAGAAGCATGAGCTAAAAGATTTAATGATGGAAAAAGGAAGATGGAATTACCAAAAGAGAAGGGAGGTTTTTAGCCAAACATATTTTATAGAGAAAAAGGTTTTGTTACAAGGGATCTTGGTGATATATTTTTCGATGATTACAAGGGATGTTGGTGATAGATTTTTTGATGATTCCTTCCTAGAGAAGTATCATTCTATTTATACAAGGAAAAAGTAAAAGAATAGTAACCTAATAGGACAAGACTAGGATAAAGCAACTTTACAAGTGGCTTAAGGTAAAACTAAAGGACGGTGAGTCATAACTATGGTACAGTGACTCATTACTTATGGTACAGTGACTCATTACTTATGGTACGGTGACTCATTACTATGACTCATACTAAAATACAATGACTCATTATGATTTGACTAAGACATAAAGTTGATGAAGACTTGACATAAGGTTGTCTTGATGTGGAGGCATCATAATCAACTTCTTGCCATTCCATTTGTGGTATAACTTCAGGAGGTTTCCAGTAAGGATTCCATTCTACTGGGTTTGCATGGTCAAGTTCAAATCTGGTAGTTACAGAAAGAGGTTCTATCCAAGCACCATCACGGTAGGTTTCATAAATCTTTTTATCAATTTTGAGTTGATAATTGTACTCTGAATGATAGTTTCCTTATGGAACTTCATCTTGGAGCTCTGACCAATTTTGCTTGGGAAACTTGTGATTCATTTCACAAATTTGTCTCTGAAATTCAATGTATTCAACTGGGTGATCAAACTGGGAATCAAACAGCGAATATCCTTGAGAGCTGTAAATTACTGCATAAGGGAAATACTGGGGGTCTTTTGTCAAACAGCTACAAGATCTGTGAAAGATTAAAACAATATGAGGATCAGGAAGAACTTTTGTATATCTCTCATAGGTTTCAATCCATTGGATCCAAATGGGAGTGGATCTGAACCAGGAGAAGAAAAACTTGAGATTTTGTTGACTGGGGTCCAACTAGTGTTTGGTAGGGTTGATGGTTGACTATTGAAAAAGGGAAAAAAAGGCTTTGAGCTTTGGAAGTAAAAATTCTACAGCAATATAGTAAAGGTGACAAAGGTACCACATAAAACAAACTGTTTCGTTTGGGAAACAAAGAGGTTCAGAGAATTTAAAGGGATAGATGAAGGGATAATCAGGATGTATACCAAGAGTTTGAATGAAGGTGTCTCCAAACTTTTTAAGTGTTTTGGACTGGTATTTGAGCAAAAGGTGTGAGGCTTTTTGGTCAAGGTTTTAAGTGGCAAGAAGTTTGGGTAACTCTAGAGGAAGATTTTTTACGAAAAGGTTAAAGAATTCATCAGGTAAATCAAATTCATCATCAAGGTGAGGTTTCTGAGAAGAAGGGTAAAAAGGGTTTTTTGAAGAAGAGGCTTGTGAAGAAGAAGGTGTTGGGTACATCATGGAAATGACTGGAATGACTTGCAAAGTATTTGAATGAGGTTTTGAAGAAGGTCTTGTAAGCATATCTGGAATGAGGTTATCTTTGCCTTTTATATGTGCGGTGGTGAATGAGTATTGTGAGAACCACTGTGATTGCCTAAGTAACTGTGCATTTGACATTTTTTTCTTTTTGAAATTGAGCATCTAATCAAAGGCTGACATATCCAATTCCACGAGAAAGTGAAATCCAATGAGGTGAAATTCAAATCTTTGGATTCTATACTTTACAGCTAAAATCTCTTTTAGTGTAGAGTGATAATGGAGTTTCGAATCTTTGAATTTTCCACTCTTGTAACCACAGATTTATCTGGTTTCATCTTTTTCTTCTAAAATGATTACTGACCAAAATTGTTCATTAGCATCGGTCTATAATATTTTTTTATCATCTGATGGAATCTTTAAAGTGGGAAGTGACTTTGCTTTTATCTTCAAAGCTTGTACTACATTTTTTTGGATCTGAGACCACGTGGGTAGTTCTTTCTTGAGCATCTGTCTGAGTGGTTGTGTAAGCTGAGCAATATCTGAGAGAAATTCACTCATGTAAATTGACTATGCCAAAAAATTACTGGATTTATTTTTTGGAAAAATTTTCATCAGGGAAATCTATAAGTGACTGGGCAATATGAGGTTGAACAATGTACTGACCATCTTGAAGATGCATGCCTAGGAAATCAATTTCTGTAGCACTAATGATCATCTTTTTCTTTGAAAGCATTATCCCATACTGTTGAATAATACGTTGGAACTTATCCAATAACTATACATGAGAGGTGTCATTAGGAGAGAACAGTAAGATGTCAACAATGTAAATCAAGGCATTATCAAGAATTGGAGCAAATATCTTGGTCATGGCTTTTTGGAACAGTGAAGGAGCAATTTTTAATCCAAAAGGCATTACTGTCCACTGGAAATGGTGTTGAAGAATGCAAAACGCCATTTTGTATCTGTCTTGTGGATGGATACCTAGTTGCCAAAATCCTGCTTTGAGATCAAACTTTGAGAAGACTTTTGCATTTGCCAAATTTGCAAACAAAGTTTTTCTGTCTGAAAGAGGAAACTTATCATCTGCAAGAAAAATGTTAAAAGGCTTGTAATTGATTACCAATCTTAATTTTCCACAAACCTGTTCTAAACGTTTGTTGACATAAAATGTTTCACATGCCCATGGAGAAGAGGTTGGTTCAATTAATCCTTGAGTCTGGAGAAAGGAGAATTCTTGGATTGCTTGCTTGAAATGGTCTGGGTTCATGCCTGAATGACTAGCTTTTGTAGGATTGGCATTTTCATATTTTTTGAGGGGAAGGGAAATGAAAAATTTTAGGTTTTGCCAAAATGGGTGATCACATTTTTGGAGGGAATCTGAGTGATTTTCTACACACGAAAAGTGAATGAACTTGTGTTTGAAATCTTGAAAAACATTTGGTTGAATGGTAAGGGTGAAGAGGTTGGGAAGGTTTTTCCAAGGTCTAAAATAACTTTCAAACTTGATACCTTTTCCACTAAGCTTTAAACCTGGTATACTGGTAATGATATCAAAACCAATAACAAGATCTTTCTGGGGAAGTGGAGATCTTAAAATCTTTTGAGTTATTTGACATCTTGGAAATATTTGAAGGGTAACACGGTTGCTGACAAAGTCTGTAGAAAATACATTTTCATCAGCGATTTTGAAAAAAATTTTCTATTTGGTCCAAAAGTGTTTGGGTAAGACAAGGAGGTTTGCTATCGTTTTGGCTACACCAGTATAAAAAAAAGCTGTGACTGTTATAAAAGGAGAATGTTTGTGAGGGAAGATCTGGACTGGAGTTAAGGGTAATTTGGGAGGTTGAAGGTTTTGGATTTTTTAGAGTTTTTGAACTGACATATACTCATAACATTGATCATCTGTGAAATCATCTGAGTATTCTGAGTTGTCTGAATCTGCATACTCATCATTATCAAACTGCTTAATCATAAACAGAGAGCTTTCATTATGTTCATCATCAAAAGAAAAAATTGATTCAAGATCATCATCTGAGAGATTGATACCTGAGATAGTAGCAATGTCTTGGATCATCTTGATTGACCTTTTGTCTTACTTTGGGCAATTCTTTGAAAAGTGTCATGGTTTTCCACAGAGAAAACATTTTAAGCTTTTGATCTTTGGATCTTTCTTTTTTTTTGCAAATTTGAATCTTTGAAATCTTCTAAGTTTATCAGCATATCTGAAAAACTTCTTATGTCTAGGTCTGGAAATTATTGAAGGTTTGAAAGGTCTGAATCTTTTGAAATGCTTCTTTTTCTTGTTGCTGTAAAAACACGTGGGATCTTTGGAAGAACATTTGATTTGAAGCCTTGAGGAGGAGTAAGAACATGGTTTTTCTAACTTTTTGGAGTTGTGCACCAAGGTTTTGATGTATTTGTGCTCTTTGTAAATCTTATCAAGGGCTTTCAGCATTATCTTGTAGATGTCTCCAAGGGTCATAAATTTAACAGCAAGGGATCTGAGGTTCAATTGGGTCTTTGTTTACTGGGTAAGTTCTTCTGGAACAGAATTAAGAAATGCTTGCTTTAAGTTAAAATCATCGAATCCACCAAGTATGTAGAAATACTAGAAGAATTATTGATAGTGTCTGTCAAGGTCTTTTGGATAGAGAGAACAGCATTTTAGTCTAAAGAATTGCTCTCTGATCTTTTCCAATCTGTGAGTTTCTTGTCTACAAAAGATTACTGTAAATTGAGAGACAGCCTCTGTGATTGTTGGGCATTGAAAAAACTGAAGTTGTTTGTATTCACCAATGTTGTCTCAAAAATTTTTCAGAGTTTCAACTAGTCTGGAAATAAATCTGATCAAAATTATCTTCATCGTAACATTGGGATGAGAGTTTAATTCAACGAGTCCCCATGCTAAGAATTCTTAAAATCTTGAGGGCTATTTTGAAGGAGGAACATCATCAATGGTAAAAACTGAGAACTTTGATGTTGAAGGAGAAACATGTGAATGTTGTGAAGGAAAGTGTTGTTCAGCATCCATTGCATCAAGGTTATGGACTTCTGGAGTATCATCTGGAACTTCAACTATTGGTTCTGTCATGAAAATCTGATGGAGCAACATTTCATCTTAGTCATCAGTATCATCTGTTGCAACTGATTCATCTGATTTGACAGTATCCATATGAGATTCAAGTTTAAAAGTAGATGGAAAAATATCTTCAAGGGAGAACTGAAGAAGGTTGTCTTATGCCATTTGATGAAGTATTTCTGAAAGGATTTGTGTAAGAGAAATCATAAGTTGTACAAGTTTTTAGGTTGGCTGTGGTGTAGGGTTTTGAGGTGTGGAACTGGAGCTTGGTTTTGGTTTGGAAGGTTGAAAAAGTGGTCGTTCTGCTACTCGTTTAGGTTTTGGATCAACTGGTTGTTTTTTTCAAAATTTGTGAATCCATTTTTCAGTTATACCAAAAGGAGGTTGGTTTGGTTGGTCAGAGATAGGAGTGAAGTATTGTGTTGGTTGTGAAGATGTTGGGATAGATGTTGGGGGTGGTTTGTACTGAAAAGGTGTGAAAAAAGGTTTTGGAGGTGAGGTTAGAGGATTGTATGATTGGAATGGAGAAAGAGTATAGGCTTGGTAAGGAGTATCATGCATACCAGTATGATATGGTGTGAAGATGTTGTAACTAAAAACTGCTTGTTGTTGTTGTTGTTTTTGACGAAACTGATTTTGAAGGTCTGCAAATTGAATTTTTAGGCTCTTCATTTCTCTCTCGTTCAGTGAAAGCATAAGTGAATCCAGTGTTAGTTTCAGCCATGTATCTGAGTTCTTGATCAAGTGTGATTATCTTTGACTGAATTTCAAGAATAATATTTTGAAGAATGATAAGGCTCTGATTAAAATGTTGACTGACTTGGTCCAACTTATGTTCAATTCTGTGCAGGTAGGAATTCTGCTGGAGAGAATTTCAGTCTATCAGTTTAAAATTGTTTCAGCACGAGAAACACTTTTTTAGTTTCCATAGTCATCTTTGTCAGTGGGAGTGGGGATTTTTGGAATGTGTTTGTATTGGTCTTTATGAAATTCTTCAAAGAAGGGAAATCTGAGCTTGGATAGGTTGGTTGCATCATGGAGATTTATGGTAAAGGTTTGGGTAAAGGTTGGGTGGAAATTTGGGTGAAATCTGGTTTTTGTGTGGGTTGATTTGAATAGGTTTGAGGGTGTGGTTTGTCTTTTTTAGGATAGATGACATAATAGTCAAACTTTCCTGAGGGTTCACCAAAGAGATCAACTTCAGGGTCTCTATTTTCATATCTTTCTTTGAGCTTTTGCTGGGAAGACTTTTTTTTCTTTTGCTTCTGTGGAATATCATCATCATCATCATCATCCAGGAAGCTTTTATCTACATCTAGCTGGCATTCTTTGCATTGACAGTTTATGTCCCAATAGCAATGTCCTTCTGGAGATTTATATGCATACACGGGATTTTCATCGGACTGAAAGTGTGTGACTAAAACATCAAGGAGATCAACATGACATCTTTGCATCATAAATTATGTTTGAAAGATTGTTAGAAGAGGAACATCATTTCCTTTGTTGTGATCAAATTCAATTGTGACAATACCATCCTGATTTATCTTGTAGGTTGGATCAAAGTGTTCAATTGGTTCATCTTGTTTCCAAATCTTTTGATAACTTGTCATCCACGTCTTTGGGAGAAGGGTGGCAAGTGCTTCATTGGAAATCTGCTTTGGAATATGAACATGTTTAGGAGTTCTATATGTTGTTTCCATTTTAACAAAAACTGTATCACTAGAGTGTGAAAGAGGTAAGTTAATGGCATGATTTTGAACTCTATATGCCATTTGGTAGTGAAGGGTTGCTTAGAGGCCTTTCATTTCTGTGCCTACGATCTGGACTTGAACTTTTAAAGCATCTAACAGGGTTGGATCATGAAGAGACATATTATAATTTGAGAAGACTGTGAAGAAGACAATTCTTGCATTGAGTGTCGTCTCAATGATTCCAAGGACTGCATGTATGTAATCTTTAAATCTGGTGTCCAATAAAGCCATTTTGGTACAAACAGGAATTTCATTTCTGCCATGGAAGGTTAAAGCTATTCTGATAGCACCAAAGTGAATATGAGTATATCCTTGTTCTGACCACTGGTGAGAAATTTCTTCTGGATCTGAAGAGTAACAAAGTGCTCTTGAGGTCTTACTGGAAGAAGACATTGATCAAAGTTTGTGGCTTGAACATACTCTTTTGGAGCTGGATATTTGGATTTTAAAAGAGTTTTTAAAGATCTAGTAAGAGAAGGGGAGGAGTTTGAAAAAGCTGTATAAGGATTTACAAGGGGTAAAACTGTTTGTTAGGTTTTTTTTCTTCTGGAATGTAATCTACTTCATATAAGAAGTTAAGCTTAGAAGAAGAAGATTTTTTAAGTACAAGAGATGGAGGAGAGGATAAACTAAAAGAAGATCTGGAGGAAGAAGGTTGAGAACTAGAGTTGTTAAGAGTGGATAGATCCATGAAAAGAAGACTCTCTTTTGGCTTTTCCTTTTCCAATTTCAATAATCAAAACTTTAGAAACATGATTTTCTTCTTGCTATCTTGGCAAACTGCAAGCTCTGATACCATTTCTATACACAACGACAGGTAGTACGATCAAGGCTCTGGCAACTGACACGACTTCAGTTCCGGGCTCTCTGGGTGGTAAAGTCTTGACAATACTATCTGATACTATGACAACAGCGTGTAGATCAGTCCAACTTGACAAGATAATACCAACCATAAGCTTTTCATAGATCAGACATATAACTAAGGTATTCTAGCCGGTGTTCAAGACTCTGGCACATTCTTGGCTTTAACATCGAACTAGGGGCCTGACTTTTATGAAGATATGTCTTTCACTATAGTAACTTACTATTAGTATGATCTTGGGGTAGTATAACTTTTCTTTGGCTGAGGGAAAGGGATCAATGATCTGTTTAACAAATTAACAAGAATTTTTGATGCAGAAGATCCATAATAATATGGTAACTGCAGAGCATACTCAGCTTGAATCACTGTAAACTTTTAATAACTTGAAGAGAAGCATGAAGCTAAAAGATTTAATGATGGAAAAAAGAAGATGGAATTACCAAAAGAGAAGAGAGGTTTTTAGCCAAACATATTTTATAGAGAAAAAGGTTTTGTTACAAGGGATCTTGGTGATAGATTTTTCGATGATTACAAGGGATGTTGGAGGTCTGAAAGGTCTGAATCTTCTGAAATGCTTCTTTTTCTTGTTGCTGCAAAAACATGTGGGATCTTTGAAAGAACATTTGATTTGAAGTCCTGAGGAGGAGTAAGAACATGGTTTTTCTAGCTTTTTGGAGTTGTGCACCAAGGTTTTGATGTATTTGTGCTCTTTGCAAATCTTATCAAGGGCTTTCAGCATCATCTTGTAAATGTTTCCAAGGGTCATAGATTTAACATCAAGGGATCTGAGGTTCAACTGGGTCCTTGTTTGCTGGGCAAGTTCTTCTGGAACAGAATTAAGAAATGCTTACTTTAAGTTGACATCATCGAATCCATCAAGTATGTAGAAATATTGGGAGAATTGTTGATAGTGTCTGTCAAGGTTTTTTGGATAGAGAGAACAGTATTTTAGTTTGAAGAATTACTCTCTGATCTTTTCCAATCTGTGAGTTTTTTGTCCATAAAAGATTGCTGTAAATTGAGAGACAGCCTCTGTGATTGTTAGGCATTGAAGAAACTAGAGTTATCTGTATTCACCAATGTTGTCCCAAAAATTTTTCAGAGTTCCAACTAGTCTAGAAATAAATATGATCAAAACTGTGTTCATCGTAACATTGAGATGAGAGTTTAATTCAACGAATCCCCATGCATGATGTCTTCTTTACCTGTACCTTTACCCTCTTTTGACCCTGTTCCTCAAACGGTCACCAATCATTTTCTTTTCCCTTACCTTTACACCCCGAAATACAAACCCTTTGTTCCAGACCCAGACATAAGAAGTTCTTCAGATATGCTGATAAACCTAGAAGATTTCAAAGATTCAAATTTGCAAGAAAGAAGAAAGATCCAAAGATCA
Organism: Durio zibethinus; assembly: GCF_047325235.1. Classification (NCBI taxonomy): domain Eukaryota; kingdom Viridiplantae; phylum Streptophyta; class Magnoliopsida; order Malvales; family Malvaceae; genus Durio; species Durio zibethinus. Next base: position 9,295,763 of record NC_143185.1, read on the forward strand.
AAAGCTCAAAATGTTTTCTCTGTGGAAAACCAAGACACTTTTCAAAGAATTGCCTAAAGTCAGACAAAAGGTCAATCAAGATGATCCAAGACATTGCTACTATCTCAGGTATCAATCTCTCAGATGATGATCTTGAATCAATTTTTTTTCTTGATGATGAGCAGAATGAAAGCTCCCTGTTTATGATTAAGCAGTTTGATAATGATAAGTATATAGATTCAGACTACTCAGATGATTTCACAAATGATCAATGTTATAAGTATATGTCAGTTCAAAAACTCCAAAAAATCCAAACCCTTCAACCTCCCATATTACCCTTAGCTCCAGTCCAGATTTTCCCTCACAAACATTCTCCTTCTATAACAGTCACAACTTTTTTTGATATTGATGCAGCCCAAACCATAACAAACCCCCTTGTCTTACCCAAACACTTTTGGACCAAACAAAAAACCTTCTTCAAAACTGTTGATGAAAATTTATTTTTTACAGACTTTGTCAGCAACCCTGTTACCCTTCAAATATTTCCAAGATGTCAAATAACTCAAAAGATTTTAGGATCTCCACTTCCCCAGAAAGACTTTGTTATTGGTTTTGATATCATTACTAGTATACCGGGTTTAAAGCTTAGTGGAAAAGGTATCAAGTTTGAAAGTTATTTTAGACCTTGGAAAAACCTTTCCAACCTCTTCACCCTTACCATTCAACCAGATATTTTTCAAGATTTCAAACACAAGTTTATTCACTTTTCATGTGCAGAAAATCACTCAGATTTCTTCCAGAAATGTGATCACCCATTTTGGCAAAACCCAAAATTTTTCATTTTCCTTCCCTTCAAAAAAGATGAAAATGCCAATCCTACAAAAGCTAGTCATTCAAGCATGAACCCAGACCATTTCAAGCAAGCAATCCAAGAATGCTCCCTTCTCCAGGCTCAAGGATTAATTAAACCAACCTCCTCTCCATGGGCATGTGAAGTGTTTTATGTCAACAAACGTTTAGAATAAGTTTGTGAAAAATTAAGATTGGTAATCAATTACAAGCCTCTTAACATTTTCCTTGCAGATGATAAGTTTCCTCTTCCAAACAGAAAAACTTTATTTGCAAATTTGGCAAATGTAAAAGTCTTCTCAAAGTTTGATCTCAAAGCAAGATTTTGGCAACTAGGTATCCATCCACAAGACAGATACAAAATGGCGTTTTGCATTCCTCAACACTATTTCCAGTGGACAGTAATGCCTTTTGGATTAAAAGTTGCTCCTTCACTGTTCCAGAAAGCCATGACCAAGATATTTGTTCTAATTCTTGATAATGCCTTGATTTACATTGATGACATCTTACTATTCTCTCCTAATGACACCTCTCATGCACGGTTATTGGATAAGTTCCAACGCATTGTTCAACAGTATGGGATAATGCTTTCAGAGAAAAAGATGATCATTGGTGCTACAGAAATTGATTTCCTAGGCATGCATCTTCAAGATGGTCAGTACATTGCTCAACCTCATATTGCTCAGTCACTTGCAGATTTCCCTGATGAAAATTTTTCCAAAAAACAAATTCGGCAATTTCTCGACATAGTCAATTACATGAGTGAATTTCTCTCAGATATTGCCCAGCTTACACATCCACTCAAACAGATGCTCAAGAAAGAACCACCCACGTGATCTTAGATCTAGACAAATGTAGTACAAGCTTTGAAGGTAAAACTAAAGTCACTTCCCACTTTAAAGATTCCATCAAATGGTAAAAGAATATTGCAGACCAATGCTAGTGAACAATTTTGGTCAGCAATCCTTTTAGAAGAAAAAGATGGAACCAAACAAATCTATGGTTACAAGAGCGAAAAATTCAAAGATTCGAAACTCCATTATCACTCTACACTAAAGAGATTTTAGCTGTAAAGTATGGAATCCAAAGATTTGAATTTTACCTCATTAGATTTCACTTTCTCGTGGAATTGGATATGTCAGCCTTTGATCAGATGCTTAATTTCAAAAGAAAAAAATGCCAAATGTATAGTTACTCAGGCTATCACAGTGGTTCTCACATTACTCCTTCACCACCGCACATATAAAAGGTAAAGATAATCTCATTCCAAACATGCTTACAAGATCTCCTTCAAAACCTCATTCAAACACTTTACAGGTCATTCCAGTCATTTCCATGATATACCCAACACCTTTTTCTTCACAAGCCTCTTCCTAAAAAAACCATCTTTATCCTTCTTCTCAGAAACCTTACCTTGATGATGAATTTGATTTACCTGATGAATTTCTTAACCTTTCCATCGAAAAATCTATCACCAACATCCCTTGTAATCATTGAAAAATCTATCACCAACATCTCTTGTAACAAAACCTTTTTCTCTATAAAATATGTTTGGCTAAAAACCTCTTTTCTCTTTTGGTAATTCCATCTTTCTTTTTACATCATTAAATCTTTTAGCTCATGCTTCTCTTCAAGTTATTAAAAGTTTGCAGTGATTCAAGTTGAGTATGCTCTGTAGTTGTCATATTATTATGGATCCTTTGCATAAAAAATTCTTGTTAATCTATTAAACAGATCATTGATCCCTTTTTCTCAGCCAAAAAAAAGTTATATTACCTCAAGATTATACTAATAGTAAGTTACTATAGTGAAAGACATATATCCATAAAAGTCAGGCCCTCAGTTCGACGTTAAAGCCAAGAAGGCGTCAGAGTCTTGAACACCGGCTAGAATACCTTGGTTATATGTCTGATCTATGAAAAGCTTATGGTTGGTATTATCTTGTCAAGTTGGATCAATCTACACGCTGTTGTCATAGTACCAGATAGTATTGTCAAGACTCTACCATCTGGAGAGCTCGAAACTGAAACCGTATCAGTTACTAGAGCCTTGATCGTACTACATGCCGCTGTGTATAGAAATGGTATCAAAGCGATCTACACGCTGTTGTCATAGTACCAGATAGTATTGTCAGGACTCTACCACCCGGAGAGCTCGAAACTGAAGCCGTGTCAGTTGCCAGAGCTTGGGCCGTACTACCTGTCGCTGTGTATAGAAAGACATATTAAATAGGTGAGAAAGGTTTTGCATGTAATTTCAAAAAAATAAAAAAAGATTGAATGAAAATTTTTGCATATTTTGATGTGATAAAAGAAGAAAAAAAATGATATAGTTGATTAAATAAAGAATTGCGCTGTTAAAAATAATAAAAAATAAATAAAATTTATCTACAACAAAATTAATAAATAAATTAAAAACATATTCCCTTTTTCTTATCTTAAATGTCCATTTTTTTTATTATCTCAAAATTATGCTATTTTTACTGCCTACTTTTCTTACCTTTTTAAATATTTTACATTTTTTTAATTATTTTTGTTTGACATTAAAAATTATAGTTTATCAATTTTATGAAATTTTAAAAAAACTATTAAAATCATTAGAGTCAAGATATTTTTCTAAATTTTCATGCCAAGTTAAACATAGATATTCATTTTAAAACAAAAAAAATAATCAATGATATATTAAAAAAATAAAGGATAAAAATATACGATTAAGGTTAGTTTATAGTATAAATATCATAAAAAAATAAAGGATAAAAATATATGATTAAGGTTAATTTATAATATAAATATCATAGGTGATTTTAAAATGTAATTTCAATGAATTCACGTGATAAATAGAACATGATATAAATTATATGATCTGCTTGTAATCATTTTTATTTATAATTAAATAATTAAAGCAATAATTACTCGTCTCAATAAAAAGTAAACAAAATGACTTAAAAAATTATTGTTAATTTTTATAGTTATTTTACATGATAAAAATATCGAATACAAGCGTTTGAAAAAAAATGTAATTTAAAAATTAAAAAAATGCAATTTGTGTTTCATAAGGTATTGCAATGATTGACTGTAACTGATTGTAAATAAATGATTCCAAATTTCAATTTATTTTTTTATTAATTAATATATTCTTTATGAAAGGATTTTATAAATAAATATTCCAAAATAATAATAGTTATTTCATTACTACTTCTATTTTTGGATAAATATTATACTATTTTTAATTATGGAATTATACTATTTCTTTTAGATATGAAAAAAGTTCACAATGCAGAGACTAGAGAGGTGGTGACGGCGCCCCGTTAAGCATCAGCCATGAATATATAATTGCATTGGCAGAAAGAAGGATTCTGAAAGCTGACTGGATTCTTTTAGTATTAAAAAAAAACCTGACTTAGTTTGACTGCTAGTTTGTCATTTTATAGGTCATGCATAAACTAAGTTGCATTGGAATATTAGATTCTCTCGATTCTCTAACAAAGTACGCATGCTTGCCAGCTCAGCTACTCTTCGGCATCTGCGAAGACCCAACAGGATAGAGTTCAACGCTGCCAACCCAATTACAAATCTGAAATCAGCATTCAACACGCAACTATATCAGATTACATTTTAAAAGAAATCCAGGCTGCATAATATTCGCAGTGAATGACATCAAATCAAAGCAGGCCACCGGTTATTTCACTATTTTGCCTTACTATATTTTCAATTTATAATGCACGAGTCTTAAATTTTACCTGAAAAAGATCTTTAAAAAATAAAAGAGAAAATCAATTCAGATGGCAAAACTAAATTGACCATCGATCACCATGGATGGTAGCAGCTTTCCCTTAACCCTTTCTAAAATTTATGCAGTCCATTAATTTCACCTGACAAAAAACTCAACAAAATTTCTTCTAGATATATATTAAGAATATGAGATGATTAAATATAGCAATTTGGGATGGTTTAATTCATTTTCTATTTCTAAATTTCTTTTATTAAATCATGAATCTTAAAAAACAAAAATGGTTTTCATCATTTTCTTGATGATTTAATCTTAATCTTGGGTTTGGCACAAGTAATTACATCAACGTGGTGTTCAGATGATCTATGAGTCTTTAAGCTGTTCTTCAACTGTGATTTCTTCTTCCTCTTCATCCCGAAAGACGAAATCTTCCTCTTCTCCATCTCCTTAATTGTCTCCAGCTTGGGTTTCCAATGGCGTGAACAAACAAGCTGTGAGTATTGCTTCTGCAACTGAGGGGTGGTGCATACTTTACTCCAACTTTCATCAACATCCTCTTTCATTCCACCTTCTTCCATCAACTGCCAAATAAATTCATCAGAAACGCGTATTCTTAAACACCCGGATGAACTCTTTTGAATGTGGAAAGGTTGGCAAGCGGAGGCCTTCTTCAACATCGCATTTCTTGATTCCTGAACAGATGAACATGGAAGCGGAGACTGTGGAGATCGAGCGTTGGCAAAGGAAGCAATGGTAACGAATGATAAAACTGACTGGAAAAATTGTTTAGGAAGAAGAAAGTAGTTGTGGCCAAGCTGGAGCTTGTCGTCTTTGGAGAGAGCTGGGATCTTCTGGCCTATGTAAAACGAATCAGAACGGCAAACCATGTGCTTAGGGAACTCGGTCATGAGCTCTGAAACATGGATGGGACGGTCATAGATCTTGACAAGCCCGTCAGTGTTCATTACCTTGACTGTACCAACGGGTTCAGGCTGGAGGTGGAGGCACGAGATATGGTGGCCCAACAAGTGCAAGCACCAAGGAATTGTATGTCGATTTAAAAGCTTGATACCCATTTTTAGCTCATATATATATATATATCATAATCTTTCCCCTGATTCACAGGGTGATTGCAGAAAGAAACGCAGCAAACTCAAAAGGGTCGATTTTTTGTTTCTTTTTGCTGGAGGAATATATGTGGAGCACGATTAAGCCGGTGTTTGAGATTGTAATGTTGGTTGTTGGCGTCAGAATAATCGATGGGAAACTAAGACTTGTAATAAAATGACGAGGCGACCGTGAGTGGCTGGCCGGCTGGCTTTATATATATATATATGTAAATTGCCATATATATATATATATATGTAAATTGCAATGCATTACATGGCTGAATTGGAATTGTATAACTTATATACTACTAGTCTACTACTAATAAAATTGAAATGTAGACCAGAAACTAGAAAAGGGAGGGAGGCGCAAACTGGTATTTTATTAGAGAGAGAGGCGTGAGACCGGGTAAACCTTTTCTGGCACGTACTACTTTACTTTTGCGTTTCTTTTTTGTTTTTGCTTTCTCAAAGTTTGACACTGCTTATGTTTGACTGAAACTTTCTCTCGTCCCTTTCTCCGACGCCAATTGGGGCCATCTCTCCCATTTTGCGTTTTGATTTTTGAATCAGATCCCGCCCGCCTCCTCTCCTCAAACCTCTACGTCCAACATATATAGTACTAATACTATTATGGCAATGGATTCATAATTTTTTTAATGATATTCACTTATAATATATAAATTTATTTTATTAATAAATTTATTAATTTTATCAATAAAAAATGATATTTAAAATTTTTTTTGGAGTGTTTAAAAAGTTTATTTTTTTATTTTCTAATTTTTTAAAGTGTCAAAAAAAAATTTTCCTTGTGACCATTTGCGTCCACCACTTACACTCTATACATGATAATCATGTTGAACACTTACTACTTTTATTCACAGTGAAAGCTTAACAGTTTTAAGGTGGGACGGCATATTGATGATCAAATTAAACAATCTATAAGATTTGTTTGGTAGTAAATTTGAGAATTTAAAATATGATATAATAATATAATACAAAAAAATATAAAAAAAATACGATTTAAAATTTTAATAAAAATTATATATAAATTTAATAAAAATAAAAAAACTTTATATTTTTTATATTAATATAAATTATAATATATAATTTTCATATAAAATATAACATAAATATATAAATTATTAATATTTTATATGATATAAATAAATAAATAGATTAATATTCTAAAACTATGTTCTATAAGGTGATTCCGTTCTCGGGATTGTCACACCCTACGTTATCCATAATTGACTGATCAGTTATTTATAAGTTGAATACGCTGAATATGTGATATATATCTCTATATTGACGGGCAAACAAAAGAATATCTCCTTTTTCTCTTCACCAACTCTCTCGTGTGTTTGAGCAAAGGGTGACAAGTGACGACACCCTACAATTTCCAATGAATGCAGAGACACCATGTCCGTAGGCAAATTGAGATTAATTAATTTAAATATTTTCAAATCAATTATTACATTTTGAGATTAAGATTAAATATTTCATTATCTTCTAGTTTAATATTCAATTTTGTCATTGATTGAATTTTATAATTAAACTTTGATTTTTAAGTGATTTAAGAACAAAATTAAACACATGTTTGCCTTATATTAGGACTTAGGAAAAAAAAAAAAGAGGGTGATGCAATAAATATGTCCAAACAGGGCATGCTTTCCTTTTTTTTTTTTTTTAATTTTGTTTTCTTGTTATTCAGCATGAAATTGCAAATTACTTTTCTTATTAGGTTCCAAAAAAAAAAAAATCAGTTTTCAATTTTGTTTTCAAAAAGTTATATTTTTATAAAGTTAAAATTTTATGTCATTTGAATGAATGGATTTGATTTCAAATAGTACTATTAACATAACTTTTAAAATCTCAAAAAAAAATTAACTTTTAAAATATTTATTCTTAAAATATTAAAAACGATTTCATATTATTATTAAATTTAGTAATAGTATAATATTAATAATTTAAAATAGTAATATTTTAGGGTTTTTGGTCTCATTTCTTGTTGACTATCAAGTTATTTTTTATTTATTATATAATTTTTTACTAAATTAAAAGAATAAAACGTAGAAATTATCTTTTGAAAGTCAGTTTTACGTGAAACAAACCAAACCTTGGTGTTATAAATATTTATGTAGCAAAAAGCATTTGTTGTAGATCATATGATATACTTTCTTCCAATTTCATAAATCAAAAAAAGAATAAAGATAAGGTTCAAATTTATATCTCATTTCTGAATATGTAAAATTTTAGCATTACACTTTCTGATTTGATTCAAAACTAACAAAAAGTTAAAAAAAACACTCTATTTTTTTTTATCAACATTCTTTCACCATTAGCTTTTAATTAGAGGTGTCCAAAATAGGATCAAGTTGAACTAAACCTGATTGACACCTCTAAATCCTAACCTAAATTTGAATCACCATAAAAATATTTTTAAATTTTTAAATACATATTAAAATTAAATTTTAATTAAAATCTATCATTTAATAATATAAAATATTTTGAAATGAATTCAAGCCTAAAACATCATATTCAAGACTCAAGTTAAGTCCACTCACACCTGTAAGTCTTACGAGTTTTAACCAAATAAAAAAAAAAAAAATTGTACCAATTAAAAAATAAATGATAAATTTGAACATTGAGCCTTTAACCTTCGTACTCACCAAGACTAGACCAACGTAGATGCTTTTCCTGTCACCCAAATCAAAATCCTCGAAACCTATGCCTCTAACCTTCGCATTCGAATGCCTTGCAAACTTGTAACTTCTGTTTCATTTTATTTCATGGGCATTCGAATGCATTGTAAACTTATACCTTTTATTTCATTTTCCGTCATGGCATTCGAATGTCTTATATATGGCTTTCGAATTCCCTGTTGACTTGTAGCTTCTGTTTCATTCCTTCATGGGCATTTGAATGCCTTGCTAACAACCGATTTGATTGTTTGGGCTTTTTTCATGGGTGTTTGAACTCGAATTTGAGGTTTTTTGAATTAATCAAGCTCAACACAAAGATATCAACATATTAACACATCATTTGATTGTAAATATTAAAAATGAAGGGAGTGAAGCAACCAACAGAACATAGAAAATTATATTTGACTAAAATGATAAGGTTTATATAAATTATGTTCCGAATATTCAAATACGAGCATCCTTGATATAGACCATATAATTAAAATGCAAAATTTCAAAAATCTTAAAATGAACTATGGTTTAGAGTTTGATGTAGGCTCAAGAATAGGGAGTGTGTGACGGGGTGGACAAGGACCACGTATAGCCATGGATTTTTGTGAAACCCTAGGGGATCTCGACTGACTCAAAAATGTAGCTGCTTTGTCTTGCAATTGTTCTAATATACAATCAATTTTATCAAATCTAGCTACCATGGTGGACTTAAAAGCACACAACCTTGCCTCTAATTGTCTTACCTTACTACCATATTCATCAAACTTCAAGTTCAATTTATTCTGCAGGTTTAGCAAAATGTTATTGGTAGGTTCTTCTGTTACTTGGTTAAGCCGCTATGGGGTATGATATTCACTCTAGTATCCCTCTTGTGGAGCTTCCTTTTCCTCTATTTCTACTTCTTTTGGCTAGGAGCTTCTTTGTTGCTCTTCACCCATTTACCATCCATTGCCTTGTAACCCGTTTTGTTAATAGCTATCATTTTATACTTCTTTCTTATGAGTTTTAGGCCATATTTGGGATTCAATCTAATGGCTTATTTAGAAATAATGGCAATGATGGTGACATAAGGTAAATGGCATTTGTTTCTTTGTAAGAGGATTCTTTGCAACATCATCCACTATTGACTTGAGAATGCCTTTCATTCTATTCAGTATATACCCAGACAAATTTATGGGTAGCCTAGTAGTAACACAATGTAATAGCCATAAATTTTCCCTTGTTACAAGTTAAAAGTTCCATTTCTACACTAGATAATAGATGCTATGAAGTGCTGTAAAAACCTATACTCTATTGATTTAAGTGAAGTAGTTTAAACATGCTTATCATGACTTCAATCTAGACCAAAGTATTTTCTCCCAGCAATAGTGGAACAAATATTTTCAAGAATAGAAAATTGCCCAGCAACATTTGAACACCCAATAATCTTGCCTAGGTCACTAAGAGAAATGTCGTGCTCTTTGGCATAAAAAATGTATACAAGTTTGCAGCTTCCAATTACTAATACCATAATATGATTCACTTCTTTTCAACATTTTGCTAGAGTAAAATTGCAAAACTAACTAAGGATTGTTCCGTGTTTCTTTAATATTTGCTAGTCCTAGCCAACCAACTTGAAAAAGTAAATTATGAATTGCAAGCCTAAAGTCCATATTCTTAAAATCATCCCAGTTAATTGAATAGTTTAGGCACCTAATTTTATCTAGGCACGTTCTAGTTAATTGTGATCCTTTTAAAATCAGGCCTAGTTCATGTCCAACACTACCTTAAGATTGATGAATTTTTAAAACTAAATTTTGGATTAAAATGACCCGAATGTCTCATAATCAAACTTGGTCAAACATAATCAAATAAGGTCAAACTTAGTTAAACTTGGGTCAACCCTTGAAATTCATAACTGAATAGGATTATTAAGGCTTGGGATTAATAAAATTATGATTTTGATGCACTGGAAACCATGATTGCACATCGAGATGAATAAAATTACCAAAATACCATTTACGAGTATTTCGTAATTTTACTTTCTCAAGGTCTATTTTTCATGGAAAGCTTCAAATCATGCTTTGATATTATGTAATGAATTTTGATCTATTAAAAATCATGATTTCACCTTGGAAAATTTGAAATTACCAAAATACATTTTAGGAGTATTTTCATAATTTGACCTTTTCAAGGTTGGTTTTTTGCGAATAGCTCCATTTCATGTTTTGATATTATTTTTTAATTTTTGATACTTTGAAAACCTTGATTACACCTCGAAAAGATTAAAATTATCAAAATACCCTTTAAGACTATTTTTGTAATTTAACCTTTTTGAGGTCAATTTTTCACAAAAAGCTGTAGATATAATTAAATATTATTTTATGAATTTTTTGTGCCTTAAAATCATGAGAATAAATATTGGATCATAAGATTTTAGAAAAATCATGAAAAAGGCTTAAAGACATTAATAGGAGTAAAATAGTCTTCTTATATTAGGATAACTACACTAGCAGCCATGTAATGTGCTGTAATTTTTCAAAGCCATTAGATTTCAAAGTTGAGTGATCCTATGGCCTATATTACAAGGCTTAGTACCAAGTTGAAAGAAACAAACAAAAGGATTATAACCCTTAGATTGAATTTGATTCAATGGCTACTAAAATGAGGTTTGGCCTTTAAATGGATCATTTTCTAGGGCTGGGAAAAGGATTTTTGGTAGCAATGAAAGTAATAGTAATTACCTAAAAAAATGAAAAAAAAAAACAAAATATAATCTTTAGGAAAGCTTAAAAAAATCCTAAGGAGAAAGCATAGAAGTTAGTAATTTTCTTACTCTTTCTTTCATTTTCCATATCATTTCCATCTTCATTTCATTTTGTTCATTCCATTTATTGATCTGTTCTTAAAGGAAATCAACTTTTCCATAGCTGTTTTTTCTTGAAATCTTTGGTTGATTCATCATCTCATCTTATCAATCTAATGATAGGGTTATAAGATAAAATGGAACCATAAAACAACAATCCCTCATCAAGAGAAATTTTCAACCATGAAGTTTCCTTGATTGGCCAAAGCTTCCTCTTCTCTCTTTTAGTATCCTTTATGCTTTGGTTTGTAACTTGAATGGGTTTATGTTAGTTTTGTGTATGATGATTCCATTTTTGTGGTTGGATTTAGTGTTTGGCTACTTTTATGATGAATAAAATGCTTGTTTGGCTATTATCATTTTAGGAGATTTCATGTGTTCGATAAAAGTTCTACTATAAAAATGAAGGTTTCTTAGTTTTTTTTTATGAGTTTTTGATGAATAAGCTTGTTCGGTAATTTTCATTTTAGTAGATTTCTAAGTGTTTGATTAAAGGGTGATTTAAAAATAAGTAAGAAATTCTTGATTTCTTGATGAGCTTTTGGATGTTTATGGTTGATTTACTATGGAAGCATGATGAAAACATGATCAAAAGTCATAAGATGTCCTTTGAATTTGATTTTAATGTTTGAAAATGTTTAGTAATTGTTGATCATTTGTGTATATCATCTCATTCACGTTATTAAAGTTGTAATTACATTATTTGCAAATCTCATGCATTTTACCTTGATTGCATTTTTGTTAAATCAATATGGTTGCATACTTTGTAGTTTGATTATCTCATGCATTGTAATTTGATAGCATTTCCATGTTTAGTAAATGTTTGATATAATGTTCATGTCATTCTACTCATGCCTTACATCATAGCTAGATATGTTCTTGCATTTAGCATAACATCATGTATTAATTACCATGCATTAAACCCTAAACCCCAAACCAATCCACAATCCCTAATCCCTAAATCGAACCCTAAACTTTAAACCAAACCCTAAATCTTAAACTGAACCCAAACCCTAAACTAAATCCCAAACTGAATCATAAACCTCAAACCCTAAAGCAAGCCCCTAAGCCAAACCTCAAACCTTAAATTGAAACTAAACCCCAAACCTTAAACCAAATTGAACCAAACCCAAAATCCTAACCTTAACTTTAAACCAAACCTCAATCCAAACCATAAACCTCAAACCATACCTTAAACCCTAAACCAAACTCTAAAACTAAACCCTAACCAAACCTTAAACCCTAAACCCATTCTTATGCGTTTGCATTTCATTTTAATAAATTGTTACATGCATTAGCATTCTTGAATTGTCATCCATGCACTCATATTTATCATTCACATTTTAATTGTCATGCATATATTATATATGATTATGTTCATACATATCATTTACATGTTTTATGAATAAAGTATTTTCAAAAAATATTTTTTTAAAAAAATAATAAGATAATATTTTAAGTAAAAACAATTCCTGAGATCTAGCCTAAATATAGGAGGATTCTTAGTAATTATCATTTATGAGAAATATTATCTTGATTTTATGAAGGCATTATGAAAACTCCTAAAAGAAAGAAATATTTTTGGAATTTCGCCTAAATATAAGAAAATGAAAAAGATGTTTCAATGCTAAAGATTTTTCATTTTGATCCTAAATAATTATCTTTATTTGAATTCAATAATAAAATAATTTTTTTTTCAAAATACAAAATTCAAAATAATTTGTTTTCAAGAAATACATTTGGAGGGAATAAAGGAAATTTAAGGAATTAATTTGCAAACATTAAAGTTAGGACTATTTTTACAAAAACTCAAGGATATTATAATCAAATGGTACTATTTTTTTGGGCAGTGTAGGAGTGCTAACCCTTCTCTACATGTAAGTGAACTATCGACCACAACTTTGTTTTCAAATACCAAAATATCTTTTTACTAAAATTTAAACTTGTTTTATTGTTTTATTAAAAGGATAAACTTTTTAGGTGGCCAATCATACATTAAAAAAGAATGGTGGTGACTTACTTGGTTTTGAGAATTTAAAATGTTGTTTTTCATGTCCTGCAGTTCAGATTCGCATATTGTGACAAATAGCCACTAATATTCCTTGAATCTTTAAGTAATCCATACCTCATTTCTTAAATAACATTTCTAAAAATTGGATTTATCAAGATTTGACTTCATGATTCACTCACTTTTCATTTCTTTTTCCCTGATATCGTTATCCCTTCATCAAATTGTGTCTTACTCCTAATTTAAGGAAGATTAAGGGAATTTTTTTGTTATAGACATTTTTGGTGAACCTGTTAAGAAAGACAACAAACAAATATCCAAATCACAATCAAATATACAAAAATGTTTAAGAACAAGAAACATCTTATAGTACCTATAATCTTCAGCATTCACTTTTCTTTTACGCATATAGAAGGAGAAAATGTCAAAACCTAATCTTAGAGAAATAAAAATCCTTTAATTTTTGTAAATTGAAATTAAATATTAGCATAACAAAGAAAAGATTAAATCAAACAAAAAAAAAGATCTCATTTTTTAACATCTTCATTTTCTTATTAAATGCTGCAATCAATGTGTTATATGAATGCATATAAGGTTAGAGGTTGGCTTAAACTATTTTATCGAGATATGTCATAACTCCTTCAATATTAGCCTACTTGTAGTGTTGAGTTATAAGAATGACATATGTAACTCTATTAGCCTAAAATCCATGTGGAAGGTCCTCCCTAAGAGGTTCATGGGCTTTTTGTATTTTTCCCTTTTTTACAAAAGCCATCAATAATTGTATTGCATGTACATATATTAGGAGCAAAACCTTTTTTATCCATCACATCCATCAATTCATATGCTTATTCAAAGGGTTAGGCCTCAGTTTATCAAGTCTAAATTTTCTATCCTGAGTCATAACTCTGATGTTTGTTTAGGAAAAAAAATTTTAAATTATATTATAACTTCAAAGGTAACTATGATCTGGTCAAATTTATTAAGCTGGTGAAACAATTAGGCTTCATGTTCATTTAAGGATTGGTCTTTATATATGTGGTGACTAGACCTTTGGATAATGCTAAAATATTTTATTTTTTGTATTATAAAAAAATTTGAAAATAATCACGTTGAATTGCTAAATCTAATAAATTAATCACAAACAAACAAAGCAAAAAAAAAACATACATGATAGAGGAAAACATAAAAAAAAAAAAGAGATACAGAAAACAAAGAGAAAAGGTAAGTAAATGCAAAATCCTAAAAAAATAAAGTTTAACTAAATCAAATAACATACAACAAAAAAACTATTCAAATTTACTAAACAAAACAATATACTTTGACATTTTTCTTTGAAATGAAACATAAAAATACTATAGTTTTTAACAATGGAAAAAAAGTAAATTAGAGGCGAAGATTTTGCATTTTTATACCTAATCAGAGATGTAGCTGAAGAGAGCAAAAGTCAAGCTTCAAATAGAGAAGAGAACATGAGAGAAAGTGTGAGAAAATCCAAACGGTTTAAAACCTTGAGTTGTTTGAAACAGTTAGGTTAACAAGTTGAGTGGTTAGAAAACAAATAAGGAAAAAAATCAAAGGTTCAAAAAAGAGTGGGAAAGAAAGAGAAAAAGGAAAAAGAGAGATAAGTGAGAATTGTTGACAAAAAAATATGAGAAAATGAAGATTTTGGATTTTTTTTTCAATTTTGTTATTAATTTTTCTGAACTTTTGAAGATAAAATGGTTAAAAAAAGGTAAATTACATATATATACCCCGTGCTTTAAAACGCTTTAAGTTTGCCTCCTAAGATTTAAAATGTGACACATAACTACATTGAGATGTTGTCCTGTGTCATTCCTTTATTATTCCTTGGACGTTGTTTGCAACAAAATGACAAGAAAAACTTATTGCTACAAAACCCATGAGTTATTGTTAAAGCATTTGAAGGTTGGGAAACAAAAACCAAAAATCATTAAATATAATCAAACCATCTTATTTAAAAGTGATATAAGCTTTTTCATTCAAGAATCGAACAAAAAAAGCTTTTAATTCTAATTAGAAAGAGTTTTTTTATGTGAAGATTTGGCAAAAACATATTTGAAAATTGGTTGAAATGGCACTGGTCAAATCAATTTTGGGCACAATTAAGCAAAGAAGTGAGGCACAATTACAATGTCTTAAGTAAACTTTCACAATTTAATAAGGTATATGTGATTCTTACTTCCTTTTTCATTAAGATTGGTTGAAATATTCTATTTAGGGTTTATTAAATTTTAAAAATTTAAGGTTTTTTTTTTTTATTCTGAATATCTAAATTATAAAGATGGTGTAGAGCTTTTATACATGGGTTAGATTTGTTAAGTTTGGTCCTTTATGAACACAATAGTATATTGAATGACTTTAAATTTGAGAAAAATAATTTTTGTTTTACAAATGTGGAACCAGAATAAAACACTTGAATTTTATCATGGTGGGTCATTTATCCTATTCCTCATAAGGTTTAGGTAAGAGGGAATGTTGCATAAGTTGGTAATTATCCTTTAAACTGATTGTCATTTTTTAAATTGCAAGATTGGGTTATAAAATTAGGCTATGAATCCACTAATGCAGTGTATTACTATGTTCTTGAGCTATCTTTTGATGATGGATTAGAAGTAATTCGTTCTGATAGACATGTTGAAGATATGGTTTGTAGTCATCAAGACAAAAGAACAATCACAATATATGTTATAGTTGGTGATCCTCCTTTGTTTGTTATTTATTGTGTACACCAGGTATGAATAAAGCAAAGGTAAAAAAGGCCGACTTAGTCAAAACATTATTGTGGCTACTGTTAACATGGATAGAAATGTAGATGAGGTTGGAAATGTAAAAGAAAATGTTCCTAAAGATGTTACCATAGATGAGAAAGATGTGGCTAGTGGAGATAGTGATGAGGATAATAGTGATTATCAAGCATATAGTGATGGTTATTCTAGCAATGACCTTAATTGGTTTAATTATGGGTTTTTAGAATCTCGTGATATTTTTTAGGAAGAAAAAGCTATTAGTGGTTCTAAGGAAGGGGAAAGGGAAAATGTTAAATTAGAGAAACTTGTCCAGATCCAATGGTTGAAAGTAATGATTTAGAGGAGGAGTTTAGGGATAATGTGGTAAATGATGCTGATTTACATAATGTTTATAGATCTAATGATGAGGGAAAGTAATGTGTTGGGTTTAATGAAGAGGTTGATATGAAAAATCCAGAGTTAAAGATTAGAATGAACTCCATTAATGGCTCTGTTTATATGAGCGCACTAAAGGAGTATTGTATGATCAGAGGTTTTGACTACAAGTTCAATAGAAAATGATGTGAAGAAGATTAGTGCTTCAAGTTTTAAGGGCTAGGGATGGAGAATATATGCTTTTAGATTAAGGGAAGATCATAAACACCTTATTTTGTCTGGAGATTTTTCAAAATTTAATGGGCTTTAAATTTTAATTTTGATTATGCAATTGGGCCTTAATTGGAAAAGTGAATTTTTGGCCCAAAAATTAAGCCCTAAATTTTATTTGTATTTTAATTTTTTAGTTTAATTTTTGGTTTGATTTTTATTTTTTTAATCAAAAGAGTCAAAGTCAATTAGTAAAAAAAATAATTAAAAAAAGGTAAAAGGAAAAAAAAAAAAATATATAGGATTTTGCATGAAAAATCTCAGATTCAATTCAACTCTTGGATTCTATCTCACATTTTAACTTTAATTGTTGAATATGAAAAAAGTTGGGGCTCAATCTATTGAAAAAGGAAAGATTACACAAAGAATAAAATTTGAAGAGAAATCCTAGATTTAGTTAAATTAATTCTTTTAAAATCGAAAGGGATTCAATCTCTATATAAGGACCTTAAATTTGTGATCAAATGGGGGCTTAACAACAATTTACTTCTAGATCAAATAAAAGTCATTGAAAAGAGAAAAATTTTTGGCAAAGTTTTAAATCAACAAGGAAAA
The DNA here is from genome assembly GCF_047325235.1 of Durio zibethinus. Taxonomy (NCBI): domain Eukaryota; kingdom Viridiplantae; phylum Streptophyta; class Magnoliopsida; order Malvales; family Malvaceae; genus Durio; species Durio zibethinus. The sequence goes on from NC_143185.1 coordinate 9,312,946, forward strand.
AACAATGAAGGAAAAAATTTTTTGTAAAAAGATCCAGTTAGAGTTTTTGAAAGGAAAGCTAAGATTTATAATAAGAAATATTAGTTTTTGAAAGGTGAAAATTTGTTGGAACCCGTGATCTATTGAGGTAATGTTTTCTTTTTTTTTTTTTTTATGATTTTTACATAACTTTTATAATATTTAATCGCTTACTCTTATTTTTATATTATTACATGGTATTTATTTTTGTAGGAATTTGCATGACTACTATTATATTTGCATAATAATTTATTTGCCTAATATATTTGTTTGCATGTTTAATATATTTATTTGTGTGATTTATTAATATATTTGCATGATTATTAATAAATTTATTTGTATGATTATATATAATTTGATTGCATAATTATTAATATATTTAATTGCTTGATTATTAATATATTTATTTTTATGATTATATATTTAATTGTAAATTTATTTGCATGATTATATATTTAATTGCATATTTTGCATGGTTTATATAATATTATTTCCATGATTGCATGATTTATGAATTATTATTTTCATGATTATATATTTAATTGCATGTTTATTTACATGATTATATATTTAATTGTTAATTGCACATTTATTTACATAGTTTATATATTTTTATTTGCATGATTATATATTTAATTGCATGATTATTAATTTATTGATATGTGTGATTGTATGATTATTAATATATTAATTTCCATAGTTATTTATTATTATTATTGCATAATTTTATATTTATTGCATAATATGATATTATATGTTATTGCAAGATTAATATTATATTTGAATGATATTTAATTGCATGTTTCTATATTTATTGTGTGCATAATTGCATGATTATACATAACTACTAATATATTTGTGTGATTATATTTGATTTCATGATTTTATATTTGCATGAATGGTTATTAATATAATTGCATGGTATTTTGTATTATTGCCTAGTAATATATTTGCATGATATTATATATTTACATAATTGTTATTATTGCATGATAATTAATATATTTGCATGACATTTTTGCATGGATATTTTAGCATGATCTACACATGATATTATTACATGATATTTGGTATGATTTATAATATATTTGCATGATAATTTTTGCATGGTATGATTTAATATTTATTGCATGATTGTATGATTGCTTGATATTTTGAAAGAATTTTTGTATCACCATAGTTTGGAAATAAATGAAAAGATTGAAATTGATTTATTTACATGATGGACCATATTTGATAAGGCTTAAATTAGATAATATATAATTAACTTGGTATCAATTTTGGGCATAAAAAGGTGCTAATCCATTCCCTACATGTAATTGACTTTTAAACTATAGTTCTATTAATGTAAACTAGAACCTATTCCTTTTAGGAACCTTTAGCATAGGCTTAGGATAACCTTAAAAAGGATAGAGTCATATAGGTGGCCAATCACTCCTAGTTAAAAAAGATTTGTAGTGATTTCATGACTTTTGTGCCTAATGGGTAGGTTTTTTCAACCTAAATGTTATGACAAGGATCGAACCTTTCAAATCAAGACTTTTAATCTAAAGCATATTTGTCTGAAGGACTTCAAGATTAACTAGGTAATTGCACCTTATTTGGCTAAGAAATTTTTTGATAACTTAAAAGATAATCTTAATTAGGAAACTAAGAAGATTAGGAAAAAGATGTCTAGAGAATTGAAAGTTGATGTCTCAATCTCTTAAGTTTATAAAGCTAAGAAAAAGGCAAAAAAAAAATGATGAAAAGAAATGTTAAGTTGCAATATGCCAAATTATGAGATTATTGTGACATGATTCGACATGCAAATTCACGGAACTTTGCATTGATGAAATTGGAATCTCAATATTGTGATGTTAAAACTGGTGTTCCTAGAGATTTTGTTCCTAAATTTGAAATAATTTCATTATGTTTGATGCATAGAAGAAGGGATTCATTAATCAATGTAAAAGGCTAATAAAACTAGATAGCTATCACTTAAAATGTCATTTTGGAGGATAATTATTTTGTGTTGTTGCTTGAGATGGGAATTAAAACTTTTCCTCACTTTGGTATGCAATATTTGAACAAAGAAACCTAGTCTTGGTTTCTTAATTTGTTACATGAAGAACTTGGTAATTTTCATGAATTGGGATTAGAATTCATGTTTGACCAATAGAAGGTATGAAATTTCTTGTTGCATCTCTATTTATCTACTATCCTCTATGTTCTTATTTCTAACAATATTATTTGTTTTTTTTTTTATTTTGTAAGGATTAGAGCTAACATTTCAAAAAATATATCCTGATGTCAAGCATAAGTTCTATTTGAAGCACTTATACACTAATTTCAAAGGACAGTTTAAGAGAGAAGAGTATAAACAAGCTTTATTGAAAAGCAGCAAATGTTAGGTCAATCAAAGAATGAGAAAAAACCATGCTGCATCTTAAAGAGCTAGACAAAACGGGCTAAGCCTATGTTTAGGTAAGTAGATTGAACCTATCTAAGTGGGTAAGGTTTCATTTTAACCTAAAAACTAAGAGTGATCTGTTGGTTAATAATCTTAGTGAGTCAATTAATACTTACATATTATAAGTTAGGGATTTGCTTATACTAAGCATGTTAGAATGATTTAGGAAAAGATCGATGAAAAAGTTTCATGCTAAAAGGGTTAAAATAGAGCATACAAGGTCTTTATCTATCTAGATGTTCAAGACAAACTTGAAAGGACTAAAAAAGACTCATTCACTTGCTTTTTAATTCTAACTGGTAGGTTATAGTATGAAGTTGGATGTAGTACAACTAGCCATGTTAGGAACTTGGTTGAATAGAGTTGTACTTTCAAGTATTGAGATTTGATTGGAATCCCTTATAAGCATGTTGTTTCTACTATTTTCAAGAATAGTGAGAAACCAGAAAGTTATGTGCATTCTTGTTATTCTAAGAAAATCTACTTAAAGACATATGATAGCATTATTAACCTTATTTTATGACAACATGAGTAAGTTACAAACAATCATCCTTTTGCCCATCCAATCATTTATAAACTACTAAACAAGTAAAGAAAATTAAGAAATAGAGCATATGATGAACTTTAAAATCATTACAAATTGTTTAAAAGGAACAAACCATTGAGCTGTGGAACCTATGGTAAAAAAAGATACAAAGTGAGATGTTGTAAGCCAATAGTGGTAGGAGAGACTCTATGACAAAGAAGGATAAGGTTAAAGGGGTTAAGGACCTATACTTAGGTAATAGTTTTAGATTTATTATGATATACACACATATATGTAGATTATTTTTCAACTTTATGTGGTTATTTTCATAAATTGGATAGAAAAAAAATTCTACATTTTTTTTAAAAACAAGTTAAAAAGGAAAGGCTACTGCTACCACTAATAGAGGTAAAAGCAGATCCAAAGAAGTTCTTCTTAATTTTGGTAGAGGAAAAAATGTTGGTACTTTTGGTTCAAGAAGAAAAGCTACTATCAATGTTGGTACAAATGGAATAACTAATGCTAATGTTGTATGAGAGGAGAGGTATTGCCAATGTTGGCATAAAAGTTTCAACTATTGCTACAACTTCAAAGTTTGGAACAAGTTCAATAGGAAGAGCTACTAGAAATGTTACCAGCTAAAGAAGAAGAGGAATTTTTTTGGCAAATTGTTACTCCCATTATAGGAAAGGGTAAGGCTACTGTTAGTGGTAGCCATGCATTTGGTAGGCAACCAATTAGCAAGCACACTGCTAGCACAAATCAAGAAACTAACAATCAAAGAGCTGACAGCTAAGTAACTAGTAACCAAGGAATTTGGGTGCAATCTAGGAACATTTCATACATATTTTTCTGATGATGTATGTTGATGTATAGTTTTGATTGGGTGGAAATTAAGAACCAGTTTAGGGTATAGTTCTTTTTTTGTGGAAGTTTATAAACCAATTTAAAGTATAGTTCATTTTGGGTGAAAGTTTATGAACCAATTGAAGATAATAGTCATTTTTTATTTATAGCTAATATCTTTACAGGTTTTATGATGTATATATGTTACTCTTATTATATGTTGTTCATTTCAAGCACAACTTGTTCTTCATATCAATATGACTTTTTTGCTCTTATGTTTTTTGATATGTTTCTTGATCAAATACAATGTTGGATAAAATTGTTAAATGTGTTTGTGAATGTGTTGATCAAAATTCACTTTTTACAGGTTTAGTGCTTGTGTCACAAATTAAATAACATAGCTAGAATGGAAGAAAATTGTATATATTAACCACATTTCAACTACAAAGTTTATTAAGTCATTTCCATGAACACTTGGTACACCTAAATTATTAATTCCTTCCTACTAACATCAATACTAAAATATCAATTTTTCAATTCCATTAAGTAGTTTCTACAACTTTTTCGATAAAAATGATCATACAAAATTACCATAAGTATTACCAGAACACTCAAACAAATGAAAAACACCTTTTTTTCCCTCTAATATGAGCTTCGGCAAGTTTTTCATTTTCAGCTCCCTTTTTCCTACTTCAACTAATTCTTCTTGTAAACTTATCTTCTTTGTTAAACACAATACCAATTCTTCAAATAATTCTTGTTTCTTCGAATTTGACATGAGAATCTCATATTCCATTTTTTTTATTATTTCTTCCAATTTAAATATCTCTTTATTACAGAAATTACATGACAATTCATCTGCCCACTAGAGGAAATCATAATTTCGTGTTCTCTGACAAAATATGTAAGATTAGATAAAGTACATATTACCTCAAATTTGGCACACCCATAAAAGTTTTACCCATGATTGTTCCTTGTTCCAAATGTTCTTATAGGTCATTTCACACCACAATAACATGCTTTTCCAACATCTAATCCCCCACTTGCTAAAGATTGTGAAGAATTCATGCTTCAACACTAATTTTTCTTTCAAAAGTTTGAAGTTGAGAAATAGAAAAAAAATAATAAAAATACGAAAAGAGTGTAGGGTTTGTATGACTCAAACATTAACAATGTCAATGAATAATAACGGAATGACATGAAATAATATTTCAGAGTGGTTATGTGTCATATGTTAAATCTTAGGAGGCAAATTCAATGCACTTTAAACCATAAGGCATATATATATATGTAATTTACCCTCAAAATATCAAGGGTAAAGGTGTTTTGGATATTTAATTATCTATTTCTATCTAATTCCATAATTTATTGTTATCAATCAAACTTAAAAAACACTATAAGAAGTTTTCCATACACTGACACTTGGTTATAATGATGATCAAATTACGTCAATAAAAGAGATTTATACTGATAAATTTTTAATACCGTCAAAATATACAAAAGTAACTTTAATACAATGCAAAAACTTAAGATGACGTCATTTTTAAATGGAAAGAAAGTGAAAAAAAAAAAAGCAAAACAATTTGAATGCTACCTTGGTACACAAAGTATTTAACTTTTTACTTTTGCTTTATATATACTAGTACAAGGCTTGCGCATTGCTATAGGTGATTTTTTTCTTCTTTTTTCTATCATGCCACACATTGTTGTTTTAGATTGATATGCTAACAGAAAAAGAACTGATCCTCTAGATTATATTAATATAAATGATCAATATAACAATTGAGGAGATTTGTGTAAGGAATTAAACATAAAGTTCATATGAATATAACAAAGGTATTGAATTAATCCTAGTCAAACATAGCAATCTAAAGTTATAGAGTTTGTAAGAAAACATTATATGTGGCTAGGATAGATCAGTACACTAAACTTTTTTACATCAATTTTGACAAACATGCAATAATGCTTGCATTCAAGGTATATAAGAGTCTAACTGTCATTTGTTGAGTCACTGTTATAGCCATATTTTGTAAAGCAAAAAGAATTGGGGAAGGTAACTTTTATTCAAATGCCATTCAAATTAAGCAAACAACTATTTGTTGCCACAGTTAGATTTTACAAGCTTTGCTACCCACTGCATTCAAGAAAATAAATAAACAAATAAAAGTAACAAGAAGTAAACTTTGCTGGTAAGCTTAAATGCTTTGAACTTTAAAAATATTTGATCTCTTTCACAAGAGTGTTAACAAAAAAAAAAGAAAAGACTAAGTTGTTCTTTGCCTGATGATTGTCAGTTTTTGCTTTAACTATTCATGATTCCCTTTCCTTTGTCCCTATTGAAAACAATAATTGTGATGTTTAAAAAAGTGCATGTAAATGTTGAAAATGGGTGCATAAGTGATACAGCTATTGCAAGTATATAGACTGCTCAAGTAATAATGTGAAGTAACCATGAATATCATCTTTCAATGACTATGGTGGTATCTAGACTAACTATTGAAATTATAAATTGAATTAAACAAAAGCAAAACTAGAGTTACATACAAAATTTTAAATTAGCACAATAATAGTAACTAATCCACATGAACATGAATGTAAACAAGTTAGGAAATTAATAGGAATGTAAATAAACATGAAACTTAAAAGCGCAATGAATTAAAATGCAAAAATAGTAACGATCTAAGTTAAAACAGAATTGAAAATAGCATTAAAATAGAATAGGAATTTAATCAAACATCTAATGAACTAAAAATTAAAGGCAATGTAAATGAAATAAAGCTTGATTCAAGTTAGATATACCTTATAGGCATTATCATTACCTGCAAGAAACCATCAACCTTCATCATTCAACTAAAACAACCATAAATCCTAAGAAAATTTAAGAAAATAGAACCAGTAAAATAGTAAACGAAATATGAAAATAGCCATAAAACTTTCGGATCTAACCTTATTTTAATGGTGTTTTGCTATCAAATTTGAAAGTAAACCTAGCTCACAAGTGAATGAACATGAATTCAAGAAAAGTTTAAAGAAAAATCTAAAGAAAAATAGCAAAAATAGTAGATGAATTGAAGAACTTCAATCAAAAAAATAGTCATAAAATCGAACAGTTCAAGCATAAAATTGAAGTAAATAAACATTTCAATTGCATTTAAATTCAATTAATAACTAAGTTAATGCAATGGACAGCTTAAAAGAACTTTAAGTGAAGAAATTTAAAAAGAAAATTAAAAGCAAAGGTTGTTTCGTACTTAAGAAAATAACATGAACATAAAAGCAAATCATTTTTTCAGACTACTTCTACTCTAATATCTAATCTAATTCTACAATCTAACTACCATCTTTTCTTCTAATTGGTAGCTAAATGAGGTATTTGTAGGTAGCTAAGATGTGTTAACAACCAATGAATCCTTTTTTTTTTTCCAAGTCAACAACCAATTCAATAAAAGAAATTGGAGAAGTTGCAACCGAATGGTAACTGCTTTCATCAATTGGATTGGACTTCTTGCATGCAAAACATGTGCCATATATGATATAAATCCATGTGTCTAAGTGAAAGAAAATTTAGCTTAATAACCATTTTACCTTTAAAAATGAAAAGAATTCAATTTCTTACTTCCAATAACAAACTGTCACCTTTAGCTAACAAATTTCTTCTTTCATGCATGAGGAACATGTTATTTATTTAGGCCTGATCCTTATGCATATAATTCAGCTTATCATGTATCAACTTAAGGCCAAGTCAGTAGCTAATTTGAATATGAAATGGAAATGGAATTCTTAGTTCTTACAGTAATAACAAACCATTAAAGTTGGCCACTTATTTTATGCAACTACCTAATTGTTTTCACATTTCCTTGTTTCACTTTTGTGGCTTAATGGCTTTAGCAGCTTTTTATGGCTTCTTAATAGCTCATTGAAGACTTGGAAAGCAGTTTATAAACTTGGATAACTTGTTAAGGAGTTGAATTTTTCCTTTTGTTATATAGCTCTCAACCATTACTTAGTTTTTCATGAAACTCACTTCTTAAGCTAAGAGATAGCTTATTCCACTAAAAGTTTTGCATTTTATCACAACTTTTTAGTGTAATTTCTTTTGAATATTTTGTTTCTTGAGAAAATTGATAAAAATATTCTTTAATGCATAAATCTTTAATAAGTAGGTTAAAATATGAAAAAAGAGGAAAATTGGAGCTTTTTGACTCATTTTAGATGCATTTCATTACATAAAACTATGAAAAGCCAAAATTAGTGTGTATGTGCTCTTAGTGCCATTCATAGGAGATTTTCTTAACTTTTTTCTCTATGATTTCTTTAGTTTACTTGAGCTTAATTGAACCTTATATCAAGCTTTAATCTTCATATTTTTTATGAGAAAATGTTATTTTTAGCTCATTAGTGCTTTGATACCTTTATAGTATCTTTGCATGCACTAGCTTGGTGACTATTGCATTGGTGTGGTTTGAAGTCATCTTTAGAGCTAAGAATTTTTTAGAATTTTTCATGATAAATTGGTAACTAAATGGTTAGGCTAGACTTTGAAGGAGGAAGTTAGTTACAATTTGGCACCAAAAAGGAAAACAAAGGAATTTAATACAAGACATGTGATGCACTTGTATGATAATCAAGCTTGTAGAGCCGATCTTTAGATTCAAAGAAGGAGCAAATGGGCTACATAGTCGGCAATTTGAAGGCCTTTCATTGGACAAAATTCTAACTTTTTGGAGATTACAGGATCAAATGAAGGAAGCTTGAAGTGAACTGAAGTGAAAAGAAGTAAACAAAAAAGCTAAAGGAGCTAGTTAGATGACTTGAAGGACTCTAGAAGATGTAGTATATTAGCTGGCATTTTTCTGCCATTTTATTGGCTGAACCACCTCTCAATAGTTTCCTCTTTATTCTTTTAAATGGCTATTTAAGAGAAAATTGCTTTAATTTTCTAGCAAAATTTACCTCTTTTTCTCTTTTATTTTATGTGCACTTAATAATCTTTCAATAAAAGTTCATGTTCTTTAAGATTTCAAGTTCAATTTCTTGCAATTTATATTAAATCTCAAATCCATTTGGCACTTTTTATTTCTGACCTTGTTGTGGTTTTCCATTGGATCTTAATTAATTTTTGCAAGTTTTAATCCATATTTTTATGGATTCTTGATTCATACCTCTACAAATCTGGAAAAGATAACATTCAAATTCATTCTACAAATTTTTAGAAAATTCTGCGAAGTTTTATTTAGATTTAGAAGTTGAGTTGAAGCATGAGTGAGTGACAGCACTTCAAATCTCTTCTCTCCTAGCTAGGTAATTGGTTTACTTTTTTCTAACTTTATAACTTTTGATTCAAGTTTTTTCTTGTTTAAATTTATTTGATTGCATCTAATTTCATGCATTTTAATTATGTTTGATTCAATTTCTTATAATTCCTTTGTTTTTACTCTTTCTTGCATTTGATTTTTTATCTACTTTAATGAGCTTAATTTTTTATTGTTTCTTGCTATTTCTTTGTTGATTTAGGAAGTAAACTTGTAGATCTAGATTACTTTAACTTATTTTAGGTTCATTTAATTTGTAGAAGCTTAGATCTAATTTTCTTTCTTCAAGTTGGGTTTTTTCATATTTGAATTTCAGTTTCAGTTTTCAATTCATTTGTTTATTTTTGAGATTTTGCTTTTTTAATTACATTTTGATTCTATTTTGTTATTAGTTCACTCACTGTTTTGCAATCTAGAAGTTGTTTGGATCAATTTCTATTAAGTTTCTAGATCTTTCCCTTCTTAGAAGTTCAGAGGTAGTTAGTAGTTAGCTATTTTTGGTAGCATGTTAGTTAATTTTGGTTACTACTTATTAGCTATTGTTTGATTGTTAACTGAGCTTTTTAATTTTAGTATATAGATTTACTTTTTGTTAGAAACATGTTCTTTTTATGGTTTTGTTCACTTTTTCTTATTGTTTTAGCTTTGTATACACTTTTTGATTGAGTCAACTTTAGAGGAAATGTGGAGATAATAGGAACTTAGACTAAGTCCTCTTTAGCTAATCCATGTGAGATGATAAATTGACTTTTGGTCATTATTATTACTTGAATGATTTGTACACTTGCAGAAATTTCATAATCAATTGCTCAATTACTCCTTAGTAAGCTCAAGTCCAAGTTCGCAGATGTAAAAAATCAACTCTTAGTACAAATGAAAGCTCTTAACCTCTCACCATAGCTTATTCAAGCTTGAAAATTAGCTCATATTATCATCATAAGCTCAGCTACACAACAACTTTCCATTAGATTCGGCTATCACATGTTTGTTTACTATTGTGCTCAATTTAATCCTAATTGCTAGCCATATTTTCCTTAATTTGTTCAAATTACCTACACATGAGAACACTAAACAATTTAGAAATTTTTTAAATGAAATTGCCAAGAACTACGCAAAATTAAGCCATAAAGCACTATGATAATTCTATAAAATTAGATAATTACACACCCTAAACTTAAGTTTTTGCTCATCCTCAATCAAACTAAAGATTATGCTAGAGCAAAAGCATACTTCCTTTGGTAAATTCATCATAGCTTTATAATAAATTGCCTAATGAATATAACCCAAGGAAAATCACAAGCATTGGCTAAATAATAATAATCATTCTAAACTAGGCTTTTATCTAATTAAAGTTTCATTGTGTTCAATATCCTTCTCATTTCATCACATGAAATCCAGTTGTGATTATACAAACATGAAATTAGAACAAAACATCTTTAAATAGTATCATATGTTTACTTTTACATCTCTCTCCACTAATGCAAACAAACACAAAACTAAAGATCAATAAGTCTTTAATAAATTTGTAATGTAAGGCTAGGATTAAGGTAGGATAAAGGGAAATTTAAACTCAAATACCTTAATCATGCATTACTTGTCTAGGATCATTTTAATAAGAGCTTTTAAAAGTAAAGCTTTCCAAAAAAATCACCCTCAAACTTTGAATTTTTTCACCTTTCTTTCTTTTGCACAACTTTTTTTTCTTTCATTATTTATTTTAGAAATCGCTTTTTCCCTTTTTGTTTTATGTCTTTGCTTTGAACATTCAAGCTATTTTTAGCTTTTTCTTTTCATTTTGTCTTTCTTTTTTTGAGCTCTATCCTTCCTCCCAAATGTAATATAGCTCTTAAATATGACATGATTGACAAAAGATAAGAAATATAAAAACAATGGATAGTCTTATTAATGTTGGTTCAAAAGAAAGAAAGGATAATATAAGGCTCAAAAGGGAAGACTAGGAAAAATATACTCAAGGTTTGTTTGCTTGAAAGGCTCTCAAACGATCTAAAAATGTCCTAAATCATCTTTTTAGTTAAGTGTCATCTAGGATTTTGCCTCAAGAAATTATCAAGCAAATTCTAGAACATGAACACAACTTTGATGATCAATGCAAAAAAATTTCATGATACGTAATCATTCATTAAATAACATGCAACTCAATGATCAAAATATATAAGTTAGCTATGCAAGAATTCATCTCATGCCTTGCACAATATTTATTCTTTTCCCTAAGCTATAATCAATCTCAATCTTAATTCTATCATTGCGATATGAAAATTCAGCCAAAGGAAGCATAGTAATGACTTAAACAAAAACATTCAAGCACAATTTCATTAAACAAATTCAAAATTTAGAAAATTTTGCACAAAATTTTCCCTATCCCTAAATTTACAATGCACATTACCCTCAACGTGTAATTATAAAAAAAATTAAATGCATAAAGGTATAGAAAACTTTCATATCTATTCGAATTTCATCATTGAAGTGCACAAGTTTGATGTCTTTATTTGTAGTTGCAAAAAAAAAAAAAAAATTAAACATAAGCAAAACTAATGAAAAGCATAAAAACATAAAAAAATAGCATGAACAATAAAGGTAAGAAAATTTGGGTTGCTTCCCATCTTGACTTTCTCTACAACTTAAGCTAAATGTTCATAGTGATTACACCACACTTAATTGCAAAATCCAACCATTTTAGCACCTTATTCTTTACCATATCTCTATAACTAGGTCTAAATAATGGTACTCCATAGTGGATGTAGGGCTTGTTTTGAATAGATTCATATGTTTTCTAGTGGATAGACTAAGGTAAGTAGGCTTAGGCTTTAGCTCCAAAGTCAAAGGTTATCTATGGCCTACTTGAGACTATGAGGAGCAGTAGATGAAGTGTTTGACATATCATAATAGGGCTTGTAATGCGTTGAGGTTTTGAACCAAATAAGAAATTTTTTAACCTCTAGTTCATACTCATCAGCACTCATTCATTTGAGATTTTATTTAAAAATTCCTCAATAATCTCTTCCTCTTCTAGCTCTTCATTGCTATTTTTTTTTCTAAAATTTCTTAAAAAATTTCTTCAATAATCTTTTCCTCGTTCAACTTTTTGTCATTATTTGACACTATTAAAAACTTTTCAATAATAGCGTTCTTATCCCTCACCTTATCAATCACTTTATCAACTCTAAAGTAGTTAGCAATATCATAATGAGACATTAACAACTTGAAAAATTGCTTATTTGCTTTCTGCTATTGGAATCTCTAAGGGAAAATAATGTGCGGCTAAGAAAAGCTACTACCCAAGGATATCATCACCACCTTTTTGTTTTTTTTTTTTCCTTTCTCCTTCTCAACCAACTACTTTGCAACTATAGGTAATGAAATTGAAGGTGCAATTATAGGTGTGGTCTTGATTGAGTCACTAGCTAACTTTTTACCCCTCCTAAGAATAATTGCCTTGTAGGGTTCCTTACCCTTCATCCTAGGATTTTGTTCAATGTTACTAGGTAAGGTATCCTAGGGACAGTAAGTGATTGCATTAGCTAATTAACAAACTTACACTTTAAGGTTTTTTATTAAAGCATACTAGTTCTAAATTATGTTGCTTTGGTTTTGAAGAATGGAGGAAAACACATCTTCAAGGGAATATTTTTTTCTCTTGTAAGAGAGTGGTGGTGGTTGTTGGTATTAAGGTATTGAAAACTATGTAGGAAAACTTAAAGGGTACATGGAGTTGAGTTTAATGGCTAACTTTGATTACTTTCCTATAAAAAAATTAGGTTATTTTTCCATCTTGTATTGTAGGTGTTCAAATAGGGGTTGTTTTGCTGCCTATTAGACTGGGCATTACACTAAACAGACTCTATCCTAATAAGAAACAATCATTCAAAAAATCATATATAGCAAATAGACTCTATATAGATTGAACTGAACAGGCTAGATCTTAAGGCATAAACAATTCATAAACAACTCATTTTCCTAAGATTTACCTCTCAAGTTGCCAATGCTAATTGTTAGTTGCCATATTCTTAATCAGCTCATAGGCAATGTTAATGGATTTACTCATTAAAGCACTGCTATAGTAGCATCAATAGTACTCTTTGTCTATCCTATAAGACCATTATAGAATATCTGTACTTGTAGCCAGTTTTATAGCCCTTGGTGTGGACATTTCTTTAACCCCTCCTTATACCTCTTCCAAGCCTCGTACAAAGACTTAAAATCATTTTGCATGAATATAGTAATGTCATTCCTTATTTTAGCTATCTTTGATGGAGGAAAGAACTTAATCAAGAATTTATGTGCCAAACCATCCCAAGTAATGATTGACCTCAATTCTAGAGAATTCAACTAATTTTTTGCCCTATCCCTAAAAGAGAAAGGAAATAATCATAGATGAATGGCAAAATAAAAATGCCATTGTACTTAAATGTATCACAAATCTTAAGAAAGTTTCCTAGATGGGTGTTAGAGTTTTTACTAGCTAATCCACTAAATTGAACTAATGTTTGAATTTGGATGATAGTGGGTTCGATTTCAAAACTGTTAGCCAAGATAGCTAGCCTCTTAATACTAGTTTGAAATCCATCCATATGAAACGCAACATAATCTTTAAAAGTTCGTTATTCTAATTGATCAGCCATAGTTTTTGGTCAGAAAAACTCAAATATAAAAGAAAAGAAGCAAGAAAAACAAAAAATAAGCAAAACGTAAACGAATATGTACAACTATCTACAACTAAAAAAAGTGAACTAAACTACAATCAAGCATGCTTGATATCGATATTAGCTTTTGAATGCAATTATAACCTTTAGCAACAGTGCCAAAAACTTGATACGACTACTACAAGTATACAAATTGCTCAAGTAATAATGTAAAAGTAACCACAAATATCATTTCCCAAGGAATACAATGGTATCTAGACTAACTTCCAAAATTAGGTATTTTAAATATATTCATTTTATAGAACTCATATGAAATTTCCTAAACTAACCTAAACCCAAATGAAATTAAACAAAAGCATAAAATGGTATTACAACACAGAATTTGAAATCAACATAATAACATCAACTAATCAACATAAACATAAATGCTAACAAGCTAGGAAATTAATAAAATGTAAACGAACATGAAAGTTAAAATTAAAATGCAAAAACAACAATGATCTAAGCTAAAATATAATTGAAAACATCATTAAAATAGAACAGGAATTTAATCGAACATTTAATGAACTAAAAATATGTGAATGAAAAGAAGATTGATTCAAGATAGATGCTAACTCATAGGCACTATCACTACTTGCAAGGAACCATTACCCTTATCATTTAGCTTAAATAGCCACTAATCCCCAAGGAAACTCAAGAAAACCAAGCTAGCAAAATAAGAAACAAAATCTGTAAATAGCCATAAAAAGTCTTGAATATAACTCTATTTTAATGGTGTTTTGCTTTCAAATTTGAATGTAAACCTAGCTCACAAGTGAATGAACATGTATTCAAGAAAATTTTAATGAAAAATATAAAGGAAAAAAGCAAAAACGATAATTGAATTGAAAAACTTATAGCCAAAAAATAGAGTTGTAAAAACTAAATTGTTCGAGCATCAAATAGAAGTAAGTCAAAAATTCAATTGCATGTAACTTCAATTAACAACTAAATAAATGTAATTGATAGCTTAAAAGAAATTTAAATGAAGAAATTTAACAAGAACTTAAAGAGCAAAGGTTGTTTAGCCTTTAAGAAAATAACATGAACAAAAAAGAAAATCATTTTTATATAATACTCCTATCTAATCTAATTCTACAATCTAATCTATCATCTCCTCCTCTAATTGACAGTTGAATGGGGTACTTACATGTAACTAAAATGTGTTAAGAACCAATAGAATCCCTTGTTTTTTTCTAAGTCAACAATTAGCTCAACAAAAATGTTACTGAAGCTGCAATCGAATGTCAATTGATTTGACTAACTGGATTGGACTTTTTTCATGCAAAACATGTACCAAACTTGATATACATCCATATGCTTTTAAGTTACCTAGCATGATTACACTAAAATTTTAGCATTTTATTGCACCTTTTTAGTGTAATTTCTCTTGAATATTTGCTTGTTTCTTGATAAAATTAGCAAAAATGTTCCTAAATGCATAAATATTCAATGTGTAGGTAAAATATGGAAAAAGAGAAAATTTGGTGCTTTGGACTCATTTTGGAGGCATTTTGGTGCAAAAAGCCATGAAAGGCCAAAATTAGTGTGCAAGTGCTTATATTGCTATTGATGGGAGACATTCTTATCTTTTTCCTCTATGATTTTCTTAGCTTACTTAAGCTTAATTCAAATTTATTTCAAGCTTTAATCCTTATATTTTTAATGAGAAATGATTACTTTTTGCTCACTAGTGCTTTACTGCTTTTGTAGTATTTTTACATGCGTTAAAAATGTGCCTATTGCATTGGTTTGGTTTGAAGCCATCTTTAGAGATAGGAATTTTTCAAGATTTTTTAGAATTTTTCAATCACAAATTAGCAGCTAAATGGTCTATATTTGGTTGGAAATTGAAGGAGAAAGTAGTTACAAGTTGATGCTAAAATTTTGAAGTAAAGATTTAATGTAAATCATGAAATGCACTTGATGGATAATTAAGGCTTGTAGCGCCACTTCTTGGATTCAAAGAGGAAGCAACTATGGTTGTTTAGTTGGAAATTTGAAGGCTTCTCATTGGACATAATTTTGACATTTTGGAGCTTAAAAGATCAAAGAATGGAAGCTTGAAGTGAAGTGAAGTAAGGATAAGAAAACAAGGAAGCAAGTCAGATGAGTTAGAAAGATCTAAAAGATGTGGCAGCTTAGCTAGCTTTTTCTTGCATTTTGATTAGTTGAACCATCTCACCTTTGACCAGCCATTTGGGAGACTTTCGAGACTTTTTCAAATTTTTTCATTTTTTTAGTTTCTTGCATTTTACTTTATTTTCTCTCTAAATAGTTTTATCTTTGTTCTTTTAGAGGACTATTTAGGAGAAAATTGCTTTAAATTTCTAGAAAAATCTACTTCTCTTTCCTTTTTTTTACATGCATTTTAATAAACTTTCAATAAAAGTTCATTTTCTTCAAGATTTCAAGTTCAATTTCTTTCAATTTCTATTGAATCTCAAATCTATTTGGCAATTTATGTTTCTAACATAGTTGCGGCTTTTCCATTGAATCTTAATTAATTTTTGTGATTTTTAATCCAAATTTTTTCATATGGATTTTTAATTCCTACCTCTACAAATATGGGAAAGATCACACTCAGACTCGTTCTACATATTTCCATAAATTCTTCAAAATTTTGGTTAGATCCCGAAGTTGATTTAAAGCTTGAGTGAGAGACAGCATATCAAGTCTCTTCTCTTCTAGCTAGGCATTTTGTTTGCTATTTTCTCATTGTGCACTCTTTAATTCATGCATTTACTTGTTTAAATTCATTTGATTGCCTTTAATTTCAAGCATTTCAATTTTGTTTGGCTAGATTTTGTGCAACTATGATTTTATACTTTGTTGCATTCAATTTGTGATCTACTTTAATGAGCTAAGTTTTTTATTATTTCATGCAATTTATTTGTTGATTTAGATAGTAAACTTGTAGATATAGATTATCTTAGCTCAATTTAAGTTCATTCCATCTAGAGAGTTGTAGATCTAAGTTTTCCTTTAAAAATTGTTAGTTTCCATCTTTCAATTGCAACTTGCATTTTTCAAATTTCTAGTTAGATCTTATGATTTCTTTGCATTGCTTGCACTTTAATGCTATTTTGATTCAAGTTTACATGCTGTTTTTGTAATTTATAGTTTTTTTAGATTAATTTCTAAAAACTTTCTTGATATTTCTATTGTTAGAAGTTGTAAGGTAGTTAAGGTAGTTAAATTTGGTTACTAGTTAGTTATTTCAGTTTGTGCCTTTAAGCTACTATTTTGATTAGGAGTTGATCTTGTCATTTTCGATCCTTAGATTGGTTTTACATTTCAAATTAGGTTAAGTTCAATTCAATCCATTTTAGTTACTGTTTTAGTTGATTTTTTAGCTTGCTCATTTTACATATTTCAAATTTACTTTTTACTAGAAATATGCATTATTCTTTGTTTTACTCAACTATTCTAGTTAGATTAGACTTTTATACACCTTTTGGTTGAATCAACTTTAGACGAAATGTGAGGATAATAAGTACTTAGACTAAGAATTCTTTAGCTAATCCTAGTGGGAACGATATCTTGACTTAGTTCATTATTATTACTTGAACGATCTATGCACTTCTATAAACTTTTAGAATTAGAATGAAAGTCTAAGAAACTTCAACTCAACAACCATTCTAACTCTCAACATGTAAAGAATTTAACACTTTACCTCAAGCAGCAAACTAACACCTTCAACTGGCAAAATTCTTTTTTCATGGATGAGGAATATGTGACTTATTTAGGCATGATCTTTGTGCATATAACCCAACCAATCATGTTGCAACTTAGGGCAAAATCAATAGCTAGTTTGCATCTCAAATGGAAGTGAAATTTTTGAAAGGAGTTATGTATCATTATTAGAGTTAAAGTAGCAGAATTTTTAAAAACTTTTAATTCCCTAAAGCCAAGATCAATCAATAAGATTATACAAACAATATACATATACATGCATTCATAGTTTTGGCTAAGGGTGTTACCTTGAATGCTGAAAATCCCTTGGTTCAATTTGGTGATCTTTCAAATAGATTACAAGCCAAGAAACTACCTAAATGTTCAGCCTCTAATGATGATCCATATGAACTACTGTGATAAAACCTTCTTTAAGGTTTGATATAACTCAAAGGCACATTATAACTAGTAAGTGTTTGTATGACCTCTTGTATTTTCTTGAGTGATCTCTAGATCCTTGGTTGGTTACTCTTTTTTTATTTTCAAGAGGGGTTGGATTGATGTTCTTTTTATACAGGAAGCATTCAGCCATATTAGGTTTAATACTTGGAATGCAAATTTTCACAATTAACGCTATACTAGCCAAATGTACCAAACAAGGGAAACTCTTTCGCTTGTCTTTTATCTCCTCTATTTTTTAGCATACCAAAATCAAATTAAGTCCAACTTAATTTGTCCTAATTTTAATTTTTCACAATTGTCCAATTGTGTGAACCATTAGGTTCTTTAGCATATTGATAACAAACACAAGCATTATAAGCCTTAATATCCGGCTATGATGAAACAAACTTTTTATCTTCATCACCAATTCTCCAATTAGCAATCTAATCCTTATAGATCATAATCAATGCTAGCTTTATTGACATGACCCCTAATTGCTAAAGAAAAGTCAATATGACTTGACAACTTATTTGTGAATAAATTTTTACCCTTTCATCACATAGTATTTTAGTTTAAACATTGAGTATGGTTTAGTGTCTATTCAATCTTGTTCAACCATGTGTAGTCTTGTCCTTAACATTAACTCGAATAAGCTTTACAATAATTCTAAACTCTTATTTTACTTTGGCCAAAGATTTTTCAAGTTAATTCAATCAAGACTAGTTGAGATACTCTCTTGATCACACAAAGTGATGAATCCCATCTTATTTACTTCATACATTTTCATATGCCTCATGTTATACCCAACAATACTCGACTAGAGTATTCTTGGTTAGAACCATAAGTAAAGTATAAGATCATAAGTAATCTCAAGTTAAAGGATCACTTATACAACAATCACATAAGAATGTAGCTATAGACACTATGTGAACTACCATATCATGTAATGTTTACTAAAGTTGTTCTTGTAACAAGCACCCATATGTTAGTTCAAGTTTACCCAAACTTCAACCTATGAGATCAGGAGCTTGCTTCATAAGTAAGACTATAACCATGTACTAGTCTCAACAGCTTTTGTCAATGTTCTCTTATTGATAAAGCATTAACTAGGATGAATTTTTAAACATATAGCTTTTATGCAATGATGATCTCATAATTACAATCTTATTGTAATTCTATTGCATAGTTTTATTTATATTCTGAGAACTTTATCGTATAAGCATCAACATTGAAATAAATGTATACAAGGTCAATGATAAAGAAATAAGACTTTTATAAGATATTGAATATCGATGTACTATAAATATGATAATGTCTTAGCCAAAATATTATTTATCTTAAAGGGCAAATACCAACAATTACCTACTTGCACTAAAGCTAATCATTCATATATCTAATACCATTTGTGACTACATGCTTATCATGTTTCTGCTAGGACATAGTTTTAGTAAGAGGATTAGCAATGTTATCCTTAGTGGTACTCACTCAATTTTAATATCACTTTTACAAATAAAGTCTTTAATAAGATAATATCGGTTTAATACATATTTGGATCTCTGATGAGACCTTGGTTTCTTGGCTTAAGCAATAGCTCAATTGTTGTCTCAATAGACTATTATCATATCAATAATGCTAGGAACAATGCTTAGTTTAGTTACAAACTTCTTGATCTAAATGGTCTCTTTTGTAGCCTTAGATGCAAAGATGTATTCGACTTCGGTTGCAAAGTCTACTATTGTACTCTATTTGAAAATTTTCCAACTCACTACTTCACCATTCAGAGTAAAAACATAGCCACTTTTAAGACTTGCTATCATCTATTTCAGATTGAAAGCTTGCATTGAATAGCCATCAACAAGAAATTTGGGTTCACCATAGACAAGAAACATATCATATCCTTAGTTTTTCTCAAGTACTTAAGGATTATTTTCATGACCTTGCACATAGCATTGCACACATAATGGATCCGATTGTCGAAGCATATAGAACCTTATTTATGCTATCTTTTTTAATTTGTATCTTAGGACACCTGCCCTTAGAAAGATTTATGCAATGCGACACTGGCATAAATCTTTTTGATTTTTTCATGGTAACCATTTTAGCACTTTGTTTATGCATCCAGATTCTGAAAGACTAAGCAACCTTTTTGATCTATTTCTATATATCTTTATGCCCAGCACATATGTTACTTCTCCTAAATTTTTTATGGAAAAATTCATTGATAACCAAATCTTGGTAGGTTATAGCATGGGTATATCATTTCCTCTAAGCAATATGTCATCCATATATAACATTATGAAAATGACTGCACTCCCATTTGTCTTCTTGTATAAACAAGGTTTATCTATGTTTTTTATGAATCCAAATTCTATAATTGCTTTATCAAAATGTATATTCCAACTTTTTGATGATTGCTTAAGTCCATAGATAGACCTTTGAAACTTACACACTATGTCGACTTTCTTTTTGGATTTAAAACCCTCGGGTTGTGTCATGTACACATCTTTGTGTGAATTCCCATTAAAGAATGCCATTTTGACATCCATTTGTTGTATCTTATATGGTATACAGCAATAGCAAGCAAAATCCAAATGGATTTTAACATGGCTACTGATGAAAAGGTTTCACCAAATCAACTCTTTGTTTTTTATTAAAACCTTTTGCAACTAATGGGTTTTCTTCTTGAAAGCCCAGTTGCACCTTATGGATTTTATCCTTTCAGGTTGTTCCACCAAAGTCCATACTTGGCTTGCATACATTGATTCCATTTTGGATTTAATGCCCTCATGCCATTTCTTAGAATAAATGTCCAACATTACTTCTTAATAGGTAGTAGGATCATCATTTATGATAAACTCATCCTTGTCCATGAGAAATTCATATCTCTTAAAAGCTTGGCGAGTCTTACTTGACCTATGGAATTTTTGTGTACTTTAAAGTTTTTGCTGCCATGGCCTCAAATTCCATCTTTGTGTTAATTTGTGTTTCTTGAAC
Source organism: Durio zibethinus (assembly GCF_047325235.1). NCBI lineage: Eukaryota > Viridiplantae > Streptophyta > Magnoliopsida > Malvales > Malvaceae > Durio > Durio zibethinus. The sequence goes on from NC_143185.1 coordinate 9,333,910, forward strand.
TTCTTCAAGTTCTACTTTACTCCCACTATTCTTTTCAAGGATAAACTCTTTTTTCAAAAAGATAGCATGTCTAGAAACAAACACCTTTTATTCTTTAGAGTTGTAGAAATAATAACTAGTAGTTTTCTCTAGATATCTCACAAATTTACACTTAACCAATGTAGCTCGAAGCTTGTCGACCTGTGCATGCTTTATATAAGCAACACATCCCTAAATCTTTATGTGTGACAAGCTAGGTCTTTTACCTTTTCACATCTCATATGGTGTCTTGTCAACAAATTTAGATGGAACTATACTTAAAAGATAAATTTCAAGTGCACAACCCTAAAAGGATATAAGAAGATTCAAATTGCTCATCATGGATTGAACCATGTCTAACAAGGTTCTATTTCTCCTCTAAAAAACTCCATTGTGTTGTGGTGTTCCAAATGGAGTTCATTATAAGAGAATCACATTCTTTTTAGATAACCTAAAAACTCATGGCTTAAGTATTCACCACCTTGATCAGATCTAAGTATCATGATCTTTTTACTAGTTTTTTTTTCAACTTCCAATCTAAATTCTTTAAACTTTTCAAAGGATTTAGACTTGTGTTTCATTAAATACACATAACCATATCTTGTATGATTATCAGTGAATATAATGAAATATGAGTATATTCCTTTAGCAATTGTGCTAATTGGGCCACATACATCTAAATGTGTTAGTCCAAAAGCTATACTAGCTCTTTCTCTATTTCCAGAAAAAGATGATTTGCTCATCTTTCAAAGTAAACATGATTTACACGTTCCATATGATTCATAATTAAAAGGATCAAAGTATCCTTATTTATGTAATTTTGTTATTCTTGTTTCATTGATGTGAACAAGCTTGTAATGCCATAAGTAAGAATGATTCGGTTTATCTAGTTTAGTCTTCTTAATATTTATATTTGGAACATTCATTATTTAATCAAGAACATACAAGCCATTATCGTACATTTTTATGCCATAAAACACATCATTTAAATAAAATGAACAATAATTGCTTTTAATATTAAATGAGTATCCATCATTTATACTTAAATAAGAAACTGAAATAATGTTTCAAGTTATAACAAGAACAAAATAGCAATATTTTCGTTCTAAAACTAAACCAAAAGATAAAGGCAAACAATAAGTCTCCAAGGAATAGGCAATAACACTTGCATTATTTCTAACACACAAAGACACCTCTTTTTTCTTTAGGCATCAACTTTTCTTTAGTCCCTATATGTTGTTACATAAGTGAGAATCACATCCGGTATCCAATGCCCAAGAAGATATGTCAAGAAGAGATAGATTGATCTCAATCATAAACATACTTGAAGTAAAAATCTTTTTAAACTTTTTCCCTTTCAAGCATGCCAAGTAAACCTTGCAATTCCTCTTCCAATGACCTTCTTTACCACGATGGTGACAAGCTCCCTTATCCTTCTCGATGTTGCTAGAAGGCTTGATAGCCACACTTGCATCCTTTTTATTATCAACATTGTTACTTTTTTTTTCATGGTTGATTTCGTTTTGGCCTTAGATAAAGAAACTAGAAAAGCCTCAGGTTTTTTATTCTTAATGGACTTTTCAGCAATGTCTAGCATATTCATCAATTATGGTAATGTCACTTCCATTTAATGCATATTGAAGTTCATTACAAATTATGAAAGCTACTAGGAAGAGATGATAAGATCAAGTCAACATTTAACTCATGATCCATCATAAATCCAAATTGTCCAAATTTCTCAATTCAATTGATTATTTTGAGGCAATGCATTTTATCGAAATGCTCGTAGACATCACTGTTTGAAACGATTCTTTAGATGTCTCAAACCTCTCAATCCGCCTTTATTTGTCAAATAATTCTTTAAGGTTTAAAATGATTGTCAAAGCATTTATATTCTGATATTGCCTTGGCAACTTAGTGGTTATGCTAGCCTCCATAATACATGTGATTTGATTAGCATGATCTTTATGGGTTTCATAAACAACACTAGCATCTATTTTCGATGGAACATATTCATTAAGAAATAAAGCATTTTCTCTTACCTTAAACAAGCTTCAGATAGCAATACCAATCATTGAAGTTAGGCCTTGTGAACTTGTTAGCAGAAAGTATGCTACAAAGTGACAAGTTATTACTAATCTTTTGAAACCTCTAAAATATGAACAAGTATCAATCATATTGTTCAATACCAATCAAATAAGATCTAAATCTATATATTGGTTGCTCCCACTATTTTAAACAAATTAATAGCCCTCACTATTAATTCAAAAAAATCATATTTTTTGGATAGGCTAAGATCCCATTTAGTCTAACAAACCATGATAAGTAAATTAGGTAGATAACTTACCTATCAATCACATTCTCATGTGACTCATAAATCAATTGGATGATAACTTTTTATCTAATTACATCTTAAGTGCTTCGCTTAATCATTACCTCTATCATTATACGATCAAGTTTGTCGCATCTGGACAATATAATGATAGTTAAGTAAAACCCATTAACTATAACACAACCTTATTTTGAATAATGAGTACCTTGAGTTTAGTCTAACAAGCCCTACCAGTAGAAAGTTTAGTTGTTTATGTTAATGGATGGCATCAAGACTTAATATTTTTCATGAGAGATTTTGGTTCATCATAAGTCTCATCATGCATGCATAAGAATTCATCATATATCCAATACATGTAATCTTATCATGCATCTCACAATTATACATGACATTTATCACATATAAATTTTAGCATGTATAACAACAAACCAACATAGCATACATGATATTTATCTCGTAACTAGTATGCATACTACCACAATCATCATGTTTAGTTCAAATTCATGATTTTGCACATCTATTCTTTGAATCAATATTAATATCATATATAAGTCATTAATCCAACTCAATATGATGTAAGGCATAGACATGTTTAGCTAGCATGGCCGAATATGTTTAACTATTATCTTAGGAACATGTAATTTGCAATCATAATTTCTTAAACAATTAAGGAATCATAATTTCACTTGGATTTTAATGTAACATGGGTAACATCACTCAAAACCATTTAAGAATGCCAATCAATTAAAATCAAACCAAATTACATGCATTGGGAATTTCCTAGTCCAACTAGGTGTTGTAATGAAATAGTTTCTTGTTAATTAGAAATTCTAAATAATTTAGAAAGTCCAATTTAATTTAGATTTTATATAAAATCTTATTTCTCAAACCCAAAAAATTTAGGGAATTTAATTCAACAAGAATTAGCACCAATGTAGGGCTTGGCTGAAAACCCATCCAAGAAGGAAAGCAAGTTGTGACTAGCATTGTACTTATGGAAACTAGGTAGTTTCAGCCACTTATTTGTGATGGTGCCCCTACTATCCACCATCTAAGAGTTCTAAACTCTTTTCCATGCTTTCTTATGCCTTTGGTCATAATTCTTCAATCACAAGTACCAATTACTTTGATTTTTAAAAAAATAGTCCACTAAACTTGGTGATCAAGAAAGCAAATCTTGAAATCTTAATGAACAAGCTTCCCAAGATTGCTAATATTGATTACCAAGTAGACTTCTATTAAAATCTTAGCAAAAAAACTTTTCTAAGTCTCTTAACTTTTAAGAATACCAGCTGCATCAAGAAATCAATTACCAAAATCATATTAGGGTAATTATGCATCGTATGCATATTATACATGCAGAGCCGCCACTAACAGATTTTTGGGTTGAATTTGTCATCAACTTTTAAATAACCAAATCAACTCCAAAATTTCTGAAATTTTTAAATAATGATCATCAATATGTATATTTTCATGTGTTAAAATTTCGTGGCCAAAAAATATCCCTAGAATGAGAAACAATGTTCATAATATCACTACAATAGAATTGTCCTAATATGGTCAGATTGCAAACAAAAAATTCATAGAGTATGCAAACAATGTCCAAAATTCATAAAATTTATACCCAATCATCCTAAGACATCATGCTTTGATATTCTAAAAGAATCCAATCAAAAAATATAGAAAATTACTTTTCCAGCCTCTACATCTTAATAACAAATTACAATCAAAACAGTTTTGTTACCATGAACAACAAAACAAACTTCTAAGTTGTATACTCTATATTGACAACGTCTGATACCACTTGAAGGGAATTATACATGAATATATAGACTTAAAGCAGCAAAATTTTTTAAATTTTAATTTCCTAAAGCCAAGATCAACTAATAAGATCATACAAACATACAACTTCACAAGCATCCATGGGTTTCAACTTAGGTGGTTACCTAGGATGCCAAAATTCCTTTGGTTGAATTTAGTGATCTTCCAAATACTTTCTCAAGCCAAGAAGCTGCCCAAGCGTTTAGCCTCTAATGGTGATCCACATGAACTCTTATGAAAGAACCTTTTCTAAGGTTTGGTAGAACTCAAAATCATACTCTAGCTAGTAAGTGTTTTCAAGATCTCTTATATTCTTTCAAGTTTTGCTTAGACTCTCTTAGCTTGTTTTGTCTTGAGTGAAACTTGCTTATTCATACAATAATAGTACTACAAAAAAGAGACGGGTTGATGTTCCTTTTATAAGTGAAGTATTCGACTACATTAGGTTTAATTCATAGAATGAATATTTCCATAATTGACCCTATGTTAGCTGAATGTACCAAACAAAGGAAAAATCTTTGTCTTGTTTTATTTCCTCTATATTTAGTCATACCAAAACAAATTAAATCCAACTTAATTTGTCTCAATTTTAATATTTCACAATTGTCCTATTGTGTGTGACCCATTAGGTTCTGTAGCATATTGGCAATAAACATAAGAATTATAAGCCTTTTCATTCGACTATCAATGAAACAAACTTTGTCTTCATCACTATTTCTCCAATTACCCAATCTCATGTTTATAGATCATGAGCAATGGCAGCTTTATTGTCATGACTCCCAATTGCTAAAAAAAAGTCAATATGGCTTGACAACCTATTTGTGAATGGGTTTAGTGTATAATTAATATCCTTTCATCACATAGTATTTCGATTTGAACATTGAGTATGGTTTAATGTCTACTCAATCTTATTCAACCATGTTAAGTCTTGTCTTTAATGTTAACTCACAAATAAGCTTTAGAATAATTTTAAACTCTTATTTCACTTTGGCCAAAGATTTCTCAAGTTAATTCAATCAAGAGTAGTTGAGATACTATCTTGATCACACAAGATCAATCCCATTTTAATCACTTCATGCATTTTCATATGCCTAATGTTATACTCAACGATACTCACTTGGAGCATTTTTTGTTAGAACCATAAGTAAAGTAAAGTCAAATTATAGCATTCATCAAATAAGATTATAAGAAATCTCAAATCAAAGGATCACTTATACAACCATCACATTAGAATGTAACTATAGACATTATGTGAACTATCATATAGTATTCTCATATCGAGTCATGTTTAATGAACTTGTTCTTGTAACAAAAACCCACTTGTTAGCTTAAATTAATCCAAACTTTAATTTATGAGATCGTTTGCTTGCTTCGTAAGTAAGAGTATAACCATGTGCTAGTTTTAATAGCTTTTGTCAATGTCATTTTCTTAACAAAACAACAGCTAGGAACTAATTTTGGAACATATAACTTTTATGCAATAATTATCTTATAATTACAATCTCATTGTAATTCCCTTGCAAAGCTTTATTTATATTCTAAGGACTTTATCATGTAAGCATCGACATTGAAAATATATGTAAACAAGCAAAATGATAAATAAATAAATAAATAAGACCTTTATGAGATATCAAATATCAAAGTGCTACAAATATGATAATTTCTTAGCCAAAATATGATTCACCTTAAAGGGCAAATACCAACATATTATTTAACCAAACTTTAATTATTGGAGTCAGAGATGTAATAATGCCAATAATATCTATAACAAATGGAATGGTGCATGGTTAGTTAATGGTTAGGAAAAAGATTGAATTAAGCTACTTAAAAACTTATTTAAGGAAAATATGAAATGTTCTACCTGTCAGCACTTTTTGGTGGCTAATTTGTTGGTCAAAACAATATAATGGGCAAAGTTGAAGTGATGACCTAGGTGTTGTGCTGAGTCATTTGTGAATTCTTCAACTTGTGTACCCTTTATGAAAGTTGCTAATATATTGGCAGGAACAACATTGAAGGAATTTTTTGATTTGGTGACTTGATATTGGTTGATTTGGTTAAGAGAATTCTCTTCGAGAATAGCATAAAAATGTGTTACATCTATGTTTTTTACCATGAATTGCATAGCATTTCCCTATTGAAATACAGACATTAAGTTTTTTCCTTAGCCTATCATTTGTGAGCAATGTAGTCTTATGTTATAACATGACTTAATAATAAGAAATACCTTAATATCAATAGCTAAGAAATTCAAGCTTAGCATTAAGTTTAGCTGGTCAGGTGTTTTTGATTGCCAAAGCCGAATAATCATTACGTTAATAGGAAATGGATGACTTATAAATTTTTAATTAGTGAAGTAATGGTTGTTGTGTCTTGAATTTGTCATTTCTTATAGGGAAAAAGGAATGTAATAATGTCATCAGTGCTCGAAAATGCAATAATAGGTGGAATGGTTATGGTATATGTACGCATACCTAGCATGTTGAATTCCTAATGTACTAATATGACAGATAATAGTTGTTTACATACATAAAAAAATAAAAAGACTTCATCATAAGCATAAGAAGCAATGAATACATTTAAGAAAGAATAGATGACATGTAAACAAAATATAAGATATTAGCATATAGAATATATAAACAATGTATGATGATAACAAAATCGCATGCAAGATTCTAAAAAATTTCTTTGTAGACTATTTTTTTGTTTCATTTCTTTGGTTTTGCATTTTGGTTTAGAATTAGGATCTTAAGCCTTTCCAAGATGTAACTTTAGAAAGTGCAACATATAGTTGGCCATGCATGAAAACAGGTATAGGTAAGAATAATCCAACATTGGCAATGGTTTGACCTTGACTTTTATTAATGGTTATAACATAAGAAAATTTTACTACAAATTGTCTTTGACTAAAAATATATAGCTATTTCTTGTTCTTGACTGTTAGGACAATTCGAGGTATAAAGATTTTACTATTTGAAAAGGCACTGGACTTCTATAACATTTAAAGCTGATTTCATGATTAATAATCTAGTCCCATTGCATAGTCTAAAACTCTGGTTTATATTCCTTTGGAGCATGATAAGGACGTCTATTTTATGGTCAAGTTAGTGGTTAGGTATACCAAGGAATTTGAGAGAGTTTAAAAATTCAACTAGATACAATAGCACTTGATCCTTGCAATAATTTGATGTAGAAAGGAAATCATGTCAATATTATAAATGTCATTATCTTTCTTGAGATTAAATCAAGTACATAAGAGTTGATAGAGTCAATGGTATGATTGTACAGAGTGACAATCATTTTTTGTTGATGGCAATCAATCTCTAAAAAAAATGGACTGTAATGTAGGACAAACAATTGACACAATGGCCTCAACTAGATTTTTAGAATATAAGCATTATAGGTCTTTTGTTAGTTTAATTCAAAAAAGATCTTCGTGATCATTGTGACTGTAAGTGTTAATCTTGCTATCTCTAATGTCCAACAACCATTGTCCAAAGTTTGCAATTTCAAACTTTTATTATTCATTTAACTTTGGTTGGAGTAACAACATGCTTGTTTTGAGATGAAAGATCTTACAAAAACCCCACGAAAAAGATTGGTTTATAGATGCTGCATTAATTTTTTTCTCTTGCTTCTAGATTCAACAATAGAGAGTATTTTCTTGAAGTCTCCTCCTAGCAGTATTGTTTTCCCTAAACAACAAATTTATTGGATGAGAAAAGTTTTCACTCATGATATCCTTGCCTTGAAACAATTTTATGGACCATAAGAGCTTCATCCCAAAAAATGAGACTAGTATTTTTATATCAACTTAGTAAGTTGTGTGACTCTCTTAATCTCACATGTACTACATTCATTGATATTGAAAGGTACCTTCAATCTTGAGTAAGCCATTCTTCCTCTAGGGAGAAGCAAAGATGCAATTCCTGATAATACTATACCTAATATAATTCTGCAAGTGAATCTCATGTCCACAATGATTGTTTTTCGCAGATAAGTTTTGCTTGTGCCTTCATGTCCATAAACAAATAACATGCATCCTTGAAGACCTTTAATTGAGTGTTTAATGCTTTGAAATACATGTATTTGTTCAAATTTTAAGTTTGCAAGGGATTTTAAATGTTGTTGAAACTCAATTAAGTCGTAATCCAGTTCTCTGTATATCAATCAATTATGTGTTTCAAACATGGAAGCTCTATTAGGCATTGCCAATGATTGTCTGTTTTTGCAATGTCTACAAGTGCATAGATTGAATCAATTAGTAAAGTGATAAGTATTAGAATATTATCTCTCACAAGGATTATAGAATGAATTATTAGGTGGATTCAAATATCATTGGTGAAAGTCTAAGCTCTTACATCTAAACGAATAAATATTTAGAGTGAATTACAAAACAAAGAAAAAGTAAGATTGAAAACAATATAGGCCTAGATCTTACTCAACCAACTGATTTTTGCTTTTCATATAGAGCCTGCAAGTGCATAGATTAAGTAATAAAGTGGAGCATTACAATATTGTCTCTTTAGAAATTATAGTATAGAATGTTGAATTGTTCACAATTACTAAAGGCAAAATCCTAATGGCTTATATCTAAAAAAATAAAAATTTAGGGTTTTAGGATTACAGCGATCAAGTAAAGATTAAAAATAATGTGTAGACAGGGTTCTTAACTTCGCCAATTGTCACTTAAAAAGTAAAAGACTAATGCCAAAAAAACTAACTCTATTTAAAAGATTGTAGAGTAAAGAAAATGTTGTTGCCGAATTACTTAAAGAGATCTTGGAATAAAGCTTGCATGAAAAGAATTTAAAAAACAAGAAAAAAACTTAATAGCCAAATCTTGTAAAAAAAATAAAAGAACTTGATCTTGAAAAATAAAAGATTGCTTTTGCCAAATGTAAAGAAAACAAGAAAACAATATTTGAATCTTAAAAATAAGAAAAGAAAGATCTTTGAATAAAATGCTTCTTAAATTAAAAAAAACTTAGAGAAAACAAACGATTTGTAGTTTATTGGTAAATCTATCACCTAAGCCAATAACTCAACTAAAAAACTAAGAACTAAAAATAAAAAAAGCAAAGAGAAGTGAGGAATGGGATGATGAAATGGGATGATGAAATGGGGTGAATGGCCTCCCTATTCATAACGTGGGATTTGGCTAATGAGGGATAGGATTACAAGACTTTAATTCAAATTGAAATGCCTAGTGATAGAGCTCATCTTGATCTTCTAATATGACCTACCTAAATGGGATTCTTTCTCCTTAAGAATGCTTGGCCGAATCGAATTTTTAAGATGCAATCTTGGCCTTTGATTATGTTTGATGCAAACTTTGATTAAATCTTCACTCTTGGTTCGGCTAAGGTGATTTTCAAAGCAAAGTGGTTGATTTTTATCCAAACTCTTTAGGATGTGTTTTGCAAATTTTCAAAGATGAACACAAGAGTCTTTTTCCAACACAAACATATTTGGCCTAATCCCTTAGTGTTCTTCTACGCTTGAAAGTGTTCACTTGATCATTATCTTCTTCTTAACTTTGAATTAGCCTAATGATGGAATCATTGTGCCTTTAAATTACATGAAACTTTCCTTAAGATTGGTGTAGCAAAATAGGATAAGGTGGTGGAATCTTTGAAGTTGCAAATTTTTTCAAAAATGCATTATCTTCTCTTGTAATTATCTTTGCCAAATGTCAAGGGAGTGTGCTTGTGTCTTTGAAACACTTGCTTTGCCGCATGGCTAGGTATATTTTGACTAATGTGGTTTGGCTATTCCTTTGCATGTTTTGGTTGAATGTGTACCTTGCATGCTTGCATGCATGGCTTGTATGAAAATGAATTTTTTTAGCTTTAAAACCTAACACCATGAAAATAACATGAAAAGCACTAAAAATCATCCAAAAATTTAAATTTTAGCACCATTTTAACATGTAAAAACTATATATATTTTGGTACTATCACACCTCTACACTTAAATCTTTGCTTATCCTCAAGTAAAACCTTAAATTTACTAAAGAACAATATAAAAATCCTTGAAGTAGAAAACTATACAAAACTCATACCATGTACTATTGCATAATATAAAGTTAAAGATAAACATAGAGTCATAAGAATTTTCTTAAAAAATAAGCTTTCAACATCTTATGCTATTAATACATACAAATCTACTCAATCTTTAATTCATTCATATAACTCAAGCAAAAAGAATGTAAAACACTTTATCACATTTCAATTTAAAGATAGAATAGACTTTATATGTTCACTTTCCCCATCCTTCTTCACTAATGTTAGACTTACATATTCAACTCAAGATCAAAAGGTCTTTTAGACTTGTAATGTAAGGCTTGGGTCAATGTAAGAAAAAGAGAATTTTTGGCTCAAAACCCTAACCTTACTTCTTTTGACTTCTTGAACTTTGAAAAAATGGGAGCTCTTTTTTCTTTTTGAAACTTGACTTGTGAGGTATCACTTTATTCTTTTTGTAATTTACGCATTTCTTTTTTTTAGATAAAATTGAGCCATTTTTGGTATTATTAAGCTTTACCTTTCATACATTAGTTGTTTTATTCTTTCTTTCATTTGTCCTTTGCACCTCTCTTCTTCCCCAAACTATAAACATGTCCATAATACACAAGTAAGCACAATGGGTTAGGTCAATAAAAGAAAAGATAATAATAATAAAAAAAAGCTTATTTAGCTTGTAATGTAGCTAAAATAAAAAGAAAAGAAAAGGGATATAATATAACAGCCTCAAAATATAGGTATTAAGGATGCATTATCACAAGCTAGGCTTAGAAAAGGCTAAAATAGTCTGAAAAAACTACCTAGATCATCTCTTGAGTTAACTATAGTCTAGGGTTTTGCCTCAAGGGTTGAGTAGTTAAATTTTATAGTATTTATTCATATCTCAAATCTCATGCAATTCCATATCATACAAACTTTAACAAAAATCATAGCATTTCATATAAAGAGATAAAAATGCATGCATAAAAATTCAAGTTTCGTTATATTCATACTTAAACTCTATATCATATTTTAGTCACGTTAAGAAAATATGTGTAATTTCAACTAAGTGAACATCACAAAGAGATTTAGCATGTCAATCTGGTTTGAAAGCAAAGATGGGTTGAGATTTTAAATAAAAAAGTTTTCTTTCCCCCACACTTAATGGAATCATGTATCAAAAACACAAAGAAAAAAGAAATACTCCCCAAAGTTACTTAAAGCTAAATGTAATGAGGCATATTCCTTGCTTTTTTTCATCCCTAAAAATAAAAACAACTCTAACAAGAAATTAAAAACATTCCTTTTCTAATAAAAGTAAAGAAATAAAAAATCATAACCATTAATGTTAAACTTGGGTTGCCTTCCAAGCAGTGCTAATTTTGGTCAAGTCTAAACATCCTTAAATCTATGAAGAATCATCTTACCTTTTCGAAAAAAGCTCATTTTGTTGCCTCTTTCTTTGTGGTATGACATAAACAAACTTAGTTTGAGGAAGTGGACTAGCTCTCCTTGCAAGGATCAGATAAACTAAACTTGAATTCCTTTAGGTGTTGATATGGTTAGAGCTAAGGGTTGCTAAATTTTTTAGAGGGTCAAAAGGGTTATCTAGTAGGTTAAACTTTTTCAGGGTTTTCTTTACTTTAACTGCACTAACACTTTCATCATCTCTCAGCACACCATACCTTGTAGATACAAAGTGTAGCTTCTTATTTTTAAATATAAGGATAAGGCTAGCATCATAAACATCCATTAGGGCATAGGTAGTAAATAGGAAAGGTTTTTCTATAAGTAATGGAGCCTCATTATCTTCCATGTCTAAGATAGCATAATCCATAAGGAAAGCATATTTTACAATTTTCACTAAAACGTTCTTCAACTTCCCTTATGGTAACTTAAAAGATTGATCAACAAACATAATATTTAACTATGGCAGTCTTTAGCTCTCCACAACCTAGTTGCATAAAAATATTCATAGGTACTAGATTTATACTTGAACCAAGATCATAAAGAGCATTAAAGAATTTTAACTTTAAAATTTTGCAAGGTATAGTAAAACTTTCAAGATCTTTTTACTTTCTAGATAGGAGTTGTTGAAGTTCAAGGCTACAATCTTCTAGGAATGTGGCTTCTTTCAAATCCTTAAGCAACTCTTTTTGAATAGGCCTTGGAGCAGGTGGTGCTATGTTAAAACATTACCTATATATTCTAGCTATCATCCTAGACCTTGGTTGAATTTCCTCTTTAACCTCTTCTTCTTTTTCAAGATCTTCCTTTTAAAGATCTTTTTCTTACATTGCCTTTTTTCCTTGATCATTTTTTATAGGCTTTTCTTTGACAATTTTTCCATTTCAGGCTGAATGCTTTCTAATAGTGCTTTCTCTACTTGCAGCAGGATTTGCCCTTTTTTAGGAAACCTTTCAATATACTCTTCAAGATCCTCTTCATAATCCATTTGAACATTCTCCTCCTCAGGGTCTTCCTTATAAGTTTCAATGTCTTTAGGGGCCTCCAATGCTATGGGGTCAAAACCCTTCAAAATTTCTCTACCAAATCTCAACAGCTCTTCATCTTTCAATATATCCTCTTTTCCTATGAAATCCACTTCATATTGTCTAACAAAGTTAGGCAGGTTTACTACTATGGGTTCATCATCTTCCTCATTAGAATCATCAATCCTTACATCTCCCAAAGAATAGATTGCATTGTATCCATCATTTTTTTGTCTTTTTAGATTGGTTTTAATGTTGCTAGGTAGGGTACCTATAAGGTAGTTAGCTATAGCTTGGACAAGTTGATCTATTTTGTTTTCTAGGTTCTTGATTAAAGTAGCTTGACTTTGAATATTGGCATTGTTGGCTTGCATTAGTTGGGTCAACAAGTCTGTTAGCCTTGAATTAATTCTTATTTTAAAATGACAAGACATTAAGCTAAATAAACTTGACTAAGATTTTGAAAAAAATTTATTTAGCACACGTTCTTAAGTTTTATTATTTTTAGTGCTAAATAAATAATGTGTTTTTCAAAGTGTAAACAAACCTTTCTTCATTTTCATGTTTATGAAACCAAATCTATCTTCAAAGGTTATTTCTTTGAGCTTAAATGAAGGGCCAAATGTTGTTCTTAAAGTGACTTTATTCATCTTGGACTCAATACCATTTTGATAATATGGGTTTTGAGACATAGATAAACTTAAAAAAGTTATTTTATAAGAATAAAGTTTTCCAATATTGAACTTGTTTATTTTTTTTGTATTAATTTACAAAGTTTTAATATTTGAATTTTACATTCTTGGAAAGTTCTTTGAGTCTACTTTCCAATGGATCAAACAAAATCAAAATCCAAATTTTCTAAGAAAAGATTTTGAATATTTGTTAGACACTATGCGGTTGTTTGAAAACTACATAAGAGGTAGTTTTGAAAATGCACTAAAATTCGTATACAATGAATTAGGTAATGAATTTTATATGGATAGAAAGCCCTTTAAGTCTAGTTTCTAAATCTCAAACAATTTTAGATTTGGAGTTGTATAACTCAAGATATGATCAAATTAGTGAGTAGAGTGCAAATTAAGAGATAACCAACAGTACTGTTCATCCAAAGTCCAAAATGTAGCTTGACCCGATTAATATCCTAAGGTACATGATTAATCTCCTCAGTTGTAATGCTCAAAAATTAAGTGAAATTCAAGAACCAATCAATCCCCTAATGCATTAAATTGATTTGCTATCAAAACCAATCAATCCCCTATGCCCCCTATGCCCAAAAGTGCTCCAACAACTACTTTCAAATGAGAAAATCATGTGTTTTCATTTCCCAAGCTTCTCTAAGAGCTAGTTCCTTAACTCCTCTATAAATTGGGTATTCCAACATAGCAAGAAGATTGGTGAATTAAGAGAGTAAGATCAAACAAGTCATACTTTCATTTTTTTAAAGAAATTAAGATTTTTAGAGCTTAAATTTAATATCCTTTGTATTTCTTGTATCCAAAATATTGTTGTCTTTCATTCACCATTTTCTTTGTACTTTATTAGGCAAACATTCGACCTTGAATGGTATTTTAGTTTGTAAAAATCATTTGGGTTATTTTGTAAGCAAGAGGTAAGGTATCCTCTTTATTGCATAAAGATAGAGGTTTCTATATTAAGCCTTAAAAAGAAAAAGATAGGGTTGTATTCTTAATTCAAGATTAGTGGATTGAAGCCTTGGTGTAGACAACCGAAAAAAAAAAGATGTAGGTGTCTTGTGAAGAAAGATTGAACTTCTATAAATCCTTGTATTTGATTTCTCTATCCCTATCCTTTTACTTTGATTATAGTTTATATTTGCTTCAAGTTCATCAATTTGTTGTTATTTGGACCATATTTTGATATTGGTTTTAATCTTCCATTCAATTATATTAAAATCTATTTTTGAAAAAAATTTGAAAATCTATTAAAATCCAATTCACCCCTTTCTTAAATCACCATCTCACCTAAAAAGGTAACAATGTGTAATAGAGCTTTTGTCTCTTTTTGTAGGTTTAACCACCTTGAGCAAAGATCCTATGGCTCAATTTAGGTTTCAAGATGGTGAGAAAGTCCTCAAAGCTCTCATGATTAAAAATTTTGAATTTTGTGAATGAAAAATTAGAATGAAGATGTTCATAGTGTCACAAAATTTTGGAGCTTTGTTAATGATCACAAAAAGGCTTGAAATTCCTTCAAATGATGCAAACTATTTAAGGTAAATAACGAGTGATGCAAAGGCTAAATGCTTACTCTATAGAGCTTTTAACTACCATAACTTCAACTTGGTCTCAAATTGCTCCACTTCAAATGAGATATGGAGGAAGTTGGATGAGGTACATGAAAGATAAATTTTCAACCAACATGCATCATGTCTTATGGCTATTGAAGAATTGAAGATAACCTCTAACTCTTGTGATTCAAACTCTTATACTTTTGATGAATTACAATATGCTTATAATGATTTAGTAATTGAGTTTGAAAATATGCATTTGAAACATAAGAAAATGACTTCAAATTAAAAGTTGAAAATGAATTTTTAATGACTACAAATAATGATTTGGGAAAACAAAATGAAAAGTTGAAAATGAATTTGAAAATCTCTCAAAGTAGAAATGAATTTTTAGAGAAGGAAATTTTTTATTTGAAAAAGAAATTTTATGAGACACTAAATAAAAAACATATGAGTGTCAATAATTTAAGTATTAAAATGATTAAATCCAATTTTTGTCATTTTCATGGTCATACTATACATACTTGTCCCATAAAGAGAAAAGTTCCACGTAGAATAATGCAAATATGGGTTCCGAAAGGAACAAGAGACTTGGTGACTATCTCTCAAGGACAAAAGCAATTTGGTACCAAAAATCAAATGAGAATGTCTCTTGTAAGTGTATTAGAATGAAGAGCTACAATGTGAGATTGAATATTGAAACTTTAGACACACATTGGAGGGATGGGTAACCTCGAACTTTTATTTGAAATGCATTTGAAATTTGGTTACCTATTCTTGATTGGATTTTGAGTGCTAAATTGTTATATGCTTTTATTGATATATCTTGATTGATTTTAAATTATTTTGAAGAAAATACATGCACATATATGCTTGTTGATATTGTGCTTAATGCTTGAGATATATTTTATATATATTTGGAGTGAATAATTGTGTGCTAAATTATTTTTATATTTATGCAAAAACTTAGAGGGAGCACTTAAAGCTTAATGATTTTGAATTTGTATATTTTGCTTTGAAAATGATTTATGATAGAGTCAAGCCTTTAAAATATGAAATTTTGTTTTAGCAATTTTTTAAGTGCAAAATGAATTTAAATATCTTGTATTCAATATCTTAAACTTTTTGAAATAATGAAAACTTGATAACTTACATTGGTTTTAAATTTTCATAGTATTACATGCAAGTTTCAAGGACTTTGAAGCTTAAAAGGTCAAATTTTATTTTTGAACAATTATGGGCATAAAAACCATTGGGACAATTTCAAATTATGATATAAAACTATTCTAAATGGTTTAAAGAGCGTAAAATATATTTTTGATATTTTTTTCCATCCTAGAAGCCTTTTTAAGGAAATATGGGGTTTAAGAATTGACTTTTTGATTTCCTTATTTCTAAAGCTAAATGGCTACTTAAACAACTTTGTTTTTTCATTTGAAATTTGTTAGAATAATTCAAGTTGGTTAAAAATGAGCTTGACTAGTTATGAGATTTTTCAAGGTATTTTTCAAGCAAAAATGAGCTACAAAATTTTCAAAAATTAAAATCTTTGACATTTTCAGCTTTGAACGGTTCATTCTATTTTGTTTAGCATAAATGAATTTTCTTACATGACTTTGGTAAGATAAATATGATTTTTATGGCTTTAGTACATTTTGTATGGTATATATTGATCCTTAAATAATATAAGGCCCAAAGAGCTTGCTTGAAAATTTTGTTCATATTGCACATGCTTTATGACTCAAACAAGTTTTCTTATTTATGAAAAATATTTACAAACTTGTTCCAAAGTTTTTGAATGGAAGTCATAAAGGTTTAAATATTTTAAGGGTGTTGTAGGCACTATTCATGCATAAATGGGGTTTGGACCATTGAAAATTTGAAATACATGTATTTGTTAAATATTTGTGCTTTTATCATATTTATTTGATCATTTTAAACTTGTATGAAGTGGTTTCAATGCATAAACCTTGTCCAAACATATGTCCATAACATAAGTTTCGAAAGGGGTAAAGTTAAAACATTTTCAAAATCATGCCAAAATTTGCTTTAAAATGTTTTTGATCCAAATGCCTTATTTCAACAAGTCTAAAATAATGTTTTTAATAGATTTTATTTTTGACCAAAAACATCAAAATCCCCGATTTGGAATTAAAAAGCTGCAATTTTTCACTATTTTACTACTTTAGCAAAAAAAAAAAAAAATGTATTCCCTCTTAAAAGGATTGATTGATTTTTTGGCCAGAAAACAAATTTAGTTTCAAAAAGCAAAAAGGGATCAAGCACCCAAATTATAGGATCAATCCTCTCATAGAGGTAATCAATCCACTCATGCAAAATGCCACCAAATTCATTTTGGCTATTCAAATGGGTTGGAATCACATGTGCCAAGCTTATGTTACATTCTTTTGACTTTTGGCTTTTAATTTTGACTTTGACTTTGAATTTTTCAATAATTTTTTTAAAAATTTTCTTTTGGAATTAAGAAGGGTATGCATTATGAATATTTATTCGATTATATTTTTAAAAGCTACAATAGAACAAGTATTTATTCTAAAATTGGGAATTTGCTTTCAATACTTGAATTTATTATTTTTCATATTTGAAATTCAATATTATTACTTTCATAATCTCATGTGCAAATATGAACAAAATTAATTTTTGATGCAATGCTCATGCGGTCAAAATGCTTGATTCGAAAATGCTTAAATTGTTCATTCTTTGATTTTTTGAAATAGTTTTGAAATATGCTTACTTTATGCTTGATTGACTTGTTTCTTGATTTTGGCTTTTAAATTTGATGCATGAAGAAATACTTGTTTTTAAATTAAATATTTTATTAGTTCATCTATTATTATTGTCAAGTGTATGCTAAATACGATTTAGCTTGACTGGATATTTGAATTTCTATGCCTAGAATTCATATGATTAGAATATGATTTAAGTGAATGATTTTCTTATGATGCTTATTTTTACCTTAAGTCATTGTCCATTATGGCATATTATTTGTGTAGAAATATTTATGCCTTTGTGATGAAATTTTTTTGAATATATTTGGATAATAAATGTCTTCCTTGTGGTTTTTAATTTATATATGGCTTTTAACATATTATTTTGTGATTTCTTGAATAATTTTGAATAATGAATATGTCTTCTTCATGTTCATTATTTTCACAAATTGACTTTTGCACATTACATGAGAACTTTAGTTTTTATGCCATTCTTATGATATATGATGTTTAGTTTGATATATTGCCTCTAGATTAAGTATATATCTCCTTTGTTTTTGGCAATTGTGTTTAATAATAAATTTTTCTTTTCCCTATTATGACTTAGAATATGAAATTCATTTTCTAACAATTGGTATAACTTTTATCAATTGATATTCTTGATGCTAGTAATGAACATTTATTTGTCAAGAATATTTTCTAACTCTATGCTATGAGAACTTGAAATGAGCATGAATGAGCTTATATTTTTTAAATTTCAAGTATAATAAGCAAAGCATGTTATCCTCATCAATGAATCCTAGTTTTGCACAAATGAGGTAGACTGCAGAATTCAAAGCCAAATGAGCACATCAACAAAAGCTTGAAAAGGATAGAGGCAAATGTATTGACTTTATGCCTATAATGTATGAGTTTGAATACATATACATGCTTGCTTTAATATATATAAATATATGATTTTGTGGTTGAATATATGAACACAATGCATAAATTAGTCACCAAGCTATTTTATAGAAATTATCTTAATATTCTTGAAAGCTTGGATTGAGTAATTCATTTTGATATTCATGCCTAGTTCTTAATTGCTTTGATTGTTTTTTAGATTAATAGTTTTTCATGCATGAATATTTTTTTAAGATAAAATCTTTGAACATGACTATGAGTTGAATATATTGGTTTGTTGATCTTAAAATTACATTAACTCATAGATTATGAACTCATAATTTAAAATTTTATACATGTTCATTGATTGAAGTCCATTCAAATAACATGCACTATATTGTGTCTAATTGTTTGCATATTTTTGGTATATTGCTATATATGATTTGAAATGATGTTTTTGCATATACCTGTATGATTTTGATTAAAATATATGTTTAAATACTTGCATATGTTTGGATTAAGTACATTGTTATGTCTTGGAATAATTCATAACATATTTGTATAATTATGCTTTTATTATTTCTTTGCTATAACATATGTGCTCACACATTTGAAAAATCGTGCTTATATAATATTTGTTATGACATGATGATTGAACCTTATTGCTCATTAGTATTCATGATTCATTACATATGTATGAGCTTATGGTTCTTATTTTGGATAGGTTATGCTTATGAACTATTGTTTTTATCACATTAGAATTATTAATTAAATCTTTCATATGCTTGAAATATGTATGATCTTTGAAAGTTGTTAGACAAAAAATTGCTAATGAATCTTTTGAACTTTCATTGATGCTTATACTTTTCATGCACAATTGTTTGTGCCTTAAATTTATTGCTCCTTATTTTGAAAAAGAAAAAATCTTAGAATACAATTTTGCTTGGATCAAAATGAGTTGTTTTGTGATAGCAATTAGTGTGCTTTTTGATGACATATCTTTAACAATTGGTATCCTTAACATTTAGTATGAGCTTAAATATATATGCTTGAATTTATACTTAATTGCTATTGATATTTTATGTTCTAAGCACATCTACAATAACATGATTTATGAGTAGGTTGTATATCATTCATTATCCTTAACTCGTAAATTTCATGTAGTAAATTTAATGACTTGTGCTAAAATGCTAAAATTGGATACATTAGAATACTTTTATGCTCTTATGTTTGAATACATGTATTTCAACTTGATTGTGAACATCACTTGATTACATATATTCAAAAATACTCTTGATATTATTGGTATTATGTATTTGGTCCTATGCCTTGAATTGATCTCTCTTTCTTTTGCTATGATAAAAAAAGGGTGAGTTTAGATATACTTCTTCTTGTATGCCTATAGCAATTGATATGGTAGCTTAAACATTTGGTATAAAGAGTTTAAACAAAAAAAGAGGAGAAATATTTTATGAATATATTTACTAATATCTTTTTGTGTTTATTTACTCATACTTTTTTGCTATGAAAAAAAGGGAGAGAAATAATTGGTGGACAAATTTGCTTGTGCTTGATATACATAAGTTTGTGTGTGCTTAATTGTTATTTATGGTCTAACATATGTTAATTGAGTTGTGTTAGATTAGGATGAATAAATTGAGGAGGAGTTTTGCCATGCATTGTTTAAGGGGGAGTTTTTTAAAATAGTTTTCCAAAATTTTAAACGTTTCAAAGAAAGTTTTTCATTAAGCAAATTTATCTTTAAATTTTATCATATCAAAAAGGGAGAGATTGTTAGCCTTGAATTAATCATATTTTGAAATGACAAAATATTAATCTAAATAAGCTTGATTAAGATTTTGAAAAATATTTATTTAGTACATGTTCTTAAGTTTATTATTTTTTGTATTAAATAAATAATATGTTTTTCAAAGTGTAAACAAACCTTTCTTTATTTTAATATTTCGCAAACGAAATCTATCTTGAAAGACTATTTATTTAAGCTTAAATGAAATATCAATTGTTGTTTTTAAAGTGACTTTATTTATCTTGGACTCAATATAATTTTGATAATATTGGTTTTCAGAAATAAATAAACTTAAGAAAGTTGTTTTATAAGAATAAAGTTTTCCAACATTAAACTTGTTTTTTCCTTTTGTATTAATTCACAAAGTTTTAAATTTTGAATTTTATATGGTTGGAAAGCACTTTGAGTTCACTTTCTAATGGATCAAACAAAATCAAAATCCAAATTTTTTAAGAAAGGTTTTTTGAATTTTTACTAGACATTATGTAATTTGTCTAAAACCTGCACAAGAGGTAGATTTCAAAATTCACTATAATTCGTATACAATGAATTAGGTGATAAGTTTTGTACGGTTAAAAAATGCTTTTAAGTCTAGTTTCCAAATCCTCAAACGATTTTTTATTTGGAGTTTTATAACTCAAGATATGATCAAATTAATATGTAGAGTGCAAAATAAGAGACAACCAGCGTCACTGTTCATCCAAAGTCTAAAACCCAGCTTAACCCAATCGATCCCCTAAGATTCTTGATCGATCCC